>NW_028262332.1:5000000-5625000 GCF_047370975.1 Nipponia nippon
TGCCTGGGTCCATGGGTGTGTGCAGGCTCAATTTCTACTTGCCCATGAAGCTGTAGCTGTGAGGGGTGGGCATGTATTTCTGGGGAGTGTGTGTGTGTGCATGGGCTGGCAGGTCTATAGCCAAGCATGTGCATTTTTTGCATGTGATAGAGGAAGGCACAAGCCAGACACAGGAATGCACTTGCAGAAGCCTGCTGGGATCTGCTTTGCTGTTGCCATCACTTGCCTGCGTTGCGTGCAGCCAGCCACGCAGTTTGACAAGGGAAACGCTGACACCTGCTCGCTGCAATGCCACATCTGTCTCGACACTGAGCAGGAACAGTGACACAGCACCCTGGGGTGGGGAGAGCTGCCTCGGGGAGGAAGAGCCAGCTCGAAGGCTCTGCCTTCAGGTGTCGAAGCAGCCCAAGAGCAGCAAAATACCAGCAATGATAGCAAAATATCTGCCCTGCAAAGCATTGCTGCTCTGCGTGAGTTGTACTTGCCCCTTGCAGCCTGCTTGCCTAATTCCTGGCCAAGTCAGACTGCAGTTCTCTAGGGGACAGCCTATTTTGCTGTTTTATTTCTTTCTTCTTCTTTTTTTTTTTAATTTAATTTTCTTTCTTTCAAAGTCATGCCTGGGAGTCAGGAGGGCGAGCCTGCAGGACACTAGGGCAGGCACAAGGCTAAAGTACTGCGATGGCTTCATAAGCCACTTCACTGAAAACACAGAAAGCTCAAAGGCTTCTTTTCTGCTATTGTACTCTGATCACTCTTACAGAGGGATATTTTCCCTCCAGCCCTTCCGGGGGTGGGTGATCTCCGGTGGGGAACTTAGATGAAGGCATCAAAACAAGAAAGCTGCTAGAGGATGTGGCAAGGCAAAGGAGTGGCATCAATCTGATAAAGTGCATCTGAACCCACATATGACCCGGGGTGACTTTCCAATGATTGCGACTTGTAACATCCGTTACAAAGGATTGCCACAGCTGAGCTGAGAAAGAGCATAAACTGAGATGGATTTGATCATATCAAACTGCTGGTCTCATATAATACACTGCTCTTCCTAAGCTGAGGGTGACATATAAAAAGTGGCCACAGTAGGAGGAGCAGGGACTCCAAAATAATTGCGGTGGTGAAACACACTGCTGCTGGAAGGGTCCATACAGTGGCCTGAGTGTGGGAGCCAGTCAGCTGATTGCCATCTGAAGGTCTTTAAAAGACAAGATGGGTTTTCAGCTAAAGAGATTGGCTCTCTTTTTCAGAGAGTGTTTTGTTCACTTAATGTTTTTAATTATTTCTTTTCCTCAGGCAACCAGAAAGCCTGAGGATCAACAAGTCTCTGTTCTCAGCAGTGCTCAGGCAAGCACTGGGAGAGTTTCCATTTGTCTTTTTCTTTTTTTTTTTTTCCTGGAGTCTCTGAACAGATGTATCTCTTTCAAATTTGGTTAGGTTTTTCTGAAAAAAAATGTTGCTTTTTTTCTTTTTTCCCTGTGGAAAGCACTGAAGATTATTTTTCAGTGTTGCTGAATTATTTCAGAAGAGAGAAAGAAAGAGAGAAAAGGAGGGTGGGGAAAAGCCGCAATGTTTTCTTACTATGTCAGTTAGTTAAAATCTAAACTGAAATCTGTCCTAAGCAGAGTCTGGAGACTACTAAATCTATGGCTACGTCTGCCTTAATCAACCCTCCACTGTAGGCAAGATATAACCAGTTTTATAAAGGAAGAGGTAGAAACGTTCGAAAAACTGAAATTTTAAAGAGATTTGCATTAAAAATTCAAATTTGAATTAATAAATCCACTCACATAAAAGACATGAGAATTTTGCCTCCTCTTTACCTACAGCTCTGCTATTGCTGGAATAGATTTTATTCTAGCACTTCTCAGCCAGGGCCTGGGAGCTGTTCCCCAAGGTGGGACATATGACAACATCTATACCAGCAAAGGAGGTTAATTCAGCAGCAAGGAAGGCCTGTGTGCAGTCCCCGATGGGCTCATGGTGGAGAGGACAGCTGGTGCCCTGAGCAAGGCTCTCTGTCCTGGTATCATCTGCTGAGTAAGACGTATGTAAACGGAGGGTAAAAATCCTAGTGGATTCAAGGAGAAAGACCATGCAGCAAGGCTGAGCACAGAAATTCATAGTGATTTATCCTTCTAGAGCAATTTTTAGGGAGCCCAGAGTCGGTTCATTAAATCCACCCTCTGCACACACAAACACATGCGCGCGCACACACACACACACACACGGGGTAATGCAAGCCCCAGGCACACAGGCTTGCTGGCAAGCACTGAGCTGAAAGCATGGTGTCTTTCTTGTGTTTGAGAGCATTTCTTTCCTTCTGGTTCTGCCTCCCATTGCCTCCCACCACCTCCCTAGCCAGGGAGAGCTCTTGAGGGATCACTGCCTGTATCTAGGGATGCAGAAACTGCAGGAAACTCTTCATGAGTTAGCACCTCTGATGTTGGCTGCCACGGCTCTGCCACAGGGTGTGGGTGATTAAATTTTAAGTAACTTATATTTGGCCAAATTGTGAAGCATTTAGAGAGGCCTTATTTGTGCTGGAATAAGCTGGAGAATTACTATGGAAGGAATTCAGTATCAACCTGAACAATGCAATCTTTCTGTATAATTTCTACCAGAAAGCCATTTTGCTTCCAGAAAGTTTTGACCAAGTGTGCTGTGTTGACTCTGACTGGACTCCAGTGTCCAGCAAACTGCTCTATCACTCCCCGCCTCCTCATCAGGACAGGGGAGAGAAACTAGAACCCAATACACCAAGTCACACTCTGTCCTGGACATATCTACCTTATGATAACAGGGCTCAAAAAGGTGAAAACAGAAGAGCACACAGTAACTCCACCTGTAAATGTGCATTTAACTCTGTTAAGCTATTTCAGAGAGCCTAGTCTCACAGATTGGTAACTCAGTTTCCCCATAAAGAACTATGAAGGGAGAAAAAAGCTTTCAAATATAGACAGCCCCAGGGTAAAGAATAAATACATGTCATAGAGACATGGCCTGGCACATGAATGATTGTTATCATTGCAGATACACAGATATGCCATTACTTTAAACTGTTTTTTTGACATGCAACTAGCCTGTGGAAATCTGCTGCACTCACTAAAAGAAGGCAACACTTCCAAAGGGGTAATTCAACACCTCTAGAGTTATAATTGTTTCCAAATGCAACATCTTTATCCTATAACACAAATAAACACTTGCTGGTAATGGTGTGCTTTGTTAATTACAATGATTCTTAAAATCTGCCCTAAATATGCATTATATTACAGCGACAATATTATAAATGAGCATCGAGTGACATTCATATCACCTATTAATAGCTGGAGGGTTTTGGCAGGTGGGATTCTGGGATTTATGCAAATAAGGAATGTGTTCTATTATAATTTCAGTGGATCTCCTCTGTAAACTTCTGCTGTGCTGAATTAATGTCTACAGTGCATTTCCTTTTTTTTTTTTTTTAAAAAATGAGGAAGCCACTTACATATATTATGGAGGGATAATGAATTATTATTATTCAAAATGTAGGTTTGTTGCACTCATTTGCATATAATGTTTAATTTTTACAGAATATTTCATTCTAATGCATGCAAAAATGATCAAAAAACTCTCCAAATATGCTAATGTAAGTTCTATTGCAACTACATTGCAGCCTTTATTTCTGGGACTTTATTATAAAACATTAAAAAAAGAAAGCTCAACATTAGGATAATCTTTTAAAAATATGGCAATTATTCTGATTTAAGTGCTGGGTGAAACTTCCCACACATCTCCAATTACTGAAAAGCCTTGGACAAAAATACCTTTGTTCAGGTGTGATAGAAAACCCAATGAAATCAAGAAAAAGGCATCCAGGGATGTAATTGGCTTTTTTTTTTTTTTTTAATTTGCAGTGGGAAGTGTGTTGAGAGGCACTGATGAGCATCTCAACTGGGTTCTCCTGGAGGTGTGGGAGTGCTCTGGGAAAGCCCCAGTCCTGACTGGCCATGAGGGCCACGAGCCACGGACCAGCCTGACCTCTGTTAGGATGAGTGTCAAAGGAATTTCATCACATACCTCAAGACAATTAGGATACATTTATTAGCTAAAGAGGCTTTTATATATCCTAGCCTCATCATCAGAAAATCCTCAGGGTTCCCTGTGCTAGTCATCCCGTAACATTTTCTGATAATAGACCTACATTAGCCGATGCCATAAGGTCCCTTACCGCTATTGCTACACCTGCACTGCGAAGGGCAAATACTATTAAATGAAACCAGCCTTTAGGACAAGGGGTGGAATAGCCCTCACCTGCACCGCTCAGGGCTGTATGCAGATGGTGCAGCACTTGGCGTAGGTCTCCTCCAGGCTCTGTTGGGTGCCCTTGTCACTCTGCGATTCAAAGGCCAGAGCAATGAGTTCAGGATTACCACTGTGCATCATTCATAGTCCATTCTTCCTACTCTTATTTCTTATACCAAGTCTTTCTTTTAAATCTTCCTATCAATTATAATGATTGCAATTAAATACCCTGTTCTGGATTTACACAAAGACACATATACACATTCATCTAAGGAAAACCGAAATGATCCCTGTCAGTCCATATGTAAATATATTCTCCATTTTTTTTTTTCTCCATAGAGTTCACTGATGGGTCTGTGTTTTGAGAGCCTATCTTTAGACATCTGCTGCTGAAAACCTTCTTTCTATGTATATAATTAAAGACATTATTTTACAGCATTCACATTTTTACAATCTAGCATCATTTATGTACATAAAAGCTTTGGTACTTCCATCTCTGCCTTATTGTATTACACTTGTTTAAGTTCAGTAGTTCTTATTCTGGGAATAATACTGGCGGCCATTCTGCAGCCACAATTATTAAGCTAGGGCCTATAAAAGGAGATGAGTTTTGGATTGCACCTATAAATGATGATATGTGGGTTTCTAATGCTTTTCAGTGACTAGAAGTCCTACATATAGAGGAACACCACAGAAAACAACCTGCACCCATGCTCTGGGTTGATAGCGAAGGTCAGAAAAGCTTTCCTCTGGGCACACTTGTAACAGAGAAATGGGAGACAACAACCTCCACATGAAAACAGTCCTATCTGTTCCAGGCATTAGAGGAGGACTAGGGAACAATACACGGCAAATTAAATATGCTGAGGAGGTCTAACCAAGGAACAATACTCATGTTAGACTTGTAAACAAGAGTGTGGGAGAAGGAATACAGACTGCCACGCATGACAATGTCTGAGAGTAGAGTGATCACAAATGTTAAACAAACAACGCATTATAATGATATTTGTTTGAGTTCACAATATGGATTCTATTCATGTCACAGCTGTCATGAACTTATATCTTTATTTGTTTCGAAAGGGTATATGCCTAAAGCATGCTAAATATACCTGGGAGTGGCAAAATACATAGGAAAGATTTAAAAGGGTTATGGGGTTTTTTTTTCTGATAAAGGGAATGTTTTCAGTATTTAGCTGAGCAGAATATTTTATTATAGATATTTTTTTCTATAGTTGAGTATGTAAACCAAAAGGTTTATGTTGAAAGACACTAAAAAGAAAAAAAAAGAGCTGAAAATGAACTGATTTCCAATTTTTTTCCTAAGAGAGACTTTCTCCTCCAGACCCCTGAGCCCAGCCCTTGTCGACCTAGCGCTGGTCACTGTCATCTTAGAGCACTCACCTCACAGCCCTTTGCTTCCCGGGGGGGAGTGGAACACCTGGAGAGGAGCGGTGGTCACCATGTGCAGGATTCCTCCACCCCAGCACTATTCCCTTAATCAATCATTAGTGAAGTGGTAGCTCAAGACTGGGTTTCTCCCCAGCTGAGGCAGAGTGGGCTGGGGACAGCTGAGCACAGCTAGATGGCTGAGGCCTGCCCCTGTCCTTTGTTTTGAGAGCATCAGCACTCTCAAGTGCTTTGAACAGATAATCCTGTTTGCTTTAACCTTGCTGTAAGCACTCCATAGCTGCCTTGTTTTTTCTCCATGCTGACAGCTTCTGGCCTGATACTCCAGGCCTGTTATTATATCCCTGAGTGCTCTGTTTGGGGGCAAACACACATGGAAATGGAGAATTGGGGGTGCCTTGCTGACAGGTCGGGGGGGATGACTACCAGCCTTGCTGTGCCAGGGAGCATCAATGTTAAAGTGATTAATTTATCTTCTCCATTACCCTAAATTAGCTAAACAAATCCCTTGCTAGGGCTGTCATACTGATGTTCAGCATGCAAATTGTTTCTAATGAGTGGGGCACCGCGGCTGGTGGTGAGCTCGTAAATCGATCGGTTCTGACACTTGGTTCTTGCACCCAGCGGACAGAGTGAGACAGGAGGCAGCAGGGCAGGAGGCAAATGCCCCTCTGCAGCCCAGAACGAGCTCTGTTGAGAACACTTCCGCGTGCAAAGGAGAGAAAATATCTCATGGCCAGTGAGATGTAGAAAGTTTTATGGAGAGAAGGGTGGGGGGTTGTTTTTTTCCAAATGGAAATGACTCAGCTGTGCTTTGCTAGCTAAACCCAAAGCACAGTGCCCTCAGTTTCATTTGATTTCACCTCCCCGAGCGCAAAATCCTAGCAACAAAATCTATCCAACCTTCTCCAGAAGATTCAGTGAAAGGGGTTTTTTCAGTAAATACAAATGGCATTTTCAGCTGAACGTATTTCTGTGTTTTCTACAGAAAATAGCAATTTCTATATTAATTGTTAGATTGTTCAAACCAAAAGCTTTTCAGCTAAAAAGTGAAAACATCTTAGTGTTCACTTTTTTTTTTTTAAAACAAAATATTATTACCTCCCATTGGAAAACAAACAAATAAAACCTTTGCCCCCAACCAGGTCTATTCCTCCACTGACTTCTTGAAGGAGTCACTTCTTTGACCTGCAGACCACTGAGCAACCCTGGAGCGATCACAGCAGCTTCTCTGTCTTCCTTGGTTTTTTTCTTCCCTCAGTGGACTCACATACATATTCTTAGTACAACTTCAACCTCCGGCAGGATTCAAGCATGTGCTTCAGGTCAAACATGTGATAAGCTTCTTGTTGCATAAGTAATGATTTCAGGACATGCTTTTGTTACCTCATACTGAGATCACTGGGTGGGGTTGAGCAGAAAATTTTCAAAGGATGCAGATAAGCACTATGTGGGAATTTCAGATGCCCAAGAGCATCTGCTTGTGATGCACCCTAGGCATGCTGCCTGTTTAAGCACCTTTGAAAGTCTTAGTGGGTGTCCATTGGCATTTTTTGGCACTTAGTGCCTTTGAGTGTCTACCCTGAGTGTATTAAAATGCCCTATTGGGTTAACGATGATTCTTGAAGTTATATTATTTCTTTTCTTGAGTATCCAGGCAGCAACAGAGAATTTATGAAAATGTTTGCAAATTTTTAATGTTTCACTCACTTCAGCATGAAGATTCATACCAGGAAGTATGTTATTCATTATTCATTAATCTTTTCCCTTTTACCCCCCTGCCTTTCCTGTTCAGAAGCATCATGTGTTGCACTTGACCAACCATAATGAATAATGAATTACTAGCAAACAGTCTAAAGCAAACAGTAAAAGCCGATAGGTTGAAAAATTATTTGTCCAACCTATTTGGTGAATACTTACAAATAATAAACCCATTCGTATAAATCAGGATCAGTTCATGACAAGTTTGCTAACTGGACTAAGGCTGTGGTTCAACAGAGCGTTAAGCACATGATGGAGTCAACAGGATTTTCATTTGTGCATATAATTAACTGGTTAAAATGTTAAGTAACTTGTTGATTCAGAGCCTGGTGTCTTAATGAAATTGCTTACAACAAACAGTCCCATACTTCTTAATGAGCCCAATCCCCAATGTTTAATCTTTGGAAGAACAGTAAGAGAAAAAAAAAACAACACAGAAAAAACCCCATAACATTTCTATATTTGTTTTTCATATAACTCAAAGGCTTGCCCACTCTGGTGTGGCACTCAGACTCTCTGTGTTGACAACTGGGGCAGCCTAGATCATGTTTCCTACCCAGCATATTTGTGATGCTGGTTGAAACTCATGAAAAGTCCCTTTGGACTGGTAAAACACAGATCTGAGCTTGTTTAGCCCTGGGGCACTGAAGCCAGGTTCCTGGTAACAGTAATTCCTGGTTCTTCAGTTGCACAGGCAGCCTGTCCTGGAAAAAGAGACTGGAAGGCTCTGTTATGAGAAGTCAAGGCATGAATCCATCAGCCCTGGGGGAGTTGATGGTTCAGGAGAAATGCTCTGGGTGCTTTGTCCAGCATATCCGCTTCAGTATTTGATCTGAGGCCCCCAGAGTTTTCTGGCCCTTGAGAATGTGTTTAAGCCCACAGAGTAGCCAGAGCCTTGTAAGGAACTTCCATTTTACAGTATTACCTAAAAGAGGTTTTTTGTTGTTTTGAAATTGTCAATGTGGTTTTTAAATATAAGAAAGAAAGGAAGACAATAAGCCTTGCTTTGATTAAGATACTTCAAACAGGCAGGTGCTGGTTTTTTAAAGTAATCTTTCCCAAATAATTGCTTTTTTAAAAGGTTGAATATTAACTTTTTTTTTTGAGAGAGAGAAGCTATGACCAGCATTATTTATTAAAATGTACCTGTTCCTATGTGATTCTGTTGCCATGAGTACTGGTGTTATATTTATTAATCAATCTGTCAGAAATGGTTATGTCAGCAAAGACAATGCAGATTCCTCTGGACGATACCTATCTTCTATAGTTTTGAACTTCACTATTCAAATTTTAGAAGAAATAACCAGCCTTCTGGAGCAAACATCATAATCATTAGCTATTCATTTGTTAGAAGAACTCCATGGAAAGAGCTAACTGACTTTTGTGGATTTCGGTGGACACATATATAAAATTGCTAGAAATTCCTGTTGTAACTCCAGATATTCTTTTGCACCCGGGGAACCCAAACAGCTTTCCCTGACAACAGTTCAGAAGTAAAATCATATTTTATTAAATTTTTTCTTCAATAAGAAATTTCCATTACAAAAGCATTATTATAAAGTCTCTGGGAATATATATATATATATTTGCCCACACACACATACATACATGTGCGCCGAAGTTTTTCTTCTGAGTACCTGAAGGCCTTTCAGCAAACTAGCAAGAACAGTCAAGTATGGACAAAACAAGAGAGTCCATTGGGACCAGCCTGAGATCTGTTCCTGAGCTGGGATCAGCCACTGCAGCTCAGGGAGGAATCCAAAGAGGAATTCACATCCTTGTGAAGCTGTGATTAAATATTCAGCATCACCAATGGGAAAACCAAAACAAAAGAGCAAAGCTTCATTTCTTTTCTGATTCTGTTCAAATAGAGAAGTCTTTGGTAGCAAGCTAGAATTCCTTATGGATTCTTTGGAAATGGAGTATGTTCTTCTTACATGAGATGCAGGAAGGAGAAGGATTATGTCCATTATAAAATAATGGCTTCACATTTGATAATGGCCCAGCAGGTTCCAGAGGATCCCACAAAAGCTGGAGGGGCCTTTTACGTTCCATCTGTCACAGATGAGGAGTCACATTTCCCAGGGGGAGGCCATGTTTATCTAGGAGATGTGACTCTGGAAACCAACAGATGGCAGTCGTAGAGCTTCTCTGCCAAGGCAGCATTGCAAATGCCATCACCTCTGCCAGCTGGTAGCCAGGCGTTAGAGGCAGATGTAACCAATTAGCAGAGATACCCACTCCTCAGCCACTGGCTGGATTTGCAATGCATGAGATTGATGCATGACAATGAAGGAAGACTTATCCAAAGTCCTTCACGGGCCACCGGCAATAGTCTTACAGAGGGAACCACAAGCTGCTTGAAGAGGCCAGTGCAGCTGGACCAAACCTGCTTTTCATTCAAAACAGGCATTTGTTTAATCCCAGTCTTTACATTTAAACGTGTTTAAACTAAAGTTTTTGTGCAAGGTGAAATTTCTGGTCAGAAACAGATGCTGATTGCCAGAAGTGGTTAAGCTATAGACGTAGGAGATGCAGTTTCAAATCCATGCTCCAAGCCAGGAGTTCAATTTGGGGGTTCATCCCAATGGTCTCAACAGTCTGTTGACTATGAATGGCTATTTCTCTAGAACGTTAGTCCTATCACCAGAGAGAAATTGGTCTACAGTGGCAACACAGCAACAATGTCCACAGCTTTCGAGGGCATATCCCAATATCAGCACTGGAATTGCTTTGGACACTTAGGTTCCTTCAGAGATCTCTTTCTATGGCAACAACACAGAACAGAAGTTCCTAAAATTAACTTATGAAAGTCGTCTTTCTTGGCAATGGCTCTGAGGCAGAGCCTTTGGAAAGCCATGGACGTGAACTTGCCAACTGAGCAAATCCTTAAGCAGCTATGATTTCATAGCACTTCTGACATTTGGGCAGATAGAGGTGAGATGACACCAATTGCTGGACTGTCATGAAAAAGAAAGAGCAGGTCATCATGCCACACAGTGTGGCATGGAGAATTGTGGCTGTGAACTGCAAGCTCTTGGGAGAAAGAGAAGCCCTTACTATCTTTGCGCATCATGAAGCACAAAATGGAACCTGCTCTCAGTTGGGTCCTTCAGCTGCCACAGTAAAATAATAACATTCAGAGAGGGAGCTCAGTGCAGAACTGAGCTCAGTTTCTGTCAGCTGTACTGATGGGAAAAAAGCACCTGAAAACCCTGCCGGAGTTGAGGACTTGGCTATGCCTTTTAGCAGGTGTTACCACTTGAAGTGGTAACAACATGGTGCCCACGGTGGGGGGAACTTGCTATGGTGGTCACTTCACTAAACTCTAAAGCACTAAGCTGTGAAGGAATGCTCACATGAGAAAATGCATATACATACCATTTCTAAACATATTGCTGTCCAAGCTGAAAAGAAACCAGAGCCCAAAAGAGGTTTATAATGGCAAATAATCATGGGAAAATTCCTTGTAGTAACTGCAGTAACTTCTTTTACATTCCCAAAATTTAGTGGCAAACAAAGCGTTAATAGAGTCAAGAAGGATGAAGGTTTGACAAATTCAAACCACCTGGTTTAAGAGGCCTTACTGATGATGAGCAGCTGGCACTAGTTGGGGTAATAACTGAGAGGAGAGCAGAACTGGGTCACTGTATGATGGACTCTGTTGGGGCAGCACGGGTAGGGCTTTGTCTCCAGATGTTTATCAGACTGTGGATCAGTAGTATCTGAAGAGGGCAATTACCTAAAGAAGGAGAAAGTGTTTCTAAGTATTTGCTAGTCATTGAGCTAGAGATCTTCAGGAAGGATTAGAAAAGACAAGGGATTATCCAGGTAAGTAACTGAACTTGTTGAAAGGTTGTGGTTTTGGGGTGTAAAATAGCTCTCTGACTTGTTTAGGAGTGAAAGTGGTTCCCTCTTTGGGGTATATTGCCCATGAATCAGGAAGTTTTTGTTCTGTCAGTGTGTGTACACCACCTGGCACAGTGGGCTCTGTGCTGTGTTTGAGAGGGTTAGAATAAAGAAAATTTAGTTTCCGTTATGTTCCATTTTAGAATTTTTTAAAACAGATACAAAAAAATCAATTAAATTCAATGTAAGTGGAAGAGATCTATATCTGACCTCTCTCTACTACAATGTAGAACTGGTTAATCCATTGGAGTAAAAAGAAATAACCTTGTGAAGTAATGGGCTTAGAATATGACCTGATGTTTGTGTGCTGGGGGTTGCGATTGTTCTGGATTGACATCAATGTACTAAAGAACACAGTGCCAATTAAGTACTCTGAATCAATTTACATGCCCATGGTGTTACCTTTAACATATGCTTTCAGCAGTACCCTTGAGATGACTGTTTTCTTTTGTGATGGACAATTTCCAAGCATATTTATTTAGATATGATAATCTTGAATATCACAAGGAGGTAGAGCTGTTGTATGCTCTAGTAGAAGCTTTCCAGCCAACAAGTTTAATTTTTTCTCTTCCTCTCTCTCTTTCTTACTTCCTTCCAGTCACAATAAATGCAATTCCTTGTATGGCCATTACAACATAAGTTTAAGCCATAAGCCATTCAATGTGATAACAATGTGACTTTACTGAAAAACGGGACCTGAGAATTTCCCAACAACCTGTCTGGATTTAGATTAGAGCATATCGCCATCGGTGACATAATATTCCAGCTGCACTAAATCATTTCAGCAGGAATGTAGCCTGCTAGATACCTACAGAGATTTTCATCATTTTGTTCTTGTATGGCAATGTACCACTGGTGATATAAGATTCAGCTTTAAGGCAGACCTGGAGTTAACCAGGCTGCTGTAGTAGGAGCTACACAAGTGCTTTATATTGTTCTTTTGCTATCCTTTCTGCATGTGCCTAACATGAGCCCCTTGCTTCTCTATAGGAGGGAAAGTTGCAAATACGTGGACATCAAGCAAGTAGAGTGTGAAAGGGTGTTTGAGATGTAGCATGGGAGGAAAAGGAAAATCAAAGACTGGATGAACTCACTCCTAGATGATGTTGAAGGGTCATTATCTCTATCCCATTTCTGTGCTAAGGATTCACTGGGTGTCAGACCTGGCATGAGTGAATTACCACGGACCTGTATTGAGGAAGAGAAATTGGGAGGGCATAACCTCAGCACATCCACATGTGTGCTCTTATAGGAAAAGGTTGTGTGCTTGTTGGGAAGAGTGTGGAAGAAAGATGTCCCAGGTGAGGTGCAAAGCTGTGAGGCTCTTTCTTACTATCCCTATTCCAGGCCCCTCAGGAGAGTCATTACCTCCAATTTAGTTTCCTGAATGTCAGCAGAAAGGCTGTAATCATTTGTTTGGCAGAGGCAGGACAGGCCAGGACGTTGGTGGGACCTGTCAGGGTGTCACTTCATCTCTCACACACTTTGTTAAGGCTGACAGCATCTTTCCATTACCATTGCAGGGCCAATTATCCCTGCATTGCAGGAACATGCCCCAGTTGGTACCCCCCACTTCCTCACCTACTTGCCTTTCCACTATGGATCATTAAAATTATTTTGCGCACACACACATACACATGCAGCTGCTTGGCTCAGTGGATTAAGCCAGTCCCGGCTCTGGGTTCCTCAAACCTGTCACCATAGGCAGGAGTCCTGTAGAGTGTCAGGGAAAGCTGTATGTTTTTATATTTTAGAAATCATGAGATATTAAAGGTTTGTGTTTCCCCCTGGGTTTAATTACACTGAATGCATTTAAACTCCTCTAATAGGTAGTAAATCTCTGAAAATCTGCAGAACAGAAGAGGGTTCATCACATTCACACAAGCTAGGGGGAATGTAGCTCTTCATCCCAGAGGGATTTCTCCAGTGTATAGAGAGGGCGTTTCTACCAGCCTGTGGGTCTTGGTGGTCTTCATTCTAGATCAGGATGCTGGAAGAGGTTTCAAGTTCCCTGTCACTGACCATACACTCCTTTGGCTACTTGCATCCAGGGGCTGGACAGTCTGCTCCCACCTCTGAGGTATTCAGGCAGCCAGAGCTCTCCTGTTTATGGCCATACCACAATCCTCTACTTTGGGCAGTGGGATCTGGGGTCTGTCACCCACCCGCACTTTATATCTGCCAGTCAGCCCAAGGGATGAGCTGTGCTCCCATGCCCAGTGTTGTTTTTCTACCTCTATGCCTCATTTCTGCTATGCGGAGTACACGTAGCTGATGTCACCCTGCTGTGAGTCAAGATTACTATTCAGGACAAACCTTTCTCCACTTATTTGTAAACTCCCTGGCCTCTGGGAATCTTAGCCAGACTATCTTCTCCTTCACCCTATCCAACCATACCATCTTTCTCTCTGTTTTTTCCCCTCTTTCATTTTTTTTCCTTGCCACTTTTGTAAAACAACTTAAATGTCATCTTTCTGCAATTACCCACAGAAGAGAGAAATGAATAGGAACATTCCCACAGGGGTCCCTGTCTTAAATGAGGCTTTTGTTGTTATAAATTGTTACTCAAAGCAGTACAAGCCTTTGGAATCACTCACATGTTCCTGGTAACTTGATGCATGGGGCTTTGAATTCAGAGAGCTTGTTTGGAGTCTGCCAGCTTTTCTGGAGGTATGAAATCTGAACGCGTAATTCACAGCAACAGCAGCAACCCCTTCTGCTTAATGCTGGCTGCCACCTCGCCAGGCACAGGTGACTTTGAGTTGTGGCCACCACAGCCTCCTTGTCCCTGTATGCCTGCTGGCCAGTGGTGCCTTCCTTGAATCTGCCTCCAGTGACCAAATCAGGGAGAAAACATTGTAGCATGGCTTGAAAATTTTCTTTACTGCCTTTGAATCCTAACCACCCTGTTCTAGGACAGATGTTCCCCACCCCAAAAGGTACAATATTGCCTAGTGATTAAAGCAAAAGGACTTGGCTTGAGGAAGGTCCAGGTGTCCCTCTGCTGTTCTGTTGATGATTTAAACCTCCTTTGGGTGAAGGGCTGCACCACCACCCCTCCCCACACCTCAGGTTCCCTATCAGAAGTGTGAGGGAGTGGACAGTCTTCCCAATGCATGGGGGGAGGTATCGGGAGATTTAACATGAAATTATTCAAATCCCCCTCTTCTGTTGGCTAAACTCCATAGTGAGCTGCAATCCTTCCTTGCAGCACCTGGACAGAAAGTGTCATGGGAGGGCTAAGCTCTGTGATTGTATGGCTAAGAAAGAGAGCTGCTTAGTTTATTTTTTCCCCCTTCCTGCAAGATTTAGGGGTGGAAGGTAAACACGGAGCTTCAAGAAGGGTTATGGAGAGAAATCTCAACTGCTGCACAAAGCTGAGCTGTTGCATTCCTGCATGAGCTCTCCCATGCATTGCTCTGGCCCTCAGGATGGTCAGTCCAGAAAGTGGAGACCCACAGACCGTGTAAGCCCACAGCAGGGACCAGAAGATCCCCTGGGAATGTGCGTAGCAATCTTTGCCTATTGCTGCCAGGTCACTTTTTTTTTTCTACTCCTGAGAAAGGAACAAAATGGAGCATGGGTGCAAAGCACTGATATTGCCAGAGCCGCAACACCAAGTTAAGCTGCCAGCCTGAATTAAACTGTATAATGAGGGTGTCAGTCACGTTTGTAAAGCTTAGGGAGGTGAGAGAGAAGGGAAACAGCCTGGCTTTGTCATGCCACATGTACAGGCACACACCGATTTCTCCTTCCTCTCCTTGTGCCTCTCCCCACTGCAGAAAGAAAAAAACAAAGCCTACTGCATCTTCCCAAACAGATCACAAAATCGGCATCCTTTGAAAAGGGGCTAAAAAAAGATATTAAACTTTAAATACCATTTCTTTCCATGCTGCTAAGCAGCTTATTTATCACAGCATGAGCCCACCTTAAGAGCTGTGACGACAGAAAGCTCCACTGGTAATTACTGCAGGGAGCCAGCAGGCATGAATTGAGTTACCACAATGCCAGTGTGCAGCAGACAAGGTAAGGGGAGACAGACAGACAGGGAACAAGGGCCAGCCAAGCATGGTGCCTTGAAACCCTCTGGGAAGATATGCTGGTACATCTTCTTTGCCCCTTGCCAGGAACCAGCTCACCAAACAGACTGATGCTGCTGGAGCTTTCTCAAAGGAGCATCCTCAGATATAGGTCAGCTCTGTGGGTAAGTGGTCCTGACTTGCCAGAGGAAAATGAAACCTTCTTGTGAAAAAGGTCCTCAGCTGTCTTGGTCTGTGCATTCATCCAAGCTGTGCCCTTCAGAAATGGTGCTGAGCAAAGATACCCTTGGTTTGTTGCTGGCTGTCCTCCCTGCTAGCAGACATGCTGGCTTCATCAGCAAGATCTGTCCTCCCAGTCCTGCGCATTGTGGGGAATGGAGCCACTTCGGTAAAATGAGTGACATCGGAGTGAATCTAAGGCGACAAGCCGGGTCTGCTGGGAAGGGAAAGCAGCTCAGTACCAAGAAACCTTTGCAACTCCTGACCAGACATTAGAATATGTCCCCTCCTCCTGTGAAGTGCTGGAGCTGACAGCAGGGTCAGCCCATGCCTTGCAGCAGAAATAGTAGCTCTGGAAAGAAGGGAGATCATCTTCCCTTGCATCCTGGGAGATGACAGTAGGTGCCATCCTTCCATCATCCCTCCCCTAGGGAACTGGTGGCAGACGTCATCCCCCTTTTTTTCTATAATTGGATGCTGTTCCCAGAGCAACTTCCAAGGTCTTTTTAGGAGGACTTTACCATTGAAAAAAAGCAATTAAAACATTATCAGATTTTGGTGATGTATGCTGCACAAACATGCACAGTGCTAAAACTTCCTGGGCCAAATTGCTGATCTAAATAGCCAAGACATATTGCAGAGGGGAGAAGAGACATAGGATAGAGAACTGAGTTGCCCACATTCACCTCCTAGTTTGGTGGTGGAGGTGGGAGCAGGAATCAGATCTCCTGTTTCCTGTCCACCAGGTTTCCTGGATCCAGGCACAACTTGTTCCTCCAGATGGTAATTAAATGGGACACAGGCCCTGAGAAGTGTCTGATTTAGCTTTGCACCTGGTGGGCTTAGTCACCAGCATACACTCTTCTCCATAAGAACAGTGCCTGTTACCTGTGCTCTGACACATCAAATGTGGTCTTAAAATACCACTAGGTTTCTGACTGAGCTCCTCTGGGATTTCTCCAGATCTCTCTCTCCTGACAATTTCATTTAAATGATTGTGTTCTCTGATGACTGAAAACTCTGTGATCTTTCATACTTCCTCACAAGGGAACTCTGGGTTCCTGTCCTCCCCACCAGTCCAGATCCATATTATACTCTTCTGCAAGTCTTAGCATTGTCTTTCTGCTGTGACTACTCCCAGGAGCAGGTCTTTAGGCTGTAAAGACACAGAGGTAGTCTTTGGCAGCCAACCCAGCAGTAGCAGATGGAAGTGTGAAGTGCAGGAAGAAAGCTACAAATGGTCCAATATGAAAAACCTGACATGTTCTGGGCTTGCACATCATGATCTCTTTCAAGCTGTGAGATAGCATCGACTTCTGAAAAGGGCTGTTTTAGGCAATGTCTCATGGTGTTTGCCTCTCTTCACGCACTGGCCTTCACCTGTGTGTGGAGATTACAGTTCACATAACAGTAGCTTCATCAGTGCTCATGTCCTTCCCCCCAGTGATGAGTTAACACACAGCATCGTCCTGAGCAGCAAGGAGACCCACGGTGTTTGTCTGTGTGCATCTTTTCCCTGTAATGATCCAAAGTAGTTTTCTAGTGCATAAAAAGGTCCGAGGCCCACAGGTTTCTCCCTGTCCTTTTGCAGAGATGTGACCTTCAGGATGTTCAGACAAGTGCAGAGCCATGTGGCTGCTCAGCTGGACTTGTTAATGGCCGTCCCACTTCCAGCAGAGAGGCCTGAGGGGAAGATGGCTTTGACTCCAGAAGGGAAATGGCTATTTCCATGGACAGTTATCAAGATGGTGGCTCTGTGCCATCCCTTCAACCTGAGGTCCTGACTGGAAACTTCCAGCAGCCCCAGCAGGAAGAACTTGGGTCTGGCAGTGCCAGTAATGAGGTCCAGCTGGCTCCTTGGCCAGCAGCTCTCTGATGCTATGACAATAACACTGCCAAGAGCTGGTCGAGGCTGGATGAGCGAGGAGGATAAGAGGTGGGGAGGCATGAGCACGGCACCCACCAGCCTCAGAGATGCTCTGTCACTGCAGTGAGATGTCCCTGTGGCATGGGGATGCAAGAAAACTGCACCCAGAAGGTCTGGGGGGTGAACACAAGTTCCCTTATGGCCTTCAGAGCTCTCCAGAGTTTTGGAGATGATCTCTGTGATCACAGTTTAGTCCTTTTGCAGTTTGGCCTCTACAGAAGCTACCAAGTCCTGATCCTGAGGAGCATCCCCCTAATTTCTGCTGTATTTCAGATCATGTGAGAACATCTCATATTGTCCATCTCCCTTCCCCACTACTAGGTATGATGGGCCAGAGTAGGATAGCAAGACAGTCCCATGTTCTGTATATTACAGATCTTCTTGCTAAGCAGCACATCTAGGTGGCCAAGTATAGGTATAGAACAGAGGAATATTTATATTTCAGAGGGAAAAGACGCCTACGGAGGTTGTATGGACAGGAGGAAAGGGGGATTTCCTTCTCTGACATCCCTGGTACCCTGCAGGGAGAGCAGATGCTGCATTTTTCCCATGCGGCCACCGGAGGGCAGCCCGAGGGAGGGAGCCGACCCCAAACTTCCCCAAAAAGGGGGGGATGGAGGGAGAAGAGGGAGGCAGCAGGAGGGGATGCTGGGGATCTGCAGTGGAGCAGGGTGCAGCCACAGAGGGGAGCGGCAGCAGGGAAGCCGCTTTAACTGCTGGAGAAAGTTCAACAGTGAGCTGGAGATGTGCAGGCTGAAATAGTTCAGCTCTCTGTTAGGGAAAGGAATTTTATGTCTGTGCAATGAGGAAACCAATTAGAGGCATGATTTAATCAGTGTGGTTTAGTAGGAGCATTAAGGGACCTGGATGAGGCATCAATAAGGAGCCGCCAGAACGCAGCGATGGTGTCCAAAGTGGTAAAGCCACCTCCTAAATGCAGGCTCTCTGAGGGATATTTGTAGCCTCCAGCCAGGTCAGGGTTGAAGTTGTGACAGGGCAAAGCGCAGCTACAGCTGACACAAGCTGGGTTTAGAAATAAATCAGGTGGATCTGACAGATCCCTCAGGACACCAGGGTAAATCCTTCCCCATTGAAGTTGGCAGGGCCAAGGGATGTCATGTTAGTGACTGCAGGGCCTGCTTCTCTCTGCTTGAAAGAGGCTTTGATAAAAGCATCTAGGCCAAAATATTCGTCTGTGGTTCATGATCATAACTGCCTCTGCCCTTAGCATTGCAGCAGTGCCCAGCAGGAATAGGCCAAGCTGCTGTAGGAGTGCAGGGCAGCCACCAGGATGGCTTCACCCAAAAGAATTCATAATTGAACACTTTGGATTGATCTCTTGGGTTGTGTTTACCCCTTGAAGGAGCCCTCAGCATTTCTATCCTCTTCTGAAATACAGAGGGTGGTGTGGCAGGAACAATGGCTTGGAGACATTAGAGACGTGGATTTTGAGCAAGGCATAATATAGTCCCAAGTTGCTTGCTTGCCATGAAGATTTCTGTGCTATTTTATTGCAAGGGGGAAAGGCAGTGGAGGTCTCTGGTGAACTGAATTTTCCCTGCTTTGATTCCTTCTGCAATTTCACCTGTTCCTCCCATTGCCTCTCAAAAATCCCACCCGCATAGGTGCAAACTGCTTCTTTTTTTTTCCCATGCAGCAAAAGCTGCATTTCAGTGCTAGGTGAAACAATGCTTTGCACAGATCATCTGCAAAGTGCGTAAGGACCCAGCAGGAGGAGAGGTGCTGCATGAAAGTAAAAATATTATGGCACCAGGAGAAAAAAAGAAAAAAAGAAAAAAAAAAAAAAACACGAAGACTGCTATTTGGAAAGAAGTCAATGCGACCTTTCTGAGAGACACCAAGTCCCAGATTAGTGGCAGTAAGGTGAGTGCTATGTCTATGGCAGCATTCAGAACCAAGTAGCATTTACTTGCTGTGAACTCACTTTAGTTGAAAAATGTAAGGGTGCCTAGGGAAAGAAGTCTAAAAAGAAGATAAATACTGAGGCAAATGATTTAAAATTCTTGGGTTGGGGTCACAGCCACTAGGAAATGCTACTTCTGTGGGCAAAGACTTGGATTTAGTTCTATTACTGATACGTCTTACGTGGCCATGAGTATGTTGCCATCAGTAAAATCGGCATCATCTTTCAGGAGTCTGTAGAAAATAAATACTTTGCAAGCCATGATGTACTCACATGCTACAACAATGTGAACGACGTAAATACCTAAAATAGATCCATTCCTGTCAGCAAATATCCAGACATTCTGAAATCATTCTCATCAGCTCAATTTCCAAAGATAGATGGTTCCAGACTAACCTCATTTCTCCAAGGAAATGATATTTTTTTGAAAGAGAGAAAGGAACACTAATGTATTTAACCAATCTTGATTTCAGCCTAATGTTTCAACAGAGCTGTATTAGTTTCATTAGTTTTACTGAGAATTAACATAAGACTTGTAAACTAGTCTCTGCTAGTTGTTAAAGGAGAGATAATAACAAAACTGACAGAGGAGTTGAGGTTTTTTTAGAAGTTAATAAAGATTTCTTCATGAATGACTTTGGGTTGCAATTTTTCAGCTCTGATCACGCATTTGCTTATTGGGAGTTGGGAGGCAAGGTTTCACAGAAGCAGGCAGGTATTGCACAGAGGAAGATTTGGATGATCTCAAAGGCTGGAGTAAGGGGTTGATGTGTGATGCTGTAATTCGCACTGTTACATGTGTTAGGACTGGGAACACATCCTCTGCAAATGTCACGAGAGGAGAAACATCAGGGTGTACAAGCTGATCAAAGGAGGACTGTGAATCACCAATGAGTTTTGTCCATGAAAATGTCAAATGATATCCTAGGATGTACCAGGCAAAGAATTCCCCAAAGAGATAGGGAGATACTAATGCCATTATGCAAAGCCCTAATGTTCTTTTATCGGGAATATGGCATGACAACTTTGGTCACCCAAGGTCAGAAAAGATAAATTCAACGTGGATGGATGCAGAGAGACCGTTTGAAAGGCTCTCCTTTCCTTCACTCAGTTTTAGAAATGTGACTAGAAGAGTTTAGCTTGTTTAGGATATAACGGCTGAGAAGAGATGACACCTCTCACTTGGGCAAGGGAGCTAAGACCCAGGAAACAGTGAACAGTAAAAAAAAAAATACTATCAGCATGAAATCTAGTGGGCATACATAGACCCAGTAAAGTAGGGAAACTGGAGTAAGGTGCCTGATAATCAGACCACTGATGTTAAAAGCAGCAAACAATCTTGACCCTCATTCAGCAGCTTATGGATGATATAGAGTGTGGCTAAGCTAAGCAAAAGTATCTTTTTCGAGTCTATCCTCTAAGAAAATTAAGATTTCTCATTCAGCTACATGATCTTCTGTGCTCCCTGCCGAGGCAAAAGCAAAACAGGGTTGCTGACTGCTCCAGTGTCAGCCCTCTGCAGCCCAAGGAGCTGAAGCAACTCTGAACATACCTGAATATTTCTTTTTCCTTTATTTTTCAACAAGTTGGTCTAGACTGGTCTCCTTTGTCATCTGTGTGTCCAAAAAAGCAACCTTTCTATAAATCCTTCCATAAATGTGTAATCTGTATTGCATCAAAGTCTCCTTTGGTATAATCCCTAAAAGAGACTGTCACATGAGAAAAATATGGTCCATTCTCTTGACATTCAGTGCTGCATGGCTAGTCTTCTCAATCTCACTAATGCCCAATAAGTAAAGGATATTTTTGACAAGTTCTGACTAGTCTGGGATACACAGAAAAGTAATAAAACATAATTCAAAAAGAGATCTGTTATATTTTCAGATCACAGTAAATCTTAGCATAAGCCATGTACAATACCAAGCAGCTATTTCTTCTATACCATACAAATGCAGCAAGCTTCATCTGCTTCCCTGCACCCCCCCAGACAGGCTGCATCAGAGAGATGCTTGGAGAAATCTCCCTCTGTTCAGTGTTTTGGAAAGGAACAGCTACAAGGGCTATGGAGTTGCAGTCTGTGGCTTGGGAAAACAAGAGGTCTGCAAACCAGAGTTTTAACTTCCAGAAAAAGAGCTCAAACCCACAGCAGGGTCTTGGAGGAAGACATCAATAACAAGGCGGCATACGGCTCCCAAGCCAAAGGCAACCACTGTAATTAAGATGGACTACTTGCTTGCTTCTTGGAAGAAAATGGTTCAGGCAGTGGGTGAGCAAAAGGTCCTTGGAGGCTGGTGCGACCCTGGGGGGGATTTCATCTGGGGCTTCCCAGATGGAAGCAGAAGGGGTTCTGGGGCAGAATGGGTGCATATTGCTTTTTCACTGCTGATTCAGCATCCCCAGCCTTGCCAAGCATTTGGGCTTTCAAGCCATTTACATCCAAAGGCAATTGGAGAAATCGTTTGACAAGCTTCATCCCAAGATGTTGGCAGATACCCAAGACCGACTTTGTTACTCAAAGATTATGTTTACAGTGAAATGATTTAGGGATCGTGGGATTATCCAACATGGGCCCACAGCCCAACACCTCTAGAAGTACCAAACACCTAATGATTCCTGACAGCAGGAATCAATCTCCAGGAGCTGAGATTCTTTTTCTTCTAAATTTTTTTTTTCTGGGATAAAACAAAACTGTTCTGTTCAAACAGTGCTGTCTACAAATCATTAATAAAGGCAATTGGCTGATTTACATCTGGCATTACAGAGGGCAGAACAATAAAACATGACTTTATTTTGCTGCTAACACAGGCTCTGCTATCCTTTATAAAGGCTGTCAAAAGTTAGTGCTCGAGGAGAAAGCAAGGTGGAGTACTGCAAGGAGCTAGATGGGAAGGACCAGGAATTATTAGTGTTGGGGGAATGCTGCAGGAGAAATGAAGGGGTGCATTTCTAACAGGGTTGAGGGTTTTTTTGTTGTTGTTTGAAAAGTTTATGACAAAAAGAACAGGGCTCTGGGTTGTTTAGGAAAGGACCGCTGTGTTATTCCCATTGGGGAACAGGTTTTTTGCTTTACTTTTTGAAACTGGGTCTGTCATTGGGTATTTCCCAATGGAAACTTCAGTCCTGTTAAGGAGATTTGATATAAAGTGTCTTTAGACCATAGTTTGCCTAAGTCCAGTAGTTGGAGAATTTCTTAATCAAAAATGTTTAGCAGCAATGTTTTGTAGTGCTACAAGGCCTTGACGTGCTGTTTATTTCTGTTCGTGTAAGTCACACATACCTCTGCTGCATCTAGTTAAATGGGAGCACTCTGGTCCTCTCCAAATAACCCATTGGCAGAGTGTTTCTTCCAAGGATGTGAAAATGTGGAAACAAAGGAGTGAGCAGATGCCCACACCAAGGGCCAAACTTCCCCATGCTCAGAAATCAGAATGATTTTTTTTTTGTTAATGCATCTGGTCCAATTTATTTTTGATTTTGGAAAAATCTGACCTTAAATAGATGTACTTGAGGCAGGAGATGTTAGGGACAGAGTCTGAAAGCTAACTAAGGTCCAGATCCTACAAGCTGGTGCACATGGCTGCACTCCAGCTGACTGCAAGAAAAAGCAGAGATCCTCATACAGTTTGTTTGTTCAGATTATTAGACAGCATAATCAGTGGCCCGTGCTAGATCTTGAGCTGTTTCCTCATTGTAGAAAATCACAGTTAATAAATTACTTTATAAGTCATACTCTTCACATATTTTTCTTAAATACCATATTGAATATTGTGTCTTTTCTATACCCAAAGACCTTGCCCCACCAGAAGCAGAAAACTACTCAACAACTAAGCACAAAAAAAAAAAAAATTGTGCTGAAAAAAACCCTTTGTCTTCCATGTATCATTCTGATCAAAATCCTGGTTAAATGCTAGACAGCAGGTCACAGCCATTTTCTTAAACTCTAGGGGCATCAAATTTTCCTGTCCATCCCTCAGCCTTTCAGGCTGCTTCCCTTAATGATGATATTGATTTTGATTTTAGTTTCATCTAGTTTTAGTCTATCCCAGTGATGGACTCCCACTGCTCCCAACAGGAGATTGTTCTATACTCTGGCAGACCTCAGTGATAGGAATCTTTTCCTGACATCCAACTTAAGTTTTCTTTTTTGTTTTGTTTAAACTTTTTATGCTTTGATTGGATGAAGTACTTAAAGCCAGGAGTTAGGGGTTAGAAAGAGAGGAGAAGGAAGGAGAGGGGAGGCCAGACAAAATAAATTGCCAACCTACTAAAGAAATGTGCAAAAGTTTCCTCCCGAGGCCTGACTTTCTGTTGCAGTCATAGGTTTTATAGAAAATATATTTGCCCAGAATGCTTTGTAAGGAGAAGAAAGGAAAAGAATCATTATTTAGAGAAACCTGAGCCCAACAGGAGACATATCAAATACTTTCTGCATTGGAAAAAGGACTGTCATTAAGACACGAGCTTTGGGTTAAATTTATATATATATATATATATATATATTAAAGAATTTTAACATCATGTGGAATTGTCTCTGATTATATATATGGATCATTTTGCTATTGCATCCTCCCACATTCCTGTACTGGTGTAAATGTCAGTTCAGTCAGATGAGAACACCACCTAGGTCACTATCCTGTCTCTAGAAGTTATTAATAATGATGGCAGGGAAGAGCACAGGAACTATCGCTGTTCCCCACAGACCATCCTAAGCAATTCTTCTTTCTCCTTTTCATGCATGCATTTCCCAGACTGGGAGTCCTTGTAATCCTCTTCCTACTTCTGATTAGGCTGGGTTAGGATCAGTGGCAGGTACACTGAAGATCAGGAGATGAACACTTCAGAAATCTTCTATATTGCCTATTTTAATGCTGACTGGAGTTGACAATGTTGTGCCCAAAGGGATATAGTCTGAGTTATTTTTTGATCCCAAACAGTTATAAACTCATATCAAAAGAAGTCAGACATAAAGATCTCCATGAAGTAATCTACTGAACTACGTGAACTACTGAAAAATCTACAAAGAAAATTGCTTCAGAGGCATAAACAGTACATAGGACATGGAAAGAACAGAGGAGGAAAAGCATGATGAGGTTGGGCAGGAGGAAAGATATGAAAATCCTTGAACTTGAAATTCACCCAGGACAGAAGTCACATATCTTTTTAAGGCCAAAGAAGGCTATTAGGATGATTGCAGCCTGACTTGCTGCAAAATACAAACTGCAGGAGCTCACCCAGTGATTCTCTCATCAAGCTTAAGAACTTGTGATTTTAATTCAAAAATACAGCCTTTGGAAAAGTTAGCTTCACAAAAGAGGCTGACTCACCATACCTCTTAGGAACCTGCTCTGATGACTAATTGCTCTTATTGTTAAAAATGAGCCTCTAATTTACGACATCAACACTGACAACCTCAAATTCCAGCCACCTGATCTTGGTCTTTTATCTGCTAGAAGGAACTGAAGAAGTGGGTGTGTGCAAAAAAGAGAGAGAAAAAGAGATGCTAAGTCTTTCTATAAAATGTTTTTCATGTAAACTGCAGACTGAGGGAAAGGTAATCCACAGAAACAGGAAAAAAAAAAATGCAAAAATGCAACATGGTGACGAAGACAGGCATATTATTAGGGCATTACTGAAAGAAAAAGGGAGAGATTTAGATTAGGATCATCTGGATTTCATGATCTTTTTGATCTTTTGGGGAATGGGAAGTCAAAAACAACCTCTACCTTGTGTTCCTCAGGGAACAGGGAGGGGTTGGAAGGAACAGAGAAGTGACGAGAAAGATACTGAGATGTAGGGAAAGCCTAGGCAAGAAGGTGGGGGTTTCGAGAGAGCAGCAGCAAAACCAAGGGAAGATGGCACAGTAATATGGACTCAGGTGCAAAACTGGATGGATGAAGAGATTTGGGCTGAAGAGGTAAATCAAACATGGTCACTAATCAAAACGTGTGGACTGTTGAAAGACTTGCAAGCATGGACAAGGAGCCAGAAAAATACTAGATACAATATGTGTCATCTTCTGTCTCTAATTCTACACTTCTAGCTAATAGACATAAATCCTGACAGCTTAACTGGAAAGCAGCAAATTTCAGTGTTGTTTTGCACAACATTAACAAAGAAATATGACTCAGACAAACATGGCTTTTGCAAAAATTAACAAATAAGACCCAATTTAAAAAGTAAAACTTAACCAAGACACTGTAAAGCAAGATTTTTCCCCCTTCTAAGCAGTTTATTACTCAGCTGTATAAAAATACTGCTACTAATGAAAGACAAATTGCCCATATATTCTGATTTTTGTATGATGAATTCTGAGGTCACAAAGAGCCTATTAAGAACAGGAATTGTAACAGGTGAGTTCTGGCAAGACATATGTTAAATCCACACAATTCAACAAACCTGATTCTCTTGACAAGCATTTCTGTAACCAGCTATAACTGTGTCCCTTCTAAAAACCCTTTAATAAGACCCAGCATATAATTTTTGTGTCCTGTATATATCAACAGCCAGTAAGGTCAGAACTCCTCGTTGACTGGAGGGAACTGAAGTTCACACCCTGGGTCACTGAAAGGTAATTTCCTTTAGCTTTGCAATAAACTCTCTGTATTGACCTAAGACCTTCAACATTATGAGTGGCTAACAGCATCCATAAAAATAAAATGTGGATACAAAATATCTGAATTTGAGTAGATTTGCTGGAATTTTATTAATTTATAGAAGTTGAAGGTTATGCCATATGTCACTAGAAAGTAATTTTCTCTGAATGTGCAATAAGGGCTTAGATTTGATTTATGACCTAAATATTGCAAGATATTAATACATCTCCACACCAGATGGTAATGTACATGTGAGGAAATGTACCTTTTCTATCCTAAAATTGCAAGAATTTTCTTTAATTTACTAGGATAAACTCAATCAATGGCATTCATTAATTTTTGAACACTGAGTACTTACGTGGAATGTCCCCATCTCTCAAACAGATAGCTGTGTTATTCCTGTATGAAATACATTCAAAATGTTTCCAAAAACTGCTTCAGAAACTATATATGTGGTCCCCACGTGTATATCTAGTAGGGTTGTCCAGACTGGACATACTTCTATAAACAGATAATGTTTTGGACCCTTGGAACCCAGTTTAGATGCTGTTGGGGATTACAGCTGCAAACAAATAAAGGGGAAATATATATTCAGAATCTAGCTACAGAAGCTAACAAACACATCAGGCAGGTTGGAGGGAAAGGCTCCATTACAACTCT
The DNA here is from genome assembly GCF_047370975.1 of Nipponia nippon. Taxonomy (NCBI): domain Eukaryota; kingdom Metazoa; phylum Chordata; class Aves; order Pelecaniformes; family Threskiornithidae; genus Nipponia; species Nipponia nippon. The sequence continues at coordinate 5,026,719 of NW_028262332.1, forward strand.
AGGGCAAAAATTCGTGAGAAGGCTGTACAGCTATTTTAAAATTTACAGATATGTTTTTGTCAAATGCAAAGATATCCCAAACTTTGTTTTCTAGGGACAAGAGATAGTTCACTATTTTCTGCTGTTTGCTCATAACTGCATTAAGTCCAGCGATTTCCTGGAGAGATGTTAATATCTTATTTATATACTGGGTAAACAATATGTACTTTTCTACCTCCAGAATAAAAGCTATGCACCAGAAATTCTCATATTCCCTGGCTATCAGTGCATAAAATCAATCTCTATGCCAATTCCTTTTGGAACTACAAGTACAGACTAAATAACAAGTGTTTGTTTCAAATAAGAATTTCTACCCCTTAGGAAACTCCAGTCTTTCAAAAAATAGTTTCATCTTGAATCAGGAGATGTTAATATGACAGTCACCTGACCCAAGGGAGGAATATAGCGTGTGATGGGAATTGAAGTCCAGCTGAGGAATGCAAATCACGGGGAAGAACAGAAATGCAAAGCACCAATAAACAACTGTTCCCAGATCCTCCCACAAAATCCATTTTAATGTGGTTTCAGTACAAAGCACAGTGATTTTGATTTTGCAGGTGGTCACTTTCATTTTAAATTCACCTTTCTTCTGCTCAGTGGCATTAACTCACCCTAAACGTGACTTTAGCACAAATGGAAAATGTGGTACAGGGAAATTATATCATTTCAAAGGTTAGATGGGCATTGTTCAAATGCATACTGCTGTGTGTTTAAAGTTTTGCTTCATAGTTTATTTATGCCCTCACGTCACTTTGCTGCTCTTAGGAAGGAGCCAGAGTCAGATCCACGCTTGCAATCCCTTGGCGGCCACTCTTGTTTCCAGTACTGGGCTTTCAGCAAGTCTGATGTTCACCTCAGCTCTGCCTGTTGCATTTTCTCCCTGCATCCTCACAGGGAGCCATCTAAAAGGTCTTCAGACTCTGGGAGTTCAGGAAATGCTTTACATAGATTAAGTTTACCGTGAAAGCATAGCCTTAAATGCCTTGTGATTGCCTGCTGGGAAGCCGATGGACATGTGAACAGTGGGGGTCCCATCAAATGGCAGAGGAGATGGGTTGTTTCCCGTACCCTTCCCTGCTATCCCAGACCTGTTATTTTAGGGGAGAACAGTCAGCAGAAGAAGGAGAGCCTGACTCCCCACCTTGGTTAGCATTTCAGAGGTGAGACACCAGGTGGCTGGAGTGACGAGAGGCTGTCACAAGCTGAAATGTTTGCTGTATTGAATGAGAAATAACACTGAGAAGTCTCTCCCCTGCAAAGGTCCAACTCAGACCAGTCGGAGGTGTGGGGGGAGTTATACAGGTCAGCAGCCAAATTCACTCCTACTTTCTGGTTATGGTATGGACAAAGACACACAGCACCAGCCAGGGCTGGGAAGCATGGGACAAGATGTTACAGTTACTGTTGAATTGAGAAACAGCATTAGCAGGAGAAGTGAGTGACTGATGGCTGATTTGTCCTGAGCACATGTCAAAAGAACAAGCTTCTTCCTGTAAATTGTTTTCTCCCTGCCTCAACCAAGAAAGGGCTGCTATTCTGGTGAAGTGACAGATGCTGCTACCAGTCATACGACTAAGCAAAAATGCTCTCATTTTTAGGAATATGGGATAATGTGTTCTGGTATCCAAGGGTAATTTCTTACTATTTATTCTCACTTGCCCCTTGCACATCCCCTGCTATCTATTTCTAGAGTTTTCCTCTTGGGTAGCAGACTCAAGTCTTTTCTGTACTCCTTCTTACAAGCCATAAATAGGAAAGTACAGTATTTCTGCAAAAATATGCAGAGAGATTTATGCAATACTGCACGTGCCAGTAACATCCAGAGCTATGGTTGAGGGCTGGAGCATCATTGTTATATAGGCATAATTGTGACCATGATGTGAGGGCAAATGAGAATCCAATTTCACAGAAATTTAAAACAGTATTTTTCCACTTAGGAAAAGGGACTCACAAGTGTCTTTTTTCATTTCCCTGTCACTACTCATCTTAAGCTGGGACTAGGTCATGTATATGCTAGGTGCTGTACATAAAGAATGAAAATCAGACACTGTTTCAAAGAGCTTTCCATCTAAGTATAAAGCAAGAAATGCATAAGAGAGACAGGAAGGTAGGGAAATAATGAGATGATATGGGTCAAAGTGAGAAATCGGAGCCAGAAGAGTAATTGTCATGGGTTTTGCAGACATCACAATGATGAGTTTGATTTAGGAATTGTTTTGGGGGAGTATGATGAGATAGCCTCATAGATGTTTAAGAACGCATGAAGAACAGTATGGGATAAACACAAGGATAACTTGTTTGAAGATCGAAGAAGTGGGTGAGGGAAGACTGGCACCAGGGGCCAACTGAAGGTGAGAACCAACCTTTCCAAGCTGAATGACAGATGAGGGAGAGGGTGGATGAAGATGGACTGTGAAAGCAAGTATGTGCAACATATGTTTGAAGAGATAGAGAATGGGTGCCACCAGAGGGGAAGATATGGAGGGATGACATGCTGACAGCAGTAGGCTGGGAAAGGGATCTATGCATTCATATCCTGGAAAGATGTGTGAGTGGAGCCAGGCTCCATTTGTTAATACGAGAGGAAAGGGCAGTCCCTGCAGTCATTATGAGATACGAAGGGAGAGGCTGGACAAAAGTTTTGGCTGCAAGGCAGGAGAAGAAATGTCACATCTATTTAGAGATGTTATAAAGGAAAAGGCTTCAAAAGGCATAGCTTGGATGTGAGGCTTCAGACTGTGATCTGGGCTGATGCCCAAGGTTATGGGGCCAGCATGGGGATACACACACTGCAGAAGCTAAGAGGCAGCAGGAAAGCTGTGGGGTAAAAATTAAAATCTTTGCACTATCCTTTATGACCCTAAAGTGATGGTTAGGCAGGCCCAAGGACATGTCAGAGATTTCCTAGTAAAGTAATAGAAATAGAGAAACCATTGTTATCCTGGAGAAATAATTTAGGTGGTTATCCAGTGTAGAAATGACAGCCTCATGCCTTACTAGAAATTGCATGGAACTAACTTGTCTTTGGATAATTGTTCATCTTATGTGTTCTAAGTTACTTGTTGGCTATCACCCAGGACTCCTCAGCGTAGCTTTGGCATCCCCCATCTAAGCTGTGATCATTTTCATATTTCACATGTCTTGGCTTTCACGTAGGCACATGGCATGTATAGGGTTTTCTTCTGTGAGTGGTGGGTACATCTAAAACAGGCATGCCACAACAGTATTGCTAAGGATGGGGCTCTGACCCAGGTCCCCATGAGCCAACCTGGACCTGGCTGAGGCTGTGGGGATGGGTTTCACTCTCTGCAGATGCTGATAGCTGTCATTACACTGCTAGATGAACCGTGCTTTTTATTTCTCTGTTTTTCATTATTCAGTATTTGTTTATAACAGGAACAGTTTTGTTGTTTTTTTTTTTTTTTCTGCAGGCAGAGAAAGAGATTTCCACAGTGTGGAGTATAACATCTCTGTAAACACAAGAGTAGGACACCCTGTTTGATTCCCCTCTAGTCCTGGACACAAACCCTATGACCAAACTTTTCCTGAGGGACCAGTCTGTGTCTTCATTTTCATGTAGTAAAGGCCACACAACCTGGCCTCTCAACAGTTGGATCTCTCAGTGGATCCTGATCAGATCCTTCCCAAACATGTTTCTTAAAAACATCAACAGAATAGGTGGTAGCTAGAGTTTGTACCCTTCCACCCCACCTTCCAGAGCCTCCAGCAAATAACAGTGAGCAGTAACTTAGAAGCAGCTTCTCTTGACAATAAAAATCATATTCTGTTTTGAAAATACCCCATGCTTGGAGAAAAAGCTGAAATAAAAACTCTGCGCCCATAATATCTATCCTTTGCATTTACTTTGCCTCAGTGTCATCTGCTCTCCTGGGGAACTACTACAGTACACTTGCTGCAGCCCCCGGCTTTATGCTCTTGACAGCTTTGTCCTCCTCTTCTTTGTGGGTCCAGTCCTTTAACAGATCAGTGTCTTTTGATCTCACTCCTCTCAGTGTTGTCAAAACAGCCCTGTCAAAACAACCCTGTCACTGGGATTGGGAATGAGTCGTCCTTCACAGCTATAAACCTCCCTGTTACATTTGAGAGTTTACATCTTATCTGGGCCACTCTTTTATATCTCCTGTCTTTCTTTTTCTCTCTTTTACTAGTGATGAATTCCAGCAGGGTGACTTTACACAGGTGCACTGAGGGGCATGTGGTATTAATGAGTCATATTGCAAATATTTCCTTATTTTCCCTAAATTTTATCGCTGCAGTGCCTGACCACCTCATGAGACCAAAGCATGACAGGGAAGCGTGAAACTAAAGGCATATGGAAACTGTGCAGTTTTTGTTAAAAGTCAGAAAGGTTGTCTTTGAAACTTGAATGATAGGTTTTATTCTTCCTGGACCAATAAATCTTAGAAGAGCTTAATTAAAGGTTATGCTAAAAGCATCCTATTTTCATATAGCTAAAATAATCAGGATAAGCCACCACTATCCAAGGGTATATCATGACTCCCTCTTATGCAAGGGGCATCTAGAGAAAATGTAAATGGAGGAAGATGATTAAAGATCTTTTAAGCTCAGTGGACAGGGTTTTGGAGGAAAGACTTTGGGATTTAGCCTCTTATCTGCAGTTTTCCACTTTTACTAAGACTCAAGAGAGATAGGAGAACTAATTTCTTCTCTGTTTCCATTATAAGGAGCACATTTTTCCAATGTAACCCCTGGAAAAGGTATCATCAATCACTGCTCTTTTAATCTGGGAGTTGTGACTTCCAAGAGTTTGATAAATAGATCCAGAAGTTACTGTAGTTTGTGACCTTCCTTTCTGGACAGATGGAAGGAGAAATTCTGAATTTCTTATACTTTATACTTCTTTGACTTTGATTAGGAGTCACAATGTTGTAGAGAAGATTTGGAAAAAAAAACTTGGCTGGATATTGGCATGGAGGAGAAGACTTTTTGGCTGAAAACTGTAGCATTTGTCACCAAAAACATAAAATAAAAACAACTCCACAGGAGGAAAAACATTTTTTTTTCTGTTATCTGTCCCACAAAAAAAAAAAAAATCTCTATGATACTTTATTTGTGACTTAGAGGCATTTGATAGGAAAGTTTTTTAAAAAGAATTTGAACCACTATATATGGAATTTTATATAAAATTCAGGTTGCCACCTGCACACAGACATGTCCAATATTTTAATAACCGATGCTAAGAACCAGTGAGGTAGGTAGACTCCTTGACTGCACAGATCCTGGAGGGCTAACCCTCTGAGGTGCCTTAGTCCATCAGCACTAAGTACCTGCACACCAGGGCTGGAATACCTGTAGCACTGCAGAGTTGCTCTTTCTGGTACATCAACAGCTGAGACCCAGGAGAGACAACCAGTAAAACCAACTTGTATGTTATCATTTTAACATCAATGGATTTTAGAGACTTCAGATATGGCTGAACAGCTGCTTGATTTTGGCGGTAATAGGAGGTATAAGGGTAAGAATCTTCTAGCATCCCAGGCTTCAGACTCGGTGTCTTTGATGGCAGAAGATGCCTCTGACATGCGATTACTGTAGTGTACGAGTGCGATCCTGCTATAATTCTTCAGGCTTGAATCAATCATGCCAGCAAAATCAGTGCTTCTTTGATCAGAACAACTCACTGTCCCACATGGCTGAAGGTATAAAATCACCAGCCCTCCTGTTCGAAGTAGAATGGGCATTCATAAATCAGGCTGGCAGACCATAAATTCATTTACCCAGCAGAGACACGGTCAAAAGCAGCTCAACGGGCTTTTAAAGGCCTTTGTGCAATTCTGGAAATAAACAATGGATGGAGGGGGTGTGAGGAGAAGAAAAAAGTGGCATCTTTATCCTCTGCTGAGTGAGGTACTGCTGGTCTGATGTAGGGTGGCCTTTCTTTGCTGCTTGGTGCTGAGGGACTTTGGGAGGTTGGGGCTGGGTCTTCTAGAGCTGTGGCACAAACACCTCACTGCCAAAGCAGAGATGGGGTCAGAGTGGGGAATTCTGTGTCTCTTGGCAAAAGCCTTAAGTAGATCTGAAAGAATCCTGCTTGGCATGGCTGATACAAACTGTCTCTCCTCCTTGCTTCTGCTGGTCTCCAGCAAAAGCAAAATAGGAAATAATCTCACAGCTGAGTCCCAGGCAGACAGGGGACTTTGTGGTGTCCTCAGTAAGGGATGTCTCAGGCTGAGCAGCAGGGACTTTCTACGGCTGTGTTTCTAGGCAATGCCACATGTTTGCATCTGGATTTAGTGTTGTGGGAGAGAAGAAAGAACATTAGACATCCAGACTCAGGTCTCAGCCTAGTCTATAAAAAGAGAGACACTTAAAAAGCCTGCATACAGACATGCAAAGCACAGCAAATGAAATATTTCAAGTGCATCAGAACAAATGTGAGATGTAGAGTTTCCATAGGTGTTTCCCCTTCCCTGCTATCTGATTTCATCTGGCTTGAGAAATATATATATATTACGTATATATTTAAACAACATCACAGCAACTCTGCCAGTTGCTTCTAATAAAATAGCTCTGCTGAAATAATGCAGTGTCTGAGAGATTGGGTGTAATATGGTTAAATGCTTTTACAATCCCCCATTAAAGTAAGTGGATAGAAATTCATAAAATATTTATAGCATTTGAAAAGTGTTCATTCACAGATCTATCCAGAATGTGAAGCAGGCCCAGAGCAGCAAGTGCTGAAGACAGATGTTGATACCACGATGTTCCTCTTGCATGGAAAGAGAAGATGGACTTAGGTTAAATCACATTCCTGAAAAGGAGGGTTGAGATCAAATCCTGTGATGCAGTTTGTTTTAATCCCGTTACTAAACCAAGCAGTGCTCCATTTTCCTGCTGAGTGTGACAGAAATAACAATCCCAAGCTGGCAAGGATACTACATTTCTACTGTTCCTATCATGAGTCCAGGGGCATTAATGAGTCCTTGGAGTGGGAAAAAGAGCTATGATTTAAATCTAAGTGATGAGAGAGGGGTTCGTTGCTTTTGAGTCAGCATTGAGATGACCTGATCTCTCACTCAAAAGGCGTCTGGCTGAATGGCTTCCTGTCTGTGGCAAAGGTAATAGCAAAGCTGGCTGCATCCCCCTCTTTGGCAATTATACTCGAGTCCCCTGGGTATTAAAATCAGCTGGCACTCCTCCAAAGGATAGGTTTTTAAAAGAAGGGAAAAAAAAGTAGTTGTATCCCTGGAGTTGTTTTCCACCTGAGCAAAGTACGTGTCTCTCTTCTTGCATCGAGTCCTGTGTCTGCAGCCACAGACTTGCTCAATGAAACACTTGGGGAAAGACAAAAGGGCTTGGAAAGCTTAAGGACCATAAAAATAACTGCAGGATTAGAAGAGGTGGCTATGAGAGGGACTAGGATGAACTGCCTGAGAAGAATTAAGTCAAGACCTGATGTTAATCCAGCAGCTTTAGGTTGAGAGCAGCTTTGAACTCTTCGATGAAGCTGTGGATGATGTTTTGACAGAAGTAATCTATAGCTGCAGAGGAATAATCACCTCGACAAGTGATGGGAAGGAGGAAATCTTCTGTTGGTGAGGAAGAGGTGGGAAATGACTGGGGCAGCACCCCTGTGTGGCTGTGTCTGAGGTGTCACACCAGAGGGGACTTCTGTACATCACAGAGAGAATAGTCCCAGACTTATCTCTGTCATAGGGTCTCAGAAAAATTCCTTTGGAGGGAAGCATGTAGGAGAAATTAAGATCTGTGGATCCCAAGGACCATTATCCCAGGGTTGAATTCCTGCAGTAAATATCCCTGCTGTTTCCAGAACACGTTTGGGAAACAACCCAAGACAAAATGTTCCCCATCCTTCTGTGCCAGTCTGTTTTGAGCAGTCATCATCTTGACATCTCCTGCAAGTAGTGGAAAACTCCTAGCAGTTCCTGTTCATTAGAGATCCCAATTCTTGTTCACGCCAGTTTTACCTTTGTGTCACTCAATTGACTCAATAGCAAGGGAGACGAGAACCTGGGTTCCTATTTCTCATTTTGCAAGAGCAGTTAAATTAACCCTGGGTTCAAAGCCAAATGCCAGCCTCTCTGAACTCCTCCAGGATGCAGTGCCTATACAGCAGTATTGCTGTAAAAATACCCAAGCTCGCTTAAAACTAGCAGTACGCTGTTCAGAGTGGGCAAATTTATTCTACTTTTTTTTTCAGGGCTTTGTAGTCCTCATCGACCTCCAACATGCTGTTATCTAACTCTAGAAAGCTTATGTTTCCCCTGTATACAGACCTTCAATATAGACATCCTCTCAGCTGGATACTGTGGTTAGGACTTTACTCACTATAAACTAGGAATAATTTCACCTGACGAGTTTGTCCAAGTTTCATTGAAAAAGCAGTCTTTTACTTCCCAGCCTGCACTCAGTTGTAGTGTTGCTATTCTGGTTACAAAATTACCGTATCTCATCTCAGAGGCTGCTGCACATCAGAACCAAATCTCTCACTGGTGTGTAAATTAGAGTAAAACAGAGCTTTGGGATCCATTACAGAGAAAGTGTCAATCTAAGGTTATTTTTTGCTTATGTTTTCTTCCAATTTCTTCACCTTGTTTTATCCTCCAGCATGGCAGCAAGTTGTGTATGTTTATTAAATGCACTAAATATTCCCTTATAAATATGTATTTATTTAGTTTGCTTTAATAAATATATATTTACAAAGACATATTTATACATACATTTATAAATATTAATATAAATAGGTATCTATTTATACATTAGTATACTAAAGAAATACAGCTCTTAAATTAATTAAATATAATTAAAAGCTTACTATTTTCCATCATATTGGCATCTGATCTGTCTGTCTTCTCCTAGCTCTGCACTGTTATCCAAACTTGCTTGTGTGTTAAACCCTCATATCCTCCACTTTGGGGAGTTCCTCTCATCCTGCACAACAGTGTATCTGTCTGAGAGGGAGCAGGAAAGTCCGTCTTTTGATTTATTGCTGATGGGGAACAATAAATTTTCTTTAGGGGAAGCACAAGGATGTAGATCATAGATATGGGAACTCTGGATCAATATTTTTTTCTTTTCTCTTATATAGGGTGTAAGTAGTCGCTGATCCGCTCTCACCAGAGCAAGCAAAGTGAATCATCTCTCTGTGTTACCTCCATCAAGTCTGTGCTACTACAGAAAGACAAGTCCAAGAAGCCCAAAGATTTTTTTTTCCTAACCTTCACAGTGTTTTTTTTAGCCCACACTTCTCAGGCCCAGTAAATGCTTAGCAAATATGACCGGTTCTCTGTGCAGAAAACCATCCCTGTGGCTTGTGTAGCTGCTTCTTCTACCTAACATGTGAAGGACAGTATTATAATCACTCTATCATCTTCTCTTCAAAGATGAAGATGAAACAGCATGTTCCCAGCAGCTGAAAGAGATACTCTATTTAAAACCTGAGCATGTGAACTCAGGAGGAATGGGAATCCCCTGCAGGCTTCCCCAAAAAGACACGCTCCCCAAATGTCCTTGCTGTAGAATAGCAAGTCCTCAGTGCCCCAGGCCAAGCAATGGACTCTTTGCAATAATACATTATATTCACATAATTCATACAACTGTGTTCAAGACTATTTTTCACTGCCTTTGTCTTCAAGATTACTAGACCACTAAGGGATTAGATGAGTGATAACAGAGATAATGGAGATAACATACCAGGAACGTTTTATTTAGGATAGCTGTGATCATGTTTTTTAGATCCTGGACACCTCCTGTCCAAGGATTTAAGGCCTCTTACCAATGCTTATTAGCTGGTAGAGAAGATGTGTTGTGTTATAATCATCACAATCCTCTTGCTTGGCTAAAATCACATATTAAACCCATGCCTGAGCCTGGAATTAGAACCTGCAACACAGACTCCTCCTGCTCCCTGTCCCCCAAATCTTCTTATTGCAGCTCCTGTTCTCCACTTATCTGCCCTATAATGCAAGAAAACAGGCACACTCATGGAAATTTGCCCTAGCATTGTGATAAATCTACATAGGGGCATGCGGTAACCTGCTACTTGCCGTCAAAGGCAGATTTACCCAGCCAAGATGAGTAGTTCTGCTTTCTACTGTTAATGGATGCTACCTTTGAAGGACCATATGCACTTTTCCTACACAGCAAATGCAGAATAACCTCTCTTTTTTTCCTCCTTCTCCTCCTTTTCTCACTTACACATGCTGGCTGCACAGCTGGTAAAATAGATAGGTCTTTCTAAACCTTTCATGCATGCTCGGTGAGTCCAGGTAGCTTTATAAATATGATAATGGTTTCCAGAGCATGTCTGGACTGGAAATAAGACAGAAAGCCACAGAGGCTGGACTTGGAGAGATAACTGCAAAAACAGCTCCGCTGCAGGAGAGACTAAATCCGCACTCCAGGTCAAATTAACTGCCTCCTCCCTCCCCCCCATTAGTATGAGGAAAGCTCTTGTGCTCACCTGTTTGCTGATTACATCCATGAAGAAAGCAGCAGCTCTTGTTTAGTTTATTACCAGAAGGCCCAAGCTTGTGATAAAACGCATTGATTTATACAATGGGGGATCCTGCCTGGTACTTCAATGCAGTTGTCCTGCTGAGAAAATTACAGATAAACTCTTAATTTATTCTCCCTTTAAGGGAGAGGGGAAAAAAAAGAAAGGAGAAAAAAAGCCCTGAACTCAACAACAACCTTCTGATATGTGCTTATGAAAAGGTTAGTTTGTACTAGTCTGCTTCCGAAAGCTGGAGATATCATCCTGGGGTTGCTCCCATCAAGGACTGGACCCAAGAACCATTTATTATGGTCTCTCCAGCAGGGCTCTTTCCCCCAGAGGCTGACTCATGGTGACATCTCACTCAGGTGAGTGGGACACCATCCCCTGTGCTTCTGGTGGCAAGGATGTGGCTGTCTCTGCCCAAGATCACACTCAGGCATTTCCAGGACTTTCTGGAAAAGTCATCACCTTTTCTATAGCAGAGGATAATCAATAGTGACTGATGGTTTAGCCAAGGGGGCAGGCAAAGAGGAAAGCTGTGATTTCTATGACAGGTTAGAGTAGTTTAAGGTGAGGGAGGCAGAAAAAAAAACAAGGCACTGGCAAGAGGAAGGAGGTGGATCTCAGCTTCACAAGCGATGCCTTTGACAAATGTTTGAGATCTAACTTTGCCTTAAAAAAATAATATTGCCCAGAGCCCAGAAGTAAAATGAAGCAGTACATCTAACCTGCCAGGAGTACAGCATTGGTATCGTGTACACTTCTCCCCTGTTAGGTGCTTGTTTGTGCTGGGATTTGGGGATGACTGACAACAAAAATGCTCACTGAGGAAAGGAGTCACTACTCCACAACCCTGGCTTCCCTTGGAGCTTCTGGAAGCACCAAAGCTTGTTAACTAGTAATGAGTTTAGAGGGATGGTCGAGGGATGCCATACTGTAAGGGAAGAGATGTTCAAACGCATCCAGTGGAACAATAATCCAGGTCCCATGAGCTGTATTTGGGACTTCCTGCATCATGAAAGGAGCCCTACACTTGAAATTAAGGGTTGTCATGGATTAGCAAGCAAGTTCAAGCTGAAGTCACCTCTCTCTCACATGACACTTAAATGTATATCTACTCTGCCTCTTTCTTCTGATGCCTGATCTGGACAGGTTCCCTTCTTTTTTCAAATACACTTTGTTTCCCATTTTGAGAAAACCTGAGCTCTTCAGTTGCTGGTGTCATGATGTTTGCACTTTGCTGTGTTTTCTTGATTTCTACAATGTTCTTTATACAATAAGGTGACCAAAATTTGTATGTTGTTCCTGTTCTGACAACAGACAAAAAGTTTCTGTGTCTGGGCACCTGCCTGAAAACACAGAGCAGCCCTCCTGGCCAGTCCTCTGGGGCCTGGAGATTCCAGCTACTAAGATGACTCTGAGTCTTTCCAAATTTGAATGGCCTGGCATGATATCTTCCAGGAATTTTAGTTCTGTTGGCACAACAAATGGATACAAGCAATGTTCTCTAGATCCTCCCTACACATGCATTTATCTAGGGGTGAAAAGAAGGATGGAAAAAATATAGCAGAAAAAGAAAGAACTCATCATTTCCTGAGATTTTCCTTGATAATATAGGTGTACAGCACAGACCTTCTTAAGCTTTTAGATTTATTTCCTAAGGTTGGAAGAAATAGCTGGAAGCCCTACTCCATGCAATATTGCTCTAACCTCCCCTTTCTTTCTGACAGTGATGGATTTTACCCTCTGCACGTAAAAATCTTGCCCTCAAACATACTCTCCCTGGATAGCCAAGAGTAAAATCAAACAGATGTGACCTCTCTGTCCACAGTGCTTGCTTTGGAGGACCACTGCCCAGCCCCAGCCACTGTTCTTCACCCTAATCCTTCCTCATGCAGCTCTCGCCTAAGAAGAAGGGGCAGGAAATCATTAAGGAGAGAAGAAGAAAATATTCGGGTCAGTTTTAGGTGGTCAGTTCAGGAATAGGTGGTCAGTTTTATCCTCTTCCCCAGCCCATAGTAAGCCTGTGCTCTCTATACCATTGATCTCAATGACAGCAGAATTGTCCCAGTGCCAAAAGCTCTACTCCCATATAGGTACTGACAGGAGGAGAGCAGGGCTGGACTCTAGTTAAGTTTTTGTCTCTCTCTGTATATGTGGTTTAGCTGAGGCAGCTGGCACAGGTTTCCTGCCCACCATATATCCACCAGTGATTGCCCAAGACTTTCCACACATCCTGCAACCTAGTGTCTCATTCCACCTGTGCTGTCTGCACAGATATGCCAACATTTCCCACCCTGGTTGTTGGGAGAATATGCTCAGCAGAGGCATCATGATGCCTGTTCACAGCTTTCCTCCTGCCAAAGTTAACGGCGTTTCCCACCTTGGCCTTGGCATCTTTTCATTTTTGTGTGCTCCTTCAAACAGTTTGTTGGGTTTGTTTTTTTCTTTCTGAATCCATGGCACCTATCTTTAATTAAATCACAATTCCCTAGGTGGTTTCTCTCTTCTGTTGCTGATTAGCGTAGCCAGTATCTATAACCCTCCCACTGCTGGAATCAAGACTTACAGGTCTCACGTCTCCCAAATCTCTTCTCCATCTCTCTCTAAACACAAGTGTTACCATTAATAATGATAAAAAGCATCGTATGGAGCTTCTCATTCTTTTGGGGCCCAAAGGGCTTTTCAGACCATGAAGGGAGATAGGCTATCTACCCATCGCCTTGCAAAAAGCTGCTCTCTATGTGGAGAAATGCAGCATGTATCCTGTGGTGGGAACATTGCACGACAGAAGTGGCTTCTTGCTCAAAAGCTAAGGGATCCTCATGCTGTGATCCCACCGCAAACACACCTAGTCAGCTTGTGCCACTGGCTGAAGCTTGTGTCAGATGTATGAATCAAAATATGAAAAGCAGTGCCTATTGCGCTTGTTCTCACAAGCTGCTTTTGTACAAATGAAGAGAGGATTACCATAAAGGTTTGGCAGAGCAGCCCTGCCTAATACAACTGCAGTCCCTCTTCAGATGAGCTAGGTACCCCCAGTCTTGGCTGAATGCAGCCTTTTACTGTACATTTTCCTCTGAAAGGCTGATCCTTTTCTGATTCAGCCTGTCTCCACCTCGTACCCTGCTGCAACTGTTTGCTTAATGCTGTGTCTGAAGGAAAAGCATCAATTACTGAATCACTCACCTCACCTCCCACAGCACCACAGGCTTTGTAGCCTGTCCCCAGCCCTCTGTCAGCTGTGGCTGATGCTAATTGGGTTATAGCATGACTGTGGCTTGGGGCATTATGAAGGACATTATCACTGTATTTTAACCCCATCGGTATTTGTCTTGATATATTTCTTTCCCTCTTCCACTCCTTTCCTTGTGTTCCTTCCTTTGACATCTTAATTCTAGGGCACCACAGGATTCGTTTTTAGAAGGTTTTTCTTCTCCTCTGCAGATACATATTGCTTTGTCACACTCTGTTTTACTTCAGAAATTTTTCTCCCACTTGCATCTTTTTTTTTTCTTTCAAAAGATATAACTGCCAAAACGGAATCAAATTTGATGCAATTTCTATTTAAAAGACTTTGATTGCAGGGGAAGGAGGAGGTTAAATGTCAATGAATACATTGCTCTAGCTTTTATGAGAAGAATTTCAACTAATTGTTGCATATATGCATATTTTTATATATAAAAGATTATCAACCCCCAGAATGCTCACAAATTTCTTTGACAAACCTGACAATGGGTGAGAAACAGCAACAAAAAAATACTTTTAGTTTAGAGATGGGATCTGAGGACTTCCTGTGTGGTCCCATGGTGTTCCCTATTTGTGAGGCTGTACAGGATTAGGGAAATGACAAAATCTTCCCTGGGCAGAGGCCAGTGCTGACACAGAACAGGGGCAGAGCCTTCTGGATGGGGCAGAGCCTTCTGGATGGGACAGAGGAGACAGCAGCCCTGCCTGTGTCCCCTTAAAGCAGCTGAGGCGTCGCAGTCCCAGTTTGGGTGATGTGCCTCAAATGAAATGGGAAGTCTGGAAATTCAAACCAGTTCCCTGAAGTTGTTGCATTGCATTAAACCACATGCTCCTTTGTCCTCCATATACATCTCTGTGGCATTTCTCACTGTGGCAACATTCAGTAGCTTTGCTGGGGCTGAGCACAGCTGGCCCCTGCCTCTGTGCTGGAGGAAACACAGTCCGGATCATGCAGATAATTTGGTATCTGTGTTTGCAGCATCAATCTCACAACCACCTTGTCTCTGCTGTTTCCCGGGGACCTGACTAACGCCTTTGCTGGCCTCTTGATCCCCATGTGTTTGAAAAACTTCATGTCATTTAGCTTTTCCTTCACCGCCACCACCTTCTCCTGCTCTGCTTTTGCTCTTCCCCTTTACACTGTTTCATGTTGTTTATTGCAGAAGTCTCCTTATCCGCTCAATTGGTAATATCAGTTCATTCCTCTTTGTTCTGTTTATCCATAAGGAAAAAATGTGGTAAAAATCATAAGCCATGGAAATCACAGTTTGGCCTGTTAAGGGCGGGGGGGGGGAGTGGTATTGCAATTTTTCTCTGCCCAGCGAAGAGCCACCTTGAAATTAGGGGCGAACCAACCATCAGATGGCTCTGAGCTCCAGACTCACTAATTCAAAATGTCCTTGATATTACAATAACAAGAATCAAGCCTATCTAGGATGCTGCCAGCACTTTGTCCCTCTCCAGTTCCATTAGGAAGCAGAGAGGAGCAAAAACTATTTCAGATCCTTAAAAACAACAACAAAAGTATGAGTCTAAAAATGCACAAAGGTTTGGCATTTAAATATCACAGCTGTAGCCTTCTTAGAAATACCAGAGATACATAATGAATTATAGATTGGGCTGAGCTGCAAAATTCACCCCCCCCCCCCCCGGCTTGTCCTTTAGTGAAGTTCTGGTCTGACCCAGGGGTTTGGTTCAGGTCCATCTCTAATTCTGAGTTCATTCCCTCTGTGATCCCTGACTTTTCCTGTACTCCCCCAGGTTTAACTCTGAATGTTAATGAACTGGGAGGCATTGTCAGGCAAAGAGAGGCAATGCCAGGGTTTGAACAGTTGACACTTCAGCTGAGGGTGGGGGTTAGAGTTCCTGAGGCTTGGTATGGGCTTTTTCACTCTTTTTTTTTGTTGTTGTTTTGGTGTCTCTCTCCTGCTCCAGTAATAGTGTTGTCAACACTCCTTAACATGAGAGGTTAAAATATTAAGGTGTCCCTGTGCAGTGGTGCTGGTCAGCATTCATCAGTCCTGAAGCTAAAGACGCAGAGAGAAACAGGGAAGATGCCCGTGTCCAGCAGTCTCAATACCAAACCCCCATTTTTCACTCTGCCGTCATGGCCCACTTATTTTTTTTTTATTTATTTTGCAGAGACACCATGACCTCATGATGTCTCATGCATCTCAGTATCTTATCCATGTTTTCTTTCCTCAGAAGTACCCCAGTCATCACAGGACAGAATAGTTGAGGTAGGAAGGGAGCTCTGGTGATCCTCTAGTCCTACCCCCCTGCTCAAATAGACATTTTAATCCAATAGAAAAGTCATTTCTTCTTCCTCAGATGATGCTGGCTTTTTTGCTTCTCCCCATCTCACACCACTGTCTCCTCCAGCTTCAGTTGTTCCCTCCAGCATGGGACCACGCTGTCATCATCCCCTCCTTGTCTGAAATTCAGCCTTCCCACAGCCCTAGAAAGCCTCATAAAGGCTTGCTGGGGCTGGGGTGAGGGTAGAAAGGTGAGCAGCAGCAGCTGCTGGGGATTGGGATTTATGGCAGGAAAAGGATGCTCATCAGCAGAAGGAGGTTATCAGTCCCAAGAAGCACTGTCTAAGTGAAAATTGAAACTGTCAGACTGCCTGTGCTCCCTGCTCTGTTTCTGCTCTGGGATATTTAATTATTATTTCTCATTGGAATTTTTTATCCCTTCTCTCTTAGTTCCATTTGAAAAATGTTGTTTGCAGATATAAAAGCAGGATAAATCACTCATGACCTTCAAACATGCCACCTTCTGTTTTCCTCCTCTTAGTGCTCTTGGGCCAGCCCTGAATAAAGCCACGCACTCTTGTTTCCCCTCAAGACCCCATGCTCACTGACTTTTGGACCTCACTTTCCTTTGGGGAAGGATTTGCATACCCTTCGACTAGCACTGACTGGTAATGTTTGCACAGCCAGGACAAGACTTAATTTAGGATGAAAATGTTTTCATTTCACCTTTCCCCCTTACATCTCTCCTCTGCTTCCTCCATGGGGCAGGTGGAGCTCAGGACTTCCTGGGGCCATGGCATAGCTTCTTTCTCTCCCCTCCAGCCCAGACACAGCTGATCAGTCTGGTAGCTGATGGGACATGGCAGGCAGTTACTATGCAGGGAAGAAGCTGCAGAGCCATACAACAGCCAGAGCATTCATGTATTCTCCTGTGAGCTGTTTCCAACTCTAAACCACTGAGCCGTTCCATCTCTTTCTCCCCATTTTGGTGCCAGGGCTTTGTCTCTTGTTGCTGGGTCCTGATACTTAAGCATCAATCCTGCATGAGCAAGAGGCACAGGATGCAGGTGGGCTGTGCTATGATTCAGGACACGAGCATGTCCAGCCTACACATGCTACCTATTGATGCCCCTCTAAAATCCTTTCTGCAGCACTTAGGTCATGGTGCTGCTCCTCAGATCCTGGGGCTATTCAGTGCCTAGGATAGTGGAGGCAGCAGCAAAGAGCCAGCGGACAGAGCTGAGACATGGACCAGCCAAGGTCTCTTGGCAGTGCTGCCTATAGATCCTGCCTCCTGGAGCCCTAATTTGTTAGGCAAATGGAAAATGCAAATAGCCTGACCTTCCCAGGACCCCTGACAACAGCCACAATCCCAGACTAGCATGTGGACTTAATCTTCCTTTGATAGGGCACCACAGGAGAATGGCATACTCTCCAGAACTGCAATGCTGTTCCTGTAAGACAACCACAGTCCCACCAGGAAGACTTTCACCCTCTAGCTGATTAGCTTTGCTCAGCACTGTTTGGGACAGATATATACAGAAACAGAAAGGGAAGTGTGTTGTGGCTGGGAAGACACACTGGTTTAGTATTCCCTTTGTTTTAAAGATAATACTCACATAGACACCTCCTGCAATGTTGGAGTTCGGGGTTTTTGGGTGGTGGAGATTTTTTTCTTTCAGAGCCAGCCATTTTATGAAAGCTTTGACAAAAGAGATGGAAAAAAATCTGGCAAAATATAAGAAAATAGGGAGTGAGATGGAAGGGAGAATATGAAGGGCAGCTAGTCTGCCTCGTAAACTGCTCAAGACTTTTGAGATAGACTTCCCTAGGAGAAACTCACAGTAAAATGAAGTCAGCTTGGTGGGCTAACCATGCAGTGTCTGAAATTGCAGAGCAAGAGATGGAAACCCCTACTAAGATTTTTTCAAAGGGCTCAAACAGATTTTGTAGGATGATTTCTGAGCCTGATTTAACTTGTAAACATCCACATATCAAGCATAAGAGGCTTATTATGTGCAGACTGAGGTTCAGTGTACTGAAGACATAGGACACCACTGCCATGGTTGATCTACACAGCATTTTTCCATAGTCTTTAAAATCCCATTCATGGAAGTGGAACTGAGGGATAAGGGATGGGAAAGTAAATTGTCGGTAGTCCCTGACAAAGTCACTGTCAATGTCGACAATCAGTAACAATGTCTTCTCCTCATGGCTGCCTTCTGCAGGCAATGTCATCCTGCCCAACACTGCCTGAACCTTTTGTCCAAGCAGGAACCAAACACTTGCAAACCCTTCCAGTGTAGACAGGCAGCCTGCCATAGCCCTGGCAGGACCAAGGACCTGCAATGAAAAAAGAGACAGTCAGATGCAGAGACATCCCATTGTGTCCCTTTGGATCTGCTGAGACTCATTCTAACAGAGTTTTCTTTTTTTTTTTTTCTTTTTGCATTTCCACTTTCCATTAAGCCTCCTCAGCCCTTTTATTAAGGTTTATTTTTACCTCAGTTCAAGAGGTTAGGAGCACGTGGCTCTAGCTTTGACTGCTTGGCATTTTGTGAAGATTGTGTCACGTGGTACTTCATACCTAGCCAAAAATAACTCTCTGCGCACGGGAGCTGCTTACCTACCTGCAGAGACCACTTATTCCCAACCCTTTGGGTTTTGTTTTCGGGGGATTGTTGGGAATGATGGTGTGGGAGTAGAGGGTGAAGAGCCACTGGGTTTGAAGCCTGAGGGATGGGGAAAGGCAGCATGATATGTTTCTGCTTTTTCAAATAGATGTTACTCATGTTTTCCTCCCTCCCCCTTTGCCATGGGAGAGGAGAAGCAAGGAAAAGGCAACATCTCTCAGCACCATGTGGGCCCAGTGTTTGAAAAGAAAAAGTATGGGAAATGTTGGAGGAAAGAAAAGATTAGTTTTAGTGATGAGCAATCATTGGAGGGCATTAGGAGTGTCCCGGGGAAAATCAAATCAAATCAAATCGATTTACACCAACAGACTGCCGAGGCAGGGATCCCGCTGAGCCCAATGTGAGGTCCTCATGCCCTCAGCAGGAAGGATGGGGAGCTGATGGCTCCCAGCAGTAGGCTTTGTCACAGCAGCTGTTCCTTTCAGAAGTGGAGCAAGAGCAGAAATGTAGAGCCATAACATGTCTCTGGTGCTTGTGTCACTGCTGCTGTGGGACTGATGCCCAGGGAGGGCTCAGCCGCAGACCTGCCATAGCCATTCCCTGCTTGCTTTCCCTGCTTCTCTAGGGTAGATGCAGTTCTGGCGGCAGTGGCTGTCCCCAGCCTCTGCATGGGGACACGTGGGCTCAGAGCAGGAATCAGCCATTCAACAAAAGTTAAAGTGAAAAAATTATTCCATTGTGCCTGCTGCCCCCCTGCTCATCCAGAATCACTTACCTTCACAAGGAGACCTGGCTCTTCTTTGAGAGCCCTCCCAAGACCCACCTGTGCCGTACCGCTGTATGCTAAATGACATATGTTACAATTTTCACCCCACACCAAGCTGTCCAGGATAACAAATCCAAAACAGCTGAAACGAATCAATTGGAATATATTACTTTCAAACATTTTTCTTTTGAGTCTTTACTTTTCTTTTAGTGAAAATGAATGACATCTCAAACCTGTTTTTTCTCCCATGAACGTCAAAATAAACACTGATAGCCCTATTTTCTGCAAGCCATCTCTTTTTGTGTTTTGGATTGGTTTTTTGTTTATTTTTGAACTGGAAAAAATACAGTAAAGTGTTTCTTCCCTTTATTTCAATAGTTCTTTGACTTCCAATCAGATAAGGGAAGGAAAATGTTATGAAATCTGAGATTTCCCAATTAGCCACATTGCACTTAGTAGCAGTTGGTGTCCAAATTCCACCCTTTTGATTACTCAAAATCCACGTTGCTGAAGCTCAGAGGAGGGACAAAACTCCTTACTGAAGGTGATACGATGCCTTTCCATGCACATTGTGCACCCTGCGCTGCCTGAGCAAGGGGATCCCATCCTGCTGGGTTAACACATGCACCAGTTTCTTGGAGTGTAGTGAACAAAATAGCAGGAGCGACAGAGCTAGAGGTAATACTGCTCTAAATAGATAGCTGGGGGATTCGTTTTCTATATTAAAGTATTGATTTTTCATAAACTAAGAGCACAAAAGGCCATGGAAAACAATCAAGTCCCAGTGCAGGAAGCTGAAAAATTAGACAGCACTCTAAGCCCTCATGGCTGTGCTTTGTGCTGAGACTTTCAGTTAAAAAAGCCTTATTTATAGGCAGTGAACTTCAAAAATATCAGAGGTGTGGTTCTGACACACTAAAACTTTGTTTCCTCTCAGACGGGATGCTGTGAATCTCCAATTCAGACAGACAACGTCAGCAGAATCAGACTCATGAAATTTCTTGTGTGTTCTGCTTATGGCTATGCTAAATAGATCCTCAAAACAGCCTTTCATTTCAGCATTTCAGCTGTTGCATTATCATCCTGTGATGGGAAATGAGATATGCAAAAAGACAGAGAGACAACACGCTATTTCCTTTTCTTTACTTTCTGTCTGCCTTTCTATAGAAATTCTAACTTCAATCAGAAGTGGAGCTAGAGAAGTTCAAACCTGTATTAAGGTGTCACCTGGTTTCCAGTGAAAGTGATGAATCACTGGAAAATCCTTTTCAGGGAATGTGGTTAGATTGCTCATCCTGAGACTGGTGTTAAAGACTGCATGTCCCTGCTTAAACCATAGCTCAACTGAGGTTCATGCAGAAACCAGTAAGTGGAAGAAATCTATGGCCTTGGTTATACAAAAAAGCAGAACAGTAAATTGTAGTTGTCTCGTGTTTGAAATTTACGAAGCCATTACATTCAGAATTTGTTAGATTTCAAGTTTTGGTTCTAGATCATTTTTATTTCAACAAAAGAAAAGAGAACATTAAGTATTTTGGTATTGTGCTTAAATACAAATTAAGGCACTGTAAAACTGGGGTGGAAAGCATACCTGGACCTAGACTTTGAGGCTCCTTAGCCTTGTTATCAGCATGGGACTGGAAGCCTGGATCCATTTCTAGGCGGTATTTATGTATGAATTAGCTTCTTACAGTTTTAATCCAAGAAGGGACGAAATCCCCCAACCAAACATAAAGACTCTAGACTAAGATACATAGCTGGCATATTGAATAGGATGTTCTCCCCAGTTTCTTTGTAAGAAAACACGACACACCAACAAGAAACAAAGGAACAAGCAAAAATTAAGTGAGTGAGTTTATTCTACACAAGTCTGTGTCACCTATCATATCATGCCCCACCAGGTGATAGCAAGGTCTGTGCATCCAACAGGGAAATTTCCAGCAGCAGCAAAGGAACACATGTAGTCATGTGGACATCCTGAACATGCCAGGAATAACTCTACCACATGTGTGCACTTGAAGGCCCTGAAGGCACCTGAGAAGGCAGCCAGCATCCAGCCATGCACAGATTTACCTGAACAATTCAAACAGTAAACCTCATGTGCTCCAGGCACATCAGGCTCCCTGTGCCAGGGCACATCTGGTTTATCCACACATTTGCAGCAGCCATTTGTCCAGGATATTTGGCATCCCCATTAAAATCTGTTTATTTCTACTTCTTCCTTCCCTTTGGACAAAAACTTCCAAGTAGGGAAGAATAAAAGGGACACTTTTAGGGAAATTAAGATGCCTGTCAGCCTGAAATACTGCTACCCCACATACACACAAGGATTACTTTCTTGGGGCAGGGGACAAACCTTGGGTGGGAGATACCTGAGCTGAAATCCTGTGCTTCTGTAACCAGGATCCAATTTGTATGGAAATGGTTTATTTGGCTTGAGAGGACAGATCACAGAAATAGTTCAGATGGCAGAACCAGTGACCCTGGTAAACTTTCACTCTTGAGCCTTATGGCTGTGTCTTTTTCTATTAGATGTGATTTTAAATAAACATGAAGAGACCAGACAGGCCACAGATGCAGGTTTCTAAGCAACACAAATAAATCCACATCTGCTAGGTGCAGGCAGGACATCTCTGAACAGTTTTTAGTAAGTTTTTTTTTTTCTTCTCCTTCTTTCAGAGACACAGAATTTAAGTACAGACCACCAGAAAGAAAAATAATAAGCAAATAGCATTCTTTCATGGGGATTGATAATTGTAGGGGACTGCATGAAGAGATACAGAAAAGGTGTCCCAATTCCCAGGACTGATGTGATGTGGCTGCAGATGTTTTGATCACATCTGGACATTTTGGCACCTGCCATTGACTGCCCAGGCCAAGAAAGTCACTAAGAAAAAGGTGTTGAAAAGCAGGGAGGTGCATATCATGCACAAGCGCAAGATGGCTGGGGAGAAAAAGAAGGGTAGTCTCAACCTTGCAGAGCCTCAAGGCAGATGATAAACGGTTGCACAGGACAGGATATAAGCCAGGACAGAAACGCTGTCTCATGCTCTGAAAAGGCACCTTTTTGTTTGTTTGCTTCTCCCATGTTCAGAGAGACGCTCGCTCGCAAGTGTTGGGAGATTTAACTCTGTGCAGATGCGAGGAAATGATTTTCAAACTGCCTGTTTGTAAGCTAGCTCGAAAATGACAGCACTGCCACTGCTTCTTTTGTTCTAGACACCCAATTAAACTGGCTGTTTACACCTTCCTGCCAGATTCCTGTCTCCCAGCTGAAGAAAGCTGAGCAGCTAATGAGGCACAGCACAGAAACTGCCAGGGAAAACGCAGGAGATTTCTGAAGAACTGCAGACTCAGCCCACTCTGGTGGCAAAGCAGAGGGAGATTGGGCTGTGCCAGGGTAAGATCCTTCCCAGCCCCTTGGGGAAAGAAGGTCACATCTGGGTAGTAGCCATGCCACCAAACAGGCTGTGAGCAATGGGCAGACAAGCCCAGACTCCTGCTCTAAGACACTGAAATAGAAACAGCCATGCCTACACCCTTCCTGGCCCATGGTGCAGCCAGTTTCTTTCTACTGGATGTTATTATTTCAGGATGGAGTTTATGAGTTTTTTCACATGTTGTAGGAAAAGTAAGGAGGAAAAAAATAAGAAGAAACTGAGGGATGCTGGAGTCAAGGTGGAGGTGGTCATCAGAGTGCTGTGGGATGGAAGAAGCAACTTTTGGAGTAGATTAAAAAGGTTCTCTCAGTTCTCATAGTAGCCACTGTAAATCTGTGACCTAGGGCTCTCTCAGAGTCTTTATTTCCCCAGGAAAAGATGCAAGTCAGCAAGTAAGGGGAGGGGGAAAATCAGTGACAGATTTCCTGTACCTGCCTCAGAATATTTTTTCTGCTGAGAGAAGCAGAGTTTGCTCTAGCAGTAGGGAGTTGGTCATCAGAGCAGTCAAACTGCATAGGCAGAATGGTAGCTGTGATGCTAACAGAGGTCATTAACAGGTTGCTGTCCAGGATATGTGATGAGTGTTCCTATGTTCTAAGACTAGTGTAAATGGAAGCAGGTGTGTCTATCTTCTGCAACTGCAGGACTTGATGACTGTGGCAACCACTTGAGAAAAAGCTGTGCTCACCAACCCCTGGAGAAAGACTCCTGATGGAGGGCAGAAATGACATCTCCCAAATTTGCAAACTTCTGAAGCAGGAAGCCCAACATTCCTTCTTTTTTGAGGATGATAAGGTGAAGTGGTCTTCTGTCATTTTGAGCAGGACAACCTATGTTTTCATGGTACTGACTTAAACTACTAGCAGCTTGCACCACAGTAGACTGCCTGTTGTAATACAAATACATGCTTGTTTGCTAGCTTTCTTAGTGTCCAGTGGATAAGGCAAAATTTATGTTGATCTTTTTATAAAACTCTGGTAAAGGCAGAGCCTTGTGTTATGAGTTGCAAAGCCCACTGGCCTTGTGATTTACTAGGAACAAACGTGACCGTTGCATCCCCTCTCTTAAGGACTCCGTTATAACTTAGGTGTGATGATCTAAGATGTGTTTGCTGCCCTTTTAGAGAGAGTTGGAGATCTGCAAACAGAGTAAAAACAGCCCCAAAGGGAAAATTATGCTCAGCAAACTTTCAGATGAGCCCTTGAAGCTACAGCCTCTCTGTGTGTGGTGAGGATCTCAGATGTTCTCTCATCCTGAGGCTATGTGAGTCTGATTAGGTTTGATGATTGCATATACTGCAGGCATTATCGATCAACCAGATGATTGATGTGTTGGTTGCTGTCAGTGCCTCGTCTTTGATGTAGTTGCATGAATTATTTGCCAAGGCCAAGCACTTTGTCCTCAGAAGTGTTAACTATATAATATATACATGTGTCTATATTTATAAAATTTCTTTCTCAACAGAGATTAAATTATTTCCAAAGGTTCTGTATGCCTCCCCCAGATTGTGGGGAAGTGCAGATCCATAAATCAGTGGATTGACACAGATGGAAACCTGAAAGGTTGTGTGGTATGTGATGAATCCTTTCCACTTTGACACATGCCCTCTGAGACTATGAGTGGCAGAAGCTTCATTGACATTGGGTTTACCCTGCACGGAGCTTGGTGGTTTGGGTCCGGGGGATCAGAAGAGTCCCTAGCGGTAAGGCTTGTGACCCTCCTCTGAGCAACTCAGCACAATGTTTATCCTTGCAAGGGATGGCAGTATGTATATAAATATATAGATATTATAGCTGAAGTGGCACCAGATGGATAATTGCAGCCCCTGAGTGCCTAATCTACTCTCCAGGACATGGGCAGTTTTCTGAGCCAACAAAACTTAATTGAACTTTCCGTTCCAGCTGGAAAAGGTTATGGATCTAGCAAGTGCAAACGGAAGGCAGGATGAAAAGGTCAGATGTTCTGTTCTCTTTGTAATGGATTGACCGGGGACATGTTTTTATCTTTCTCACAACCGCTGGATTGTAAAACTTAATTAGCAAGTCACTTCTCCCCCCTGTCTGAAGGCATGTGCATGATGATTACACATAAATCACGTTTTATGGACATGTTGTGTTTTCATTTGAGAGTAACAGCCTGCATAAGGGACATTTTTGCCACATATTTACATCAGTAGTTCAGAGCAAGGCCAGTAGGACAAAATGGAGAGCTATCCATGACATCGGATACACCAGTTCAGCTATCGACAACATCAACTCATGGAACTGCAGCTGCATTAACTGGGCTCTCACCTGCTGTGTTGAGAGACGAGAAAGGAAGTCTTGCAAACATAGGCAAAAACAAGAGAGATGGAGAGGAATGGACATACAGACAAGGAATAATATGACATGATGAGAGAGAAAATACAAAGAAAGAGGTAGGAAAATTAAAAGGGATTTGTGTATGGTAAAAAAAAATGTGTAAGCATACAATGACAAACACAGGGATGTCAGAATTCAAAGGACAGACCTGCTGCCTATACAGTCTGCTTGGAAAACGATGCTTTCTCAGTTGAAAAGTGTGGTCTCATCATCTGAAAGCGTATCTTTTGTGTCTCCAAAGAGGTGAGAAAATAGAGATAATATTGTTTATTTTAAATTAGACACGAAGGAAAAACATCCAACAGTAAGGACAGTTAAGGACTGGAATAGATTGCTGTGAGATTGGAACCACCAAGGTTTTTAAGAGCAGGTTAAACAAACATCTATCAAGAAAGATTTAGATGTAGCTGATAGAGCCTTGGGGCAGGAGTGGACTAGATGACCACCTGAGGTTGCTTATTTTCAAACTTATTTTCTGTGATTTTATGTAGTTCCACTTTCTTGGTGGTGAAGCTTATCGCTAGAGCATCAAAAATGGTCTCAGTGAGTCAAGAACTCCATATAGGATGAAATCTAAGTTAGTCATACACACGCACAAAAAGTCACATTCAAACCATGGAAGTTTTTTTCATTTATATTTCAATTGGGAAAGGAAGGAAAAGTTTTAAAAGACATTTTAATTTTTCAGTGGGACAATTTTGAAGTCCAGAATTTCCCTCTCCAATCAATAATATTTTTCCTTATTGGTATTTTACCTAGATACACAAGGCTATAACTTCTTCAAGTTTTAGCATACCCTGTAAGAAATCCTGTCATTTTTCTGGAAAGCTTGAACAACTAAATGGAAGGATAAAGACAGATGCACTTAAAACTAAGTGAAAGAACAGAATACCCCAGGGCTAAAGGGAACCTCTTACAGTCTATCAAGTTCTGGGCATTAAGACCCCAGTGCAACGCAGCTTATTTGTCTCTGGAGCTATCATATGTTTAGATTCCAAGTGTTGCCACAGTCAGGTTCTTTTTTCTTTTTCTTTTTCTCTTTCTGTGTTTAAGTCTTTTCCAGAGGTCATCTGCTGTCATCATCAGATAGAGGTCATCTGTTGTCATCATCAGATGTGCCAAGACTCACGTACCCCAATCTTCTACTTTCCTTTTCACATCTCCAGTATCACTTACATTCACAAGCTTGGGAAAAGAGCCCAGAAGAGTGCTGTAGCTTGGACTGTGCATTTTGCTAAGAAAGATTGGTAGAAAGCACAGTTTCTGGCTGGCAGCTTTGAGTGAGAATTTCTCCACCATGTGACTCTCGGGTGGTAGGAAGCCATTTTCACTCTTGTGGCACATGTCAGTGTTTAGGCACACCAAGCGATCTCCGTGGGAGATGTCTTTGGCATCAGCAGCCAGGATGAATTCAGATTTTTCAGAGCAGCAGTTTAGTTTTTTGCACTCCTAAAGCTTTGGAACCAGGGGTTTTGATTTTAATCTTTTTCTTCTGAAAGAGCAAGCTAACCACTTTCCTTTATAAGTGGGTTATCACATTCATGAGCACCTTCCTTACATAGAGGACAGATTGCTGTAGGGATGGCAGAGAGAATCCAGGAAACAAAGGCAAAAATTCCTACTGAGAAACTCCTTGTGCTGTAAAGCCAGCTCAGGAGGGAAGTGGTGAAGCTGTCAACATAACTGCACAGGGAAGATAAAGAGACAGGAGACACAGACTGAGCATATCTACAACACATGAAACAACACTGAGTCAGTCAAAGCATCATTATGCATTGGACTATCAACCTTCCCCTCAGACGCTGCCAGATCCATCAGTCGAGGGCCAGTGGTAGAAAAGCAGCATAGCAGGTACTGGTCACCAGGGACAACAAAACAAGAAAGCCTTTAAGCTTTCTGCTCTGCCTGGGAATCTGGACAGAAAGTTCAGTAGATTCAGGCTGCCAAAGAGAATTTCTTAAAGGGGATTTTAAGGAGTGATGGCTTTGCCACTGGATGAATCAAGCCACAAACTGGAACTGTGTTAGTCTAAAAGCCTCCAGCACTGCCTTCTCCTCTCCTGCCTTCTCCATCTCATCAACATTCCATGGTTAATAGTGTGATCCTTGGGGAAAAAAAGAACACTAAAACAACAACAAAACAAAACAAAGCAACACCAACACTCAACTTTACTTGTTGTAGGAGAGAAACAGTCAAGGATCAGACATGCAAGTCCTAAAGAAATGAGCAAATATCAGTGATTTGTCTCTGAAACCTCTCCCTTTGGATCACTTTCTTTAATAACTTTGGATAAGAACTGTGGTCATGTGCGTGTCAAGAGAAAGACTGCCCATGCTTCACAGAGAGCTGTATTTTCATCCCTTGGTGAGGGAGTTGAAATGACAGTTTCCAACAGAAGATATTGGTTGTATTACATGCAGTAAAGAACAGAGTGACGACTTGATCATGGTCATTCAGTACTTACATGGGGAAGAGATTTGTTAGCAAAATACTCTTAAATTGAAACAAAAATGTTCTAACAAAGCCCAGTGGATGCAAACTTCAAAGACATGTTCAAACTTAGATGGAGGTGTGACTCTAAATAGCAGTGGTAATTAATCACTGCAACAGCTAAATGCTGTGGTTCCCTGCCACTTAAAGCCCTTAAAAAGACATCCTGCTTGATTTAAAGAGGTGTTACAGTGTAAATGGAAAGAAAGGGATTGATACAAATTAGTGGGTGAGAGACAAGGCATTGGATTAAATGAGAAGTTCCAAGGCAGCAATATGTACATCAATGGTGATGTGAAATCTACTTCAAAATGCATGTGAATGTTTCCAGGACAGCGTAATGCCACCTGCTGCACATACTCAGGTTGCAACACAGAGCCAGAACCTACTATATCAAAAAGGCTAGTGACGGTGACAAGCAAAATAAATTTAGGAATCCACAAATGAAATCATCATCATCTTCTTTATTATCAACATCTCTTCTGCCATTAAAATTTCTTAATCACCTTAGCCACAGTTTAGCTAATTAATTGCTTGGAGATTATCCAGCCCAGTAATCTTGATCACTTAAAGACATGTCATGAAGACAGCAAAAAGGAAAAAGGGGGGAAAAAAAAAACCAAACAAAAAACAAAAAAAACCAACACAACCACAAAAAGAACTGGATCTAAGAAAGAAAACCTCCTGATTGTCAGAGGTAGTTTGTGATACTGGTGGAGGCATATTCTGAAGACTAGGTCCAGGCAGGGAAGGACCCAAGTCTCCTATTCCATACTTTGGAATAATGGAAGAATTTTCCTTTTTAAAATAGGAAACAGTCCTACACTTATCTATTTTTTTATCATTTAAAAATGGTAAAAGTTGATGAAAATACATGTTCTGTTCAGTCTATATTTATTTTGGCTTTGATTTTGACACTTTTTCTTTTCCTTCACATGATCTTTATGACTGAATTTCTTTTTAAAGCAGGTGGAAATTTCATTAAAAAGTCTTGTACAGGAGAAGCTTTGACAACCTTTAAAACATCTTTTGGGCTGTTTTTTTTGTTGTTGTGGTTGCTGCTGCTACTGTTGGGAACATATTTTAAATTGACCTTATCCATAAAAGTGACATTTACATGGTGTAATTCAGTGCTATGTAGAGATACCTAAACTAAATACCTAAATACATGAGGCAATAGCTATTTAATACACAACTCTGCGTTGATCTACCCTTCTGAGATCATATTTAATTCATACATTATTGATGCTGATCTGTAAGAATAAGTTACTCTCATTTACTGTAACCTACAGTGTGCACATAGACAGATAGTATGAAGTGACTGATGTGCTTTAAGTTCAGACTGTCAGTTATTGCAGTAACTCTTGTTCTTCTAACCTTGTCTTTAAACTGGTGAGGTCCCTCAGATGCAGAATAATTTTTGTAATCACAGATCCTAGACTCTGCCTCAGCTTTGCCATGTTCTCAGCCTTCGCCTCTGGACAAAATTCCTTGATCTTTTTGTGGAAACATTTCTCAATTTGTAAATTGGGAATAATAATTCATTATTTGCCTCTATAAGAGCTCTGTGAAGCTTCATCCAAACAATACTAGTAAAGTGCTTGGAGATCTCTGGATGAAAGCTGCTGCATAAATACATAGTATTATTGTTGGACTAGCAAATGTTATTACTCTTTAAAAAAAAAAAAAAAAAAAAGGTATGTAGGTAGAAAATAGCCAATCTCAATATTTATAATATTTCTACTTCCTCATAAATACAGAAGTTCCATAATCCTCACTGGAGCTCTTGGTTATTTATCTGCATTTGAATTTTAATGAATAAAAAAGCCATTTTTTGGTCATGATTCTTAAAACCCTGGCTCCCTGCAAAATTCTGCTTTCCATTTCAAAGAGTTTACTTTTTGTTGACTTTTAGCACTGGGACAAGATTGACTGACAACCCTAGACCTGAAAATCCCACTACTAACCCACAAACTGAAATGGCAAGACAAACTGGTCCTTCTAACCCCACCACAGTGCTTGAACTGTAACACAAAGGAAAGGTCCATGACTCATCCTAGCTGAGAACCTACAAAAGTTGTATTGTGGCATTGTTGCTTAGGACGAGGATGGTCCTTTCTGCTACAAGAGAGAATGTAATGCATGAACTCTTGGCTGAATGTTGGGAGATCTAGGGCTCAGTTCCTGGTTCTCATGTGGACTTCCCCTGTCCTCTCTTCAGGTAGCTCTTGCCCTATCAAGGTTTTCTGGCACATGTCTTCCTTGTCTATCCTGCAGTTTTGACAGGGTAGACACCTGGATAGGAGCTATCTTTGTCCACTGGGCACATGAGATCAAAAAATATGCAGTGACTTTGAAGAAGCTTTGTGTCTTGTTGTATGCATGAACTGCAGTTGATGTGTGCATACACAATAAAATGCACTGATCTTGCTGTGCCTGTGTGCCATGTGTGCACCCTATACTCATCCACATGCATTGAATAACTCCTGCACAGACCTGTGACAATCCTTACACTTCATTTTCATTTACCCATATGTAAATAGAAGGATTGACATTTCCCTATAACAGAAGATATTATCTGATTATACCACTGATGCACTAAAGTGGGACATCTTACAGTCAGCAAGGGACATATAAATATCTACACAGAGAACACAAAAGGTATCAAACATCCATAAAGAAAAACTAATTGGAGATGATACTGTACCTGACTTCCAAAGAAACTTTTCAGAAGAAGATTTCAGACACACATTCCTGGCTTCTGGCAACTAGCTGTTTAATACCTGCTGATGTTGCTACCAACGATAGAAAGCAGAAGCAGCATGTATTTTTAGGCAGACATTTCAAACTAGGAAGCAGGTCCAAATAATACTTACATACTCTCTTTTCTCTGGAGTAAATAACAACACTAGAGGAAATATGGCCAAAAATTACGCCTGTATAGTCTAGGTTTATATGCAAGGTGAATCCTAGAAGGCTAATTTTTCACTGTAGTGAAGAGATATAATGTCTTCAAAGTCAGAGGACTCTTGCAAGGCTTAATGGCTACCACTCAAATGTGAAATTCACTTGTGCTTCCATTATCTCTTCTTGTAACACTCTGTAGTTACGAAGAGCAACAATAATTTCAGCAGATGAAGCTTTACAGTGTCCCAGTACATATGATAAGTATTGTCCTCACTACACAGAGGAGAGAAGCACAGAGAGATGAAATGACTTGCTGCAAAATGTGCAGAGAGTCATTGTTCAAGTTGGTTTAAAAACCACGTCCCCTGATAGCTCATTCTGTGTTTCAATAACCAAAGCACTCTCCTGGCTACAGAGCATAACTGAATGACCTGGGCAATATTTGAAGTGATGTCTCTGAGATGAGAACTCTGTACATGGCATTATTCATTCCTGGTGAGATCCAGTCCCTTACCTCATGTTCTCTCAGAGTCCAGTGCTATGGAGTGCACTTTGGTCAAGCACAGGATCTATTCCATCAGATATGCCTTTTCCAAGGATTTCTGCTTCATTTTCTCTCTAAGGGTCTTTATACGCTCAGTACTAATCTGGTCTTCCTTTCCTTTCTTGCTTGAGTTCAAGGTGTGAGATAGTTTCCCAGGCAAAGTTATAGGTATATTAGAAAATCGCTCCTAAACTGAGGGTGAAGTAGAGAAAGAAAGTTGCTGCCTTTTGAGTTTTGCTGATGATTGGAAGCAGTTTTAATATGTGACAGTTCCACCTACACATCAGCTCTGCTAGGAGCAAGACAAAATTCTTGGCAATTGATTTCCATTTCCTAATGGAAGATGACTATCTAAAAGGAGAAAAAATATCATGGTGATCTGGATTTCTGTTGTGGAAAATAGATCAGATTTAATTCTTCAAGCTGTGGCATCACTGATAACTCCAATCTTCAAACCAGAGTGAAGGTAACCACTGGTGAAACTTATTGCCTCTTCCCTCTTGCCATTCACATGGCACTGCTGTTGTATTTGGAAGAGCTCAGTGGGTTATAAGTACAAACATTAATAGTTGATGGTTACTGTCTGATGGCATAGTTGCTATACAAGTCCGTGAAGACAATTATCAGTCCAGAAGATACATGCCATGCAACAAGGAAAAGGCCCTCACACTCCCAGGAGACTGTTGACTTGGTGCAGCTGCACAGATCGTTTTTAAAATTACTCTTCCCATTCTCAGTAACCAAAGAAAGAACTCCATTGTTTTGGGTGTGAAACAATGATTGTATTGGCCAGGGCCATAAAATACCACTTGACGTCTCTTCTCTTCACCCAACTGCCTGTGTTCACAAAACTGGTAGGAATCTCTGTCCCCCTTTGCCACATGTGGTCAACATTGGCCAACAGGATCCAAAGTTGGCAGGGAGGGACAATCCAATTGCATAAACCTGTTTTCTTAGGAAACCTATTTAAAAATAAGAAAGAAAAAGGTCTCATTTTCATTCAGATACACATGAACTCGAAACCTCAGTGATTTTTCACCCAAGAGACTTTTTATTTGTCCAGCAAGTTTGGAATTCATTAACCGCAATTCTAAGTGTTGGTTGAAGATATAGTTGACCCAGATTTGGGCTCCAGTCACAGGTGTTGTATGGCCCTATAAGTGGGGTGTTAGAGCATAACTCTGGAACTCCGGCTTCGCTTCCTAGCCGTGCCACTGACTTGCTGCCTGACAGAAAGGATGTTATTTCATCTCTGTTTGTCGCCTGTATTTGATTTTTTTTCTCTGTTCAGAAGCTAAAACAAGGCTCAGTCAAGGTTTCTAAGGGCTACTGTATCATTATTACTAACAACAGAAAGTGACTTTGAACATGAAGGACTTCCAGAGCTTTGCAATAGCTCTTGCATCCAGACTTGCAGAAATCTGTGATGAATAGCAGATGATTGCTCTTTTGGAAGGACTGGGCTTGCTTCAAGTTTAATCAGTAAACAGCTTCTGATTATTTTTTCTGTTCTGTAAATATCTGTCAGTGTTTTTGAGATGACCGTGGCCTACTGCCTCTTTCACACCATGAACTCGGCCAAATGCATGACACCCTTCTCCACTCGCACACGCCCACTGAATTATTCTGAGAAATAAATGCAGCAAACATTGCCCTGCAATTCAGAGCTGTCATCAGAGGGTGACCAATGACTCCTGGAGTTTGTTGGACAGAGAGGCAGAATTTGTCCTTCAGGGACAGTCACCTTTTTTTCCCATGTGAAGAACTAAGAATACTTACCAAACAAGCTGCAATACAAAGCTATTTTACATGCCATGAGATTCTCCCTCACTCTCTTACGATGAAGGGGATTAAACTGAATGATTGTCTGGCTATTTTGGCTGTTTTGACAAACTGTTGCTGAGTCAATGTTTCAGAGATAACTTCATATTGTCATAGTGCTAGATATGACATTTTTTGCATATCTCAAAATAGGGCTGAATTTACGTTATACTGTTCAGAAAAAATTCTTGGTAGTTCTTTCTTTATATCAGACAATTTATACATTCCAGCTGTTAGCACTCAGGCAGATAATGGTCATGTATGTGTCTAGCTCCAATAATAACATATAGAATATAAAATCCCAAATGGGATCAAATACAAGTGCAGGCATGAACACTCACACTGGGCAGTGGCTCCTGATAGGTATGCATCTCCCTCAACATATGCTATTGCAAATTCAGGTAGTCATGCTGGGAGAATAAATATCTAGTAACAAGCCATAAACTGCCAAAGTCTCAGTGTCTGAACCTCAGGGTCTTGTGCTGCATAAATGATGCCTGAGATTTTGCCCAAAAGGGAGTCCAATGGCAGGTTCTCTATATAGTGAGGCTGTAGAATATTTAAGAAATTTGAGATATATTTCAGCCCTATTTTCTCTGATATTCATGGTGGAAGAATTCCAGTTCAGGAGTGTGAATTTCCTGGTAATCCACAGTCACTCTGCCAACTTTCCAAGAGCACCACAAGATACATCCTTTCAGCAATGCCTTTGCATGAATTTGAACCATTTCTGAGTCACTTATATCTGATTGTGGGAGCAGAAGGAGGAGGCCTGTTTCTGCAGCCTGCTGTAGGCAGTTTGATTTAATGTCTGATTGCATTTAATTTGTGGCAGCAGCCCAGATGCTATGGCCATAGGTGCCTAAAAAATCATTAAGCAAATGCAATAAGACACATGGAAACCTAAATCAGAGCCCAAGGACACCTGCTTCCTGAGATATTGTCTCATAGCTCCAGGACATTTGACCTTAGCCTTTATTCCATGGTCATGAGCTTTTAGCAAGCAATTGGAGAGGGACCAAAAATTTGCCAAAGGAATGTTTTCTGCAGAAAATGGACTGACCTATTTTTTATGCTAACAGTGCGCTTCTTCCTCAAGTTAAAGCTTAAGCTGTGGGTTTTTACACAGCTGTGAGGTGACAGCCTTTACTCCTCAGGTAAAGCTTAACAATGGAAGAATTGTACTTTTTGGGCCGTAGATGTGGAATTGACCTAAAGGTGAAAGGCAAGGTCTTTATGCATGTTGAGCAGCATTTTGCTGCATTGGATAATATTTTAGAAGGCCTGAAGGCAGAAAAGCACATCTCAGTGTGAATAGACCAGGGCCTGAAAGAAAGAGCTGTTCTTATTGCTAAGATCTAGGAAACATGGTTGCAAAAGGCTCCACTGGAAAGAAATGGACAAACTAAAATTAGTTTCATGCAAGCAAATAGAAACATTCAATTCTGAAAATGTACGAAACCCCACACATTTCAGATTTGAAACATTCCTTTCATCCCAATTTATTTCAAGTTGAACCATAGAGCAGAACAGTAAAAAATTTATAAAACATGCTTTTATTGCCCAATCTTTTTTTTTTTTTTTTCCTCCCCGATCTCTGTATCTGCAGGAATATTCTGCTAGATTTGAACACTGAAAATCCTGTAAGGTTGACAGATATGCCTCATTTGAGCAGTCTGGACCCTAGTTGTGACATGAAATTGTGCAAAAAAATACAGAGGCAGGGAGGGAGTATCCACAGGCCGTTTGCTTGGATTAATCAGACTGCTGGGGTCTGCCACAGGGGTTTCGAGGTGTTCCTGAGGATTGCTCTTATTATTGTATTGATTTCTTTCTGCTTTTAATTTGTTTGCTGCAAATTGAAAACTCAAGTGAAGTTAGCTCCATTTCAGTTTTCATCTTTCCTTAATGCCAAACAAATTTGTTTCCAAATGGGAGTGAAGATTGACAAGGCTTCTTGCTTTCTCCAAACAGTTTTTCCATTTCTGGAAACAAAAACTTGGGCCTTTCTCAGTCAGAGATGAAGAGTCCTTGTGGGAGAGCAGGTTGAGGTGTGTCTATGCTGCCGCATTCACTCTGTTACTCAGCATCTCACTCAAGCCCAGACTTTTGGTGGACTTGAAGGGCTTGTGGTCTGGCTCAGTTCTGGACTGACCAAATTAATTCTTGAGGTGGAGAAATGGATAGAAGGGTGAATCTGTTTGAATTTGAATGTTTTTCTTCAGAAAGTACGAATGTTTCTGGCTCACGTGGTAAAGCATACTGAGGTACCAAAACCAGGCATGATCCAGGAACTTCCCAGAGGTCAAACTCAATGGTATGTCAGTCTAAATACATAACTCCAGCAATTTTCGTGACATGTGTAACTTCTGCTGCATTGGAAATACAGCTGAAAATGTAGAAATGTTTTTTCACGTATATGGAAGAGGACTAAGCAGAGCAGAGGTCTTCTTTTCCATAGCAAGGATTGTACCCCATGGAAACCCCCCAGTCGGGAGCCCACAAGCAAATGAGACCTCCTCAGCACACCAGAAGGAACCAGAAGCAGCTGTATTGCAAAGGAGTAAAGTGACTTTGAAGGGCTCCGTGTTACCTGTCAAGGCATCTTCAATAGAGAGGCCTCATCTGCAAAATCACATTACATGGGATATTTCTAGTTAATTACATGCATCCTGTCCCCCAGTAAAAAGACCAAGAGCATGAACAGGTTAAGGCAGTCAGCTCTCTGCTGGTAGGAGAACATTTTGAACCGAATCGCTGCAGGGATGGTAAAACAGCTCCTGTCACTAGTTCCCAATCTCTCTTTAATGTAACCAGAGACTTAAATATGACTGAGTTAATCTTTGAGGAAAACAGAAAATACTGTAACAATAAAGGTTGTAACATGGTTACAAATGAGAGCTACTGCTCCCCTCTGCATTTTGAATTCCTGGGATAATTCTGCGGAGCTTCATTACCGGAGTATAATTGTGTTATAGAACTCTAAATCACCCTGCTACACTTAACTGGCAATAACATTAAGATAGCGCAGATATTCATTTTAATTAAAACATAGCCTCAAACTGTTTTCCTGCTCTAAGAGGCAAAAGTTTTTTTCCCCAACACCAGAAACTTTCATTTGTTCCCGGTGTGTCTCTGCTCACCAGAGGGTCCAGAACCAAAATGCAATTAAGAAACACCTTTCTGCAAGCCATATCTTTCCTGTGAGCAGCTTTCTCTCCATATGAATGACTCTGCTGCAGGGAGGGGGACCATTTTCATTGGTGCTCCTCAGTGTGACCTGCATCTGTCTAATTCTAGCAAAGCAAGGATGATCTAAACCGAGTATTTTATCTGATCCATGCTAGTTCTAGTTAGCTGCTACATTTCAGAGCAGACCACTTGGCCAACCCGTGAAGCCTACAGAGGCTAGTATGACTGGAAAAAGTCAGCTAAAGAGAAGACATGATATGCTAGCAGCAGCAACATGACAGCCTCTATTAATAAATCTTGATCTCCATATCAATGCAGCCTATCAACCACCTTAACAGAGATGCAGCCCAAAGCCCTTCCTAGCCCAGTGTGTATCTAGAAATCAGGAACTGGAGAAATGTGTTTATGGAGGGGTCTTTTGGAAGAGATAGCCAGTCACAAGACGAGCAAATAAAATGCAAGCAAGCTGAAATACTTTGAGATATCAGGTGCTGAGATCCCAAAAACACAGTAGAAAAACATATGCAAAATTGGCTGTGTATGCCTGCTTTACCAAACTGTCTAAATTCCTCCCAGATGTGCAACAGTTCTATGCATGTAAACTTCAGCACACCTCCTCTGACTCTGATGATGAGAGGACTTGGTCATGAAGAGGTTCCACTTGAAGCCAGTTTCAAGTTAAACTCTTCTAGCGCAACATACCAATGCAGATCTTGGCTAAGCTAGAATACAGTTGTGTTCTCCAAGACTGGATAAAAGCCATCTCAGCCTGGATCTGCCACCAAGCCCTGCAGAGGGCTCATCCTAGTTATGACCTTGGTAAGCAGTGTAGTTTTGCCTTTTGGAGCAATGGTACACACAAGAGCTGTGGGTTGTTGCTGAGTGCCTGTGGTGCTACAAGATTCCTCTATGCCTATCATGACTGCTCTCTCTCTTTCAGACCAATGCCAGTGCTTCCACTATATATTTAAACCTGTTTTTATGGTTGAACGTCTTCACATTATAAATGGATTGTCTGTGTATCAGCTTCCTCAACAAGAAACCAACAGAAGTGAGGAAACAGCCAGAGACACGTTTTCCATCAGTGAGTGGGGAAAAAATATCATATTGGCTTTATGGAGAGACCTTTAAGTTGGCTTTGAAATGTACAGAAAATATAGTTTACAAATCTTGGGAGAACCAAGACTACTTATGTTGTGTTCTCAGTTGCAAAATGAATGACATTAGAGATGAGAAATGACAATCTTATGATGCCTCAAGGTTTCCATGCAGGGTTTTCAAACATTTTTAATTTCTCCAATTTAACTTAATTTAAATTTTACTTAGAGGTAATTGGGATGAATTAATATAGTTACAATTATACAGAAATCAATCCATTAATGTCTGGAAAATCTTGTTAATATGGTAGCAATTTCATGGATACAAAACAAAAATCTACCCACTTAAATAATCTGCATAGTTCAATTTTAGATAATAACAATAAAAACCTTCTGAATTTATATTAAAAAAAAATCTTTTTTACCCAATAATTCTTCTGGCTGATTATCGTTGTTTCTGCAGCCATAGTACCTAACAAACACCAGTAATCATTTTAGCTTAGGGTCATTCTTTTCATGTTTTTTTGTATCACATCAGACTGCGGTATTCAGGATTTGGACTCCAAAATGTTACTGCTGTACAGATAAATTAACAAGCAACTTAACAATCAGTGGCCTGTAGTACCATTTATTTACCAGTCAGTATTGGTAAATAATATATCAATAATATATTATTACCATATTACAAAAATACCATTGGTATTTTATTCATTTTTAAGATGATTGGAATCAGTAAGGGGTCTAAATTACAAGAATAAGTGGAACAATTCTGCTAAAATGCTAGGAGTTGTGTCCTCTTTCATTTAGCCTGAGATCATCTCTTTCACGTCATCCTACATCACAAATTAGCATCCTTTCCAGGTAGTAGCTTCTGGCAATGGTGGCAAGGTTTATGGAGAAATAATCCACAGGGTGAAATGTATTGTGCTGATTGGTAAGAAAATTGCAAAATTGAAAGAATATAGAGGAAATTTACCTTATGGACTGGAAATTATTGGATATTGTCTGCTTATGAGGAACCCATTTTTATGAAGATGAAAACTCGGTTGACTGCTCAAGGGTAAAGATGCTGTAGTGTGTTAAAAAATATTAATGAGAATCTTAGAATATATGTTGGGTCCAATTAGGTTAATAATGCATGGAAATTTATCAGAAGTGCAAGCCTTAACTAGAGGGCTTCCAAGTAAGAAATTTTGGTCCAAAGAATCTTATAAAGAAGTGCTCAAAACTGTGCCTTGGTTTTCTTTGAAGTGCCCATCACTTGGGTTTGAGTGACACGTAGCAAGCGTTTGTGAAATGCCAAATATCTCAATC
Source organism: Nipponia nippon (assembly GCF_047370975.1). Classification (NCBI taxonomy): domain Eukaryota; kingdom Metazoa; phylum Chordata; class Aves; order Pelecaniformes; family Threskiornithidae; genus Nipponia; species Nipponia nippon. Next base: position 5,065,327 of record NW_028262332.1, read on the forward strand.
TAAATTATGCCTGGCATGTTTCAGATTTGATAAGAAATAACAGACAAACCTGATAAGATTCACTTTGGATGACTATCTAAAACTTTTCCAAACTATCTGAACACCTTATATTAAAAAAGAGTGCAAGGACTATGTATGTTTTAAGAACAGCATTTCTTGAACTATTGCTCATGCTTATAGGTATGATGGGAAAAGCATGAATACTAGCATTTTTGTGGGTATGGGTATGCAGGCATCTGTGGGGTATTTCAGCAGTTCCTTTCCAGAGAGGAGAAAGACGGGAAAAAATTTCTGTTATGTTTTCCAAAATTCAGTTCAAGCTTCCAGAGGTGCTTGTATCAGGTATGCAAACTGTTCCTCAAATCAATAGACAATAGAAGAGTTGCATTAGAGATACTAAAAAAATCAGAATTTCAGTTCCAGCAAAATTATTTCATTCTTCAAAACAAAACCCCACACAGACAAAAACAATCTATTTAGTTTATCACAATAAGTAGAATTTTTCCCACAGAAGCGAAAACACAAATAGATGATATTTTATTCATTTGAAAGCAATTGAGCCTAGAGACTAATCAGCTGAAGATGAAATAGAAGAGTAATCATTCTAAAGCAACTGTAATGGAGGAACAACATTATAACTGGACCAGACCTGCTGGACCAGACTCCTCTGAGAACTGAAAGTTCAGGGAAATATGCTTGCTTTTTTTTTTTTTTTTCCCCCAGACATGTTGGGTATGGTAAGTAGATATTTATGTGAAAAATGTGCTTTATTTTTGAAAACTTCTGATCAGCTCAGCCCACAATGAACGCTGACTGGCAATTACCTCAGAGTGAAATGAAACCCAAACTGCACTTGGAATTTTTTGAGACTCTGACAAATGTGACTTCTGTGCAAGGAAGAGGATTACAAAATGCATTATGGTTTTAAACATATAAAGTTATAACACTGTGGTAAGCCAGTCGTTTCCCATTGTCGACCACTACCATCTTAAAAAATCAGACTTTATGGTTAGTGTGGTTCCAGGTATTGTTTCACTGACCCACCCCCCCCCTTTTTTTTTTCCCTACATCATTTTCCTTCTTCTCCATTCAAAGACTGAGGGATTGTGGAGGCTGAATGGTATCAAAGTGCAGACACACATCTCTTGACGTGCCTGGGTGACCATGGAAATCATGTTTGTGGAGATGGGGCCACTGCTCACAGCCTGTTCCATGCTCTTGTTCTCTCTAATACTACTCTTTTGGCCCTTAATAACACTTTAGATAACTCAGTTGTTTCCTGGCTCTACTTACAGATCATGGGCCTTTCAGCTACTTTTAGGAGCCCTCTGTTCTTTTTTTAACCATGCTTCACAACCTGGGAGATGACAAAGTCCCTGTGACTCACAGGAGGACTAGTTCTGCTCATTTTAGTAAGGCTGCTTCCAGGAGAAGCTGATGTCTGCAGCTGAGAGTGGGCATATCAAGATGAGATTAGTTGAGATGTTTACAGTGATTAACTACTTTTTCTATGTGCAGGACCAAATGAAAAAAATTGGATCTTGAGCTCCAAATGAAAAAAAGTGAGCATGTCTGAGCACAGAAATACAAACATATATGACCTCGGGATCTCAAATGTTTTGCGTATTTCAATAACCTACTTTCATGAAGAAATATGAACATTGGAATTCTTTTTTCTTTCTTTTTTTTTTTTTTTGAATGAACAATATGGCTGTCTGGAAGCAATATTAATCAATAACTAATTTCATAGTTGGACAACTGTTTTTAATGACTTTGTACTTTTGATGCATTGTTACGAAAGGCTTCGAATCATTCCCATAAGAACTTGTCAAGGAAAGGGCAAATTCATTTACTTGTCATCATGTGAGAGCCAAAAGGCTCATTAAGCTAATTAGGAAGAGAATCATTTGGGTTTTCGCTCACTCAAACACAGCAAAAACCTCTTGTTCCTGATTCAATGAAAGGAATTTGCTGTACCTATCAAAATAAGGGTGCTGCGAGAGGATATAGGACAGGTTAAAGCTATCATAAGTTGGATTCTGTAGTTGAGATTAAATAACTCATTGCTCGTGTCCAAAGTGACATTTGCCACGGGAAGTTGTCAAGCTTTGGCAAGGATTATCTGGCTCTTGAACTATTATTTCTAAGAGATTGAGAAACCTTTCTCCGGTACAGCTGTGGCTCAGCTAGCTGTGGGTGAAGCACCTGCTTGACCACAGCTATCTGCACACAGCAGCTATCTCAGACAAACAAGCAGACCTTAAACAAATATGGACCAAGAAACTCTTGTGGATGACAAGCACTGAACACAAAACACTATCTGCCAGGGTGTTCTGAGTTTATTTTGTACCAAATCTTCCACCTTTCAAATGGGTGTGGGTTTTGTTTGTTTACCCTCTCTTTTCTCCCTCTATCCTTCACTCATATGGTTTTCTGTAGTTCTGTCTTGTTAGTGCCCAGAGGGGGCTGCATTTCAGTGGTGGTGAAGCACCACTGGTGAAGCACTGACACTGCTTTTGCTCTTGTTAGCCAAAAATGACCAACAGGGGTGTTCATCCAGCACAGATAGAACATACGTGAGGATGCATAATGTCAATAGCAAGTTGTATTCCTCTATCCAACGCCATGCTTCGCTGAAGTAATTTTTTATTGTCATGGGTGTCCCTTAGGTTATTTTCTTCCTGTTTCTTTCAATTTCAAAATTTGAATTCCCTTGAAATCCATTAAATAGCATCTTTGTGGAGCAGGTGATTTAATCACATGGTAACACATGCCTGAAGTTTTCAAACAGGATCACAAGAAAAGGAGACAGTGTATTTTTTTAACTAAGCATGGTTGATGTAGAGTAACACAGATAACCAATGCCTTTATTTTATGGGTAAAAAGGATTCGTTCAAGAAGGCTCCCTATCTGGGTTTGCTAGCAAGTTATCAATGCCAACTTGCAGCTTCTTAACGAAAATTCTACCTAGAATGGGCTAAATAGCCCATTTTTATTTTTTTTTATTCCAAGAGGAGGGAAGGTAGTATTAATAGTGGGTAATAGGGGTTTGTTTCTTGTTTTCACTGATTTCACATCTGCTAGGCACTGTTTCTCTGATTTCCATGTGGTGTCCCCCTCTAGTGACCCATGGTTATGCTTTTGATCCACACTCTCCAATTTTCCTGGAACACAAAGGACCATCCACCCTACCAAGCACAGTACTGATAAGCAGGCCCAGGCAGGCAGCCTCCAAGCTGCAGAAAGAGCAGTTATATGGGGAAAAAAAAAGGGTTGATGCTCCATGTTTGTTCCTCTTCCAATTCCACTCTTAAAAAGCAATGTTGATGTTCCAGCAAGCACTTCTCTATTGTCTGTTACATTGATTTTTGCTTGCATTTCACCTGGGCAAAACCAGGATCATGGGAAGAGAAGAAGGCAACATTCTTTGTGAAAATATCTAATTCACCAATATATGGCATCTAGGGGAAGTTATTAGCAGTACTTTTGAGTTCAGACCCAGCATGTGAATAATTTCAGCTAGGACAAAAATACAAAGTTAAAATTAAGAAACAAAAAGAGAGATCAAAACATTTTCCCACATTTCTATTTCCTAACAAAATGCTTCCACTTTTCCTTCTGAAATAACACTTTCTTTTTGAAAATGGCCTCTTTATCCTCTGTTACTTAGAAAAGAAAACAAAAAAAAAAGACAGGAATAAATGCCTTAAAATAAAAGTAAACTTTCAGTTTTGGGTCAAAACCTCTTGTTGAATAACCTTGAAGCACTTTTTTTCTCCATGATTTTGCTTCAGTTTGACTACTGAACCAAGTGAGTCATTATTTGCAAAGCTCAAGATGCTAGTGAGTGCTGACACTGCTGACTGTATCAGGGATGCGAGCAACGGCATCCTGTATCCATCAGATTAAAAGAAAATGCATTCTGTCTATTTTTCACCCCCACCCCCTTCCCACTGGTTAAATGAATGAAATTAACTCCACGGCTTTATTGTCTGAGGCCAAGAAAAGTTAATGGAACCACAAGAACCGAGACTGATAAATGTCCTTGTGATGCTTTTCAGGGAAGCCCAGCAACAAAGGCAGCTTGCAAGGAGGGCGGGATTCAGCAAAGAGCCAGGTTGCGGTGCACACAATAGACCGCTGTGCGAGCCGTGGCACCAACCAGGGAGCACCACTGCCCTTTGCCAGCATCGCAGCTGTGTTACAGTATTGGTACCATGCCATAACAGGATCCTGGGGTGGTCTTGGTCAATCATCAAAACCTCTTTTATGTCCCATTATCTATTTCCATATCTACTTAGTGGTGAGGATAGTTCCAGTATTTGAGGAGCAAACTGGGTGAATCTGAGTCAAGCTGCTAGTAGAGGGGAGCATTTCCCTTTACAAATAGAGTATCATTACTACTAGCCCCATTTAATTTCTCATCCTAGCGAAGGCCATAGCATGCAGTAATATTTGGCCATGGAAATAAAATTGTTTTCACCTCAGAAGCCACTGAGAAGCAGAGAGAAGTGCTGGCAGTTATGCCCAACACATCACCTGTACTGTGTTTAGAGAAATCCACCCCTAAATCTGTCATGCCAACTCGTGTTTCCTGCTGTAAATCCTCATTCTTTTAAAATGCAGCAAAATGCTCAGCCACTCCCTTTCATATGCAAATTTAGCATCTTTACCTGGTTTTCCCCTTCTCTCCTGGTACTTTATTTCACTGAGAAAACTTGAACATGAGCAAGTAGGAAAAAACAAAAACAAAACCCGTCCTCCAAAGGCTTTAAAATGGGGTGATGAAAAATAAATTCCTGCTGCTAAAATCTGGCCATAGGATATCTGTGTGGAAATAAAAGTAACATTTACCCCCTGTGTGCATTAACACTCTCCAGCTCACTTTCTCTTACTTGCTTTCTTCAGCTCTTGTTTTACATAAACTTTTTATTGGTGATGGACTGAACAATAAAGTTTGTAACAAAGCAATCAATACGCATTACTCAGCATGAGTTAGACACAATATTGGAGAGTCCACAGCCAAGTAAGGCAGGGAATAATCTTGTTCCTTATGCTTTTCAAGCAGAAAAGGGAAAAGCAGAACTGGATTTTACATCAATTCCCATTTTTCTCTTTGTTTGTTTCAGTGGTTGTTTATACTCTGCAACCTCTTCTTGCAGGATCAGAGCATGTTAGGATGAGATGGCTGCCCAATAAAGGACTCTTCAAACCCTCTATTGAAATATCTGTCATATTTTACATTCTTCTGGGAATGGATCAGAGCAGTTTTAGGTATCTGGGTAAGCCTGCTGTGTTGGTATTGTTTAGGTTTTTTACAATACAACTGGGCCTTTGGAGGGAGTTGTGTTATTTTGTTGTGTCAACAGTGATAACTACACTAAGGATGATGTGAACTGTCCTCTTAGTTTAGGATTTCTTCCAGACTAGAATAAGGGCTGAATATATATTGCTTTCCATGTCTTGATTTTGATTAGTAACAACCAAATTCCAGCTTCCATTAAAAAAAGAAACATTGTCCCTAAGCCCAGAAATTGTGAGGCATACCTTGAAAATGTGTTAATGTCTGCCTGAGCCTGCAGACAGCCCAGAGCAAGAGCTCTGAGTCAGCTGAGCTGCTCCATCCATTGTAAAGGTTTCTTACCTTTGGGACCAGCTCCTCTGAGTGTCCCAGCCAGCACATAGGAGGCACACTGCCAGGGGTGGTATCACTAGAAAAATATAAGGTCAGCTCCTCTGCTGTTGGGGTGAGAAGAGGTCTCCCTCTTGAAGATTTGCTTAGGCAGAGAAAAGAGTGGTTTTGTGAGGCTGGAGCACCTCTGGGTCCAAAAATGGCAGAAACAGAATAGGGACCTGTTTTCTTCCCATCTTTTCCTGTCCTGTTCTTTTCTGCTGCCAGCCCTTTGACATAACAGCAGTCTCTAGCTGGGTATTTGTGTAACATTTCACAAAATGGGGATTGTAGGACAGAGTTAAAATTGAAGTTCCTGTTTTCCCTTGTACTTCACTAACAAAGCTGGAAGATGCTGGTGCAGACAGTGCCATTTGGAGATCACTGAATCCTAAGAAAAGCCAGATGCTTCCCAAAACATACATTGCTCTGAGCAGGACTAGCAATGGTAGCGTGTGTATATGTGGGGAGGATGTTGCTGCCAATGTAAAATAACTGTGTCAACAGCATTTCCAAAAGATATTTTTAGCTTACAGATTCAGTATCTTTTGTGGGCTACAGTCAGACTGACACAATAGACTCTTAATGACTTCTTTGGGACTTCATTGTCTTTTTCTATACACAGCTTATTAATGTGCCCTCTATGCTACTCATGGATGCAAGAGCCGCTAATGATTTCAAAGGGGTCATTGTGGTCCAGAGCATCTGTACATAGGAATAAAAAATAAGCTGAATAAATACTCACCCACTAATCCATGGCACAATAGATTGTAATCAGTCTATCAGGGTAAAGATTATTTTTTTACAGCATCTTTTCATCCAAGGCATTTTCAGAACATCTTTTCATCCTAGCACTCTGCAGACATTATAAATTGATCATCTTAAGTCCTTTGACAGAGCAGAGAGGAGCAAAAGTGCCTTTAGTGGTTGGAAGCTGGGACTAGCTTGTGGCAAGCAGAAAAGCAGATAAAAAGTCTGATTTGTCTTTTCCCCAGGAGGTTCTATAATAATCCCACAAAAGCAGTGCTCCCTGGGCATTTGAGAGAGTGGGCACATTCCTAAGAAAACCGTGTGTAAGAGGGACAGTGCCCTGAGCAGCAGGCAGAGAGCATCTCTGGCAACTTTCAGAGCAGTCCCTTGATCAACGTGGAGCCAGGTATGGACCAAAATTACATGAATAAATTACATTTGCCTGGATTTACATCATTGCTGTAGCAGCTGTTTCAGCTAGGGATTTCCCAGAGACAGAGGAGTTTTGATCTGCTGGAATCCTCTCCTCCTAATGCTTAATTACACTCTGGTGACAAAAGTCAGTGGTCCTCAAAACTGGTGGAAGATAGTGGTTTTGACACCTCTCTTTGAAACTTATTTGCTCTTACACTGTGTTATATTTAAGCTGAATGCTACCAAAGGAATGATATACTGCTGCTCAGCCATGTACACATCTTTTGGTTTTTATGTTATAGGATTAATGAAATATTGGAATGACAAATCCTTCCTGAGTAAATGACCAGAAAAGGTTATTATTCCATGAGTATATAAAAGATTATGGTGAGGAGGAGTCACCGCCCTTTAAGGTGGAGAAGGAAGGGGAATGCGGAGAATTTGTCACTCCCTGTAACAGGAGAAAGGACAACTTTCAGGTGTCAGTTTAGAAAATCATTATAAATAATTAATATATGCAAACAGAGCAGGAAGTCCAACAAAGGTGTTGCAGGCACCTCTGCTTGCTGAAGCCTGTGTGTCCCCTATTGTAGAAACAGGGAAAGATACTAAGAGCTCTGGATGTCCTGGGAAGGCAAGGCTTCCCTAATGCCACACCATGAGAAGCAAGGGTCACAACTGTGCGCATCTCCTTGCCCCCACTGCCTGCCTCTGTGGAGCTTCAGCTTCTTCCACAACACTACCCTGGAGGGTTTTGCAGAACAGTACCTGCAGGCTTTGTAAGGTAGGGAGCCAGTCTCTTCAGGCAGTCAGAACAAGGCTCTTATTTGTTTTCCATTTTGTGACAATCTTTGATAAACTTTCTAATCTAGGCTTGACATGTGATGTGGTGGAACAAAGTAGTTTTTACTCATCTGTAGCTTGGTCTCTGAGTATGAATTGTGGAGAAAGCTGGCTCACAGAATGCATGCAGTTTCCATTGGAGGTGATGAAACTCTATAATGATGTGTCAGCTTCCTTAGTTTTAAGTTGCTTAGTGTACGAAGGAAAATTCACTTGAGTCAAAGTGCATGGTAGATATTCCCTTTGAAAGCCATGTCACAGAAGTGAAAAGTTTTCTAACTCTTACTGTCACCCTGTCGTAGCTGCAGCCTGATTTTTGATGCATCAATGCCACTTTTCCCAGGAAAGGATTCCTCACAGCATGCAGCAATGGGAAGCCACCATGTACATCTCACTGTGGGCATCTATATCCAGGGAGACTTGATCAGCTGTATAGGTGAATTTCTGCAAAGATCACAGAGACTGATTTCTGGCAGTTTTTCTCTCCCTGAGAAGACCTACTAGCTGCCGACAGATATCTTTGCACAGAATGATCTATTTGACTATTACTGCGATCATCTTGACTATTACCATTCATACTGCAGTAGTAACTAATCCCAGCTCCTCCGTAATTTCAGCCCAGGGAAATGACTGTGCTCTGAAGTTACTAGGATGGGGACTCTACCAAGCCCCTGTGAGCTGCAAGAAGAGCTTCCTGCATTTAGTTGTTCAGGTATATTACTGAGATTATCCCTGTCTGGTTTTGGCTTTTTTTTTTTTGGTGTTCGTTTTTGAAAGCTAAAACACCCACCTGCTGTTGTATTCCTGCTCCATACAAGGTAGGTAAAATTCAAACCCTACTGAAAGGAAAAGGAGATTTGCCATCGACTTTGCAACTTTTATGTTCCCCCATCTCTGCAGCTGACTCCAATTTACAGAGTTTTTCTGATAGACCAATTGTACAAATGACTCAAGTGTACTAAGAAAATCTTCCCATCTACCTTGTCTAATCCTACCCCCTAATATTATCTTGGCACTGTCCCTACCCATAATCATCAATGTATTTATCCCTCCCATTGTGCCATTATACACCATGTAGTTAAACCTCAGCAGATTCTCCAGCCCTGCCTGACTCCTTCCTTAAACTACTTTTCCTTGGAAAAACAAGATAAAACCTAATCCAAGGCAAAAGATAAAGGAGGGAGCAGCAATCAAAAGCATGGAGTGTCCTGCCCTCCCTTCCAGGACACACATTGCTTAAGTCACAGCACAACTTGCAAGACTGTACAGTGTCCAAACTACTTTTGTAAAAATAGCAGACAATTCTGTAAAAATAGAGCAAACTTCACCTCTGCTGAGTGCATCAGAAGAGACCACATCACCAAAAAAAGTCAATGTTTTTGCTTTAGCAATGGTTTTCTCCAGGCTACTGTATTGCAGAAGAGCGCAGCAGTATCCTCCAGCTCTTGTCTTAAATACCATTGCAAATCAATTACCTTTCAGGCCATAAACTTCACTTAAAGAGACAGAACACAACCAGACATCTCCTGGTAACAAAAACAATTATATTGATGCTTGAGCATCTTAAGTCTCTTCTGTATGTAGGTGTGTGTGTGCGTGACTTGTGATTGGGGGGGGAGGGGGGCAGAAGGAAGTTGCCTTAAACTGTATGGTTTGTAAACAAAACACAAACATATTGATAGCAAAGTTAATCTCCAGAGCACAGGCAGCCAGCCACCGTGGGGAAAAGGATGTCTGAAGGACAGGCAACAAACACTTCCACAGAAAAGCCAGGAGTGAAAAAACAGCTGCCCCCAAGCACCGCTCTTTAGAAACCAGACATTTCCAATTCCAAGACAATTCGTAAAAAACAAATACAAATCATCCAATTCATTCTCTCATACAAATTAATATTTAATGCCCAAATAATGAATCTTTCAATAAATATTTAATGCCCAGACACCAACATATATGGCAGAGCAGACCAGGGCCTCTAGCAATTTAAGGTATTTGAGTTTGCACAAGAGTGGCTGTTGAGAGGACCAGATAATGCAAACTGGGATGTGGCAGAAAGAAAGGGACCCTGTCACAGTGACACAGTGTTTTGGGTCCTTGTAAGCTCTTTGCAGAGCAAGCAGGAGAGCGGCTTCTGTGGAAATAAGCCTAGCATAGCTTCTAGTAACTTTGTGCATTTTTATCTTATGCCAAAGAGTTGCTACCTGCAGGCTGGGTTCTTGGCTAAAGGCACATTTGTCATGTCCAAGCAGCAGGTGCAAGGCTGACTGGCAACATCTCAGGAAGCATCTGTCCATGAACAGACCCACTCAGATTTAATACTACCCTCTCTGCATCTGTCTTTCCAACACTGAAAGAGACCTTTTTCCATGCGTCGGGTCTCTGTTGTTTAGGTTGGAAAAGACCTTTAAGATCATCAAGTCCAACCTAGCACTGCCAAGTCCCCCACTAAACCATGTCCCTAAGCACCACATCTACACGTCTTTTCAATATCCCCAGGGATGGTGACCCAACCGCTTCCACTCGGTCCCCTCATCCAGATCCTTGATAAAGATATTAAACAGAACTGGCCCCAATACTGAGCCGTGGGGAACATCACTTGTGACCAGCTGCCAACTGGATTTAACTCCATTTGCCACAACTCTTTGGGCCCATCCATCCAGCTGGTTTTTTACCCAGTGAAGAGTACGCCCATCCAAGCCATGAGCAGCCAGTTTCTCTGGAGAATGCTGTGGGAAATGGTGTCAAAGGCTTTACTAAAGTCCAGGTAGACAACATCCACAGCCTTTCCCTCATCCACTAAGCAGGACACCTTGTCATAGAAGGAGATCAGGTTAGTCAAGCAGGACCTGCCTTCCATAAACCCATGCTGGTTGTCCTGTACATGCCGTGTGATGGCACTCAAGATGATCTGCTCCATAACCTTCCCCAGCACACTATCCACACTTTCTCTACCATCTCTCTACTGCTGCTGGAGAACATGGCCCAGTAAGCACGTTCTGCAGATCCTTTTCTTTTTGTGGATAGAGCATCCAGCCTTTCCAGCAATTGCTCTGTGAACTACTACTGTGCTAAGCAGGTACCCATTTTCTTTGATGCTGCATTAACCCAGGGTGAAATCCTCCAGCACAATAGTGCACTCTGATGGCTGGACTAAGTATGGATGCTGAAATAACACGGCTACCTCAGGACAACTGGAAAATGGGGAAATACAGTTATTTCTCCAGCTTTTGGTAGAGAAGTTCTATTTTTTACTCTGAACAGGTTACACTGGCACTCCTGATTGGATTCTTTAAAATCAGCACTTAAGACATTTCTAAATAGCTCCGTGTTTCTTGCTAAGGGGGATCTGGAGTGTGGAAATAGCCCTTGAAAAAGCTGTCTTTGGAAGAAATTTTGTCTTGGCCAGAATGGAGCAATCTATCTTCTCCTTACAGTGGGGTAAGGCATCACCTAAGGTGGTGTCATTTGAAAAGAAATCATTCCACCAGCCTCATTTTGCAAATAATCTATGCTAGAAGCAGCAGGTGCCTAGAAGACCAGGAGCTGCCACTGTACTTTCTTCTCCTCCTCTTCCAAAGTGGATCTTCTAACAGATCCACAGATTCAAAGGCCACACACGTGAGTGCTGTCAAACCTCAAGTCAAACCCAAAATCCCCTGAGTTTGCCCACCCACACCAGAACATCTGCTTTTGGGTCAGGTCAGAATAAGCCCTTACATCCCCAATGGCACATCAGGCCAGGCACATAGAGCGATCCAGGGTTACCACTTACTTAGCAGCAGTCCCGCAATTCTGTGCAATCCAGCACGCTTGACGACGCTTCGGTTCCTTGAACACAGCACCACACATCATTCACAGTGGGATGCAGCTGACATGTGCCCCCATTTCTGTGAGGATCTGCATTGTTCTGCTAATGCATCTCCACTTGCTTCTCTCACTGTATTCTCCCCCGTGGAGAATTTACTTTCTATCCATGCGAGGTGGTTTCCTCAGCATTTGATTATGTAATGCTCCGGGTGGTAAAGAAACACCTTGCCTGATTGAGTCCCCAGCTGCTGAAGTGGGAATACCGAGCACTCTGTGGATGTAGAGGGTTCTCTGTGATTTGTAGGATAGATTTTGCTAGCAGGGCAGTTTGTTTTTCCCCAAGCAATTCTGAATCTCAGCTGAAAGATGAGTGAGTGGCCAGGGGGGTGAATGCTATTTTTGGTAGGGCTGGCAGGTGAGACCAGAAAGGATAAACACTGCATTGGGGTGCTGGTTTAGGCTTCTTTCTTAGTGCCCACAGTGTGCAATTAAATGTGAAAATGTGTGTGCAGACACCACACATTAAGAGTTATCACTTTTTAGCTGAGGTTCCATGCCTGATATGATGCGAACTCCTTAGCTATGGCAAATGCAAGGTAATTCACCCCAGCTTATCCCCTAATAAAAGAACTGTGTTGCACTGCATTTGCAGTGAGCTCTCAAATCGCACATATTTCCTGCCGAAAAGCTAACATGATAACTTAGTGGCCACAACTTGACCCTGTATCTGAGCCTCATTCTCTTTCCATCTGGGGAAGAAACACAAATTGAAAAGCAAAATCCATAGCTGCCTTGGAACCCAAACATAAAAGCTCATTAAGCAGCTGCTGATATACTATTGCAAGTAGGTAGGAAAGTCCTACAATGTGCAGTCTTTCCTTAACCCCCAGAAGTAGTCGAAGCTATTCAGTGTGATCATCTGCATGGCTAATGTTTTCTGACTTAGACAGACTCTTCTTCTGCAGTATAAAGGTCTCTAGCCCTTACCCAGTAGAACGTAATGGAGTCAAATGGAAAAATGGAGAAACAGCAAACTTCTAGGACTGTGTTCACATCTCACCCCACCCCATACTGCAGTAGATTTGTGTAATCTATGACCACAGTGCTGAAGGTGACGGCACTGGGATGTTGGGGAGCGCCAGTGGACTGTCAGACATAACCAAAACTTGCAACAGTGGGGCTGGGTAAAATAAGGAAATAGATTCATTGGGGAAAATCAAATTATGTCCTCTATCTGGAGGGGATGAACTAGAACATGCTAAAAAAACTGAGTGGAATTTGCTGCCTCAATACCGGGAAGCTTTTTGCAACCATTTGGAAATTAGCTGAAGCAAACCAGCTCAATGTACAGCTTCAGGGAAGCAAGCTAAAGTATGTGCAAGGCTCCCCCTTGACTAAGGGTCCACTAGAGATCAATTAAACCAATTCCCTGCTTTCGAAGCAATGGAGGCCATTTATTCCCTGTAGCAGACAAATGCTGCCCTGGCAGCAGATAACTAAGTGGATTTAGTGCATGCTTTCCCTCCTGATCCTTTCACCAGCTCTGTTCTATCCCTGCACTCTGGCCAGACAGAGAGCTTCAGTCTTCTGTACTGTCAGCTCATCTCCCCTTTTATTAGCCTGTATCAGACTGTGCCATCTATTCTTGTCCATTAAGAGCACAGAGGACTTCAGTGTCCTGCACTTGCACCTGCTGCATACTCTGACCCTTGCAGAGCTTTAGTGCTGTACACTCCTTCCCTTTTTTGCCAGCTCCATGCATGCTCTGTCCTTCTGAGTTTTCCAGCTGACAGGCTACGGAGAGCCCCTCCAGCTATAGCTCTGTCCTCAGGATAGTCCTCAATATCCAGCCGAAATACTTCAGAAGCAGATATTTTCAGATGCTGTAAATTGGTGCTACAGTGGAGCTTTGCTGATTTACATCAGTTGCGGATCTCATGATGAGTTTGGATCCTGATACAACTGTTTAAAACGTCTGCCATCTGTCAATTCACTGGGTTTTGTTTCATCCTGTTATGTAGTGCTCAATGTACAAATGTCAGTTTGGGATCCAGATCCAAAGTGAAGGAGAGTGAAAAGAGGTATCTCTGCAAGTGGCACAGGGCTGTTCTTCTGCGTCTGTCCCATTTGCTACGACTTGGTCTATCACGGAAACATGAGACACAAATGGCTCTATTTGCTGGCTTCCCAAAGTCATGCAACAGCCTCAGTGGGAATTATCTAGTGGTGGAAGGGGACAATTACCCAGTTAATGAAGCACATTTTCCTTTTTCTTCTCCACCATAAAGCTGCATGGAACCTGACTCTCCATCCAGGCGCGCAGAGAAAGTGCCGAGCACTTGCAGAATGGGCCCCCAATCAGTAGTGGCAAATGCACTTAACATGCCTGCTGGAAAATGAAATGACTGATACCATGTAATTAGGCCTTAATTATTTATCATTTTTGTTTAATTATTGCCACTTGGAAGTTAACAGGTTATAAAACCCTTGGGCTGTGTTTATTAAATGTTGGTAGATTATTAGCAAGTAAGTGCCATTTCTGAACGTTAATGAAATATCTGTGAAAAGCCCATGGCCAGAGGCACTCCAGCACTGCACAGCCTTTGCACAGGGGAGCTTCAGGAGCTCAAGGCTAATTATGCCTTGCAGGCAGGGCCATGGGCAGTGAGAGAAGGGCAAAAGTCAAAAGTACCATCACTAGTTTGCACCCAGATGGATATCTTCCTCATTTGCCTTTACCTTATATCATGTGTTGTACAGGTTGGGAAATGCTCTTGCTGCTCAGTGCAACATGTCCATGCTTGGACCTACCCTGAGCTTCTTTCATGTTGTTGCAGCGGTGGGATAGGGTTGTGCCATCGCTATTCTTCAAAAAGCTAGTTTGAGATAAGGTAGTCTGCACCTCTCTCTGTGTCCCAGGGAAGGGAAGCTCTGACGAGCAGAAAATGACAAGACAAAATAAATGTCTTCAAAATGTAATGGTAAATTTTGCAAAGGAGAGCTTATGTGGGATGAAACCTGAACATTGCTGATTGTTACTGGTTTTAAGATTTTGAAAATTGAACTTGAAACACAGTGGTAATGCTCCAGGAGCAATAAAACACCTGTTGTATTTCAAAATTCATCTCTGACAAAGGAAGTAATTCTTTCTCCCTGTTTAAAGCACTAAAACAAGGAGCAGTTTTTCCTCTTCTATGAACACAAAGATGCAAAGTCCCCATCTGTGAAAGCTGGAGCTTATTCAAACTTAAGCACAATCTACAATATCATAGGCACGTTTGCTGATCCAAACCTACAGTACTGACCAAAGCCACAAAGGAAGCCTGGAGTAGAGCAAGACTTTGACCTTATTTCCTCTTCCTTAGGTTCATATCTCAATCAAGGATCCAGTCTGCCTCTGCTGAACATAACCCTAAGCTTTTCTGCTTGCCTTGAAGTGAGATATCCCTCTGAGCTGCACCAGAGCTGGTTTCCCAGTTGCTCTTTACCCTTTCAGAAAACACAGGTTTGTCAGGGATGTCTCTGCAAAGATCCTGTCCTCAGTTCTTCCTGTGCTGTCTCCGCCCATGGCCTGGGAGCAAACTAGTGCCAAGGGATTTGCCTGCAGATGCCAGCACTACACCTGCCCTGCTACTACCAGCTGCCAGTTCCTAAATTATAAATGGAAGGATATTTCATCAGAGCATTAAAGGGTAAGAAATGTCATTTTGTACTAACCAAAACTTTCAGGAAGAAGACAGGCTGTAAATTATTTAGGGAAGAAGTCACATTTTATTCTGCTGGAGAGTGTGATGGGGAAAAGAAGGTATATTTTGTTCCCTCTCTCTGTGGTGAGAAAAACTGCAGAGGAGAAAGAGCTGCTTGTTCATCTAAATGGCTCCCAGTGACCTCCCAGTTCTCCCTCATATTGTAGGACTTCACCAAGCCATTATTCCTGGGTGTAAAGAGAAATGGATGTCTGGTCTTCCTTTCCGTTGGAAGGATGGACTCAAAGAGTTACAGAGAGGTTTTCTTACCCCTGCTGTGAAAACAGGCTTTGTGCCTAAGGAAACATAGCTAATTGCACTTCTGCCAGGGGAGAGTTCATCCTGTCCTCTCTGGAGTGTCTGGGCCTCCTTCAAGCTGGTTCATTCCCTTTGCATTTGGGTAGCCACAAATATTCTTCCTTCTCAGAGATTCACCAAAATGTTCTTCAAGACACCTACCTAAAGTTCAGTCAAAATATCCCTCCTGGTCCCAAAGCAGTGTCCTTTCTGTGGACAGCAGCATTTCTGTTCAAGCTGATTTCAGAAAGGGGGATAAGATTTCTCTTTCATCCCTTCCTCCTCTCTACTTTCCTCCCCATTCTGTGCAAGGGGATAGTCCCTGCTCCCCTCTTCTGCAGGACCCTCTGAGGCCCCTTTCTGTCCTGCCTGGGAAACACCTGCACATCCCAGGAAGGTGCCAACCTCATAAACATGAAAACCCTGCTCTATTTTCCCCCGACACCCCCCAAGGAGAGTTAAACACAGAGATTATTTTTAAACCCAACCAGCAGATTAGCATCTAATGTCACCATTTTTACACTGCTGGTGAAAGATGGGCTGGGGAGAAAAATGTTCCATTTTTTCCCATTTCAACCCCACACCAGGCTAATTAAGAAGCTGAGGTTAAAAAGCTCATCATAAACTGAACAAGTTCCAACCCAATTTCATTAGGATGCCAGGGCTTCATTGATTTAGGCACAATTAGCTATTGTGAAATGGAAATGATGCCATTAGACTCATATCCCCCTACCTCCTGCTCCCCCCCTGCCTCCCCACGCCTCTCCACACATCCACCTCTTGTGCCGAGCCTGGCTGGCATGCTCAGCCGAGGCACAAAGCTGGCTCATTTCATTATGGAGAGTTTAAGCAAAAGAGCCAATCAGCGTTTATTCGTCTGGCTGCAGCTGGAGTCAGCTCATCAAACGAATTAACAGGATTTTCATGGAGGGTTTTGGCCAACACACCACATTTCACTTGAAGTTGACTAAACAAACCTGGGCTGTGTTTCATCAGAGGAGAGAGCAGGGAGGATGGGAAGGGATGGTGATAGGGCACTTAGTGGGGAGAGGGAATTTTCCCCATCCCACTGGATAGGGGCTGGGATGGTGCTGCTGTTCTTGGCCCCTGCCCTGGTGGGGGCTGGCTGGGAGGGAAGAGTTTTGGGCCAGGAGCAAGTGGAAGGGATCAGCTCTGCTCCAGAGCAACAGTAGCTGCTCAAGTATCTGCTTGCGAGCAACAGGGAGGGATTTGTCCCCTGCACTGAGGCTCTCATCACTGCTTTCTGTATCTCCCGTGGCTCTTCACCCTTCTCCTGCCCTTCTGTCCATCCTCTCCTTTATCCCCACATGTGTATTCATCCTGGTGAGGATGCAGCTTTCCCACACTGTAACCACTTGTGTATGGCTCCCCCACTGTAAATACAGGTGGCAGCAGCAGGAATTAGGGCAGGCAGAGATGGGGCAGGTTCTGTGGGAAAGACCCCAGTGTGGAAGGGCCAGGATCCACCACGCTTGCCCCTGTCTGGCTGAGATGGGAGGCAAAGGAAAGACAAATTTCTGAGGAGGGAGAAGAATGCTTTTATGGAGAAGAAAGTGGCAGCAGGCTGAAGGGAAAAAAAGGGGAGAAGTCAACTTGTATGCAGAACTTCCCAAATCTGTGAGAAAGTGAGTTTAAAATATTCCTGGAAAATGCAAATGAGATCTTGGCCCGGGGGTTAGCCACACGCCTACGTAGAGGAAAGTTCATGAGTTCATGTAGCACAAAACTGTGCCATCATAGATAGATATATATATACACACACACTCTGGGCAGCAGTTTGTGCATTTATTGAATAAGGCAGAATGAAATTGGTTCATGAAGGAGAGTCCTGCCAGGTCAACTTCAGTTCCAAAAAAGGGGTAAAATACTCACCACAACATGATCCTGTTCAACTTAATTTTTACTGCTGGGCTGTTGGCTTTAATCCAGCACACAAGAGTATGAACATTGAGGGATGCACTGCAACCCAGACCTGCAGCTGTGGCTGAGCAATTGGGAGAATACCACCAAGATCTCTTAGATCTCATTAGATCTAACAAATCTATCTGTTCTAAAACTTCTCTAGATCTGCTTTGGAAAAGTCAGAGTTCAAGCCCTCCTAAAACTGGATGATTTATTATTCATTTATTGTGCCTAGAATTGCTGGAGAACTTGTTAACTATAGTATCTAGGTCTATTACTTAAATATACTCTAAGGTTTTCATTCAGTTAGTCCCCAGGAAGAAAGAACGGCCACAGTTTCTTGTGTTAATTGGCTTCTGGGACAATAATAGAAAATTATTTTGGGGAGGGTGTCCATTTTTATCTAAAACCTGGAAAATCGATCCCTCCTGACCAAAAAGGACTTAAAGAAAGTGAACACTCTGAATTCTGTCAATTATCCTCCACCAATTACCTCAGGAGACCCATTTCTCACAAGCGCTTTCAGTTTAATCTTAGCAGACCTGTTCTTTTTCCATCAGACAGTGCAAGAACATGGACACAATCAGTGAAACCAAAAAGGCAGCTCAGGGAAATGCACCCAGCATATGGGTGACATTCACAGTTCAGTGCCTCAGGGAGGTTATCAAGACAAGAAGTCCACCAGGCTCCCTTTTTTAAGAAGGTTAGTTATTTCTCCATGCAATAAAAGCATAAATTGCCATGTGAGGCAGAGAATGAGATCTCAACTCAGTCAGCCAGGCCTAAAAAGGTTTTTTCCTTCTCCAGTGTAAGTTGTGTACAGCTGGCTACATATGTAATGCAATATTTAGGAACCAGGTACAAGTGAATGATTGACTGACATGATTTCTCCAAACTATTGAATACTCATGCAGGATATCAGAATAAATGAGTTGATATAAATGATCAATATAGCAGGACAGATTAAAACTTTGCATAACTCAAAGGTATGAAGGAGCTTTGATCAGGAAAAAAAAATTGTTATCTGCACATCAAAGCAGTGGCATGTCCTCCTGCAGAGACTTTTGCCCTCCCTTGAAAAGACATGGAGTAGTTGCCTTCTCCCATGTCTAAAACATGAGTGTTTAGTGGTTTTATTTCCAGAGTTCCAGGAATGCGTGCTCTGTTGTTGTGCAGCTCTATTCTCCAAGGATATACTTTACAAGATATTTTCTTGTGTCTCATTTTCTATTCTGAATGTCTTCAGGTGTTTGTCAGTTTATAAAAATAAAATAATAATATTAAACATGTTAGAGAATCTGAGCCTTGTGTTTCATTTCCTAGACTGGGTTTCTAGAGCTCTTTGTTGCTCTTCTCTTTCCATAAACTTGTCTGAATACAGTATTTCTGTGTAATAATTTCTTAGCTTTCCCAGGACTTTCTAGATAGAGAGGAAATGCAAACTATAAGGGTAAGGTGGTGTCAAATTTACTGGATTTCTGTTGCTGGTTTTCACATTGATCTGTGCTTTGCAAATGGATCTCTCTTTCCTCTCTCCTCGCTCAGCCTCCTGTTTAATTTATAGCTTAGACTTTGTGGGTCAGGAATTTTATCTAACTAGGTGTTTTATACATGGCCTAGCCCAACAAGGCCTCAACCTTGGTTGTGGCCTCTAGACACTATCACACTACAGATACTAAATACTAAGTACTTTCATGCATGCTGCTGGGTGTTGAATAGGACATCTGCCTTGGCTCATTAAATGCAACACTCCTCTGTTTTTCCAGGGAAAGTTTCACCTTGAGACAGACCTCCCCACTCCCACAGTGAGGCAGAAAAAAAGGAGGAAAACATAGCCAAGGCTGAGCTACAGATGCCTCCCATGTGGAGGAAAAATCACAATATGGCACCTCGGTCCATTCCTCCCCTCTCCTTTTGCCCTTCCTCTTTCTCCAAACAACCATGCTTCTGAAGGGGGAATTATCTCCTTCAAATCAAAGCAGAGGGTAACCTTACTATTTCTTGCAGAGAAGTAATAATTAAGGCACTAGAAGGATGCAATCTGCATACATTATTGCAAGTTATGCCAACAGAATGTCAACATTTGTGTCATAAGTAATCTTGAGCAGCAATTACTCTGTGCATTGGCCTGGAATCCATCGAAAGAGCCAGTGGTACTAATTATAGGGGAGCTTCTCCTCCACTGGAGGATGGACAGAGGATTACAAAAAAAGGATCGATGTGCAAAAGAGATCACCTAACTAGACCACTGAGAACATGCAGCTGAGGGACATCCTAATATCCTAAAAGAGAAACACCTGCCTCTTGCTACTGAAGAGAGGAACATTAGGTAAAATAAGTCAGTGACGTGCTTGTTCTCAGCTTGGTCCACTGGCAATGTTTTCCTGGCAGGATGCAAATCGGGAGGGAAGATCCTGGAGAAAAGCCACTACAAATACTACAAGTCATGATTAAGAGGTCCTGATTCCTCATCAGTAGGAGAAGACACCTTTACAGTAGGGGAAACTATTTCTTGAATTCTGCAGTATTTCTCAGTCCTGGAAGGACAAGCATTAGACCCAGGATGTTCTAGCAGTACAGTCTAAGGCTCCATTGTCAATAAAGCTGCAATAAGAGTCAGATTTGAGGCTTTCTTTAATTGCCTTGCTTATTTGGCACTGAGTTTTGATATCAGTCACTTAATGCCTGGCGACACTCTAAACACAATGCTATATTGGTATCATAGAAAGTAAGATGCTTGGAGAGTTCATAATAAAACATTTCCCTCTTTAATTCACCCTGCCCACCCTTCCTTCAAAGAAGGTAGAAGAGAGAAAAATCCTGTGAAATTTACTGGGGAATGTCTTACTAACTTCATCTTAGAAGTAGTGTTGTTAACCTGATAAGTGCATAGCTCTGTAATGTATGAGCTCTGTTTCTTTCCCAAAGAAAATTAATCTCTTTTTTAGCTCTATAAATCTAACCCTGAGAAATATGCATCTCCATCATACCTCCAGTCACTCACGACTGTACATGCTCATGTTCATCTGCAGCAAAGGAGACAGGGCTTGCACCAAAATTTTCCATATTGCCCTTTTCCCAGCCTAGAAACTTGAAGTTTGATCTGAAATTTTGCCTTAAGAACAATTGCTGAAAAGCTGTCATCAGGGAAGACCAGGTGGTGTGAAACAAAGATAAGCCTTTATCATCTTCGTCATTTCTGAGGGACAGGTGAAAAATGCAATCTGTGGTGTTTGAAATGTAACTTTTGATAACTTTGGAGACAACAACTGTCAATGTCTAGCAATTTTGGAGTACTTTTTTCCACTTTTCCCTTTACTTAGACCTGGGAGAAGAAAAAGCATAAGGAAGTTCTTTTCCTCATATTACCAACTTCCCAAACCCTAAAAAATTATATGAAGAATGAATGCCCAGGATTTTTATTTTCAGGAAGAACACTCATGTATTTTGTGCTTTTCCACACTTTGCTTCCATATGCTGCTCTTCCTTGTATTTTTATCTATATATGAGGGATATATAAGCTATGGCCAACATTTTGGTTAGAACAATCCTTTATCTGCCCACTCCATGCTGACTCCAGTCACTTTGTTAACTTGCCCTGCCTTGCCTACTGGTTAAACAGAAAGCATAATTTATTGTCTCTTTTCACTCCATGTCTTCCACAAATTTGCCTACTATCTTGCAGATATGCAGAAATCTTCGAGACATCCCCTCTGCTATCATTCACTTTCCTCATCCACTTCTGGAAGCTTTATAACCTGTCAGTCTCTTGATAGCATATGCCCACTACCTCCCTGTGAGGATGCTGGCAGAGATACTCTAATTTATACCAAAACCCCATAGGTTTATTGAGCAGGATCAGGCCCGTGAAGAGTATCTTCTTGAGTTACCACCCACTGAATGTGTGTCAGATGGTCTCCACAGTCTGCTCTGAATGGTCTCTGATCCCCGGCACACTGAGCTCGCTGTGTTTCACACATGCCTGCAAACTGGAGCTTTCTTGCCAGGTACAGCAACGCTCCAAGGCCCTCACGCCTCCCCAAGGCCTGGAGCTCACAAAAGTTGCATTTTGTCTTAATACTCTGTCATTAAGTGGAGTTAAAAATAAAGCCTGTCAGAGCCTCACAGCCTGCAGGGAAAAGGATATTAATTACAGCAGGCAGAGAGTGGAGTGGAGCTGCCTTGAGTGAGAAGTCTTCCCGCTGAGCTGTCACCTTCTCTGTGTCACCAGCAGAGCTCTGCTTCAGCTCTCACACAGAGCAGAGGTTGGCCCCGATACCTGTGAAACGGCAGGACAGGAGGAGCCAGCAAAGGGATTTCATTGCTGGCTCTGACATGCTCACTGGCACTAGCTTCCCTGCCTGCAACCCAAATCTCTGCACAGCTCACCACAGGGACATGGACTGAGGGATGAAGAAAGGGCGGTGGTGGCAGCTAGAAGGGAAGAGGCTATTCAGGGACCCAAAATAAGATTCATTGCTAAAGCCTTTCATGCTTGGGATTTCAGTTATAGGGACAAAGTGGGTCATTAAGGACCAAGTAGACAGTATGTTCAGCAGAAAGTGGCACCCAATTTTCCTCCAAGATGTATGAAAAGAAGATTGAGCAGCCAAGGGAAGACAAAGATCAAAATATTGGTATCATCTCCATCTCGTAGCTTCTTAGCAAAGGACATATATAGTGTTACATTTCCTTTTCTTCTAATGGTTAAATAGACATGAAAATATCCCTTCAGAAGCTAGGTTTAGCCCTGACTGCTCAACTCTTTGCATAAAGTATATTTAGGACAGATATATTCGGTATTGAAGTATATGTTTATATGTCTATGTTCCTGTCTACTGCATGTTTAGAGGGAAGATGCCTTGTCTGAATAAGCGATTACTTAGTGGGGTCATAGAGGGGACCAGCTCCCCAGCTGGATCTTCACCTGGTAAAGTGGTTTTGTAGGATGGAGGGTAAGGGCAATGGGGAATGGATCAGCCAGTCAGAGCACCCTGCGTTTCCAACAACATACCTCCATGATTTAAATAACCCCTCAGCTTTGCTGGAGGGGACAACAGAGGGAGAAAAATGATAAAATGAAAGAAAAGCAACACCAGGAACCAAATATTGTGAATTGCTGTTTGAATCTTTAGCTGGGTGAATCAATCAAGCTGGCAGTGCAAGCCCTTCTGATGGGAAGGCTCCCAACACCATCAGCTGAAGGGTAACGGCAGGGGGACAGTGCCGTACCAATGCTGCCGTGCCAGGATGTGCTGGCATCTACTTCTTCTTTGTCAAAGCCTGACTTTGCCCAACAAATCCATTGACAGAGAGCAGCTCTGTGCGCCAGTGTCTGACAAACTTGGCAAGGGCTCTCCCTCTGCTAGAGAAGACTTGAGAGTTCACTTAGAGGGCACTACACCATCCCATCCCCATCTGCAAAAGAGCCCTCCACTGCTCTATTCAAAGCACTGTTGAGGAGAGAGGGAAATGAAAGAGAAGAAAAGAGTTAAGGCACACAGGCTGGTCCTTGAAACCAGCAGGAAAGAGGCAGTGAAAGAGCTTAATTAATGACACATCAGAGCTCCCCAAGATGTGTGTCTAACGAGGCCTTTGCCTGGCACTTTAGCTTTGCTTGTAAAAAGTTAATGCAGGCAAAATATAAGCAGAAGGCTGTGTGAAAACACAAGCCAGCGTGAGCAGATACATCCTGATTTAATTCTCTCCTTTGGATGACAGCCCTCTGTGCCTCCTCCCCACTACCCCCTTCTCAGGGACGCACTTATTACAGCTATTTCAGAGAGAAGAAACAACCAGCCAAAAATATAGGGAGAGATCCACTTTTACCACAAACAGCAAATGAATAAAGCAGGGTCAGAGTGTTGACTTAGAAAATTACAGTCTTCCTGGCTCCTGAATAAATCCAGACATGATACCCTATGCCACTCAGCTTTTACAGAATTTAATTTAGAGCAATTGATTTATTTGCTGTGGACAGGTGGACTTTATAAAGTATTTTTAGAGCAGAATTTACGGTGGGCTTTATCGTGCAGTGAGCTAAAGAGCAACAGGAGTCTGACAGGCCTTTCCCAAGTCCCATAGACTGCCCCTCCAAAGCAAGCAAGAGGTAGCTGCAATGAAACACAAGACCAGCCAGCGCTGGCAGTGGAGGTGAGCCAAGGGAGTATTCAGGTAAGGAAGGACAGGGTTTGTAGGAGCTGTCTGGTATTATACATAACACAAGTGTTCACGAGATCTCGAGACCAGGTGGGTGCATTTGTTCCATTGGCCCTGCCTTAAGGGTCTGGCCTTTCTTTGCATAAAACCCTCACATCTCTAGGGATGATGGTGTCTGGTTAAGCTTGGTACTTGGATGAATGCAGAAGCTAGAACTAGGGCAGTGTTTGCCAGCTGGGTGGGATACATCCTTAGGAAGACCTTTCCTTAGAAATTCTTCCTTCCTTGCCACCTTCTCTTGAGCTTTGGGTTTTGAACTGTCAGTTCTGGGAGATCTCCCCTGCCCTTGTGCTGCAGTTAGGATCAGTGGATGCCTACAAGCTGAAGCCACCTTGATATTTAAAAAAAAAAAAAAAAAAAAAAAAAAGGTGGGAGGGAGCTTTAAGCAGGAAGGTGCCCTTAGGAAGTCACGAGTTGGACAACTGCTGATTTCAAGGACAAATTGTTAGTCATGTCTAAGACGTTTTTGGTTTCAGAGAGCTCAGGGTGCTTCAGCTTCTATATCCTTTATGGGTTTAGCTGGGTCTCCCTAGCACACAGCAGCAAGACTGGTCTGTTTCCTATGCTGTGTGTTTTACAGCTCCTTAGGGAAGCAGATAACTGAGACAAACAACCTTGGAAATTCTTCCCAGTTGAAAGGGTTAATTGGAGCAATCAATAAACAACAATACCCTGATTTCTGGGCTTGATTGACTTTGAACAGCACAGCCAGTGTTTGGATGTGACACAGCCACAGCTGTGAAAGCAGCAATTGTTTTGTGCAAGTCAGCAAGAACCAGTGCCCCAGCACGTCACAGTGGGTGCTGTCTTCTCCGTGAAACCTAAGGCTGAGAACCTGATTTTGCTGTGCAGTTTGAGGTGGCAACACTGCTCCTCTGAGCTCTCTACTCACTTGCATCAAATCAATTTTCTTAAATAACTAGGGCTAGAGGAGAGCATTCACCTCTTGTCCTAAATTGCTATATCATCAGTAGATCAACAAGTGCTTTACCAAGAAGGTCACTGTTACTTTGTTCTTGCTAAAGAAACTGAGGCACAGAGAAGCCAAGTAAGCTGCTAGATGATATTTAGCAGTTTGAGAAGGAACAAAAATGAGGCCTTGCAGATTCCAGACCTCTCATTGTTTATACCATAGAGTATACCCAAAACTAGAAAACTGGCCAGAGACACAAAATTAAGTTTATACTAATTCTAAGGTTTAATAAATGAAAAAACCCATGCCAAGAACTGAAACATAAGGAGGCTCAGACAGCATCTATTTTTCTTCAAGGCCTCTAAGGAGCTGAAGGTGCTACTGAGGGAGTCTCCATCCACAGATTTATAGACTGAAAGCCAAGCAGAAACACAGCTGCAAAACATTTGCCTTCTTCTGGGGACATTACCAGCTTCCCTGACCAACCTGTTCCCACTCCAGTGAAGTGGTCTCCTGTGTGAACCCTGAAACCTGAGCCTGCTCCTACAACTGAGCGTAAATTGTGAGCAAGTCTCTGACCTCCCTCAGACAACCAGGGTGGATGATGTACCTTTTATTGCTAAGGGAGAATCATCCCTAAATGTGGGTGCATGGAGGTCCCAGACCTCCCACCTTATCACTGAGGACCCCAAAAGAGCTACCTGTTTCCCAGTATCTGATAGTTTCAAGAGTTACTAAAGTTTCCAGCCTAGGTTTTGACCTGCGCCTGAGTGTGTGTTAGTTTAGATAAGACTTACCCAGAACAGAAATTTTGGCTGCAAAATACAGGTATTTGTGAGCTCAGCAGCATGCAGTGAGAGTGAGTGTGACATACAGAGCCCAGCCAGGTACAGGAGACACAAAGCATCTGCGTGAGCTCTTCAGGAGAGCAACAAATGAAAAACAAAGCATTTAATGTGACCCAAGAGCAGACTACTCATGGGTGTTTTTCAATTACAATAGACTATTATAAAGGGACAATGTTCTCTTATTTACAAGAAATTTCATCAATTTATAAATCTTTCCCTTATTTAAGAAAAACACACAATACAATACAAGCTCCATCTGGCCTTATTTAGACTCCAGGCCTTTATGTTTGTACAGCCAGAAGCCATCAATTATTGTGTCAGGACCAAGGATTTCAAGGCCCTGGACACAGGAAATGAAATGGAGGCAGGGCAGGGAGGGGGCACAAATGGGAGCCTTGAAAAAGTTACAATTAGTTGTGTGGTAAATGACCAGCCTGGGGGTTATTAAGCATCCAGGTTTGCAGAGTCTATGGTGCTTTGCTGGCTCTTTTGCAAAGTTAAAGCCATGAGGACACAGATACACAGGCAGGGTGCAGAAAAAGGGCACAACGGGATTTTCCTCTTTGCTTTTGGGAGATTCACTCAAAGCCAAACACATCCTTCTCCAAAGGGCAATGCTAAAGCCTCAGACGATTACCTGGTACATATTTCTAATTCTGGGACCAAAAGGTCTTCCAGGTAGCCCCTTTCTGCTGCACCCAAATGCCACCTCTATCAAGTGTGGGTGAGAAGGCAGATCTTCCTGAAACAACCATGAGCCAGCAGCAGGTAGCCACAAGCCCCAGGCTCCATGTATGCATGTCTGAGCAGATCACTTTCAGCCCTTGTTCAGTTCAAAAGCATGATCCTAGGTGACA
Source organism: Nipponia nippon (assembly GCF_047370975.1). NCBI lineage: Eukaryota > Metazoa > Chordata > Aves > Pelecaniformes > Threskiornithidae > Nipponia > Nipponia nippon. Next base: position 5,091,612 of record NW_028262332.1, read on the forward strand.
TTTTATGCAAGAGCCTAAAAAGCAGGATTTACAGGGCACTAGACCAACACTTTGAGCAGAGGACTGAGGAGGAAGACGACTGAAGGAAGAGACACTGAGATGTCCCCTCTTTTCCTTACCAAAGAGAGGCTCACAGGACCCAAACTTTTGTTTCACACTTTCCTCTTGTGATCAATCCATTAAAAGATATCAGACTAGTGCAGCTAAAACCAAATATGCCTCTAATTCTTGTGTTAGAGGCCTAGGCTCTAAAGATCTGGCATTAAATACAAGCTGCCAAGATATACAAAAGCTTGTTACACCAACAGGCAGCAAAACAATCTGGTGGACAATTTCTGGTTATTCCCACACTGTCAACTGGAGGAGGAGGGTGGGATTATGTCCATATTCCCCAGTTCTTGAGGTGAATCAAGGCTGTGTTTCAAATCTGTATTCCTGGCTTCCTTAGCTGCACAGCAAATGTGCATATTCTCTCAGGTGCATATTAAAGCCACTGAGCTTCGAAGGGGGTATTATTAGCATGGTCAGCCATGCAATTCTCTCATTTTAATAACAATCTGGTGACTCATCCATCCCATTAATTTAACATTAAAAAAATGTGGGTCAGATCCTCTTCATTTACCTAAGTTAAATTTTTAAAAGAAAAAAGAAAGAAAAGAAAATTTTGCATAGCTTTGCTTTAACCTGAAAAATCCTACTACCATACAAAAAAATGCATTTTCATCCACAACCATCATTTTGCCACTGTGTAGTATTATGATAATTGTTTTCCATGTTCAAAACTGAGACACTTAGAAGTATGAAATTTAATACTAAGGACTTCCTTCCCACTATTGATCTGTATTCCAGCAACACGGAGGGACCCTCAGCCCTGGACCAAGACCCTGTTGCACTGGGAATGTCTAAGCCCAGAACAAAAAGACAATGCCTGCTTCAAGGAGTTACAGGCTACACGTTACAGCCCAGCAATGAGGATCACCATTATCTAGCTAACTGCAGGCGTTGACCATATAATAAACACATACCCATACACTGAACTTTTGTAAATGCATATTTTTTCAGAAGCAAATCACATTAAAACTGTATCAATCATGAATGGTGTCATTTTGCAGTGTATTTTAGTTGTCTTAGAATTTGGTTCCCAAATTCTTTGCTTAAAGAGAAAGCTATAGCATTGGAAATACTTGCAGGTGTATTTTTGAATGAGAATAAGAATAGTTAGGTGAAATATTTTGAACTGCAGTCCTAGAAGCTATGAAGCCTCATGAGTCGGGTTAATCCAAGCTATTGCTTCATCCCTTGTTCAGACGTTCAAGGTGGCTTTGCTTAAATAACCCCAAACTATTCTAGCCCTGGAAGTAAAGGAAGTTAAACATCTGGATTATATTTTACACAGTGATAGTAGAGTGTCTACTTTGAGCTGCCAGTGCCACTGGACATTATCCTGTCATTGCAATAGTGGAAAGTCCCCTTCCTCAGTTTCTGAAGCCAGAGTGAAGAGGGAGAAGGTGAAAGGAAAGCTGTAGAGTGCCTCTATTCCCAGATGCTCCCTTCTGTCTCCGGGGGAGGACTCTGCAGAGAACATCCCACCCCTAGCCTTTCCAAGACCGTCTCTGAAGACTGAACCACAGTAACTCAACCTGACCAAAAGTAGTTTCTGTGTGTAAGAGCAAAGCACACTCCAGAGTCTCATGAAAAACTAAAAAAACAGCACTTGTGTAGGACCAAATGTGACAAAGGCTTCATGCCAGAATAAACCCTTCCTCCCTTTAGTTTTCTCAGCCCCAGGACATACCTAGCTACTGCATCACATATCAAAAGAGGAGGCAGGTCAGTTTGGAAGAGGGGGTATTTCACACACGAGCAGTAAACCTAGACCATGATCTAATCTGTACCATGCAGTGCCTAACCCCTTGATCAATCTCTGAATTGTGGAGAGGAATGTATACTTAAACACTGCAAAAATCCCTGTGATCAAGCCAAAGTCAGACCATCTTCTCTTTCACGTGGTTTGGTATGGGATTTTGGTTTGCAGGGCTGTGCCCAAGGAAGAACCACAGCTCAAAACCTATCCAGAGAAGGATGTTTTCTAAAAATTTCCTGCAAAGCAAAAGTGTGCAAGCCCTTTCACGTCACTGTGTTGTTTTTCTCTTCTATTAACTGAATAAAAGCTGCTGTGAATTGTGTCCAGTGTGAGCAGGTAAAATTAAAAGCAAATAACGCAACAGCTACATTAGGTCAGGCAATAGAGGTAATTGCAGAAAATGCCAAAGAGGGAAGAGACATCTCAGGTCAGAGATACACCTTTAGATGTCTGGGTGCACACAGCCTGAGTCCCTGGCAGGGCACATTCTGGCTCTGTGGCCAAGTCATCTTGCTTAATCTGCCCACATGGGAGGCTCTGCAGAGAAGAGGGGTCAGAGGTGCTCAGGGGGTGCTGGGAAGCTGCCGGGATCTCTCTCCAGCCTTCCGCAATGGAAGGGAGGGTTCATGATGGAAGAAAAAGCAGGTTGATTGACTTTCGAAACATATATTCTGCTAAAGGTTTTAACTTTTTCAAATCAGACATTCAGGGATATTCTGTGGTTGGTATGGACATTTCCTGTCCATGCCTGCTTGCAATCAGGAAAAATGGGACAGGGATCTTGCTGAGGTGGTCCCTTTTCATTTTTACCTTCCTGTACAGCAGAACGGAGCAGTGGTAGGAGAAAAATACATATTAGATGCCTTTAGTTTGAGTCCTGTTTCTGCCTCAGGTGAACTCTGTTCCCTTCTTAGTATGCATGATTTAACTTCTTAATGCCTCTATCTCTCCATTCTATAAAATGATGGAAATAACTCTTACAAAATGCACCAGATTTTTCAAACAGAAAATGCAAAGCCTTCTTTGTCTGGGTAGGAAAAGCTATTTTCCACGACGGTACTGGAAGCCAGCATCATGTAATTCTGGTACCCTGTTCCAATATTGCTTTGCCTCTTCATGAGTTGATATGCTGTGACAGCTTGTTTTATGTTTATAGGGCAGATGTTTTGTTACTACATGACTCAATCAGCATGTGGTTATAGCAAACAATGTGCTGAGATACTGTTCTCAAGTGACAAAAACAGCTCCTCTTCTGTGAGCTCAAGGGTCTTTGCTTTGGACTCTGACACTTTGCAGCAAAGCGGTGAACCCCTGAGCCGCATGGGCAAATGGCAAGAGACAAAGCCAGTGGCCACATGTGGCATGAATGGGTCCATGTGTGCCAGACCACCATCACCATGGGATCTTCTGACAGACTTACCTGCTATAGCCTTAACAAATTACAATCCCAGAGCAGCCCCATGAGTCTGGCTGTGTCTCCTGAATTTTGATTGTGGCAATTAGCTGAAGCACTAGTCTCTGACACCATGTGCAAGTGGACAAAAATTCCTGGTGCCAGGCAGTCAGCCCCAGGTAAGTACAAATCAGATGTGAAAAACACAGGCCCAGAGAAAATGTTGGGGATGGGGTGGAGCAAAATAAAATGGAGAAAATGGAAAGCAATGGAGCAATGTTTATGGACAATTCCAGTGACAGCATGACTGGACCATCTCTTACTGGAAGACATTTTGGTATTCAGATTTACAGGATCTGATGGTTCTGTAAATTACACCCTTTTGGAGAGGTTTTGGTTTAGGTAAGAGTTCTGAGAAGTGAAATTTCCCTACCAGGTCTTTTTAAGGCACATTCTGTACATAGTTATGACTGCTTAACTCCTTAAATTCAGTACATTTAGCTCAGAGTTGACTGAATGTAACAAAGAACATATTTTGGCCTGTTGACTTTAACACGTGTACAGGTTGGTGAGAGGTAAAACCCACTTGCCAAGTTGCTGTTATAAATGTTGACTTAGAGCCTGCTTTGCTATATAGGATTTGGATTCTGCCTCATTTGCCTTCCACTTGTAAATGAGATTTCACATATTGTCCTTTAAGTTTTACCTCTAAAGCATTTTCTTTTATTACTCATGCTTCTGGGGATTCTCACTGAGCATGAGAAAGTTGACTTATAGAGAACATGGGGCTTCTCCGCTTCAGTGTTTAAAATCCTCTGACCATCCCCCCAACCACCACTTTTCTCTCCTTTTTTTCTGTGCTCAGGCTTTTGAGCTAGAGGAGTGATCAATTGCTTAAATTATTGTAATGGTTTGCAGAGGGAAGGGGGAGGGGGCATGAGGGGATGGAATTAAAAAGTATCCCTCCAAGCTGGGAACTTGGTATTAAAAATCTCAGTCAAATCCATTCTGAAACCGCTGAGCTAATAAATCTCACAAACACAGCCTTACAGTGGAAAGTCTAACTCAGTTGTAAGTATGTACTGCAGGTATTACTGCAACATGACTAATGGTGAGTGAATACTGCAGAAAGATGTCTGTGTATATTCATTTGAAGTCCTGAACAAATTTGCTTTGAATCTCCTGGTCTGTTTCTATGGCTGCTTTCCACAAATACTCTAGCAAATGAGCTTTACTAGTGTGAATACTCATCAAAAGTCAATTTGGAACTCAAATAGCTTAATATTTTCCAAAAGCGTATTCCAAATTACACACATGAACATGCAGTTCAAAATGGATGCTGGTTCTGATGTGATTAGTTACACAACTTGCCCAATCAGAGATCAGAAATAATACAATACAGCTCATGTAACTATCCATGCAGCTTGGATTTCAAACTTTGAATGTTGGATATTTTCAATGAACTGTTTGTGAACAGCTTAGTAGCCTTGACTCCCATCTTCTGAAGACATTTGTAAATAGCCATTTTAGCAACAAATAGCAGTTGGGAATTTTGCAATTTGAGTGGCCAACTTGCAGGAGGAGAGGAAGACCGGATTTTTCTAATGAATCGCTGGTTATCTGTCTAGCTCTGAGTGTCAGGAAGCTCAATACTCCAGCTCTGTAGACAGAAAACCAGTAGTAAGTCACATTTTCCACTGAAGTCAGCTGAAAACTCGTGTTCATTGTGTGCTGCAGATTGGCATGTGCAGAGATTTACCCCATCTCCGATGGGAACACGGAGGACTCACCTTGCAACCTTTCCTTGAGAGAAACAGCCAACCATGAATCACTTAACTAAACAGGCAATCCTATCCATGTCCCTCTAATTTAGGAGCTGTTGTGCCTTCAGCTGTTGTGCCACAGGCTGCTGCCCTGTGGGTATACTGGCATACAGGGACAGTTAGCAGCAAATGGTTTCTAATGTTGCTGACACAGCTCGCTCTTCAGATCAACTTTTCATCATTTTTTCTGCAGACGCTATTCCTTATCACGGGCTTTATGTCATGTACTATCACACTTAGAAATTAGAATATGAATCTAATGGTTGGAAATGAAATATCGATGACCATGGATTTACCAGACAATGTTTTCTGCTGCAGAGGAGGGTTTCAGGATCCTTGTGCAAAAAGACACAAGTCAGAGAAGGCTGGGCTCCTCCACATTTCACAGAGACAGGGTGCAGAGAGAGCTTTTAAACATTATCAGAAGGCATTTGCTGCTGTTATTAGATGAGAATCAATCCCAGTTCTCAGTGTCACCAGTATGGATTTGCCATACCATGAGGGAAATCCTTACCTGCCCTTCAGTGATAGGTTGACCAAGGCTGGTGTCTGCTGCCTACCATCCATGTTTTCTCCTCTGTCTCAGAACAGGCTTAAAGCCCTTGAACTCTCTGAGAATGGCATATTTGTCAGGCAAGAGAGAAAAGACTGACAACAAACACAGACAGCCACAGTCCTAACTGAATCGAACTCGTGGAGAAATGTTATTACCATCCGCGACAGTTTTCCAAGAGGAAACTTCCATCGTTTACCCTGAGCTGCAGCTCCAGCTGCATTAAACACTGTTTTCCAGCTCATAAAATGAGGCAAAATTTTTTACATGCTGTTTGTGGTGACAGCGTAATCAGTCTTGGTGGGAGCCAGGCTCCAACCGGCCAGGAGCTGCAGAGAGCCCTGTATGAGGCACCCAGACTCCAAAGTTTTAGGTTTATTTCTTTGGGATTTTATTTTTCCCAGTAAAACTCTCTCTGATTCTCCCTCCTTTATCTATTCATTTATTTATTTACCCGTTGAATCTAGAGTTATTTTGTTCCCCAGCAATTTCAGGTAAACAAAAGGAGACTCACTTCTGGGAAAAGGCTGTTAATATCCTCACTGAGGGAGAAGCAAATGTAACTTTCCTAAACAAAGCTGCAGGGAGCATTGCTGCACACCCAGCAGGGTCTCTGGGGCAAAGCAGGTTTGTTAGCGAAAGAGCACGCACAGAGTTTGTAAGGTTGGTTTTTTTTCCTTTTTCTTCTCTTTCATTTTAAGAAATACTTGCAGAAAGCAACTCAATAGGAATGTGAAAATAAACCAGAAGTTCTGCTTCAGCTGAATTTAAACTGAGAGGAGAGGGAGTGATTCTGCACTCACTCCCATATGGAGTAGTGTGGGGTAGCCCCATTGTAAATCAAAACCAAGTGAGGTAGCTTCTTGTTTTCTTTTCTAATTTTTCCCTCCTCTATCACTCTCTTTTAGCCTCTGCTTATTTTACTTCCTTTCCCCACATTCTGGATTTGCTCCCTTTCTCCATTCCAGCTCCAGTTTCTCCTAAGAAATAAAAAATGAAAACCTGTGGTGTATTGTACTGGCCTCACACAGTCTGTCTCAAATAAAAGGAACAGGGGCTGAGATCCACAGAAGAAATCTGGAAAGCAGCTGTACTTTACTGCTGAATTAAGTTTGCTATGTTTGCATGCATCAAGTGAAGTCTGATCCAAAGATCACTGATGTCAGTAGAAGGAGTTCCATTGACTTACGAGGATTGTGGATGAGGGCTTTGGATTAGGGTTGTGATAATGACCAGTCACCTTATCTGGTAAAAAAAAAGTCAATAAAACCCTGGGCAGTCAAAGTTTGTCATTATCACCTCCAGTCTCCCATCTGTGTTGACGCTTGCCCTCTCTCAGACACAGTGGCAGGCTAAAGAAAATGCAGATATTTCTCCCTCCAAGAACCTTGTGCGAGGATCTGTGAGACATGATTTTCTCTCTGGAAATTCAATTTCTGAGCCCCTTACTGTCTCAAATGACCAAATGGAAAAGACAGTAATTGCTGAGAAACTTATTGACTTTTCCTTTTTAATTAATCCTAAGTGGAAGAAAACCTGCAGTTCCCTGTCCAGACAGTGTATGTGAGAGAGGAGGGGGAAAGAAAGAGAGAGGGGAGAGAATCATAATTAAAATAACTCAAATTAATCTTGGTGAGTGCTCCTGCCACTTCAGTGCTCTGAGATTAAGGGGAAAGTGTCGTTTTACTCCAGCCTCTTTTGTTTCAAATGTCAGCTTGAATGAGGACCACCAGACAACAGTCCTGTCCCACCTGAAGCGAGGCTTTTCTGGTCACTACATCCTTCCAGCCACTGTAGTAGGTCAAAGCACCTCAAAATTTCCACTCTGTGAGGCCTGAAAGTGCAGCATATTCAGAAAAAAGAAAAAAACCTTGCTGTCTAGGGAAGTGGGTGATGGCAGAGCTGCTCCCAACCCATGGATGAGCTTCCTGGGTGGTCCCAGGCAAGAGAGGAGCGATGAACCCTCTTGGGTCATCTCATTCATGTGGGCTGAGCAGATTCCTATTAGCACCGCATCCAGAAATCTTAGCTAGGTGATGTTTATAACAGCTTAAGGTTTTCAGGTAGGCAGTGTTTCAGGCGTGCTGCATTTCTCCAACCAAAATAACATGGACAGGCATAGTTCAGCTGTCACAGGCCCACCTTTCTACGGTCACAGTGCGACACATTCATGGCACGCCTGAGCAAATACTGGACCCATAAAGTCTGATTGACAAACCAAGTGGTGAGGATGACAGGGGGAGGAAAGAGGTGAACAAGTAGCTTCTGCAGACGCTACACGTACTGGATCATCTGGCAGCACTCAGCTCTTCAGGAAAGCAGTAAGCTCTGAATTTTGGCCTGTGAAACAGCCAAACTGGGCCAAACTGCTTGTCTTTGAGTGATATCTTATTGATGGCAATGGAAGCTGACCTCAGAAAAAAATAAGTGGGGAAGAGAAGCCGCTGCTCAGAAACAGCACTGATTCATGTGTACCACAGAACGGAAAGCTCTTTCTCCCTGCTACTGCGGTGCAGACAGCAGCTACACCCCCTCACACCCACAGCGAACCTGGCCCCGAGTGCATTTCAAAACATAGTTTAATGACAAGGAGCGACTCAGCTGACAAGTAATCCTTTCTGCTGGAGAAGGGGCCTCTTGCTATGTTTAGCTTCCTCCAAAGAAAGAACAGCCTCTTAGAGAGAGAAAAATAACCCAGAGACTTCATCCTGGTGCTTGACTTGCACTATGCAGTACTTGGAAGGAGCAGGACTTGGCAGGAATTTGCATGCTTCGCATTGCAAGTTTGTTTTATAAACCCCCAGCTTTGTTCCCCGGCTCGCAGAGCATCCCCAGCCAATTAGATTACATAACCAAATGAAGTCAATTGCAGACGAGCACAAAAAGCTGCTGTTTGATCTGGGTTCAGAGAAACACCCTCCATCTAGTAGTAGAAGCTAATGAAGGCCGACAGCTCAGGAGGCAGAAGCAATATAGCTGTGCAGGGCTGGGACTTCAAGGCCACCCCTAGCCTCGGTGCAAGCAAAAGCGTGACTGGACAGTGAATCTGCAGTGCTAGCTGTGCCAAGCAAGTCAGATCTTCAGAGACCCCTTCTAGACCATCCTTTCCACCCCTTCCTGTGCCCCCTTCCCCTGCAGCTTTCCCCCGGAACATGAGTCTCAGTTCTCTCCAAATTACTTTGTTTTATTTTAGTTTTCTTCCTGCTCGCTGAGAAGTTGCTGCTGGGATTAAAAAGGCATCAGGCAAATCATCAGTATGAAAGAGACACGCTGAGAAGAGAGCAGATTAACCCACTCTGCAGAGAAAACTCCTCATTTCTGGAGTGTTTGTTTTTAAAATGTCACCTCAATGGGTCACAGAATTCATGAATAAAATCCCATCCTTATTTCCATTCAAAAAGGAATAAAGATTTATTACCCAGCCTCACCAGGAAAGCAGTATTGACCCACCGATGAGTCAAGGTCTACAGCATTGCATGCAGGAATATTTATTGCTTTTAATTACCATAAACTAGCAAGGAACTTGTTTTAATAGATTTTTATTATTATTGTTTTATTGTACTGTGGAAAATGTAAGTGCAGAGAAAAGAGAGACCGAATTGCCAGCAAAGCCTCCTGAGAATATAGTGATGGAATGAAAGACAGCTTGATGCTGATGGGTTAAATAAAAGGTCACTGGCACTCAAGAGATCTTGGCAGCACATTGGTAAACCTGCTTTGAAGCATCATTAACCCCATTTTACAGATGAGAAAAACAGAGGCGCAGAGTAGCCCTAAAGATCTCCAAAGACAGTATCTGGGATCCCCAGGGGAGGAAATTCAGTATCTAAATATCAGAAAATTCTGTCTCACATGGTTGCTTCTAGTTTGCAAACTGGAACTGGTGAATTCAGAAGTGTAGGGATACCCTGGCACTAGAAATTAAGTGAACATTTAGGGAGCAGCTGGTTGATGCTACCCTCTGAAACCACCTGCAGGATCTGGAGACATGTGAGCTCCACAGGGTAACCCAGGTGTTACCCACTGGACATCCCTTGCTCAGAGGAAAGTGAAGACCACCGCCTCATATCTACATCACATTCATTATGCATGGGCATTACTCAGAAAAAGCCTTTCTTGGCAGGCTGTGTTTGAACATGTGTGTGCTAGTCATCATGTTACCTGCTCTGTCTCCTTTCACACATCCAGCTTTCCTTCCCAGCCAATGGTGATGGGAACCTTTCAGCTGGAGAAAAGTAAGGCAGGCTTGGTGCAACAGAAAGTGATTGACAGGCAGCCTGTGATAATGAAGTCCATTTTTATTTTTTATCTCTTGTCGAGGTACAAGGACTCGGCCAGTGTCCCAGGTAATGAGTGTTCCCTCTCCCTCTCCCTCGCTTGGATATGAAAGTGTGTGTAGCCATGTGTGGCTGTGTTAACACTACATTACTAAAACCAATCCCAGGAGCCTGTTACTGCTGCACACCTCACCGACTCCAGCACTTCCTCACGTTGATTTGCATTCATGCAGTTTGTGTAAACAACGCTGTTCGGGGAATATAAATAACTGCAGCCAGGAATGCAGTTCGGCTGCTCGGCCTCAGGAGCTCAGCAGCATCCCTCAGTTGCTGCTGCAGGGCTGGAGCATGCTGCCGGGTGGACAACTCAGATCTATTCCCCAAAATGGAGGATGCTGCTGCACCCCAGCCTTTCTGCCTCCATCCCCAGCCCAAGAAGCCAAGGATGTCCCACTGGAGACTGGTTTTCAAGGGACCTTTCCATCTTGACATGAAAAACTGATGAAAAATCCTGAAAAGAGAGCTCAATTTTCATGCATTCATGATGCTTACATGCTGGGCCCTTTGGGGAGGTACTGTGTTTCAGGTTGTAGTTATTGGAGCTCTCTCTAGGTGTTGATAGAGAAAGGCAGACACCCAGAAAGTGATTCACATTTTCGGTGGTCTGCTTTACCTATGAGATGGCTGACTCCCCCCCATACATAGGATGTGGGGGGTGATCACATCACTGCCCCCATTAAGTGAGATAAACCCATATCCCTCAAGCTTATGCCCCTCTCTTCCAAAGACAGGCTCAGGATTTGTAATGTTTAGCCCAAATTCATTTAAACAAGAACCCCGGTGCACACCCTGCTCAGAGGTATCATAAGAAAAAGTCTTCAGTATGAAATCAGGTAAAACTCTGCCTGTTTCAAATATGCTTTGACCCAAGCTCAGAGATCTAAAGCCCAAAGAAATGCATACACGCACATGTTTGAAGTGAAGCTGCTATTGATCACCATGCTGTAGGGATAGCATACTCATGCTCGACCACCATAATTTCCTCATGATGTATTTGCTTCATCTCCCCTTGACTTCTGCAGGCAGGGGCAATGTCTTTAGAAGCACCACCTGGGAACTTCATGTTAATTAGTCATAAGCTTACATAAAACTCTCAGGTGGAGGCAACCAAACCAGATCAAGTATTTTTTTTCACTCAGAGTAAGAACAAAAACAGCTAAGAGCACTAAATATTAAAGGGATTAAAACTGAAATTTTCTGATCTTTTAAGGATTCACATAAAGCCTGGTCTGGAGTTGCAATCTTATATCCAGATTTGGATCCATATCTGCTCCTAAACTTAGACTAGAAGATGACATGTTTACAATTTTTTTCTCTTGAAATTTAAAATTCCAACAAAATGTTGGCAGAATCTCACAGATTTCTGAAGTCTGCATCTTTGCTTTACATTTAGGCCTTTCTCAATCCTTTTATTTTTTTGCTTTTTCTTTAGCTGAGCTGAAGTAACTCAGATTAACAACACACACTCTATTTAATTGGCTTCATATGGTTCTATTTTAACATTTGGATTAGAATAATATTTCAGAAAATGACTGCTATTATTTTTTTAACAGATGGTGAAAGATCCACCAACATAGGAAGTGAGTCACAAGTTGTACTGTAAATAATAAATAATAATAATAATAGTTCTGCTGACAGTGTAACAAGGGCTCCGATTTGCTATCACACAGGAAAGCTAATAAACCAAAGTGGAAAGCACCTCAGAAATCTTTTGTTTTAATTAGCAATGAACAAATTCATTCTGCCAAATGCTGAACCCACTGGAACACTGGTGGCTTCACATTTTGCTTAGGAGACAATTTGAAAAAGAAAGGAGGAGTTGGAGGGGACAGCCAAACTCTAATGAGAAAATACAGTACATGCATCTCCAGCTGGGTTTCTTTCAGGGCCATTTCACAAGTAGGGAAGTAAAAAACAATGCTGAAAAAATTATAGTGATTACAATATGAATTCGTGCATCTCTCCAGAGCGGTGGCCTTTGCTTAGTACCAGCCCCCCAGTACAGTCTATTTCCCTTTAAAACGCCCATGTGTAAGTATCCTTTCTTATCATATTTGCTCATGGTCGGATGCTGCACTTCATCCTGCAGCCACCTGAGTGGATTTACACATGCTCTTCCCACACATGCACCGCACAGGCTTAGGGCAGCTGTATGCTGTGCATGCCCTGCCACATAACCCTGCACACTCCCAAAGGACTGAGGAGAATCAGGGCGGCCGAGGGGGCCCCCAATAGAAAAATTCAGCCTGCTCACAGATGGACTCTTCTGAGGTTCCTCATGGTGTGGATGGGGATATCAGGTGGTGAGATACTGGGTCCAAGCCTAAATTCCTGCCAGCTAGTGGATGTTTTTTAATGGGCAGTCTGGTATGGCTCTCGTGCATCTTTAGGCAAGCAGGTGAAGTACAATAGTACAGAGGGCTATCATGCAGCAATCTGTGCTCTACCTGAGTAATGCCTATACATCACAGCTGGCCCTATAGATGTTCAGCTATATCATTGAAGAGCATCTACTGTATCATTGAGATCTAATGGTCTATATAATTCCTTTGGTAGTGGGACAACATGGCAATTGATTCTGTAGACAAAGAGGTGAAAGAATGGATGTACATACACAAGACCTTGGCAGAAAAGAAAGTTTGGCAAGCTAACAACTCTGAGTCTATGCCATGCCCTCATTTCCTCCATGTCTGTGTGATTGTCATTGTAGTGAATAAAATCTTTACAACCAGTGAGAGTTTTGGTTGTCTGTTGCTAGCAGAGAAAGGACAAAGTACACACAGCACTGCCCACTCCTCTTGTTGGTTCACAGTCACACTGTGGCTTTCTAACAGTGGGCTTAAAAATAAATGCTCTGGTTTTTGAAAAAGTTGGATTTTCTTTCTTGGTTCAGGTAACAGCAAGGAAATGCAGGCCTGGATTTTAACAGCCCTGCCGACAGCTTTTCTTGGCAAAGGGATAGTCTCAACTTTCATCCATGGGGGACTTTTTGATAATGTGACCCTCCTTCTCTCCCCAACTTCAGAAATGACTTTGGGGATGAAGTCAACATGAAGAGGATTTCATTACTTTAGGTCTCTCTAGGTTTGCTTAGCTGCCACTGCTAGGAGTCACCAGCAGCTTCTAACCCACCTTTGCTTGTCAGAGCTCACTCCATCCTTTATCAAGCTGAGAATCTGGAATAGAATGGAGACAGAGAAAAGATGCTCACTGTCCACGAGGAGCTGTATGGCTGAATTATTGCAAGCAGCCAAGGAAACTGTGACCTATGTGCCACAAATATCTGCAGCTTCCCTTTCCAGACTACAGAGCAAAATGGACCTCTACCAAGGAGCATTTCCTTTATTTGAAATGACTGATGTCCCTCACATTGCCAGAGACTGGCAAAGGACCCTTCTCTGAGCCAGGTTGCCTGACATATAGTGGCTGCCTTCTTACAACCTTTTGTAGACAGAGAAACATGAATGATTTGTTCTCTTTCTTTCTGTGCTGGGCACAGAAGCATCTGGACCTATTCCACCATTTCCCTGTCTGTCCAGCTACCTTATGTCTACATAAAACTACCTACTGCCATAGTACCTGAGTGACTCCTGTATAAAAGTGGCAGGAGAAAAGTCCCAGCAGACTTGAGAGATAAAGGAAAGGAGGAACAGAGGTAGCTTGAATGAGTTAGATTGCAATACAATACCAAGCTGCTGAAGCCTCACTGTTGCACAGGTATGCCAGGCCCTGATTTGCTCTATCTGTGGAGTATAACTCAACATCTGAACTCTAACAAATTCTCTGCAATTTACTCTGAAAATTCAGGTTTGATGGGACATCAAGGGCTCAAGCCCACAATGAGCTTGTTATCTCCTTCAGTGATTGAGTGCTTTAGATTTCCCCAGTGGGGACTCATTCTGACTAGATGTAGGTGTCATTTTCTACATCTGAGTTAATCATCTGGACTCCCTTCATCATCAAGGGAGAGAAATAACACACCTAGGGCATGACTCATCTGACTTATTGGATGTGTCCCTTATGCACATCCAGGGTGCAAGTAATCACCTGTCCTGTATAGCTGCTGAGAGGAAGGAACATACACTTGGAAAAATTCACAACAGGTTAAGCCTGTGCCAGATTTTGAGACTTACCCTATCCCTACCCCAGAGCCTATCTCAGAAGGTGTCTGAATTTCTGAATTCCTCTCATAATTAATTCATAGTTAATCTTGAATAGGTGTGATTTTAATAATCATTCAGTAGATCTAATACTGCAGAATTGCTGCACCATTGAACTTGAAATTACATGAAATGAGACAGCTATTTAAATAATGGCCTCTTCTGAGCTTGGGTGTTTGGGGCTTTTTGTTACAGAGGTATCCAGAAGCAGTAAGTCGCCATCATGATGTTACACCATTTCTGCAGCCATGTAGCCAAGCCATTAATATATTTTAGTGAGTTACCATCTACCTGGGAAGCTACTTGCCTATTTGTCTGCAGTTTCAGAAATGATACTAAGAAAGCGTCTATTCATTGCTTAGAGCTTTCTATTGTAGAATTAAAAATATGATAGTTCTTGTTCTTTGTATTTATTAATCAGCTATAATGAAGTAAAATATTGAGCTTTAAATGACTTTGTACATTAGATAGTTAATGGTCATCTCAATTAGCTGTACTTTTCCCACAAATCTTTTTAATGAAACTACATGCTTCTGGTCCAAAGTTTGGGACAACATGCATACAGTGTGCACTAACTCAGACATTGTACATGTCATGTAAAATAGTTTTGGTGTAGCTTTACTCATTTAACTGAAGCCAAATCTGGAATAAGCCTTTTGTTCTCCTCAAGTTTTTTGAACTTCTCACCTTCAAAATGACTGATGGATTGCAGTGAGTAAATAAATGGAGATTTAATACAAGCTATGATTGAGGAAAGATCTTTAAAGTGACTTAACAACTGCGAAAATGACTAATCATGACTAATAACCAAATAGCTATACATCTGGGGACACAGAAATATTCAAGTGGTTTTTTTAAAGCATCTTATGTTGCAGCAATACCTGAGCCCCCCTGGAAATAAGAAAACTGAGATTTGTCTTTTCAAGTTCATTTTTGCCCACACAATTCATATAAGTGTCCATATGAACTGGAGGATGAGCAAAGGTACAAAATTTAGGTCCTTAGGATGATTTTGCCTAGATTGCCTGTAAGGATTTCAGTGCCATTTATCAATGGAGATAGATACCCTAATAAATTTTAATTTAAAAGTCTCCTATATTGCAGTGATTTGGTTCCGTAAGTTTATAGCATGTTCCAGACATCTTATTTGCTACAGTGCCAGACAGTAAACCCACTTTTTCTTATGGCACCGGTGATACATTCTGGCATACTATCCCATGGGATTTATACATCAGTATTTTCATCCACCTCCTTAGATTCACCCTCTTGCCTTTTTATTTTATATTTCAGATTGTTTTCTGCCATCAAGTTCATCTGTTGGCCTGTGGCTTGCCGTGGGCTTTGGCTTCCTCTTTTGAAGGCTTGGTGGGAAAAGGATGAAAACCAGCAGAAAACACCAACTCTAAGACCAGAAATGTTGTGTATGCGAGGAGGATTAACAGGATTACCCAGGTGGACCAAACAGTTTCTAGCCCAGCCATATGTACAACCCAGAGTATGTGTCTAGAAGTGAAAAGATTTTTCAGTTGAGTCAGATGAGGCCATATATCATTGCGAAAAGATAATAATTAAGGAGGGAGCTTCACAGTCTACATCATCACAAGAAGTCATGTGCTTCAGTTTGCAAGTGGCCACGAGAAGGATCAGTCTAGAACACTCTGAAGAGGAACTGGTGAAAGATATTGGATGGGGAAAATCCTGAGTCTGGTCTAGGAAAAGTAACTACAGAAGAAGACACTATTGTGCAGCCCCAGTGAAGTGGTGTCTGAGTGGTCCACCACTGCAAAAATTTAATAGCCTAGCCTATGTTTGAATCTGTTTGGTGTCATCTGGGGCACTGTTTCTCATGAGCACCTGTTCCTATGGCAGTTAATTGTTAGATCATTTAAAATATGCTTTCTGGGAGGACCTGCCATTTTCAGGACACTTGAAAGTGATGCCATCCAGCCAAGGAAGAGAAATTATTATGTTCTTCAGGAAAGCAGCACAGCTCAATCACTGGGATTTGCACATCCCACAGTCAAAAAGCTGGTCTATTTTATATTAACTTCAGACACTAGGTAAGTTAGAAACCATCAGCATCTCCATGGTAGGATCAGGATTTATTACATTAAAGACTGTGACTTGAAGAGGTGGAGTTTCTCTCCTTGCTCCACATGCATCCTGTGCCTGGCAGCAGGAATAGCCCCGTCCCCGCAGTCCAGCTAACAAAATAATGACCTTGCAGAGATTCTGCAGACCTCAGGGGAAGCAAAAGGATCAACGATTCACTTCAGGACTTTTGTTTTACTCCAGTTGGCCCATGCCCAACCCAGCTTCAGATCAGTTTCCTTCTTAGGTGTGCTTTATCCTTAAGGGAAAAAAATAAAGATGGCATTTTTCAGAGCTCCATCTGGGTCTGACTCCAATGGATAGACTTACGCCATCTTCCCCTTTCCCCCACCCCTGGTCTCTGGTACCCATCTATGCTCTGGGCCCTTGTGTGGTGTTTAGCAGAGTGATGTCTCCCTGTGGGAAAGACTCTGCTATTGAATATGGGAATATGGCAGCAGGAGGAGAAACAGCACAGGAGAGAGCCTTGACTTAGAGAGATTTTCATCACCATGTGCCACCATCTGTGACCCCTTGTATGACGAGCCAAGGGGCTTTTCTGATTCCAATTCTGATTTGATAAGTGGAGGGAAGCATTGGTTTTTATAGCCCTGTTGAACATAAACATTGATTTTTAAGGCCTAATCGTCTGCTGCAGCTGAACAATATCCAAGGATTTTTTTTTATTATTATTTTTGTAGCTGAAATTGATCAGCTGGAGAAGGAAGGAATAAAAAGGAAGCAGAGAAACAGCTGCAGCTTAGTTTTTTGTGTTGCCCAGGCAAGGATGCTGCGGCTCTGTCACTCACACAGCCCCCACTCTGCTGGGATGCTGCCGGCAGCCAAGGATGTGCTGCTGAATGAGCCCTTGTCAGCTGCCATCCTCACTGGCTGGCTCCCTCATAGCTTCTATTTAGCTTCCTCACTGCTCCCTCATAAATATTCACACCACACAGCCAGCGGAAGACATTGTTTTTTCCTTAATTTCCATATTCAGCATGACATCAAAAATGATTCAGAGACAGGTTCAGCAGGGGCTGTGCATCCAGGGAAGAGGACAAGAGAGAGCAAGGTATATGTGTTGGGTGGAGGTGGGGGAAAGACAAGAGCAAGCAGCAATGAGGGAGACAGGAAACAAGGTTAAGAGCATGATGGAGGTAAAGAAAGAGAGCTGGGGATTAACTTGGTCGAACAATCACAGCAAAATGAAGCTGTTCTCATTCATAACCCAGGCAATCCATGTCCTCATCAGGAGGTTTTCATAAGTGATTAATGGTTAATTTGTTAAAATTCAATGAAATCTTGTTTCCTCTCTTTAAATTAGAATTCAGGGAGAGAGGGAGAGAGAGACGGTCCCAGTCATCCCCTGCTGCTTCTCGACAGAATATAATTCATCTGCCAGAACTGGCTATTGCTGTCAAAGGATTACAAATAAAATAGAAACATAGCCCAGGGCAACAGCCATGGAGCTCTGGAAGGCTCAGCTGAGGCAAAGGGGCAGAGCGGAGACCTCGAACCCCTGAATACGTTAGCAGGCAATCTTTGGAATAAAGCCAGAATCGGCATGGTCAAATCATGGGCAGTTCAGTCCTACACTGAATCCTAATCTCCTGCAATGGGACATGATTTCTACTGCTTGCATTATGATAACGAAGGCCCAGGATGAGCCACTAGCACTGAAAATGCATGGGGGGTGATTTCTATGTATTGCATCTGTGAATGTTTGGAAGACATGGGCACTAGTTTATGAAGCAGAACGGAAGGAGCATTTCATGGGACGGACACACACATTGGAGATTGGACTACTTTTTGTTCCTTCCTGCTTTATTTCATTAGTGAGACATTTTACTGATGGTATGTAACCACTGCTTATGTAGAGGAAAAATATATATAATTGGTTGTGAGCCATTACGGAGACAACCCTACTTCAGCTGTCAGACTAATTTGCTTCTATATAAAATCATTATCCTCATGAGATATTTCAGTGTATCTCAAACCACTGAATCTGACATTAGATGTTATGTTCCAAACCACAGACCTTGCCCTTATTTGCCTGAGATGGAGAACGTCAAACATTCATATCTTCTATTGATAGAAAGGGATTTAGTCAACAGTACTCTAGTGGTACATATTGCAACACACAATTCAGTACCTTAGGACTGTCTCTTAGACATCCAGGCTGGAGAAAAAGCTAGTGAGAAACAGCAAAATCTCCACATCCCATGGTGGGTGTTCTAGTAATTAATTAATACTTTAAAAAAAAAAACAACCCATACTTCATTTTCCACTAAATTCAGTTCTGTGTCAGTTACCAACTATGTGATGTTGCTACAATGTCTGCTAGACTGAAAAAGACTGTTTTGCTGATTTTCTAAGCATAAATGGAAGGGCTTTTATCACTTAAGACTTTAAAATATTTTGAAAATATCTTCATTCTAATTTCAAATGAAATGTTAGGTTTTTTCAGGTTTTCTTCTATGATTTTATGAAGTATACAGAAAATTGAATTGTTTCTATTTGATTGTTAAGATGAAATCCATTGGTGCAAACTCCTAGTGAACTTTCAGCATTCCCCCTTTTTCCAGGGACTGTGTTTCAGCAGAAGCACAGCTACTAATTTATACTAACTTCTTTTTTCTGAACTGAAATCTGTTTATCTGAAAATTCTAAACACACTCCATTTGAAAGCTCTGTCTTATATACATCTTCCTAAGGAATGGAAATGGAAAAATGTATGGAAAAAACTTTAAATTACCATTCAATTTCAGATGGTACCTCCAGTTCAGTTACATGTCTTCTCCCGACCATGTAACTAGTAAAAAATGCAATTGCTTTCAACCAGTGTTGAAAGCATGATTGTAATACACCTCTGTTGCTATTAAAAACACAAAAAGAACATTAGTTCATTTGGTGAGCAACACATAAGATTATTGCAGTGACACCAAGGCCTATTTATGTGGTTTAGGTACATTATAGTGAACATCAGTACTGAGGTTTATGTTTTTCTGCCATGGAGAACCTAGCCTTTAATTATGGTAGAAGAGGAATTCTAATCCTATTCCCTAATTATAAAAGATTAAAACTTTTTCTCTGAAAATACTTTTATGAGTAATTTTTTTCAAGATTCTTCCCTTCAAATTATGAGATTTTGTTATTGATTTTTGTAGGGGAAGAAACACCCTTCTTAATAAGTATACTGGTACTGGGCCTCTTTCAAGCTAGCTGTGCGTGAAATAAAAAGCTGAATTTATTCAGATGTTGAAAAATTCTTCTGATGTTTTTGGGAGGTTTTTTTGTTGGCGACTGAGAGTAGTAACTGATTTTCGTACACTTAATGGCTTAAGATACACTTGTCTGCTTTTATGCAGTGCTATCACTGTATAAAGGTCCAACACTGATTTAGCACGATTTTTGGACAGTGATTCACTTCCACTACAAGGAAAGGTGAAAAAAATTAGATCCTCAGTTTACTGACTGCAGAAGTATACCCCAAAAAGTGTTGCTCTTCCAACCTATAGATGTCATGCTGTCTTGCATTACAATTTCTTGTGCTGTTATATCCTGTAATTGCATTTCCCCAGTTTTTTGTGTCTGTATTTTTGCTGTTTCTGCTAAGACCTATGACAAGAGGTTCCAATCAAGATTGAGACCCTGCTGTGCCAGACACAAAACAAAACCTTGTAAGATCCAGTCCTTGTCCCCAGTAGGTTGAATGCTGCAGAGGAAAAGCAGACAGTCGGAAGGCAATCAAGAGGTGCAGAGATAGTCCATGGCTCATTTACAGTCTTCTGGCAGGTTACAGGCAAACCATCAAACTCTGTAACTTCTACCCTGCCTCTCTCTGATGCTTTATTATACTGAATTACATGTGTGTGAGAAACAGTAGAAAGACTAGAAATGCAGAATGGAAAAGGAGTCTGTGGGTGCTCAACATAGGTATTATGTTATTTGAGTCACAATGTATTTGGCCTCTGAACTGGGATTGAGAGGCCTAAAACTTCCACACTTGGAAATGTTGACCCTTCATCTTGTGAAATGTTCTGGCTTTTGTGTGTTTACAGCATCCACCTCAACTCTGCACTTAAATAAATGTTTGTGTTTAATGATTACTCCTTATCTCTCCCATACAGTGTTAATAAGAAATGGAAAATACTTCTGCTGTACTGCATGATCCATTGCACCTGGGCATCAACTTTCAAGAAATGACATTTCCTGAATACTGCTCATTAAGATTCACAAGCGCCTTGTGATACATATAAATCTTATGCGCCCTAGATTAAAGATGGGTACCTGAATAAGAGGCATGTGGAGTGATTCTCCAAAAAGGAGCACAGCAAGAAAATGTCAAAGCAATGAATGGCATGCAAACATTTTCTTTCCAGTTCCTTTTAGACAATATCCCCATTGAATCTAGTGAGAAGTAATACACTATATCCAATACTCAGGTCACTCAAACTGACATAGACATAGTAAATTTGTTAGGAGTTATGCTGATGTACACCAACACAATAGCCAGTCCATCATACTTATTCAAATTTAAATATTTTCCCCCTCTTTGACTTAATCAGAGTTGTTTTCCCCCTGGAGCATCAATAATGAAATATTTGAAGTATTTATTTATTGTAAATTCTCACTTTAATCAAGTGATTCTTCAGTGGACCTCATTTAGCCTTGAAGTAATTGTTTTACTGATGCTTCAGCGTAAAGAGATTAGACAATTCCTGATTAATAAGTTTCAGAACATATTGTCTAGAACATGCAAGCAGAGCATCACTCTTAAAAATATGGCCACATGGATGACAGAGTATCTAGGCTGTGGAGCAGATATAAGCATGCCAGTGGAGCTAGAATTAAAAGCTTGATCATTTTTCTCCTGTTTGTAGCAGGATCCACACGACATTACAGCAGAGGTGGATTGTCAGTGAGAATTCTCCTGCTTCGTCTTAATGAGCTTTCCACTCATTAATATTTGCATTATTCAAATCAATGACAACAAGGTTAGAGGCTTCCCACTGGTTGTTGCAACAATTTGGATTGATTGACGAGTTTTCAGAGAAGAATGAAAGGAGTGAGAAAGAGATAAGAAAAAGCAGTGTACAGTCCTTGGAACTAACGGCCAATGGAGGATGAAGGCAGACATCATTTTCAAGGCAGGAGACAAGTGCCCCAGAGAGGCTGAGAGAGATGAAAAGAGGGAGGTTACAGCTTGTGTAGTAACTGTAATTCTTCCTGGTCAGGGCTAGGAAATGTAAGTGAATCAAGAGACATAAAAGAGGACCGAGCAACACAGTGCACACACTGGTGCCACACAATTGCAACAGAGTGAGAGTCACCAAGAAGAGCTCCGTGGGGCTCAAGATGATTGCATGTATATATAAAACAAGGAGCCTCCCTGAGCCCAAAGTCCTTCTCTGCCAACGCAGTGCCAAGATGTTGAGCTGAGACATTTGCACTTTCGCCCAACACTGTTTTCTACATACTCCTGCAAGGGTGCAAGTGTCCTGTAAAGGCAGCTCCATCCTTTGAGATGGGAGGGAAGAGGACCTGGATATTGCCATTCCTCAATGATCTTCCCTTTGAGATTCTTGGGACTCCTCAAAACGGCCATGTAGAGGATAACATCAAAGGAAAGCCAAGTTTTGTTTTTCCAGTTGATTTTTTGGAGGTTCTTTGGACGGTTTGATGATATCCAAGAAAAACTCATTAAAAGTTTCCTCTTCAGTCTGTGTCTGCTGAAAGTCCTGACCCTTTCTCATTTGCTATAAATTTAGCTTTGGGACAGGATCTGTAAAACAACAGTGAGTCATGACCAAATGGCTAGTAGCACCAATGCTACATACCATTTTGGGGGAAGAAGGTATAATACCTACAAAAAGTGCATTAGCAGTGAACTGGCCATTTTAGCAATTTTGGTAATGTCCCTGGACAGAGTCAGATCATCTGGCACTGTCCGATAACCCGTTTCCTTTGTATGGGTAAGAGCATAAGGAAAGTGTCAGTCTCATCTTTGCTTAGCTGAATCACTGTCTTATCACAGCTCTTATAGCAGTCTGATAAGGCAAAACTGATGTGTCATATGGCCAAACTTTGCATTGCAGCAATCGTCCCATTCCCTGTTTCCATCTCTTCTCCCACTCAAGCAGAACAGAGCCCATGCATCATTAATTTATGTTGCTTGTCATTCTTATCTGTCCCTAGGCATTTAAGACACCAACAGAAACAAACACTAAAACTAAAATCCCACATAGGCATTAAGGTTCAGAGATACTGCCTTGCAGAAAGGGAGGCAAGTTTGGTGGCTAATTAAGACTGGGTATTTTCCTAATGGGAGTTTCCTCCATCTTTGCTTGCTTTCCCACTCATCAGGATGCAATTTTACCTACTCAATACAGTCAGCTTGATTTTGAAGGCACTCTTACATGCTGGTTCACCCATTTCTGGTGAAGAAATTAGTAAGTAATCATGAAATACTGCTAAGAATCCTCACCTTGACTTGTCTCATCTCCACTATCCCACTGTTTCCTGGCTTCCTGGAAGGAATGGATTTGAAAATGTTGAAAATTACAAGGTAGGGGGCTGAGAAACACACGCTTGTTGCTGTTAGTATTATTATCTGAGGAACCATGAACACAGATAGACAGCTTAGGCTGATAGACACACTGCAGCTGTCCCTCAGATCTCTAAGAGAAAAGCAAAGAGTCCATCACTACCTGGCAGTCCGTTAAGCAGCAGGGGAGTAGAAAGGACACGGAGAGGTCAATCTTTGCTCAACTCAAGAAATAGTATGTATAAGGATGAAGGAGATCGTCTCTAGCTTCAAACTACAAGGACGTGACTGATGCCACCTGAGAAAAGAGTAGCAAAGGCTCAGCAATGCCAAGATAACACTCTGGCTGAGACAGAAGAAGAACCTCTAAGCACATTGCTTCTGCAAGTCTGGCCAAAGCTCAGGAAATGAAGATAAGAGCCTGACCAGCGCAGAGGAGACAAGTCTGCAGCCGCAGCGAGTCCACAATAACAGTTCACTGAGGCAAAAGAGAAGTAGCTAAAGGCCATAGAGATTTCACATCATTATCGCTACTACAAGATTGCTATTGCTAAACCAGAACAGAGCTTTCTGCCAGGGTAAGAGCTTTTAAAAGCAGGAAAATATGCCTCTACCAGGAGTCTTTGCCTTGCATTCATATCTCGGCACTGTTATCCCACAGGGTCCCAAATCACTGGAAGGTTTTGGTGGTCAGGAAAAGAAACCTAGGGACCTCTTGAGCACTTGCAATTGGGTCACTGTGGGCATGAGCTTCAGGCTGTCCCATTTGCTGGACCGCAGCACTGGTACCATTAGCAGGGTACCTGCACTGCTAGAGTTATAGACAACACGTGGGAGTTTTCACCAAGTCTCTTGATTTCTCTAAAACTCTTTGATTTAATCCAAAAGCATCCCACACCTAGGATTCCAGGTCTCTACTGACACAGGTTATGCTGGAAGCTAACAGCCTTACTTAATCTGAGCGTGGCTTTGCTCTAAGGACGGGGATGCAGCTGCCAAAAGTAGTCTCCTCTGCTAACCTGCCTTCCCATCACAGGAGTGTGGCTCTGGGGTGTTTGGCTTGCAATCACTCTCTGATTTTCGCACATGAAGGGCATGGGGTCACAAGATCCCGTTCCTAGTGCCAGACAGCGGCACGGGCACGGCATTGCTGGGAGGGAATTCGCACTGTTCATGTCTCCCAGTCTGCTGTTGGGATGCAGCCTGGAGGAAGCTGTCGCCACATGGGTCCTAGCTAATGTGGGTTTTCATACAGCAACAAGAGAGACCTTTTAGGTAGGACTGTAAAATTCACTGTGCACCAGCAGATATAATAGATGAGTGAAGCGTGGGGAGGGGCAGGGGGGAAATAAGAGAGAATAAAAATTAAAGAGCAGTATTTGAAATCTAATCAAATATTCCCTCAATTTACTCACCACCCCTGCAGTGCTGTGCAGCTTTATTAGGTTTTTATTCCATATTCTCTTTTAAAGTGACATTTACATTAATTTACAGTACTAACATGAAACCCTATTTAAAAGCTGAGAGTTTTTGTAACTTTTTATTTTTCAGTGGCTGTCCCTGAGTTTCCAACTGACTAATAAGGAGTCTTTAGTTTAATTTCATGTCTGCAGGAGTGGATCAGAAGTCTCTTCAAGGTGAGTTCCTGCTGCTTTTGTTAAATGTGGAAGGGAGACCATCTTGGTGGGTTCAGGTGGTAATTGGCTGCGAAGCAGAAATGTTCCATTCCTGTGGCCCTCCATACTCCAAAGTGCCTTCAGTGCCTGTAATCAGTGCTGGAGTCTATTCCAGCTTCAAAACCAGGGACCAGCTGCATCTTGGGGGATGCACTGTAATCAAAGTGTCACACAGAGAGGTCTAATTTTGCTTTGAACCAGTGGGATTTTATTTCAGTTCAACAGAGAGGGACCTGGCTGGAAAAATGGGGTGAGCATATGCACCCAGAACAACAGGCATGTGAAAGTTAATTTCCCATCATTTTCTTGGCTTCCCCCCGGCCCCCCTCCCAGAAAATGTTAACAAGTTAGTAGCAATGCCCAGTGCATTATTCAGAAGCAGGAAAGGTGCTAGCACCTTCTTGCCTTGGCCAGAAGTGAGAGCAGAGGATCTTTTGTGTGGTCCTGGGACAGGACAGATGTGCACTTTGCAGACACAGATTCTCTCTAGTGATCCAATTTGTCCCCTTTTCCTACAATTTCTTTCCTTTTTTTTTTTTTATTCCCTAATTAACGCAGGTAATGAATTGCATATGGCCATGGAATTTACTTCTCTGTGTGAAATCTGTAGCAGCTGCATTGTTTATCAGTTCAATATGTTTACTACAGATGCCATTTCTGTGTGACAATTAAGTTGTTTAAAATCTCCTTTTCCCACCCGCTATGTCCCTCCCCAGCCTTCCCGTTTTCTTTCCAACATGCCTCATTACAACCTGATTCCTTTTCCAGGCTGATGACACACTCCAGCTAAAAGATCAAATCTGCCAGAGGTCTGAACCTTGTGTGGCCATTTAAAGTGATAGAAAGTTCTGAAATATTACTGTATTTTCTCTCCCACCAAACACAAGGTGAACTGACCACCAAGGTTGCAAATGATGGAAAATCAGACCCAGAGCCTTTTGCATGAGACTAACAAAAATTGATTTACCTCCCTTCGTTTAACCATGAGTGGATCCTACACATCTTTGGAGAAATATTGTGCTCTTCAGACCTTTTCAAGTATAATGACATCTGAAATGTACATACTTTACCAGTGCTATTGAACTGGACTGTGAAATAATCTTTGAGCAATGTCAATATGGCAAAACACACAGAGGGGGCATGATTTACCGAGGCCATAATTAAACATTGAATTTGCCTCTCCTGTGGGCTCAGCTGAATTCCCGTCAGCAGCCTCTACAGCAAATTGTTGCAACCTAATGTCCTATGTGTTTGGATTTTGTTAATTTATTTCCTGCACCTCATTTTCCTGGAACGAGTGTGGTTATTTATGGCACAGCAGCAAACACTTTACATTTATGGGGGGTTATGAATTTCAGTAATGGGTTTTGTGGCAATTTAATCTGTCCCAACTATGAGGCATTTTACAATGACAATTAAATTATTATTAAAAAAATAAACCTCAAATGACATTCTTATCGCTTATCAACATATCAAAAGTTTCACCGTGTTGCATTTTTGGACTAGGTTATAAATATTCCTCTGTACTTTTTAGAGAATCCTTGCTATAAACTCTGAGTGAACTTAATTAACTTCCACAGCTTATTTGAAAGCAAAATTCTTTACACATTCCACTGTCAGTGAATTAAACATTTTTTTTAAAAAGTCGTTTATTATATGCAAAAATGTATGCCAATGCTTAATATTTGAAGACTTAAATTTGATGTACTACATTTACTCCTGAAGAGGAAAGCACCCCATCGGGCGGGAGTGGTAAGTTTGTGAATTTTCTTGTCCTAACCTCATGGGTGAAAAAGCTTTTATTTCCATCGGTCAGCACTGTCTATGAAAAATGATCAAAAAAGTGTCAAGTATGTTAATTTACACTCCATTAAATTAATTTTAATACTGGCCTGCTGAGTAGCTAATTTTCAAAGCTAAATATCTTGGCTCTTTCAAAACATTTTTTTTTTCTCCTCCAAAATACCCAGAATGCTCCATTTCTTTTCGGGGAGCTGGGGACTTACATCTTCTTCAAAATCCAGTATAGATGTGCAACTCTGCTTGTGAGAGAGAGAACGTAAATTCCCCCTCTCCACCTCCTCTCCAGAGAGTGGCAAATGAAAACTTTCATTACAAAAGACTCCTCAAAGTTATTTTCAAATCTCTCTCTGAAAAAAAATGACCCCTAATGCACTGATTATGGTAATGCCTAGACTCTCAGAGAGACTGGGACTATATTTTGCTAAGTGCTATATAAAATATCAGATGGTACCTATTCTAAAGAGCCTGCTATCTCGGAAGACAAGGCAGACAAAAGGCTGGGTAAAAAGAGTCAAATTACACCTATCTGCAGATAACGCAGGCTGTTCTAATCATCATGGTGCTATCAGAAGGCTTGTGATCAATTCCTCGTTCAGCTGCCGCCTCCTCCAGTTCCCCACAAGCCACAATTATGATTTTAGGCAAGTCAAGGAGTGTCTCTGTGTCTCCACTGCCCCTCTGCGAAACAGTGGCAATAGCGCTGCCCCATCTCATGGAGGAGTTTTGAGGATGAAATTCACAGCTGAGTGAAGGAAGACACATAGGTCATGTACAAAGTCTACACTCAGTTGACCACATTTCTAGCCACAAGAGACTACTGTCTTTTAGATATATATGTGTATATGTGTGTTACATGCTATAAGCACTCATACCCCCTGGGCAGCAGCTAACTCTCAGCTATGAAGCCTTAGCAAGATCACAGGACTAAGTGAACCCTTGTACTCCTTCAGGAAAGCAGTCCGCACTGAATACAATTTTCTTGCTTCCTTTAAATACCCCACATCATCTAAGAACAACTGTATTCTCTGATTTTGGAATGTGTGGAAACGGCATATGCATCATCTTGGATCCAAATTTTCCCCAAAATAGGTGAGAGGCAGAAAAGAGCTTTAGGTCCTCAACTAAAAACCTCAGCTAGTGGTGGCTAATGATCTGCCTTGGTCTCTTCTGTTTCACTAAAATAGGAGAAATCCAGATTCAATACCAAATTGGTGCAGATTTGATATTGCAAAGGATCAGAGCATTTAATCTAACATTCCCACCACAGCATATATCCACACAACCTGTTTTTTTCAGATAGCGAACTTGGCTGAAGTGCAACCTGGTGTTGAGCCAGAACCTCCTTTTTTGAGCCTATATCTTTTAGCATCCACTGGAGCATCCAGTACCCAGTAGCGTGCATTAAAAGAGGAACTAAAAACTTAGCTTACATTCACAAGAAATTAAAATCATATGTGCTGTCAGCCACAAAGCTTGCTGTTATCTGGGACCTGTACAGAGTCTGTTGGAGACATTGCAAATCTTAGTACTATTTTCAGCCCACCCTGATGATGCCTCTCTCCAATGGGACATGTAACACAGTCTTCAACAATTTGTCTTTAAGCAAGAAAACATTACCTGTAAAGAGAAAAATCCCCCCGTAAGAAAATTAGATTCCCTGGGGTAAGGGAGTCATCCACCTTGATAAATCAAACTGCACTCCTTAGCAGCTGAAAGTCAATCTTGTACCTCATAAATCTATGGAAGACATCCTGCAGGTGTTCCAAAGAAGCATCACAGCACCTGCCCAGGTCAAGAGGATTCTCCTGCTTAATTAACAAAGCTATTCTGTTTTCCCCTCTTTAATTCCAAAATGGTAAGTAATTGGGGAATCAGCTTACAGAGATCAAAAGGTCTTGATTGCTAGTAAGCAGCCCCTAGGTTAAATTCAGCCATGGAAGCCTTCCACTGGTGGCAAGAAGAGAAATGTTTACTAGAAACTACAAACCCTATGGTTCAAGCTTATGTCTCTTTCCCACTGTGCCTTTGAATTTAGCTACATTTTCTGCATTTAAAAAGTTGTAAAAAAATTTATAACTAAAATCTAAGGGAATTAAAGCAAAACTTTATAAATGTTTTGTTTCCAAACAAAAATGCGGATGCACCGTCAGAAGTTTTCTTCTCTTTTCAGTTATGTTTTTTTATTTTACCTTCAGAAGAAAAAAATTAGCAGGAGAGGGCTTCCTCCCTCAGGCTGCTTGGTGAACGGATGTTGTTTTCAAGACAGCCCCATGCAGTTCACTAGCAACAACTTCAATGCTCCTAAAATTTCAGTGGCACTGCATGAGAGTCTGGAAACTTGGGGTAAAAAGAAAAAAAGCCTGTGAAATATGGTTTGGAGCAATGTCTTTTTTTCATTCTCAGGATGTGGAAAGAAGAGCTTATCTTTTGTATATGATTTTCCTCTCTTGAATTAAGCTTTTTTTTTTAATTAACACTCTGGACAGGTTTCTAAAATGAATTAACAGTTCTGCCAAAATGGTTATTGGGGCAAGGCATGCTTGTCCTATAGAGAATTTGGGAAGGCGATGTGTTACGCGCTATGAAGAATTCATGACAAGTTCTGAAGAACCATCAGAAAAGCACAGAAATTCACACTCTGGAGTACATCTTCACTGCAAGCAGAAAGTAACAGCATCTGCACAGAGATTTTGTTCCTCAAAAACAAGGGGTAAAGGAAGGAAAAACTTTCTGAATTCACATATTCAAACACTGAAAAATGGCCACAGTCTAGGCTGAACCGATTCTTTCTGAAATCCATCTGCACCAGGAGAACCAGAGCTGTGACTAATACATTATGTTTGGGTCAGCTGTGGATCGAGCTGAATTTGGAAGGAGAAATCTTAGGTCACAGATAGGTGATCTCAGGCAGCCAAACAGGCTTCCCTCCAGCCATCATTGCACTTAATGCGTCTGGAGACGGTATATGACTGCTTCTCCCACAAACTGTAAACCTGATAAGAAATTAACTATGGACAAGAAAAGCGCTTTTTCTTTTTAAAGAAGCATCATAGAATAAGCATTAAATGAACTTAAAGCTCAGCCACTCAGAGAAAGTTGTAGCACATAGATTTGGTGACTACAGATGCTGTAATTCTGCCTGTCTCCAACAAGATGACAATTGCTACAGTTAGCATGCAACACATTTCACTTCAGTAATCTGAATTTATGTGAATTGTGAATTGTTAAAGGTAGCGGTCCAGGCTCTTTTTATTATTAACATAAAGATGGATAGACAACTCTAAAGTGTCGTTCATCCTATTTTATAAACCTTTGTTAGAGAAGCTGTCTGCCCCTCCCTTGACTACAGAGGAAGCTTAGGAAGCCGGATTAGGTAAAACATCAAATTTTTACATGAGTAAAGCAAGAAGAGATGAATCTCATGCTTGAACAGCATGTCATGTATGGTTCTATCTTGACTCTACTATATGTTCATGTATCTCATGGTTCTACAAGGACAAATGGACTCTTGTCATAGATCATAGAAAACTCTATGTTGGAAGGTATTTCTTGCTTTAAAACGCCCTCTTACTTTGGCTTCCTGAAAAATAACTTTTTACCTTTTCCTCTCCATATTCTTTTTCCTAGAGACTGAATAACCTCAGTGCTCAACACTGAGTCCTTCTAAAGCTCTAAGATCTAATAACTCTGTTCCTCCCCCAGCCCTTCATCCTGCAATCCAGACTTGCAGGAAACTGTAACTTTACCTTGTAAGGAAACTGAAGGCAGATATTCCATTAGTTCAGTAAAAATTTGGAGAAAACATGAATTCCAATGGAGCTGCCATAGATTTCCCCGATTAAATATCTGTGTACCCAGATATCGGCATTTTTATGAATCCATGTTCATAGCAACTTCGTCAAGTATGATGAAGGAGAAGACAACCTGGATGGAAAACAGAGCATTCTTGCAAAAAGCCTTCATTCATTCTCCAGAATAAAAGAAAGAATGTTGATTTCTATGCCCAAGCATCCTGAGGGCTGGCTGTGCGCAGTTGAGGCTGTATAAATTCTGCGATCTACATTAGTGATCCCGCAAGGATGACAAGAGGCCTTGGTGCCAGCTTTTGTTGGACAAGACTTCATTCAAATTATTCTGATTTCCCTGACCCCAGAGTTTTGGCTACAACCAAGGAGCCACAGGAGGTTCATGGGATAAAAGCATATTTCAAAATATGTCCTAGTTGGATAATTCCACACAGCAGGAATAGTAGGAATAAGGAGAATATCAGAAAAGTGCAAGAGCAACATATTTTGCAGACACCAAGAGCATATTTTCAATCCTTCAATCACTTTTTGTCATTTTTTTCTCTCTTCACTCTAAGTAACTGAAACAAACATTTTGTCTCATCTTTCAGAAACACCTATTAGCAGAAAGAATAATGTACTTGTAAGGAAATAAGTAAATCAAAAGCAAAGGAGACCTTAATTGTTGAGACAAATGCTACTTGGTCTCTCTTTCTTAGCAAGTTTTCTCATCTAACCTCATTGTTAAAACTTGTTCAGTAAAAAACCCCCCCATGGAGGAAACATCCTGGCCCCTTAGAAATCCATGTCAAAACTCATACTGTCCTTAGTGAGAACAGGAGTCTTCCATATAACTAAAGCCCTATGACAAGTCTCTTTTCAAACTATTTTCATTTATAGGATCAAGAGATCTCAGGACTGGATTCCCCTGCATTCAAATTTCTCAAATTAGGAACAGATTTTCAAAGGAGTTTACTTCCAATTTTGACACATAAGTAAAATCTGGATTGCTTTAAGAGCTCAGTGTCCTGCAGAGAACACTGAGATTCTCATAACCAGATATTTGCAAAGATTCAGGACATAAGGCATCCTCAATGTCCCAGGTTCTTGCACAGGTGTCTAAATAAGAGCTGAGCTCTTTTGAAAACATAGCCTGTATTTTATAAAGCAAAGCCTTCACAGCACTTTAATATCAGAAATCTATTAAGACCTGTTACACCTTTGTAAAATAGGGTCATATTTTTACTCTTCTAATTTTACATATAGATAAAATGAGATACAGAGAGGTGAAGCTGGTGTGCTCAGGATCATAAAAGAACTATAAATTAATGCCGAGTTTGGATGGGAAAGGTCAGACATCACAACTCCCACTCCCTCCTTTAAACACTGGACCCCTAAAGTCCTTAAAGAATCCTTCAAAGTGATTAGAAATCATCAGATTTTATTCCATTTCCCCTCTGTGATTCATCTCACAGGCTGTATGACCTAAGAGCTTCATTCAGGTTTTGGAAGAGACAGAATGAAACATTTATTAATAAATAAAAAGAGTTTGGAATATTTAGCAGGACCAAAGTTTAAAGATTATAAAGATCTGAGGCTCTCTAATAAATATTAAATATACATTTTTCACCTCATTTTTGGCCAGACATGAAATGCAGTGTAGAATTGCAGGGACAATGAATTCTGAAGCCAACAGACCTTTATCTTTGTTATGGGCTCTTTCTAATAAGAAATACTTCTATTCCCTTCAGTTCATGCAAATGTGCAGTTACTCTGATTAGCGTAAAAAGCACCAAATGGCAATGGAAATCAAGGAACCTAATTATTTCCAGCAGTCACTTCAAAGATGCTCCACTGAAATGAAAGACATGTCTCTCACCTCTTGGGCCCTATTATGTTCTAAACTTTGCCTAGCCCTGCTGACATGCCACCTCTGCTTCAGACGGATTTGATGAATCATGAAAACAGCATCATTTACAGTTCAAGGTACCAAAGCAATTTTCCATTGGCACCTTTATGCCCTTGCTGCTGCACAAGAGAAGTGTATGAAAAAACTCCAGCGACTTTTCAGCAGTCAAGTGATTTCTGCAGGGGAAAAAAAACAAAAAACAAAAAACATAGCAAGTATTCTCTGAGAGCACATACATACACGTAGACAATGGTATGCATGTGGGTGGGTGCCCATGTATACTGGCATGTTTCAGTGCTCGCTGTCAGTGGCAAAGTAGGTTTTTCTGTAACAAGGATGCACAAGAAGGCAGGAAAATACAGAGGAGGGTAGCATGTCAGCAGTGTTTGGTGGCAGAGGCTGTAAGGCATCTCAGCATTTAGAGGGGTGAGTTCAAGCCTTTGAAGTTATGCTGAAGGTTGTCCTCAGACAACTCATTGATAACTGGATAACAGCTTGGTTGAACTGGTGAGTTAGGAGCAGCTCAGCATGTTGCTAACTACATCCCTACCCAGGCACTACTGGCTATGGAAACCAGCCTGCCTTGACCACTCTGCCACAATGGTGGACCTTTAATCATGCTTTTATAATTACTGCACCCTAAACACTGATCCCATCTTATGTATAAGTTTGTGCCACTTGCTTGCAGCCTACGATGCTAGCTCAGGGATTGCTGGCAGGCCAGAACAACCCTTCTGTGTCTGTCCATTTTTTCTGCAGTCACGAAAGGTGTGAAGGTCTCCATGAACCATGCAGGAGGTTTCTATGGCCTCCACCTTTCCCCCTTTTTTTTCCTGTCTCCAGAATAAAGTAGCAGGGATGGCCTATTAAAATCGCACCAACCCTCATTGTTATTTCAGTCTTTCTGTAGCAGGCAGTTGTTCTCATTACTTAGTCTAAGGAGGCTACCATTTTATATAGAAGTAATTTCCTTTCTGGAACTGTGTGAGCAGAGTTGAATATATATTTTCCCCCAAAATGTCACAAAGGTTTTTTTTTTCTTAATTATACCCCAGGACATTTCACGATTGCTTGAGAAATGCTGCAAAAGCTTTATTGAACTTTTTTTTTTTCCTCTGGTAAAATCTTCACAAGATGGTGGTTTAGTATTGACAGGTGTGAAATTAAGGGAGTTTCACAGTTTTATACGAGAAGTCTTCTCCATCAATGTGAATGTTAAATCTCAGAATTTTTTTAACTATCATTTTAACAAGGGCTGATATTTTCCAGTAAAAATACATAAAATATCACAGCAGTTTAATATAGTATTCCTTTAACAAAATTTCTGTGAAATATCTCCTGGCCTGACACCCTTGCTTTGACCATTGAATATCAGCGTCATCAGTTAGCCACTGAATTCAAAGCTAGAAGGAGTCCTTTAACGAAGTGAAAATAGGCAGACAGAAACCGATGTAAGCTCAGAGCCCTCTTCCCTCTGCCTCCGAATTCCCACATCTCTTGGAAGGTTGTGCTGGTTTTGGCTGGGATAGAGTTAATTTTCTTCATAGTAGCTAGTATGGGGCTATGTTCTGGATTTGTGCTGGAAACAGTGTTGATACACTGTTAACACAGGGATGTTTTCATTGTTGCTGAGCAGTGCTTACACAGAGTGAAAGCCTTTTCTGCTTCTTACACCACCCCATCAGCGAGTACGCTGGGGATGCACAAGAAGTTGGGAGGGGACACGGCTGAGACAGCTGACCCCAACTGACCAAAGGGATGTTCCATAACATATGACGTCATGCTCAGCATATAAAGCTGGGGGAAGAAGGAAGGGGGACGTTCAGAGCGATGGCGTTTGTCTTCCCAAGTCACCGTTACGCGTGATGGAGCCCTGCTTTTCTGGCGATGGCTGAACACCTGCCTGCCGATGGGAAGGAGTGAATTAATTCCTTGTTTTGCTTTGCTTGCATGCACTGCTTTTGCTTTACTTATTAAACTGTCTTTATCTCAACCCACGAGTTTTCTCACTTTTACTCTTCCAATTCTCTTCCCCATCCCACCGGCAGGGAGTGAGCAAGTGGCTGTGTGGGGCTAGTTGCCAGCTGGGGTTAAACCATGACAAAGGTACTCCTGGCTGAGGTGAAGTGAAATTTTCCTAATTTTAGAGAGTCCATGAAGTTTTTTCATCAAAAATCCAATTTTCAACAAAAGACCTGGATTCTGTTCCTGATCCTGTCACAGACTGTGCTGTAACTTCAAATGAAACCATTAATCTCCCTGTGTTTCTATTCCCCCAATAAAATGACATAGTCGAGCTTCCTTTCTCCTCTTTCTTTGTCTTTATGATTTATTTGTTTTACTTCTCTGCCATGTTTTCACTGTGTATTTGAGCTGGAGGCTGTAAATACTTTTCATAACAACGATATGTTCAGCCTCAGATTTGAAGATCATATTAACAGATCCTGAACGAGCACAGTGACAATTCAGGTTAGGAGCCGATTGACTTAGATCATCTGAAATCAGTTAACTCATTTTCTCATTTAAGTAATTCACTTTCATTATATTCATAAAGTGGCTTTTAAATGCATCTAAAGGGAAATACATGCAGGAGCTAGATTCAAATCCCAAGATCACTTTGAAACTTTGTACGACATTTTTGTACAGCACCTAGCCCAAAAGGGTTGATTCCTTGATTAGAGATGCCTAAAGTCTTTCTATTACTTTTGAATTTTAATCCTCATCTCTCCAGACTGCTGATTTTTCTCCTATTCACTGCCCTTAAATCCAATCTAATTCCAGCATACATCAAACCCTGGGGTAGGTTTTTCTGAAACTCAGCTGAATACATTTTCTTATGTTGTAATTTTTTCCCTTTTTTTGCCATTCCTATTTGCTTAAAAATAAATAGTATCTTTTCTGTAACTCCAGACAGAACACAGAGCGCTTGCCCTATTACACTGCAGCTGAATTCTAAGTATACAATTATACAGGGAGGATCTTTAGATAAACCAGCTTGAGGACTTTTGAACATTAAACTCAAATCAGATAACGGCTTTCATCCTGTGCACTATATTACACAGTGTGCTGCAACTAAGTGGAAGGCTCAAGGGAAAAAAAATATACCTTCCATGGGTATAAAGATGTCAAAGTAATAAAATAAGCAGATGCAAAATCCTCCAAATACAAGAGGCATGGAAAAGATTAAACATAGACTATGCTGCTTGTTACCAACAGCTTGTTGGAATCTCAGAGACTTGGCCTGGCAGAGTCTCTACCTGTCTTTTCATGTGCTGCTGAGGGCTAAAAAAAAAAGAAAAGACCAAATATTCTGGGTGAATGTTGAGTCCCAGATCAAACTGCTAATAGAGTATTCTGTGTAAAACAAGTGAGGCAATTATTCCACTCAGCTGTGCTCTGGTAGGGCCTTAATTGGAAGAGTGTGTTCAGTTTGAGCTCAGTGCTTTATTATACACATATATATTTAAAAAAAAAAAAAAAAAAAAAAAAGACCAAAATGGGGTCGGGGGAACAGAGAAGCAGCTCATCACAGGAACTCACATGTAAAAAAGTTTAGGAGACTAATACTGATGAGGAAAGCTTAATGACAATGGACACCTGAAGTAAAACCCTGAGTAGAAGTAATTATTATACATGCATTCAGCTATGAAATGCAGAGGTGAGGCAGAGCATTTGTTCTCATGGGGATGACATTTAGCCCAGGGAAGAGCAAGCAGCATACATCTTGTGCATCAGATAAAGATCTCTTAAGTCTTATACTGACAATGTAAGACATATTTAGCCTTTTTGCTGGCCATCTTTTATTGTCAGTGCAGAGAAAACCCCATCGCTTCATGTCAATATGGGACATTTTTACACAGGTTTGCTACAGTTGCCTTTAGACTTAAGGGCTTGCTTTCAGACCCGTCAAGCATGTGCCAGCACTGGTGCTAGGCAGAAGTCAGTAATGGTCTCTTCAAAACTGCCTCAAAATGCATTCTTCAGTGCTGTCTGCTCTTTTTCCCCAAGAGGACCATGTAGGGTGTGAACTTTCAGCTGGTTCTCTGGAGATAGCATAAATCCATTGCAGTCAAAGAAATGCATTCTCTAAGTCAGTTCAGAAAAGGTTTATAGCAATAATTTCATAAGGGTCTGAATAAACCAAAGCTGTCTGTTGCTTTGGATTGCACAATTCCAGGTGAGATATATCCTCTTCTGTCCTAACAAACACTTACAAGAAACATTGTGATTTCACAGCATCCTCTGGATAGCAGGTTTTCTCGAAGGCCGATAAGGCGTTGAGTGTGTTTCAGCAGCACAGGGAAGGCAGTTCAAAGTAATCATCTCGATGATTTGCCCAAAATTCTCCCCAAAGCTAACTCTTTTTCCTAAGTTCCCATTATTCTCAACTTTTGCCTCTATCTCTGCAATTGCTAACAATATCTTATTAATCAATGGCACTGATCTCTCAAGCTACTCTATGAAGATTCATTCTTGTGGGGTTTTAGCCCTCACTGAGTACTGGAAAAATCCTGAAAAAACTCACAAGTAACTTTTTTTCCTGAGAACAAACCCATATGCTTCTGTAAAAAATTGTTTTAAACATGTAAATTTATGAGCTACAGAGATCACTGGAGCGAGTGTCTTCTGCCCATGGTAAACATCCACAGTGCAGATCTCTCCATCTCAGCCAGACACCAAGCCACTTTCTGCCCACCAGTGAGAGCAGCACATGTGGCAGTGGCTGCAAGTCATCTCATAACATGATTATCTCATCGCATCTCTAAAGGGTCAGATGAAGTGTGCTTGTGAAGGACTATGCCTCCCAGCTGCTACAAAAGGGAGTCAGGACAGCCAGCTTAGATGCAGATGTCCACACTTAGAGTTAGGAGTAAAGCCAGGGGAAGTGAAGCCCTGTTCCTACACTGACTTGCTGTTTCACCCAAAACAAGTTATTTCCCCTCTTTTCTCCCTTTCCCACTCTTTTTTGCCTTTTGGATGGAATTTGCTATACACAGCCACTGTAAAGATGAGCTTGACCTTCTGGATGCCGGCCCACTGCAATCCATAATACCTGCAATTTGGGAGTTGCAAACACCAGTCCAGTCACTCTTATTTCTCCATCACTGCTATTGCAGGGTTAAAAACCTGAGAAGCAGAATATGCCAGGGGCTGCCTTCACATTGTGAGTGGGAATTAACAGCAACATAGCTGGTTTATTGTAACAATAATAACATTTCATGTAAGGTCTCCCATTTCACACTGTCTTTACAACATAAGATGATCTCTCCAGGGAAGATGAAAAGAATTATAATTACATCTGCAAAAACCCCAAAAACCTAGAGGGGTGTGGAAAATCATTTGCCATAAGGTGTGTGGAAAATCTTTGGGAACACAATACCGGTTCCTTAGGGAAATAATGGTGGATTGGGGGACAGACAGGTTATTTGTTTTGTTTTCATTTCATTTTGTTGCATTTTCACCCTGTAAGATAGACATGGAGGTTTAAAAAGTTGTAATATAAACATATATGCACTGGAAAATGTTGTTTTATAGCTATTAGTAATACCACCTGCAACAGGGCAAGCAGAATTATGGCCTAGAGATAATCAGACCTTATGCTTCAGAGTATATGTTGATTGCTTCTGGTGGTCAGGAAGGAGCACATTACTTCCTATCCCTCAGTGCATAACTGGTTGTGTAGATTATGTGCTATTGTGACAAGACATATACTTTATTCTATAGCATCAGCTAAGAACTACTCTTGTTAGGATATTGGGCTGCACAGCCCAATGATACGAGAGTTTCCTTCAAATATAAAGAGAAAACTAGCTAGGGATGTCTCACAGTTATTTTACATGTGAGGACTTGGTCTACTGGATGAAAAGCCTTTCCCTCCAGTCAATGTCCATCATGGATGTCTGCCTAATAAAGCACTAGAAGGAAAGCAGCCAGACAAGACCCCTGCACCTACAGGACTTCACATCATCTCCACATCACCCAAAGATTCAGAATCAGCATTACCCAAGTCCGTCAGCTCCAGCCTTTGCACTGGGAGAGGCTGCAGGACTGCAACCACTCATCCAATCAACAGCCTTGCAAGGAGCTGAGGAGGATTAAAAGGTAGTTGCACTGCAGTCTTGGTACTGCACTGGAATAGGGAACAAGGGGAGCTGAATTTTCCCCTATTTGTGTCATCACTGACCTTTTAGATATTGTGAAGCAAGAAGTGTCTTTCCAATGCGTAAGTCTCTCATTTGCCACTTCAAGAATCATGAATTAATAAAAATCTCTGTTGCCATTTTGTTGAGGGAATACAGAGGTGGTTCCCCTGAAAAATGGCAAAACTGAAACGAAAATCCAGTTATTCTCTTTCCCAGTCCAGGCCACTGCTTTCCATCACACCTCTAAATGGTTAATTCTGTTTCTGTAGTCTCCTCAAAGTCAAACTTTCATGCTGTTCTTTGTGGATGGCCCTCCCAATCAATTATGTCAGAACAATCACCAGTATGGTATAATAATGTATAATTTTTCATCTAAATTAAAATGTACTTAGGAGACCTTCATTTCCCTCACAATTCATTGCATTCATCAGAAATACAGCAGGAAAAAAAATACCTCTGAGCAAACACTGTGAGTTGTTTACAAATGCTTCAAGTGCAGTAAGACACGGATTGTTGTTCTGCAAGGCCCTCCTCTTCCCATCACACAGGAGATTTTCCAGGCAAACTCCAGAGAAAGAGATAGCAGGGTAGAAGGGCCAACTCTGATCTTTAGGAAAACAATTTGTGTAAAGAGATGGTGTTCCATTAAAAATCTTGTGGTGTGCTGTAAAACAGTAATTGCTATCTATCTAGAGACATCCTCATTTCACGTCTCTCTTAGTGAATGAAACTGCAAATTAATTACTATCTTGTGTATGCATCAAAGACCAATGCTGTGCACAGAAAACATCCAGGGTGAAAATCAGGCCATATTTATTTCAGTCAAGCTGTTTAAATATAGGTGGAAATCGTAATAGTCTCACAAGTAGTTTAGACAAAGCAGGAGAATTCCACAGCATCATCAATAAATCTTCAACTGACTCAAGATATTTTCTTATCAAACTCATTACAAGGCTGTTCATATATAGAAAGATATAGATACAGGTGTGTGTATATTAATAGAATAGAAGTTGGTTTCTGAATTAATGAATAGCACAACATTTCTATAGTCAGAACTATAAGCAAAAATCTTTTCCAGCATAGCTCATTGCTTTTAAATATATTCTCACAGCACAACTGTAGGTTAACTATTAATCCAACCACCCAACCAAAAATATGTAATTTTACTGCAGTCCGTGTTATGCTTGAGTGCACATACCACAAACGTGCACCAACCCCAGAGCTCCTTCACTCTGCTGGCTTCCTGAACCTTGCTATCCCATAGTTTTCTCCTTCTTTCCAAAAAGCTTCCCTGCTTTTACCTGTCCCTGCCGCTGCCTCTGATTTTGCACGTCTTACACAAAAATGTGGGTTACCTGGGATGTGGGTTATCAGAAATCCTCTTTTCAAGCATGATATTTTTAGAGAGACACAAGTTATCTCAAGTGCAAATGATAGTCCTAAAAATACTGTGCTGTAACCCTCCAAAGAAAGCTGCCATATATCATGGTTTTCTTGGAGATTACATGTTTTTTATTCTAAAAAATTTTGGCCAGGTGATTTTTGAGGACTTCATATATTTTTCCAAACAATGATGAACCTAAGAGACCAGGCACCTGCAGTCAGGCTTTTGCTCACCCAGGAACCCCACACATAACCAGCATCATGTTATTGCTGTCATTTTTCTCCAAGCAACTTCTCACTATAAATGACTTAACAGTATCAGTGTGGGCTTACAGCAAAACAATATCACTGTAAACGCTTTGTCCAAAAGATACAGGGCGAAAAATTTCATTACAGTTAGAAGAATCAATTAGCTTGTGAATGGGCATGTGGAAATTTCAATTCTCTCTCGCACAACTACATAATCGAGGGAATGCTTTGATTCTAAAACCAGTGAAGTGACTGCATATTTCAATCCTCAATTGTGTAGGAAAACACCAAATAAGATATTAACAATTTTTCACCCATACAGAAAAAGCTTTTTCTTCCCCCTTTGAAAATGAATAAGAAAAAAGGAAGTAAATTTGAGAATCTCCAACTCCCCCTGCTGAGTTAGTAGGACTAATTGTACAAATCACAACTCAGCAGTGTAAGTAGGCAATTGGCCATGTGGGGCTTAAAAACTCTAATTTCTAATACAATAGCTTCCAGCATCCTCACTGGACATGAATTTCTTTTCAGATGCATCCAAAATGGATGGCACTTTTCAAAAAAAAAAAAAAAGAAGAAGAAAAAAAATCCAGAAAAAAGCACTAGGAGGGAAGAAAGAGACAGAGAGCAAATGCAACTTGCTTGTCACATTGTAAGGGCAGCAGTAGAAGCCATTTCTTCTGAGTCATGCTCTCATCACTGGGCA
Organism: Nipponia nippon; assembly: GCF_047370975.1. Lineage (NCBI taxonomy): Eukaryota > Metazoa > Chordata > Aves > Pelecaniformes > Threskiornithidae > Nipponia > Nipponia nippon. Next base: position 5,132,034 of record NW_028262332.1, read on the forward strand.
ATGCTGCCATGCAGCAAAATCTGGCTAGGGGAGAAGAGATGGGAAAAAAATCAGAAGAATTGCTTTGTCCATTTACATCCTGATCTCACTTTTTTCAGGGATTTATTGGAATTATACTAATGCATTTTAAAAAAGAAAGAAAAAAGATGGAAAAAGCACACTGTATTTGAGAGGAGATATGAACCATTATGTCTTTGTTTCACCTCAAATATTTATTTGTACATATTGACAATGAACATTTACAGCTGTCTGCTGAGGAAATATTACCCTGAGCTGTTTAAACTGCTGTGCTAATTGACGGTGAGTAGATTGGCAGATATTTCCCTTGGAAGTCCCTTGGAAGCCTTCTCAAGCAGTGTTTTGTATATCTCTCTTCCCCAGAGAATACAAATATCCCTTTCATCCCCCTGCTCCAGCAGAAAGGAATAGGGAAAAAAAGACCATTTGTGGGTTGATGACTATCATTTTGCCCATGTAGTATGTAGTCATGGGTGATAAAGGAGACCTAGTTCTTTGGAGAAGATAAACTTTTTCTGCTAGCTAGGTTTGCATGGAGGGATCTGTTCAGAGCAAAGGAATAATGGAGATTTTCTCTCAAGGCTGATCAGATGCAGGAATCCTTTTTGTCTATTGATGACTCTGCTTGGACTAAAACCTTCTTGCACTAAAACTTTCTTAGGTGAGAACCCAAAACTGGCTGTATACCACAGGTACACCAGCTCTACCCGTCTGCCCCTTGATGAGCATCAATCCCTAGAGGCACAGACATGGGCCACGGATATCCTCCTTTATGAGGACTTCATGCTGTTTTCAGTCCCAGCTCCATTGCACTACGCGAGCACGGTCTTCAGGCTGCATGGCAAAGCAGCCTCCATAAGAATTAATAGGTTTTATTCCCACCTTTGAATAACAGGTGTGACTATGAGTCGTTTTGGTCACATGTGGCAACAGCTCAGAGTGGTGTTAACAGCTCTGGGTGCACAGGAGAACATTTCTGAGTGGAGGGAGAAGTATGGCAAATCCCTTTATACTATCAGCATAGACCAGGCAATGGCCTTTGCTTATGCAGATCATAATCATAATCATAATCATTATCTTTTATGGTGAAGTACTTCAGTATTATGGGGCACAGGTACTTTTTTGAAGTGGTTACTAACACATTAAATAAGGAATTTAGAGATGGGAAACATTTAATAAATGGCTGGTTGGGGGAGCACTTAAACCATAAAATCTGCTTGTGATGACAACATGGCTTCAAGTTTGAGAAGACAGAATCATCCCTGACTTTCAAGCAGTGCTGAGGATGATTGGAAAGACAAGGCTATCATCCTTTCAATGTCTCTCCAACCAGTATCTTCCTGGGGAAATATCCTTTTGGACCGTGATCCAACTTAGCACTTCAGCATTTGGGTAGCTTTAAGACATGCACTGATTGCAAGCAAATGCCCTGTTAAAGATATCATGCAAAGCAAACGTGTTCAGTTCAGGGAGTCAGGATGAGGTCTAAGCATCTCCATGTGAAAGCATAAGTGGGAGTGAGCAGGTCTGTAATCAGCCTGTTTCACCTCCAGGTATCCATGTTTTTCTCCTTCTCTCTCTGTCCCCATGGTGGGACAAGGCTCTGCAACTCTGAGCGCAGATCATTAGAGGGGGGATCCACTGCGTTGAGCTGAGGGGAGGAATTTGTCCTATTACATCAGTTGCCTGTGTAGGCAACATGTCCCCTTTCATTGCTAGTAAGTGATCACGTCTCCTCAGATAGAAGGGCTGATGAAATCAGAGCAGCTTCTGTTGTTTCTGGCTCCAAGGTTAATTTTATCAAAAGCAAAGCTCCTTTGACTGCTATCAGCAGAAAGGAAAGTAAAGCTCTTTTTATTACAGGGATATCAATAGAAGCATTTGTCTGACCTCCCTATCACCTCTCCCCTCCCCACCCCCACTGGCTCCAAATTAGGGATGGGAGAATAGAGCTGATAAAATAGGGCTAAGATAAAAATCTTAATATTGCAGAACCCATAACACAGAAAGTAGGAAGAACCACAACTGCCCAATTTTGACCTTCAAAGATGGCTCAGAAACAAAACCCTAGGACTGCATCTGTTTTACCTATCCCAATCTCTGGAGCAGGTTAAACGAAGCAAACTCGTGTCCTAAACAACCAGGAGTTTTAGTTTTTTGAAGGCAAATCCAGCCTTACAGCAGCATATCTTTCCTAGTGATAGGATACTGGAGACAATACAAATAGTGATTTCTGACGGGTTTTAGCAGCTCCATCTCAGAGCCTGGAAAAAAATTAAGGCCCGAGATGTACAAACTAGAAAAGTGCGAGGTTAGAAGTCGACATGCTGATCTCTACCACTGCCTCAGAGTTTTTTCATTCATTTCCGCACTCTTTTGCCATCATTGTCTAGAGGTATAAGCAAAGGGAAAAGAAGACAAGGAAAAGCTGACTAATTTTCCTGGTTCCTTGTGGATTCCCAGAAAAGCTGATCTTTAAAACAGGTTTAATAACCCCAAGAGGAACAATAACATTAAGTGTAGCTATGTACACAAGACTACTGCCCAGAAAGGGGTGAAAGGATGTCAAGTGACTGAGGCGCTAAAGTGTCACTAAGAAAATGTGGGTTCCATGGCATCGATTTCCTCTGTGATCTTAGAGAAATCATATTGAGTCTGATATTCACTAACACTGAAGCACTTTAACATCATGGAAGAAGTGAAAAGTGAGTGTAAATGTAATATATATACCCACTTCATGGCCTGTTTATGCTGCCAGAGTAGTGGAAAGCAAATTTAGTGCAAATGAGAATCACACATTTTATCTTTCTCTGTCTCAGTTCTGCATCTGTAATACAGAAGTTAATAAAACTGTCTGACTCCCTTTTGCTCTCACTCTTTTTTTCACTATTTGTCAGCCCTGTTTATCGGGTCTATAAGCTCTTCAGTGCAAGAACTGTCTCACAATATCTTTGTACTGCCACTTGCACAAGGCCAGCTTGATCTGAGCTGGTACCTCTGGATGCAGTTGCAGTGAGCTTGCTAATAACGAAGTCCCCTCAACCAGCACAGGGATTCCTTTTAAAGTTGGGAGAGCACCTACATGACAGAAACTTAGTCGGGAGTCTTCATTCATTCTTTCTTTTTCCCTTTTCCAGAGGTTTTTTGACTGTTCTAGGATCTAAGAGAGACATCTGAAGCTGAAGAAAGGAAGCGCCTTGCTCACAGGTTGACACCCTGCCAGCAATCATAACAAACCCTGAAATTGGTATTTTCACCCTCATTTGGATGATCAGGTGCAAATATAAATTTTAATTATTTACATAATTAAGTCAGTAATTTGCTGCCCATCAGAAATGTTTGACGATATTTTGGTGCCATCTGTTTCCTAATTGAACTTAATCTCTAAAAGATGTTACAAAAATATCCACAAAATAATAATGATAACCACAAAACAATTCCCCCTCTTCCCCCCATAATTACTGCTATTTTCAGTCATTTCCTAGGGAAAAAAAGCCTGAGGTTCAGATGTGCCAAAGTCTCATAGATAGATAAGCAATGAAACAATAAAAAAATAAGTGCTCAGAAGGAGTGTTGAAGCTAGCAAGGTGCATAGGGAAGACCTGACTGCAGGGATATAGGTTGAAATAATAAAAAAATCAAACCAGCTCTGTAAGTGATGCCCAGAGCTTGTGATGTCCTCTTACTTTTAACCACATGAAAGATGTCATAAGGCTCCGAATTCACATGTGTAAAAAGAGCAAAATTGCAAGAATGCAACAAGTGGCACAGGCCTGAAAAGACAGCATAAAATAGGAAAATGCTTGGGCATAAGAACTACATCTGTATGCAGGCTTTTCTTCTGTACAGCAGAAAATGTAACCTTTCAAAGCAAATCACAGTTTTGGAGGTTTAGCTCACTGTCCAGCAGCACTTGAGCCAGAAAAAAATGATACAATTGTTTTGGTCCATGAAAATAAGCTGGAAGATCCAAGTTGCAAGCAGAATCAGGAAGCTTGTCTCCACCACTCCTTTGAGTACGGAGACAAATTGTGCAGACTAGCTCTTATTCTCTTTTAATAAATCAGTTTCTCGATTTGTTTTGAACACAGACATTCCAGGATCCCTTTCTGGGTTTGACCGTGTTGACAATTCCTGTAACTGAGCACTGGGTTGCAAGACAATCAGAACACGTTCATTTTTTAAAAAGAATCATTTTATCAAGCCTCAGAAAAGATGCAGCTCAGGTCTGGTGCAAGTCTGGCTTAAAGATTTCGGTTAGTAGTTACTTTATCCCTTGCCTTGTAGGAACGTAACCTTCTTGCTGATTGAGTTGTCAAAATCAAGGATCATCTGATGGCTCCCAACAGACCTATATAAAATTGGTGTACTCAAATCAATTGGCTTTGCTGGAATTGAAAGAACTAGCTGTCAACCACATATGGTGCCCATTTGTTCATGTGGACAGACTCCAAACATCACACCAGTGCTGTTAAAGTCAGAGCTCCTTCTCATAGGTGGCACAAGATTTCCATGGGAAAAACTTGCTGCCTTTTCTTTGATGACTTTTATGACAGGCAGATGGGGAAGATGAGAGATGCAGCTTATTGATGAAATTTGAAGGAAAGCATAAAAATCGCGTTTGTGTGTGTATGTGTGTGTGTGTGCGTGCGCCCACATGTAAGGACAGTTATGTGGAACTTCTGTTGGTATATTCCAAATGTGCCGTAATTATGACAGAATATAAAGATAAATATTTTTCTCTTGTGTCACAAGAAAGTCATCATGCTCAAAGAAAGAATCACTAAAATTGAGTAGCTAATGAGTTTGATAGGAAAGGCATATCACCATCTCTGTAGTCACATTAACTTTCCAATTTCTTTTCTTTTAATCTCTCCTTTCAATTGTGCATGAAGAAATCTGTTCAATTTAGTCTCAACCTAAAGGGCTTTTGTTTGTTTGTTTGTTTGTTATTTAATTTTCAGGAATGCCAGCAGATCTCTCTTTGAATTATTTCAATTTGGAAACAAATGTACTTTCCTCATATATTCTGACCAGACATTTCACACTTTGATTTCTCAAAAGTAGATCAGGATGGACTTGCCAAGCTGCCTTCTTTTGCAGAAGTAGTCGTGACACAAAAATTAAGTCAAGCTTGAAGAAAATTGGATGAGTGGTTGTAAAATTAATAACACCTACACCAGGAAATTGTGAGTTTACAAATTATGGCATTTTCTGCCAATTTGAATATTTTAATATATGTTCATAAGCAATTCCTTTCATGTATACTGGCAAAATAAGTATTTAAGTTTATAATTTTAAAATTATTAAAACAATATTTTACCAAATATATTTAATTCCCAATAAAATCTATCAAACAAGTCAAGTTTCATTTTTTTGAACTTTGAATCCTTCCAAACTGTAGATTCTGCCAAAATACTCTAAGTTTTTTTAATATAATTTAAGAGGCTTAAGATACTGTAAGCCCTTAGAGCAGTTTAAGAGGCTTACTGTAAACTCCCTAAAACTGCAGAGCAATTTAAGCAGTAAGAGCACCGCTAAGGTCCACACCCTAACCTGGAGTAAAGTGGCACAAGCCCCCTGGTTTCAAAAGAGCTTCAGCAGTTTTCCTCTGCCAGGAATCTGTCCCTAAAACTTTAGAAGCCTTAAGCCTCTTTGGGCCCTGTTTGCACAAGGCAAACAGGCACTCCAGCAAGCCCTTGTCAAAACAGTTTGAGCCGCCGTTGCTAGTACAACATCTTGAGTCCAAGCACAACAGACACTGTAGAGGTTTTACAAGTGTTTAAACTAGATCGGTTACTTAATGACCAAAGTATTGAAACTAGCACAATCCATAGGATTGCTCCTCAAGAAGAAAGAGGCACTAAAGGTTGCAGAGTGCTTTGGGGGGCGGCTCAAATATAAGACTTGCTATGGTCACATACAACAAACCATATTTTAGATTACATAAATTACTTCCTGCAGCCTGACTCTTCCGTTAAGAGCACAATATAGTAGAAAATTAGCTCAGCTTGGGAGCAGTTTCTCAGAGAAGTTCTGGCATCCTCCCATTCCCTCAATACCACTCTTCACCACATTGGCATGTGGCCACATCATGTTGTGGGTTCTCAAGTCTCAGCACTCTCTGCTTGGGCACCAAGTTAGTCCTGGACTTGCAGATCCAGAGCAGTTTTGCTTAGTTCACCATGACGATTTGCAGATCCTAGCATGCAGCTCCCAGAAGAGATACTCAGCTCATCCTGCACGTAGTTATTGGTATTAGCAGACGTCTGTAAAGCAATAGTGGAATTTAGCGTGCCCATCACACATGCATCCTCCTTGAGTTTTGATCTGACAGCTGCACCTCCATGTAGGCCAAACTGTAATATTCGACTCAGTCTTGTTGAAGTTCAGTCTGAGACTTAGTTATGGATTTAGGCTTTGTCACTGAGATTCACCTCAGTTCCAAAATGGGAATGTAAACCCTAGGAAGCACTGGTTCATCTATACAAGTCATATCTGGGTGTGAAATGCACTAATGAAGAGAGCTAGGACCTAGTACCTAAAAGGACCTCAATCCATGTGGAGCTTCCAGGCTTTCCAGTCCTTGATTCAAACTGCCTTTAATCAAGGAAGAGAATTGTGGGGGGACAATTCATTAGGGAGTAACTCATCTCCTGTATGATCAGAGCTGAGTATAGAAAATCTTTCCTGTTCTTCTGGAGAAAACCTTAATGGGAGCCAGCGAACAGCTTCACTCCACGCATGCCCAGAGGCTGGATGCCAATTCAATTTCAGCCAAGACCTACAGCCATTCGAATGACAAATCTTTCCTTAACACTCTTATTAAATCCTAATCTCAATCTTATTCATCATTATTAAGCCTTGAAATTGGGCTGAATATTTAAATGAGGTGAAATGAAAAGACAGAGAGGTGTTGGGAGTATGCGAAGTGGGGGGAAGAGAAAGATTTAAAGAGACAACTTGAATTCCCTTCATGAGTTGAAGAGTAATCTATCCAGATTCAGGAACTCATAGAGGCAAAAGATATTCAGACGTAGCTAAAAAGCGGCAGGGGGGGGGGGGATGGAATGGATAGATAATAGAGAGAGAAAAAAAGTAAAAGAAATTACCTATTAGAATCCAGACTTGTAATATTAGTCTTTCAAAGACTTCTTAGTAAAGTAGCAGGGACGTGAGGAAGAGGTTTTGCAGAGCAGAGACTAAGGACATATAAAGAAAAGATGAATTGAGGGATTAAATGTACCGAGGTGGTTTAAGGGATATTGAAATATGACTTCACCGAGGTGTCTGTTTTGCCCAGGCTAACTATGATGATAAAGAATGGGCTGTATCAGCTGGGTCTATGGCACCGAACTCCTGTCAGCTGCCTGACACCACAGGGGAGTGTAAAAATGCTTTTAAGTCTTGAACAGACACTGATGACGTTATTCCTGATTTCCCCATTCTTGTTACAGGAGAATCAGCACCTGCATTGCATACCTTCCCAACTAGGATTTTTTATAACAAAAATATTCTGATTTTGGAAACACAGGAATAAGACATGGGTTTAGTTTTAGCTGCTTAACCATGGAACCAGACCTTGAGACTGACTTTCTCCATGGGGGGCCAGGTTATGGTCTCAGCTTCTCCAGCCCTCTGTGACTCTCAGTATCAATCCAGTGCCAATCCCATCTTCAGACAGTTTTGCTGATGTAAGGGACATCACAATCTGCCTCACAAGGAATGGATATTTTTTGCATTTAAAAATAAATATTCAGATTTGGAGCATTTCATGAAGCAGGGTGACTCACACCATCTGCTCCTTCTGACATTGGGAAGCCTGCAGGTCTGCTTTTCAAATCACATTACATATATATAATACTTTTTTCTCATTGTTCCTTTTCCTTTTTTCTTTTTTTTTTTTTTTTTCGGATGGGACCAAGTCAGAGGAATAATTCCTGCTCCCTTCTCATGGTCCCTGCCTACCTAAAATAATTCATCCAGCTCATTGAAGATTTGTGCATATCCACAATCTGTATCCCAAAATGCTAAAACAATCTATTTAACCTTTACGCCAGCTAATGCATACATTAGAACAAGGACCTATATATGAACATAAAAAAGTGAGAAATTGAAACTCACTGACATAAAATCAAAGAGCTTGGCCATAAAAGGTGTCACTTTTATGTGATTATCTTGCCAATATCTCCATGTTGCTAAACTAAATCAAACTGCAATTTTTCCCACATGTATTGCGTTTAATGGAGTCCATTAATGGCAGCGATTCCTTATAGATCTCCGTGTAATGGAAGAATGGTTCCTTGTGCCATAACGCTGTGGAAGCGGAACCCCCCCCACACACACACACTGCCATATATCTTATGAGCTTGACCTTATATGACTCGCTGTGTCAGGCAACACCAAGCACTGCTTTTGCTAAGACAATGCTTCAGAAAGATAGAAAGGGGCATCAAGGAACTTGCTGCTGCCAGAAACTGGATCAGATCATGCCTAAAGACTACATTCTCCAGCTTCCTTCACTCACTGAGGTAGACACTATGTGCTGCTGAGCTCAGGAGTTGTGCAGCCTCTCAGTTACTGGAGAATTTAGTCCTCAAATTTTTGCAACAGGATCTCTAGCAGAGACACTGATCTCTCTTTTGTCCAGCAGAATGGCTTCACTTCTCCAGAGAAGATTATCTTGTTGACAAAAAAAAAAAAGAAAATATAAGAAGCTCCTTTAATCCATAGATATCAAAAAGTGGAGGCAAGTCTCTGCTTCCCAAATTTATAGCTAGGAAAGTTGAAATCAAGTGATTTCCCCATGTTTGCACAGGAAACCAATGGCAGAGTCAAGGGGCAGAACCCAAGCAGCCTATATCCTTGCCTCATGCTTTTGCTCATAGGTAAGGCTGTCTCCATGTACCTTCAGCTCCTCTTTTCCACTGCCATATACCTATGCTTGGAGAAAGCAGAAAACACAAAGTAGAGGATTTACAGGTCACTCTGTACAGTCCATAATCTGGGAAACCCATGACCAGAGCAGTTAGGGCTGCTCCAGTGTCTCATCAATGTCCTGTGCCCCAGGGGGTCCCTTACACCCACAGCACGTAATGTCCCAGCAATGCTCACTCACTGCATGAATACACACGGTGGGAACAGAGCTTACAGAGGGACATTGCTTTCGTCCTGTACCAGAATGAACACAGATTTTTGAGGGTCACTTTCTAATGCCATTGGTGCTTACTTCTCCCTGAAGAAAATCCTCCCTCCTGAAGCCTGTTGAAATCAATGCAGTGGCAGCACAGATTAATTTGACATCCACATGCTATTTTTTTAAATTATGTTATTAGGAAGATTTTACTCACTGTTGTTTTAAAACCCCTAGAAACATGAAAATTCCATTTTCCCTGCATCTATTCATCTTCATTAACCACGTGCTGATTTTTTTATTCTTTTCTGCTGTTGGTAGAAAATCCAAGCCAATGCAACTCCCTTTTATTTCACTTTGGTATCAGCCAGAATTGGAGATTTCTATGTTCTGTATGTGCCAGTGTCAAGGTCTGTAAGCGTGTATCAGCCAAGAGTGGGATCATTGCTATTACTGTAGCAGCATTCCTGGTCAAATTGAGTTGTTTGTTTTCTGTGTTTTTAAAGCAATGGATTATTTTTTTCTTAGTTGAAACAAGTAACATCTGCTGTCCAGAGTAATATTGCTCTAAAACATTTGTATCAGGGGGAGTAGGTGGGAAGGGGATAAGAAACAAAGAAATCAAAACCATGTACTTTTTAATCATTTTCAGAAGCAAGACAGGATTTTTTGGTGAAAAATAAAGACTGGAAGTGTGTAAGTAGCAGTTTTAAACTTGGGAATTCCTAAACAACTATTTCATGGCAAATTCAAAATTTTGTTCATTCCTTCTCTGCATCACAAATCATAATCAGTTTTTAGCTTGCAATCAAAAAATCTCAAAAAGTCTTCATAAAGAGAAATTCTTCTCCCAGAAGTTGACAGAGATTTATTTCCCAGAAGTCAACGTTCAAGTAATTATTTTGGTTTAAAATACTTTCAACAGCAACTGAAAGAACCAACCAGTTTTAGCCTGGGTTTCTCACCAGATTGTAACATATTACATCATATGACCCAGAGACACTGACTCAGCAGGATTGCGCAGCAATAGGTGCTTTCTATTCACATAGCTTACATGAGCAGCAAAAATAGACTGGTTTGGTCTCTGAAAACTTCAATGATTTTCCAGGTTAATTTTTGATCTTTAATGAATTGATTAGTCATTTTTAATATAAATGCCCTTTCTATGCCATCTATCTCTACCTCCTATTACTAGAGAAAAAAACGTCAATGTGTTATTTCTATAGGCTTCCAGAGGTTGGTACGTGCAAAAGAGCCACTTGCTTAGGAGCTGCGTTTTATGTGTGTCCAGCAATATGATACTCTGCTACAACATTATTTGTCATCCTCAAGAGATCTTCTATCCCACTCCAGCCCTACAGTCCTTCCTGTGGTCACTGGTACTTGGGAGTGCAGAAAATCTTACCATTTTTGTAATGTTAGTACGAGTTTGATAGTGATTTCCTGCAGTATCCCTCAAATCAACTAGTCACCTCATGGGAAAACTGAATGCAAAAAACTTCATCTGTCCTAGTTTTCCAGAATGAGCCCACTTCCATCCTCCCACTGCACCCCACATATCCCTACAGAACAGGGAGGCAGCAGCTATAGCCCAAAGGTGCAACAAAGGAAATGCAAATTTTCTCCACTTTTAGACTATTAAAAATGAGAAGAATATATGATTTTTCCACATCCCTTAAGGCCTTTTTGGTGGAAGTGTGGAGATGAGATTTGAGGATACGGGGTGATAGGACTCCTGCCACAGAAGATTTAATGAATGCATGAGATCCCAGGGCAGTGCGGACAAAGGGCAGGGGCTTACAGACACAGGCAATCCTATGCATTTTGTGAGACAGGTGGCCCTTCAGCACAGGGAATGTAGTTTATCTACGTCCTGAAAGACACCATGTAGTTTTATGGTGTCATAAAAAAGATTATTATACTAATAGGAGTTAATAATTCTAAAAGCTTCATGACCTCTTTGGTCATCTTGGCTCAGCTTCAGCGTGGGTGATTCTTTTTTTTTTTTTTTGTGAGTTGAGTTGGCAACGACCATTAAACATAAGAGGCCAAATCCTCAGCTGGTGTAACTCAGCCTGACTCCATTCAAGCCAGATGAGCTCTGCTTCTGCATACCAAAAGGTGAATCTAGCCAATGGACTTCTGTGATATTTTGCAGACTTGAAGAGAAGAAATGTAAAACTCTGACATGATTTACTCTACCCTGGGATCTCAGACTGCATTGTCCTACTTTTTGTCCTCTGCAGTGTCTTTTGAGTCACCCTTGGGTGTAAACGAGTTTCTGAACTGAGCTGAGCTATCTAGCATAATCATCTTAAGGAAACAAATAACTACACACACTGGCTGGTTTGTTGGTACTGAAAAACAGATGCAGTTTAGCTAATGCTAAGTGCCAGAGTCCTCATGTGTTCTCCTATGAGCAAATCAGAGGACATGTTTAGCAATGGGAATGTAGAGATCACAATATAGTGATTTGAACTGCCACATACTGCTTGGTGATCAGGCATGTCCCTGATGAGAGGTTACTCCCAGTTTCTGCATGTCAGTGTACAGACAGAGCAACAACTGGCTTAAACCTCTTTCTACCATCCAATGCACTAGTCTACTGCATTTAAACCAGTGCATTCACTCTACTGCAGCTCTCATGGTTAGTATGGCCTTGGGAGAAAGACTGCAGCAGAACCAAAAAGGTGCCTTCATTCCTGATTCCAGCAGCTGACCTCATCTCTCTTGCTCTCAGTTTCTGGGCTGAAAACAATACACTGGGCATTAGGTTTTCTGTTCTACAAAAGAGGTTTGCACTGAAGTGCTCAGAGGTGGCTCTCAAACAGGGAGAGGTGTGGCATTATAAGCAAGAACCGTGCTTGGCACACCATTGCTCTTATTGCAGGAGATGTTGGGTTCTCTGTTTCACCATCTTCTCTATGGACATTCTGATGTTTATATAGATATATTCAAATACATACATACCTATACACAGACATACACATACTTTTATATATATATATATGTATACATACATACATACATAAAAGCAACACTGAAGAACTGTTTATTCAAAGCACAGACCTGAGAAGATTAATTCTGTTCAAATGTGAAGGCAGCAGCTTGACTCCTGTGATGTTCTCCCTAAATATGCTAATATATGATCAGAATCAGGCCCCACGCTTCTCTGAGAAAACCCTCAGAAAGAATATTGATATCATGCCTTGTGCTGGCACAAACTAATCAGCATTACCTCTTAGTGTGAAGAATCAGGGCTCAAAATAGTCCACTCCAGTGTCTTTTGATTGCCAAGTGTTTCAAGAGAGAGGAACTGTGTGCAAAAGACTAATAAAACTAAGATCCACACTGCATTTGCATTTTCCACTGAGTTTGCCTGCATTTTGCATCCGCTAAGTACTGTTGCAGCAGTTTCCAAAGTGCGGTGCTCCTTACTTCTGCTGTGGTTGATGGGTCCTAAGCTCTGCATCTTACCAGCAGACCTGCCTCCTCACCCAGGGGCAGAGGCTCCTGGAGCTGGGGGGGGGGGGGGCGTGCAGTGCTGGGGGCAGGCAGAGGTACAGTAAATAAGGGCACAGCTTGAGGTTCCCTGGGTTGAGGCTGAAGAAGAGCACAGAGGACAAGCAAATATTAGCCCAGATTTCAGTGGCTACAAGTTAAACTGGAAAATGAAAAAGGAAAAATTAAATGGGGTGGGTGTTACTGCTCCTGAATCGAGCAGCACTGAAGCTGCCTCTCTCTCTCTTTCTCCTTTCTCTCTCTCTATCTCTGTGGCCTGTACAAACAATTCAGTGTATATGTATTTTTGGCACAAATCACAGTGTCCTGTGATTCTTGATTATAATTATAATAATGGGTTTCAGAAAGCCTGCAAGTGGTTCTGGGAATTATAATAAGGGTTTAGGACAGATATGTTGTTTATATGGTTAGTGTTTGTTGCATATTAAACCAAGTTTAGCAGAATAGCTGATGTTGTAAGAAATTGCAAAATACACAATTAAATGCAAACTAGAGGAAAAACACCTCTCTTCTCCTTGAGAGACAGACACGCTCATATTGTCATCTCCACCCTACGAGCACGGATTAAAGCAGACACAGATGGCTAGTTCTGTTGTGATGGTATTCCATTGCATTTGCCTTGTCTGAATTTCCGTTCCTACAATCTTCTCTTAATTTACCATGAGAAAAATACGTATTTGATCCTTTTTTCTTCATGTTCTACTCATCTCTCTTTATGATTATCCTTGCTTAAAGCATCCAGCCATGCAAAAGCTCCACTGAATCATGCAGTTCCCATTACAGCCAAAGTAGAATTATTCCCAACGATAGCATCTTTTTCCTGAGATTTTTTTTTCCAAGAGTCTTAATTTCTATTCAGTCACATGACAAGATTTCCACTTTCTCCCTTGTGAAATTATTTTATAGTTTAATAGTTTTCTGTAAATTGTGGCCAAAAGCCCCCAAGGTCCACCTGTCTCAGAGCTGGCTCCAAGTAACTGCTGATGTACGCGACCTTGGAAAGGCCCTCTGATTGTAAACATGGAGTCCATAGACGCTGGCTGGAAATAGGGGTCCTTGGAGATGATGCAAAGAAATAAGTGATTTTGTAAAAACCTGTATGAATTTTCTTTTCTTTGTTCATGGTTATGACAGATAGACTCAAACCCACAAAAGGGACTGCTGGAGTCTGCAGGATTTTGCGCCTGACTGAGCAGGAGGAATTGAGATTGCGCTCAGGCCCAAAGTGAGGTTTCTGCAGCAGAACCTGCCAGGCTGCGATAGGACTAAGGGTGGAACCGAGCACCGGCACTCAGGCTCAGCGGGGACCGTGCAATCAATGGGCTTACCCTGGGCTGACTCACCCTGGTCCCCTCTAAGATGGTTTCTGCATGCCTCAGAGCTGCAGCTTTTCTCAGTTTTGAAGGGGAACAGGGGAAAAATAAAGATAATAATAAATAAAACCCATGCATCTTCCTCCTGGCTGTGTTTTCCGAGGCTGCATCTCAATGCCTCCCCATCCTACAGCCAGCCGCTGTCAGATCCCTCTCAGAGAGAGCCAGCCACAGACACCACTGCCTTCCCAGCCGCTGCAGACTGCATGTTGATCGTGTTCCTCTCCTTTGTTAACACAATTGCCTTCACCTTTACATAAATCAGATTTAGAGAACACATTGCGTCTCAGAAGCCCTGGGACACCTCGAGGCCTCTCAGTTCAATGGAGCTCATTATGGAAATCAGCTAAATGCTGAGCAGAGAGATAAGTGCTAACTGTTTACCAAACCCCTCCACCAGAGATATACAGCAAGAGCTAATGGGAGTTCATTTGCAGCCTTACTCAGTCATTCAACCCTCTTTATCTGCTCCTTGGACTAATCTACAGGGAGAGATGCACAAGTTTGCATGAAAGATCTTTCTGTGTAGCTCCTCTTGGACCAGCAGGGTGGGGAGAAGGGACAAGGAGGAGCTGAGGTTATGCCATGAGGAACCAAACAAAGCCAAAATCCAAGTACTCAGCTCCATGCATTCTTGAAGGTTGCTGATATTCTCAGCTTTGTGGTCAAAGCCCAGCTTAAATAGAGATCATCGTGCCAAAGAGGAGGAAATCCTCCAGTCTCCAGTGCTTGCAGAGAGCTTCCATCTCTCCTGAGGATTAATGGCACAGAGTGAGCTAATAGGGGGTGAAAAGAAGGGCTTTCAGAAAGATTGTGGGGAGGAACAACGTAGCTCTGAGCTGTGAGGGGCACAGGTAGCTGTTATGCAAGGTGATGGAGCATCAAGCCTAATATGAAAAGTGGATGTAAAATGCTCCCAGCTGTGGGAGTGGGGAATTCTTTTCTGGAAGCATTTCTCAGCCTGGTCCATCCAGAGGCAAGTACAGGCAATCAGAAGGAAGATGTAGATGAAGATACTACCATAGGTACCTCCTGTGTGTGGAAGGAGGTCCTCAGATCAGCAGCTACACTAGAAAGTCTGAGTGTACCTGTACAGCACACATAAATCACAGCCAGTTCTAGAACAGGCACTTTTTTTACCAAAACTTTTTTATTTAGGACTGTGAAACTTTACCAGCTGGGGAATGTTTTTGACTTGTTCCTCAACTCCATATTTTTTAAGTTTTAAAGTTGTCAAAACATTTTGTTCTGACATTTTCTCTGAAAAATGCCAATTTTCCAGTTCAAGATGACTTTCCATTTTTAAATTAGTGCAGAATTATTAAGGTCACAATTTTAAAATAAACAAAGAGTTATGCTACCTTTTAACTATTTAATTAAGGAGGGGAGGGAGCTGTTTGAATACCAGAAGAAAACACTTCCAATTTTTCAAAGTGAAATATTTCTTCAGATTATAGGTTTGCAAAGGTTTCAGAGATGTCAGCTTCTTGTCTTAATTCAAGAGAGGAAAACATTTCAAGCTCTCCACAATATTTTTGAAAGAGGAAAGCCACTTTCAGTTCTAAAAGACTCCTTTTATGGAACTAGCTCCATTCGGAGGTTCTCATTAACTACTGTCAATGGCTATAATTTTTGTCTGTCCAACATGAAGAAGTCAGAGGGAGTATGATATCCATCCCTGACATACCACCTTCTACTGAAGGAGTGTAGTAAAGGCAGCTGTTTTTCCAAGAATAACCTCTCTCATTAGAATGCAAGCAGACTTTCCAAACTAAGATCATTTTTCTTCCTGTTGTCCCAAATTCCAATACTCTACCCTTTTCAAATGATTTTCAAGAGAATAGTTCAGTACTAGGTTTGTTTAATTTTTTTTATATTTTTTTTTACATCTTGTAAGTTGAACTGCGTTTCTCCTTCAGCTCAGAAAACCAAAGCAGAGCTTTTAGCTGCCACTGCTAACCCCAGCATTTTTGAAATGGTATATTATTTAAAATTTTGGACAAATTCTCTCCTCTCTGCCTTAATAATTTCATGCAAGTAGAGAGGGACAGAGAGTGGAAAGTAAGATATATCTTTGCAGTATTCTATATGTTCTCTAGTTGGGTGGGCTGGATATTCTTGTGTTTTAAGGACAATTTTGTCATTACATTCAGAAATAGTTTTCTGTTCTAAGAGCTGCAAGAGTGATTTATAGACAACACACATAAGGACAGACACCATAACACCAAAATGTCACTACCTCTGAGATGGAACGTGGCAGTTATTGACCAAAATACAGCGACGCTTTGCAAGGGTGAACATGCGGATTACTGAGGAGTCCTGAGTTTAATTTGAAATTGAAAGAGGATTTAAACACGTGAAAACAAAGTTGCCTGCATCAAAACTTTACCAAGAGGCTGGACTACTATTGCTAGTCCCCAGAAATGTTTGTAGGGATTCTTGGTGCTCAGCCCATGCTTAGCTGGTCCCGGCAGCAGGGATGGGAACTGATCCAGCTGAAAATTAATGTCATGAAACTCCACTTGGGGTAGAAACACTTCAGCATTCACCAACTGTTCCTTGCAAATGGTTCATATCCCTAATCACTTCTCCATCCATTTTTACAAATTAGGTCCCTTACATATTGTTTAAGACATTACATGATTAACAGCCTCAGCATCTGAGCTTTCCTGCATTATGTTACAGGAACAACATGATTTGTTTTTACTAGAAGTTCATTTGTATTATGAATGTCTTTTATTACTTTTAATATATCTTAAGTCAGTAGAACTTCTGCTCTTTGTCATTACTTATATCTATTTTCCAGCACAAAGTAAATTTGGGGAGAAACTACTTGCTTAGTGGACCTCAAGGTAACTCCCCCCAGCTGATTTGTTAGATCTTTTTTTTACTTACAAGGGAATTTGGTCGCTCAGATTTTAGCATTGTGCACTTTGGGATCAGGAAGGGAGCAGAATAAAGACATACAATCTGATATTTCCTCAGATGGAAATGGACTTCTCCATTTCTACTGACCTGCTGAGCTCTGCAAAGCTTCCCTAGCAAAACATGCAACTAAATAAACTTCACCTAAATAAGCAGGCATTGTTGCCAGGTGCTTTGAAGCCTCCCCTCCCCTCCCACCTTAGTGTTTGTACCCAAGTCTCATCAAAGCTGCCCTTCCCACCCTGGGTGTTTACATCAGCAATAACTGTACTATTAGCTAAAATCTGCAGCACAAATAAGGCTTGGGCCTAAACTTGCTTTGGTCTAAACTTGCAATCAGTTTTTGAATTTAAAATAAGGAAACTTCTAGAGGATTCAACCAGTCAGAATTGTTTTGCACTAGACAGAAGGGCTGATATGACTAACTAGATTTCTTCCAAGACTGATGTTCTAATTTCTGCAGGGTTTCATGGTGACCTTTGGTGCATTTCATGATCTGGTCCTTTAGAAAGCACTACATTACATCTCAGTCATTGTACAAATAACATCTTGGGATTATAGCCTGCTGTTAATAAATGTGGTTAATCATCAATAAGAGAGTTTCAGCTATTATACCCTGACGATGTAATTTTATACCTCGCCAATCCAGAGAAATCGGTTCCATTCCTTTTAGATTTGCTGAATAGATTTGGGGCCTTTCAAGGTTAATGTCACTAAATCATCTGCTAATTCTAAAGAATCATTTGAGTACCTGGAGACAACATTCTCTTTTCGTATGTCTAAGTTAGGTTTTAAATACTTACTCAGCTTTATATAATCTGCTGGGTTTAGAGGGAAGATTGATATTGTTGTTGCTGCACCAAAGCAAACATACAATGACCTTGATAAGTGGTCTATTTTATGCATAAGTTGCATAGGATGCATTAACACCACTAAAGTCATCAGTCTCAGACAGTTAGATCTTCCCTCATTAAACTCCATTTCACTACCAAGTCAGCTGAAAAAAAAAATAAAATTAGAAGTCAATGAATGGTCTTGTTTGTGGGGAGAAGGAATGTCTGTGCAGAAGCCCAGCTACAGTAATTTTATCTATGCTAGCTCACTACAGGCAGTAGGCTAACCATGCAGCCTGCAGCTCAGAGTGGCTTCACTTGCCTTCCTCTTAACTTACACTGTGACTGAGTGTAGACATACTAAATGTCAGTGAGAGAGCAAGAGCTTGCTGAAGACACATGAGAAAGTCTGGGTTTGTAGACTCTCATCATATGGAAATCATACCAAAGCAGAGTTCTCCCCCACCTCAATCCATTTCTGGTACATTTGGCAAGCAGATCTAGGGTGGGAAAGCTCTCAGGAAGATGGGTGAGGGTTGGTTTTGTTTACTTTGCGCATCCCTTTTTGGCCAGCACCTGCTACAGCAGGACTGAAAAGTTAATTTTGCCTTGTCCTAGATATGTCCGTGAATTGTTTATCAGTGTCAAATATCTATAAATATAAGGCACAATATATATAAGAAGACATATTATATATTAAGAAAATCCTCCCTAATTTTTTTTGAGAGGACACATGTTTATTCATGCATCTGTGGTGGCAACGGATTAAAATTTTTGTAATAAAAAAAAAGACTTTTCAATGCATAGAGTACATAACTTACTATCAATTTTGTAGAAAGTTTCCCAATTTTTAGAATGGCCCATAATGACTTTTATGTTTTAATCTGCACATTAGAAGTATCAGTCTTTGAGGAAACCTGCTCATACCTTCCCACCATGCATTGCAATGAGTATAGGAATGAAAAAGCTTTTCTCTTCTAGTTCTTGCTGACTTCCTGGCTTAGAAGCATGGGGATTACTCCTATGATATTTTATTTGCAAAGTGTTGTGAATCTGATCTATTAAACTTATTTGCAAATTGTTTCACTAGTTCTATAAACAGGATATATAATGGAGGAATAGGGAGGAGAAAATTGGCAAATAATGCTATCAAAATACTATAACATCAACTGAATAAATTACCTGCCAAATGCTGTTTGACTAGTTCCAATGTGATTGTCACAGGTAGAGCCTGAAATCTCATCCAGGCAGGAGGAGTGTATGGAGTATGATTGCTGTCTATAGGGTTCCAGGTAGCTGCAGGATACAGATCACCCTGCAGAGGTACAACCCAACTCTGGGCATCTTTTCTGAAGGAAATTCAGGCTCCCTTTTAGGGTATTCTGAGAATAAAATACCTGCTTGCAGAGCTGCTGTTGTTAGTCACTGGTATTGCTCATAATGTGCTAGGTGCGACGCCGATGAAAAAAACAGTCGCCAGCATTTCCCTCGCTCTTCTCGCTGAAGGATAGCAAGGAACGTAATTTGGTGGCTAAATGCAGTTCGTTTATCTCCTGCCTTTAGCCAACAAATTTATCACACACATTAATATCGAAAGAGGTTAGAGTTCAGTGAATGAAACATTTGTTTTCTTGTGCTCTCTCTATAAATAAACTCTCTTACTTTCATGGCAGTATTTTTACAAAGCGAGTGAGAGAAACAGACACATTAAAGAGACAGTTGTGTGTGTGTGGTGGGGGAGGCTGTGTGCATGTTAAAATGCTCCCACAGCAGACCTCTGTGACTCTGACTCATTACATCTTCTCTCTTTTTTCCCCTCTGTTTTTTGTTGTCTCATAGTTATTAGTCAGCCAGACATTTTTTATCTCTTGGAAAGATACTTTAGCTCATATCCAATGTAATCATCTCAGGGGCTTCTACTTTAGTCCCCACAGGCCTGGAGAAATGACATCTCTTTTACTGATTAACAAAACAATACAAAATGCTAAGAAAAATGGCTTTATTCTCAGCCTTTCATTAACTCCTGCTGTGCCTGTTTGATTTGAAAGAGTTTGTTTCCCAGTTTCAAGCCAAGCTACAATTTCTTTCTGTTCTTTGGCCCACATAATGCAGTTGAGTGAATCAATATTTTATTTGCATCCCTAACAGATAATAGTACAGCAGAGTCTGCAAGACAAAATAGTGACAGCGTCATTATGCCCAGCCCTGCTGTCTTCTATTTCAGTGTGAATTCTGTCACACCACTGCAGCACTATGGGGCTAAGTTAGACCTGAGTCTGAGACAGAAATGAACATAAGCATTTTGATCATTTAAGAGCAAGTGAAAATCCCCAAAAGGATGGTCTGAGATTTGTATGAACTCCACCCTGTCTGTGCCAGCAGAGCAAAAGAAAGTCATGCTCAGAGCAACATGATATAATGTCATGAATGACACAGAGGTGCAAACATCCTGCTTCGTAATTCCACGGACTGAAAGTAATGTAGTGACATTGCACTTAAGTACAAGGAGATGAAAAGGGTAAATATATATATATTTAAAAAAAAAAAAAAAAAGAGAGAGAGAAAAAAGAGAGATCTAAAGCAACCCCTGAAACCTATTTAGGCTTCCCATCCCCACTGCTAGTCAGCTCCTCCAGCAGAAGAAGCATCTTAAGAAATGGAAGAGAAACTTTATAGGGGAGAAAGTAGAGAAAGCAGGTGTTTAAATGACAGCACACAGAAAGGTAGACTGTCTCATAGCCACTAGGATTTACTCTTCTGTCCTGAACATGTCCAGTGGGCAAAACCTTGGTACCAAGATCCCACAACCACCAGCAAGGGTGAAGAGGATTTTGAGAACACCAAACACAGAGCAGTTGGGTTGTCTTGCTTGTTTTCTCTCTTTTTGTGCTTTTGACACAAGACAAATGATGACCCAAACATGCTGGAATTATCTCCTCCCTCCCCCAAGACGTTTCTTTATTTTGTTAAGGGTTTAACTTTTCACAAAATTTAGCTGTGATCAGAAGGATGATGGCCCCAGTCAGAGGAGTTCTATGGTTCCTCAAGAAAGCCAAAGGTTTGTAAGGTCTGCTTCCCTCATTGCCACCCCCAACAATATTCAGCCTTCGATCAGAGTTGTCACTTAGAGATCTCTTGCAATAAGCTACCTTTTTGCATCTCACCTGAATGGAGCCTTTACAGAGTCATGTGGGAATGGGATGGCTCTGCTAAATATCCCACCGGGCACTTCAGCACCTTGGAGAGCTGCCGTGTTGGGGCAAAATGACACACGCGATGCTATTTGTCAGTCACAATGTTTAGGAACTTTTCATTCTATAAAAAGATACCCTTTTTATTATTATTTTAGGGTTTGAGAAAAACAGATATCAAAATATCCAACTTTCTTATAGGACAGAAAAAGTATTTTCTCTTCACAGCACTCTGGACTCCTGAGTATCCATCAGATGTCAGAGTCTCACTCATGACTAAAGATGGCAAATACACCAAAAGAGATCTGGCAAATTTTGGAAATCATGCATTTCTTTCAAAAAGGAATTCATAAGCTCTTGCATGGACTTTCTCAGGGTAGTCAGGTGGGTTGTTTTTTGAACAGTCTGTGCCTTTAGCAACCCTTATAATTAAACTATCTTCAACATCAACTCAGTCTCCTCTATTGCAATCACCTCTTGCCAGCGTGGTTTTGCATATATCTGTATACCCATGTCCCACTCTGCACCACTGGAACAGGCACAACACTTCACTGGCCCAGGGGTACTATATTCCGTAATGTCTGCATCTTTTTTGATACTGCGCTCAGCCAAATACATGGATGGACTGATCATATCCTACTCAGGAAGCGCAAGATTTTCACTCATGTACAGTCTTTCAAAAAACTTCACATGAACTTTCAGGATTTTCTAGCAATTTCACATCAAGACTGATTTTCCCAAGTGGCTGAACCACAAAACTTAACGAAGGGAGTTTGTGATGGTTGTTCACAGAAGTATTTGTCAATTATTTTTTACAGCATATGACAGGGTTCGTGCCCTAAGAAGCCAGCCTAGCCTTTACCCTAGAGGTGAAGACCTTAACAGGCTCAAAATATAGCTTATTTTCTGTGTGGTGGCAATACTCTGGAGTCCCAGTAAAGGACGAGGACCTTGTTGTACTAAGAAAAAAAACTGCAGAGGTGTGCTGTAAAGAAAGTGCGGTCTAAAAGACACTACCTCTGCTCTCATGACCACCTTAGACACTATCCTGGTTTCCCAAGGATTAGGACCACAATGGTTTCACAATTACTGAGCAGTTGGGCACTGCAGCTCTGTCTCATCCACAGCAGGGAGCAAGCTATAAATAATCTTTCTAATTCTCAACGTCTCCTCCCCTTAGGAGATCTCCTTTCTCTAAATATTCCCTCATTTCAGAACTTCTGCTGAAAATTCTGTCAGCAGGGGTCAAGACGTAAAATTTTATACTAGATTTGGCAGAAGAAAGGGTAAATATTTATTTATAGCTCTTTAACAGTGATAGAAAAGTAATGACAGTGACAGTAGAATCCATCAGGTACCTTTATTATCAACATATGGCCTTAAATGAGGAAAACTGTCTCAGGAAAGCAGTGCAGCAGGCCACCACCCAGCCTTCCTGTTGGGCTGGAAGTCAAAATTTTTTAAACTGTCTGCACAACAAAACTTGCAGTTTCATATGGAAATGATTAAACCATTAAGCAAGATTAAAATGTCTCGCATGTCTCCTCACAGCTTTATGAGCTCACCAGTGTATGTTACACTATAATGAAAAAATACAATGTGGAAATGGAAAGTTAGGCGCTATTGAAATACATCCTAAAAGTAGAAGCAAAAATTCCCTCAGACCTTTTCAGGAGGACTTGTTTTGACATGTTGTTGTCAAAATTGTGGATCAAACTGATACATAGGAGTGTTGTTGAAAGGAAACTCAGTGCTGAAAATGACAAGGAAGTTTAGTAAGTGTTGTGAATTAGAGTACAGAAATCGGGTTCCAGTCCCCACCAAGCAGCTCGATGAACTTGAAGATCTTCCTTTCTATTTTTTATGCTCTCTCAAAAGTTAAGGCTGGAGCAAGGACTTTCTTTTTCATGTGTCTAATCAATGCCTACCTATTGCAGTGGCAATTCAGTCTTAGCTGGAACCTTTAGCTGTAAATCATATAATAAACCATAATATTATACAGGTAATCAAATACAGTCCCTAAAGATATATTCAAATCTGCGGTGATCAAGAAGGAATATTTTGTCTGGTTCATTCTTTAAATCACCATCTTATTTCTGATGAATCATGCCTCTGCACCTTCTGCTCAACAAATAGTTCTTTTTCTCCATGGAATTCAGTTCTTATCTTTCCAAATCATGCCATTATCCAAGACGCCAGTTTAAGCCAATTATTATGATATATGTGCCTACTGGTACCTGGACTGCAATCATTAGTCATCTGAACAGGCCACTAAAAAAACATCAGGTTGAAGAGGACCAGCCTGTTGCCACCACCCTCATTGTCCACACCCTGGACATGGCTCTCATCACACTTTGATCTCATGCAGAAAAATATTCTCCACAACTGCTAATGCAGGAGTTTGATTTTAAGTACTCTAAACTGTACGCTTAACCATACATCAACTCAAAGTCTGATGCAGCTTCTGTTAGCAGCTAAGATTGCCCATGACAGACTCTAAAAACTGCAGAAAGCTGCTTTGTCCTTTAATAGTGGATTTCTCTTTGAATGATCAGTGCGGAAAGGCCCATACAAATAATGAATCATGAATTAAATGGCTCAGTAAATAAAAAATGGACTTATCAAGGACACAACAACCACTGTTGTAAGCCAGACCCTCTAGTGCAAGGAAAAGATTGGCACTAATGTGCCACATGCTTCATTTCTTTCTTCATTTACAGAGGGAGCCATAAGCCTTAAGAACGAATGACATTTATATTAAGAGAAAGAAAAAGCAAAACAAAAGTAAAGTCTCCTAAGGAACACAATAAATAATATTGCCAACCTTGAGCAGTCAAAAATGGAGAGTCTATCACCTAGGAATCCTGGAGTAAAAAATCATGGGAATGTTTTTTGTGCTAACTTGGTGGAATTTTTATTTTAAAATAACAATACCTATTTTTTTTCTGGATTTTGAGACTATACAGGGGACTCATTTTATATAAACAGGCTGTCCTTCACAGCTAGAATGCTAAATAAGTTCCTATTTCTTTTTTCCTTTTCCTTTTTTCCTCTTTCCTTTTTCCTGAAGCTGGAGCTCTAAGGAAAATCCCAAAAGCTGCAGAACTCATTGTAAAATTGCAAAAACACATGTCCTGGCACGTCACATTAGTTCTCTTGCACAAAACTGTAGCTGTCTCTGCAGCCATCAGGCTTGAGAAATGCAAAGGCAATGTAGAAGGAAAAACAGCACGATCCTGCCGTCACTCCAGGCCCTGCAGTTGTCCTGCAGAGACACGGACAGCAGCTCTCTCTGCATGGATCTCCTCTCTATTCCTGACAATTCATATGAACCATGGTCCAGGATGGACCATGTTGTGGCAAGGAGGGAGGGAGCTGTCCTGAAATAAGAAGTATTGCTTGCAAAACAGAAGTGTTTTGTGCCACCAGAGAGCATGAAGAGACAAGCACTAATCCTGCATCTTTCCAGTTTTGGAGTGCTGTGCAGGATGCAGAGGCTGTTTGGGACATTGCTCTCACAGCCAGACCCGGAGCAGGAGGGAAGGGTGCACCACCCATGGGTGTCCCAGGGCTGAATGTCTGAGTCGCCAGACGATGGGCCTGTAGCTGCCTCCTCTGAACTCTGTGTCCTCACAGTCTCATTTCCGAAGGGTGTTATTTCACTGCTGCCTCCCAGATAATGTAACTGAATCATTCAATTGAGCATAAAATAGAAATTTGGCTTCTTATCTGCTGGGAAACCAGCTTTACTATTTTCTTTCTGCAAAATACATTTTTCACTATCTTATCTTCTAATAAACAATCCCAGCTCTGCAGGCTGCAGAAATGTTCTGAACACATTTAAGAGACATTTTTTTCCACCCTCTCGCTCCCCCTCTCTCCCTACCCCCTTATCCCCCCCTTCCCCCCCTTCAAAACGTCTGTTTTAAAGGCATATTTTTAAAGGGGATCCAATTTGTATTCCATCTTCCTTTCCTGAAGGTATATATTTTTCATAAGCCTGTCCTCTGCTTTTGAGGCCTCTCTATCTCAGTTTAATTTTCATTCCCAGCTCCCTTTCTTCCCCTGTGCAGAACTGAAACACCAACTCCCCCCACATCCCTAATGCTTTCTCTTGTTTTAAGAAAAAGGCAATTCAGACTTAAAAACTGTGCTCCCCTCCCCTGGACCTGCCACACAGTGCTTGCCTAACGGAAACTAAACGTGTCAGTGAAAGGTCAGCTATGAATTTTTAAAGCTTTCTATCTCACTCAGGCTGACATCAAAAGCATTAGCTGTAGCACTAAATCAGGGAGCGAGGGGGAATTAGAATATGCAACAAGTCCTGCCATAGAATGCGACACAGCAGAGGATATTCAGAGGCCCCTCTCAGGATGGGAAAAGAAGCTGCACCAAAATTCAGTGTCAAGGCACTGATTTCTTGCTTGTCTGCCCTCCTTCTTTGACAATCACACCAGCTAGCTGCCTCTTCCAAGGGATCAGTGAAAAACAGGACATGGAATGAAAATTTAAGAGATGC
Source organism: Nipponia nippon (assembly GCF_047370975.1). Classification (NCBI taxonomy): domain Eukaryota; kingdom Metazoa; phylum Chordata; class Aves; order Pelecaniformes; family Threskiornithidae; genus Nipponia; species Nipponia nippon. The sequence goes on from NW_028262332.1 coordinate 5,157,548, forward strand.
ATCATGCATTGATGTCATCGCTGCAAATCAAAAGCTGATCTGGGAGGTGATTTCATGATTCCCCCTTATATATGACTCTATGATTTTCTCCTCGGATCCCCCAGCTATGCTCTAAGGGATCCTCTCTCTAGGTTAAAGCCTTTCTGGCTCCAAAAAAGGCAGAGTTTTTCTTTCTATACCAAATTAAGAAAGGTAGTGGAACAAAAATCAGTGTGATTCCTGCAAAAATGAGCAAATCATAGAAGAGAGAAAGCTACCATGTCCCAGCAGCTGTATCTTACAATGCACCTGGTTTGTTGGAGGCACACAGAGTCGCACTTGCTCTCTGGACCTTCACCGGCACTCACCTCTGGGGCTCCACTTCTTTCGCATTGTCTGTGTATTTTCTTGTGCTAGGCAGATAGCCGTGTCTCTAGGTAAATTTGTTTTGAATAGAAGATATCTGGATTTGCTGTAGAAGGGATTCAAAGCAACAGCTATATAGTAGAAATTTGTCATTTTGCTGCTTCTTCGCAGGCTGGTGTCACATCCTCATAGTTTGTGTCTCTTTTCCATAAACAATGAGCTCCATCCCAAGGTTAGAGTGCACAATATCACCTGCAACAACAGAACATGGGCACAGTTCAAGAGGTGATTTATTATTCATCGTTCATTTAACAATTTGGCAGCTGAAAGCAGAACTTATCCCATCAGGACTCCTATGTGCAGAGCAGCCATGAGTATGGCACAGATATGTTTTAGTGGGAACAAAGGATGTTCCCACTGAAAGGAAGAGTAAAGTTAAAAAAACTCTGGCACACGAAGCCTGCCTTGGCCTCTCTGCAAATCATTAAACTGGAGTGCAGGGATGTTCAGGAACATCATCTGGAAAGTCTGGCACTAAAATGCATGTGATATCTGGTCTGAAAGCCTTCCTTCCCTGTGCTGGAACAGGCCGATGTGGCTTATGGTTTTCCATTAGATAGTGCCAGATTGGGGTAAACTCCCAGCTGGTCCAACTGAGCCTAATAAGAACTGTCACCAATTGCAATGGGACAAATTCTGAACCCTCAGCAATGCATCTTTCACACCTTTACACCATTTCATCCCCTGTCCCTTTTCAAGCCCTCCACCATACTTGACTGGCTCTTTTCAGACCATTTCTTGATTCCTTTAGAGGAGGATGCAATGATTAGGAGTGGAAGACTTCTGCTTTTAAAACAATATAAATTCATAAAGATTTAAAGTGTTTTGTGGAAATATGTTTATTTTTAATAGAAAACATGTTTCTCATTGTTCTCCAATGTGTGACCACATTTAGTTTCAGCTTTTTATTTCATGTCAGCCATTATATCATAGAGAATATTAATTATGGCATGCTTATATCTAACATTTCCTAAAATCACAAATATATTTCACATTGCGTTACGAAGTTTTAAAATTATTTAATTATGCCCTTGTTTCTGAAATAATTTGGAGGGGGGAGGCATGTAACATTTCCATTTCCTTAAAAAATGCCAACATATTGACTTTTTTCCCATTCTGGATGGAAACAAATTCCAGTGTGTCACAGTTGAACAGAAATTCTGTTTTCCAAACAGCTTCAGTTTCCATCTGTCCATAGTGAATCACTGTCCATCCATCCACACAATCTTTCAACCTTATTCTTCATCCAGCTTTTTCTCTGTGTTTACATCTCTCCATCTGGCTACCCGTATGCTCCTTGATATCTCCATTTACCCTTCCATGGAGCTAATTTTCTACCAGCAGAACATTCACCAAAGACTTGGAGACCAATCATGTAGTCTTCTGAGCTCAGAAATGAAGTGGCAGAGATAAACGCTTGATGAAAAAGTTTGCATCTTTGACTGAAGAATGGCAGGACTGATGAAGAAAAAGTAGATCCTGAACTTCAGGGATGCCTGATATTTGTTTAACATGTTTAATGAGTGGGACAAGACATTTAAGCAGGAAGAATTATGTAGGCATCTATCCATTCCCACTAGAAGTATCACAGTCTTTCTTGATACTGAGAGATCATATCTGTTCATCGCCTTGTTTCTTCTGGCTTTCACAGTACTTTGGCAGAGGGCCTAGCTTTTCCTAGCTGAAGGTGGCCATAAAACCATTAGAGTACCCCATGTTGTTCCATATTTAAAATCCACATCAGATCATTGCAATGGTCCATAAACCCTCCATAAACCTGTGTAATGAGCTGTACTAAGAGACATGGTGTCTTGTTCCTGGGTGGCATAAGGCCAGCCCCTGAAAAGACTGCCACTATGTTATATGTGTCCGATGCACCTTCACAAGAGTGTCCCCATGCACCCACCCAGGTGACATGCCCAGCTGCTAAGATAATCTGTAATGTATTTCTTTTCTTGCTGGAAACCCAAATCTTTTGTTCGTACACCTGGCTGCAAAGGAATAACTTGACTTGAAGACAGTGGTAGACTACAAGATCCAGCGAGTCTTTTTTGAGTCATCCCCCAAAAAGCCTAGAAATAGTTCCTACCACCTCTCACCCAGTTCAGAGTTATACATAAATGCTTGATAAGTGGTTCAGGCCTTTTACTGAACTTTCAAATCATCCCCTATCCCCATCCATATTACAGCTACTGTGCAGCACTTCCATTTATCTTTTGACTGGATGAAAACTTACAATTCATTGCATTGAGATGTTTTTCATTGCACAATGCTCTGTTGCCCTGCTCTCATTTAGAGATGAGTTCGCTAATGTGAATAAAAGGACCAGGATAATCAAAATCCTAGTGGATTTAGGAATTTGAATCTCAGTGAGATAATATCTAACTGCATTAAACTTCTGTCAATAATCCAATCAAGAAGAATAACACCCAATTAAACCCTCACAGAGAAGAAAATTCTGATAGGAAATAAAAATTGTAAATATTTTTTCTGAATTCTGCTTATTTTTGCCACTTTTTTTCTTTGAATTTTCATGTTCTAGAGTCTGAAATATTGAGGGTCATTCTAGTTCTTGTTCACTTGCTAAACATCTCTTTATTGACATAGCAACACTTTTTATTTACTTAATAGTGAAAAAGTCATGTCTGTATTTGTCAGCTAACCAAATTATGTTCAGGCAAAATATTATTTTAAATCTCAAAACAGGGAAAATTAGGGGGAAAATGACAAGTGCTTAGGAAGCAAAAAGGATCTATAACATATACTAATGTACAATCCTACACAAAAGAGCAAAGAATATACTAGAATACATAAATCAGAGAACAACCTGAGTGACAAATGAGTTGTTCTTTTCACTAGATTGCGCATTGGTGAGATTTGAGCTGGAGGACTATGTTCAGGTTTGGCACAGCATTTAGGGGAAAGGTGGACAAAGTGGAGAGAATCCAGAGCAATGAGAATGATCAAAAAATCAAAGGGGAAAGACAGAAGCACTTAGGGTTGTTTAGCAGAAAAGATAAAGGAAGAATCAGGAGGTAACCTCCTTCCAAAGAATAAAAGGTTCAAAAAGGAAGATATAGGGCAAGAAACACGGCTTAAAGTGCAGCAGAGATAGTTATGCAAGGTTTTAGGAAGACATTTTTCTCATTCCAGGAAATAAAGCAGTGGAACAAGTTGCTTGAGGATGGTATTGATCCCCACCACAGGAAGTCTTTGAGAACAAGGTTAAGCCAAAGTCTGGAATGGGAACAGTCTAGCTAATCCTGCACTAGGTTGAAGAGCAGAACAGGTAACCTCTAGAGATCTCTTCTGTCCGTACTTTCTGGAGGTCTGTGACCTACAGATACTTTAACATCGTCCCTGTGTGGCTTGTCAGGGGTACCTGAGATGTCAATTGCTTCATGTTCACATCCCTATCTCTGCTCAAGCTTCCTTTCAGTTGTGACCGAAGCAGAATTTCTAGATACTCTTCTGAAAGGCTTGTAAAGCTCTGGTAAACACAGGGCATGTTGGGTATCCCATTTGGCTCTGACACTTTTTAAAAATCTAGTTATTATTGAAAGTTACTGTGCCAGCAGTTGTATTATTAATACTATTATTTATTATTTATGAAGTGCCGAGTGTGTGCTAGATGCTTATATGATTATACACTGAGTTACGCTGGAGTTGCACAGTCTACTGAATTACGATGTAATGTTATTACCTGCAGCCTTTGCATGAGAATGATATTTTTCATTTACTGTAGTTGGCTCTTTCATCATGTGATGGTCTGAACAGGGTCTGTGAATTTTAAGTCATTAACGTGCTAGACCTGATGCCAAAAGGAGGCAGTGAGGGAAATGGTACCCCCATTTTGTGGATGGAGGATAACATTGGGGCTCCAAGGAAACTAAACATCCTGGTGTCACACAACAAAGCACAAAAGCTCTCAACCCATTGTAAGCTGCTGGTTATTTTTACTGACTTGAATGAGAGAATTATTGTGCCTGGAAATGGAAAGTCTTCATTCCCTTGTGGACTCAGATGGCTTGGCTTAGCTGGGATCCTGTATCAATGACTTCCACACACTCGTTACATATTACATCCAAATGTATTCCCTTTCACATCAATACTCTTTCTACCACCATTCAAGGCAAAGACAGACTGTTCTTCTACAAGACAGAAGAATATGTGTTCTTAGATTTTCTGTATTCCATTCGATACTTGCCACTGTATAGCTATGCACTTGCTCATGCAGTTGTTCTAATGGGACTAAATTTTCAAATCTTTTGATCTCTCTTTACACAATATTTATTCATGTTTTACACAATGTTAATTCATAGTAAAATTCATGAAATTTTGGAGGTACACCATTGACTTCCCTTGCAAAGACAGTCAGGTGGAATAAACAAGATTTTTAAACTATCAGCAGTCAGAGAGAGGCATCTTTATCCATTTAAAAATATTAATCATATTGTTTTTAATCATCATCTGATCAGTTCTCATATCTACACTGTAGGAGTAGGACATTACTATGTCCATACTTCCAACTGCAATTTTAATCAGAAGAGAGACTGCTCTCTGGTTTAATGAAGTAAATGAGACCTCCGGTAATATTGTCTGTGTAATTGACATAGTTCTCTGGGAAACATTACACTTTATAATGAAAATACTGTATATAATTAGGATCTAATAGGAAGAAAATAGTAATTAGGCAGAATTAACTGAACAGAAGTAATCAAGCAAATAAAGGTTATTCTCTGGAGAGGACCCTTTGGGGTTCAAATGTGTACATCCTATGATTGTAGAGAAGTCACAGTAATTAACAAGAGTCTTTTCATTGCATAAGAATAGCCTAACATTGGCTACTGGAATGACCCCTGCAAATCAGAATGTGTTATTTCAGTCCTGTGCTTTCACAGGCATTGCGGGAAGGAGATTGTATCCAACACTGTATGTGCTTGCACAATGGCTTTAGCAGAGGTTATGAAGGCATCGAGACCTTTAATTCTGTTCTTGTCCCAGCCTTTGGGGGCCCTTGTTGCTTTTCACTTTCTCCTCTTGCTCATCAAAGTTTCCAGAGCAGCTTGCTGTACATGAATTTCACAGTAACACTAATCCACATAAGATTTCACAGTAATAAGCAGATTACACAACAGTCCATGAGTGATCCTTTCTGTGGAATTACCAGGGTAAGTCTAGCCAGTTGGTTAAGTACAGGTCTGAGCCCATTCTCACCCACATGGGAAACCTCCGAGCCTGTCCTATGAAACTCTTCAGGCCCAGTTCTGGAGCATGGTTGTGGGGAAAGCATGAGTGTTCCTGCAGTCTTAGGAGCATCTCAGCTTCTCATCCATGTGATCTGGGCAAGGGGGACAGCACAGGACCATGCCTATTCCAGCTCAACCCATGCAAAGTTATCCTGAGAGCAGCCCTTGCTAAGCACAGAGTGGACACTTCAGTCACATACCAAAACTGACAAGGTAGGCAGAAAGCACACAGGCCATGGTCCTGAGCCCATTCCTCTTCTAACCACGTAGACAAAAAGAGAAGAGGATTCAGTCTTGTTCAACAGAAAGGAATTCAGTAGTGTAAAGCTTCTTGAGCTTTGAGACATTTCCATCAAAGAAAACAGATAGCCACCAGTCTAGTATAGCACAACCAAATACCGGTATGAAATGGGATGTTCCTGATAGCGGAGCTCTTGGCACAATGGTTATGTGATCATTATGGACATTGACTGTCACTTTGTGAAGTAATTTGCACCGCTCTGAAAGCCACCCACCTGCTCCAGGACCAGGAAGCTTGCCCAGACACTGCCACCTGAGCATATTTCAGTTCCTCTGTGAGTGCAGAGTGGGTCTCATTGCAGGTTACAGCTTCTCAAGGATTCCTTCTGATTTATTTTCAGAGATTGATAGTAATGGTCAGACAAAGGAAGACAGCAGAAGTCATCCAGGGACCAAAGGAGAGATGGTGTTTTTCTTTCTTCCTCCCACCCTGTTCTCTCTACTGGAGTCAATCAGGGGCAAAGGAGAAACACCTGCTTTTTAGGTGAGCACAAGAGGCTGAAAGCAAAACCACTGATGACCAAAGATCTGTCAGGAGAGAGCTCAGAGAAGTACATAACATGAAACAGGATGAATCCAATACTTCTCTTAAGCAGAAATCATAATTGGACAAAATAGATGAGCCCAGGTGTGGCTTTAAAGCAGTTCCTATTGCTTAACAATACTCCTTCGATTCCTATTTATTTTTCTACTTTATTTATCTATGCATTGATCTTTTGAGTAAAGATGTACTACAACTATCAACATAACACTTAGGGTAAATTAACAACAAGAATGGCTTCATGGATTTTTTATTTTTACTCACATAGAGCAAAAGTGAAGGTCTCACACAGCTCCCAACTTGGATGAGATTTTCTTAAATTACACAGACTTCTTCCAATGAATTTGTTCCTTTAACCACTAACATGTGGCACCAACCACAAAATTCTTATTAGATTGGTAACCATTTCTCACCCTTATCCCTTCACGTTTTGTGAAGTGTGTTGTCCCTTAAAAGGGTAAGTAAAGCATGTTTCTTTAATGTGATGCCTAGTATATCATTTCACCTCTGATCTTTCAAGTTGTCTTGTTGGAACTTAATTCCCCATTTATGCAGATGTAGATGCACTGATTTCAGTGGAAAAAGCACTGCTTTGAGTCAGAGGATTTCAGCCCATTATCCTAGTGTTCAGGTCCATCAATTGTACCTGGCTAAAGCAGACCTTCTGGAAAGGAATTCAGTACTGATCTGAAGACTTCAGGATGGAGAATCCAGCACGTCTGTTAGCACTTTGTTCCAATGATTAATTGTCCTTACTGTTACAAAATATGTCTTACTTCTAATTTGAATTTGTCTGGCTTTAGAATCCAGCCATTGGTTTTTATTACACCTTTCTCTGCTTGATTAGTGTCCTTTAGCACCCAGTGTTTTCTCTCAGTGAAGATACTTATATCCTTTAATCAAGTCACTTTTCAGGCTCCTATTTTGATAAGTGCTTGGGTGAATTGAGGTTAAAAAAAGCTTACAGCAAAAGACACAAGTAGAACTTGTGGAAAATTTTTTTTTTAAACCTGAAATCTCAGTGTAGAAAGAAAAGAAAGGGAGAACTTAAATTAAAATTTTCATAATTTTTTCTCATCTTTTTAAATTTCAAGCTTCATTTTTTCAAATAAAATAATATTTCTGATTATATGTGGGTTTTTTTTTCAGGTGGAAGATGATTGAAATGGAACTATTTTTCCCTTTGCCTGCACTTTTTTATCTAGCCACTTAGATCTCTATTTATAGTCCACAAAGTAAAGTGAATGAAACTCTATCACGTCTCTGAAGGGAGTGCTTACAGAAGATCAGGCTGGAAGAGCTCTGTAGAGCAGAGAGGTGAAATGGATGAGCTGCAGTGAATAGGGTGTCTCTCAGAGGCAACACATTACTCCCTGCCCAGAGGGATAGGCTATGTTTTGGGATCTCTTGAGCTTTGTCTCCTATGCAGTTGGGAATCTCTCTTGCACAACTTTGGAGGTCTTTCAACTGTTTTTGCAGCACCAAATGCCTTGCAGAAAAGAGTATTTCAGCTACACTCATGGTGTTCCCAAATATATCTTTTTTTGTAACAACTGTGGAGAGGTTCTCTAGGGTCTACTTACCCCTTACTGAGCCATGATAGGTACTCACGGTGTGGGTTATAATCTAGCATGGCCTGGAAAAGGACCAATTCAGGAGTATCAGATCCACGCTCTGCTCCCAGAACCAAACTAATCGCCACAATTTTGTCTGGCTCTCAGTGCATGTTGTTAAACTACCTAAGCAATGTTTAATCCTTTTGGGTTTTGATGCATTAAGCAATGGGGGCTAAAATGCACCTTATAGATATAACATAAAAGCAGGGAGAAAAATGTGAGAGAAACATTGGGACTGTACTGGAGTAGGACTGAGTTTTCTTCCTGGCTCTGTTGCTGACCTTCTGGATGAACTTGGATAAACAATGTCTCTGTCCTGTGCCTCAATTTCCCCATCACTAAAATGATTGGGACAAATGAGCCAAGAGTGTGCCTGACCAAATTAAATCTGTGACCAAAATAAAGAGAAATAGAAGAAACAGAAAAAAAAATGGAAAACAAACAAACAAACAAAAACCACCAGCCACAAGCAACAATTGTACAGAGAAGTTTATGAAGCCTCACTTTCTCTGTCCTGGTGTCTGCTTCTGTAATGTCAGATAAGCTCCAAGCTCACTCTACAGCTGTCCTCCAAGGGCACTTCCAGATTTCACTCTACCCAATTGCATAAGTTGAGGAAATTTATAAGAACTTAATGACTTTATAATTCCAGCAACTCTCTTGGATTAGGTGGGAGTGAGGAATGGACTCACAATTTATTCCAGGGAGGACAAACACATGCACAAGAATGATTGCCCGGAAAATCTTTGTCAAACCAAACAAGTTTTTTGGTTTTTTTCTTCTTTTAAAGGTGTTTGATGAAAGGAAAAAACAGTGGGAGGGGGGAACCTATGGAGTAAGAAATATGTTTATGAGATCACTTCATTTAAACTCAGATTAAATTTTTCATTCTATTTGTAGGACACTTAATTCTTGAAAGAAACATTTTTCTTTTCTTTTGTTCAGCGTGTTGGTAAACCTGTAGAAGAAAAAGCCATTTTAGACCATTGAGGTGTTATGTTTTAAGCAAGTCTCAAAGAATGCTTTCTCTTTGCTTCAGAACATTTCTGTCCACTTCTTTTCCTTTTTTTTTAACAGAACTATTCACTCAACTCAGTGCAACTTTGTTGCTGTTTTTAGCCCAGACGTGAAAGCCCATTTTTCCAGCAAAATTACTGCTTCTTTAAAACTTTAGATCAACCCCTAAAAAATAATACTACCCCCCACCCCTTCATGACGTCTTTGAGACTGATACGTAAAAAATATCCTACGGCAGCCAAGAATTAATGTTATTATTGTTCTCTATTATCATGAGAAAAGTATGATCCAGACAAGTATCTAATAGCCACTTGTGCACACCAAAAGCAAGATGAAAAACCTCAGCAAGTTCAAAGTTTGTAGTCCAATTATGTTCTGTCTTGCGGGCCCTCTATAGGGGGTGAAAGTAAAGTCCCTCAAACCACGCCATATCATTGCAATATCTAACAAATCCTTTGGCACTCCAGCAAGGAGTTCAAAGAAAAAGCATCATCAGCTCAAATAATTACTGCCTATATTAAGTGTTTTAATATTGCAGATGGATGTAAAAGGCAAAGGACAATGGCTCAAACACAAAGAGCCTAGCAAAGTACAACCTGGGGAAGGCCACAGATATCCAGCACGTTATCCTTTTCCCTGTTCTGTTCTCTGCAATATTAAACCACTTAATCTGTAATTGCCTAAGCTTATGATGCCTTTGCTTTGAACTCTCTGTAAGAGTGCCATAGGATTTGTCAGATGTTTCTAAAACAAAGTCTGCCAGGAGGCTGAAAGGTCTCTTAGTAGCTATGACAATGGTTTAATGGAATATAATTTCCAGTAAAGGGAACTAATTTAATGTTTTCACATATCATGTAAGCAAAGCACCAGCTGAAAGAATGGGATGAAAATTATAGCAAGAGGCAATCAAGATAAACAGTGGTGTAAAATCATACCTCACCAATGTGCACTAAACATACTGCAGGAACTCGGCTTAGATATGAATTGTGTTTTCCTCTCAGTGAGGACAGCTCAGCCTGATAAAAAGGCACACTAGTCTCGGAGCCTGGCACAGCTGGGTTTCAAGCCAGCCATGCCAGTGATCTCCCAGATGACAGAAAATCACTTCCTCCCCTCTGTGCTCCCTTCGTACTGTTTGTCTTGTTTTGTCTTTCAAGACTGAAAACTCTTTTCTACCATGGACAGTCCCTCACATTGCAGAGTGGCTGTGATAAAGACATCCTTGAGATGGTGCTTGAATACACAGAACAAACATGCAGGGAAGGGAGATATGGCTGTCTGAGGTTTCCTAGGTATGATCAAGTCTCACCATTCTTCCTTAGCACATGGTGAGCAGAATCCTGAGGTACAGTCATCTTGTAGATGTTCCACATTTTCCTTTGATTCCTGTTCAGAACTCTTTGATGATGGTGTGCTTCTGCCAGGCAGCTATTAGCCTCCTCCCCAGCAGTGAATGTATCGCAAACAAGGTGGTGAAACCCCCTCCATGTGCATAGGAGTAGATTCTGCATAACCTGAAACAAAGTCCACCAAGAAGATTTGGCATTTATCCAGCAAAAGAGGATAGATGATGGAGATATTTATTATCATCTATTCCTATGCACTTGTGAGCACATGCTTGTAGGCATGTGCCTCATGTAAACTTATGCAGGAAACAGATATGATGAAAGTGGTTTTTCCAGTCAGAAAATCTGTCACAAGAAGAGGTTTATTGGTGATGTGTCTTGTGGTTTGGGTTTCCTGTGTTCAGGCAATAACAGTCTTGCCACCAAAATAAAAATTTGTTATTCCCCTGTTATTTTTCCCTATTTATTCCTTGGTTGTGGTGGCATATGTTGCTTCCTCTTGTGTGAAATGCTTTCTACTCTCAGATCGTTTCTCTGAAACGGAAATCTTCCCTGTGGCGTCTCTCAGGAGCATTTGCAAAAGTTCACATGGTTTCAGAAGTCTGGAGTGCAGAAGTGTTTAGTATGATTTGGCTGCCCAACTAAATAGTTGCTTTTCGGCATTCTACAGATGTCCCACTCCTGTTCTTTGAAGGAAATATGCTGAATTATTGAAATAAGGTAGAGCCGGGATTATGAGAGGAAGTACCATTTTACGATGAAAGCATTAGCCTTGAATTCAGGAGATATACCTTCTGTTTCTGACTCTGCCACAGATTTTCTAAGAAGCCTTAGGCTTATTACAAAAGCTGAGATCCATTTTTGTCTAACATAAGCCACACAAAATTTTTAGTAAGTTGCCTATGCTCCTGCTACAGTCAGTGGAGTGCGAGAGAGATCTCCAAAGAGAGCTTCACCCCACCCTACGATACATGACTAAGATAAATGAAATGATTCACATTCTGGAGGTGTTTCTCTGCTTAATGCTAACAGGAATCTAAATGACGAAGTTGGCCTACATACCTTTTAGATGGCTAAAATTAGGTGAGATTGCTTCCACCCTTTGTCTCACTCTGTGCCTCAGTTTCCCACATGTATAGAGCTGGTATGGTAATGCTTCTTTCCTCTGTCCTTTTGAATTCACTGGATTCTAAACATTTCTCTTAAAGAAATAACAAAATATAGCCTAACTTCAGCTGAGTCTTAGTAACACAGTTCTATAAATAACACGAATACTTGTTTGGGATTCCAGTAACTACAGCGTCTGAACTCCACGAACAGAGCATAAAACCAAGGAGTGGCTAGAGAAACAGGGTTTACTTGATTAAAAATGTTAAGAGAAATGGATGGGAAATTATCTGGCTACCTTCATTAAACATCTAAGGTATCTCAGGAAAGTTGGATGAAATTAGAAGAAATTATTAAAATGTAACCACAGATATAACTTTTATGATAGTGAATATATGTGCAGTAACTCATAACTAGAGCAGGTTGAAAAATGTTCTACTGGAATATTTTTTCTGACAAAAAAATGGCATTTTATTGAAATCAAACTATCCTGAGGAACACGTCAATTTAAGTCTTTTTTTTTTTTTTTCCTAAGAAATAGAACTGAAATGACATGTTCCCAATAAGGTTCAACTTTATCAGAACAGAATGTTTCAAATTTTTGGAGGTTGAAATGACTCCATTAAAAATGTTTTATGCAGATCGGTAATGCTTAAAATATCAAAACTGGAAGAAAGTACTTGGCATTGATCAAAAATAGTGCACTGATTAACCACAAATTATGTTTTTTAGAAGACTTCTTTTGGAAGAATTTCCCTTCCACCTCTTAAAAAAAAATAAAAAAATCTGAAAGTGTAGACCTCAGATAGTATTCAATATTGCTTCTACTTCGCTGCATGAAGCATTTAACTGGAAACAGATATATCTTCATTTTTATATGTCACCCACTGTTTTAATATATGGGTAAGAGAAAGAAAACAAAACCTTGTATCATAAGTATTTCTGTTGACATGTTATTAACAAAACAGCTACTGAAGATCACAGCTGCCATTGATATATCAGACTATAGGAGCCACCTTCAGAGGCAGAAAGATGATTCTTGTACTTCCTTCAGGGAAGAGTCTCTCAGCTTCCTTCTCAGAAGCAAATAAATCTGTTCAGTCTTTTCCTTCATGGTGTCCTGTTTAATGTGCCAGATTTCCGCAGAGTCCTTTTTTTTAACATATATGTAACAGATTGGACTCCCAGTGCCCCATGCCCTTCCTTACTTGGCAATTCCCTGAGGGTCAGTCTGGATTTCCTCTGTAAGTACAGTAGTCCCCAAGGTTTCTAATTCACATTCTCCTTGGTGAAAGCCCTGCAGCACTCAAGAAAGAGAGAGCTCAGACAGCTCCTGAACTCCATGTTTGACAGACTCCGAAGACTCATTTCATCAGCCGTTAATCTCCCACAATCCTCTAAGCTTTATCTGTTAAGACTGAAGCAAGCAGTGCAGCTTTGCCATACTTTAGACTTGTTATTAGTTTTCATAATTTTTCTCAAAAGAACATAAGACTAAATCAATCTCGCATCCCTAATATGTTGATAATCGTTTTGAAATATTTAAAGCTTCTCTTCTGAAAGCTTCACTGAAATAACCATCTCATCTCTCCCCTGGTGCTTTCTTGGCTCTTATTTTGGTGTTCCCTTTTCCCTTATCAGGCTTTCCCACATTGTTGAATTGCCATATGGCCAAAGATGCTCCTTTCTACTCCCACTTTCCATCCTGGGATTTGCTTCAAAATTTCCTTTTTGTCATTACATTTCCCCATCTGTATTTTCACACTTCTACTACCTTCCCACAGCTGACTTCTGAGGCTCCATGGTCTCTGGGTACCTACCAACTACAGTAGGTGCCTACTACTATAATGACTACAAGGCAAATCTTTTATTAATTGAACATTCCTGCATCAAATCCTGTAAAATTAGAAATGTCTCCCCATCCTGCAAAGATCCCAAGTCATTCCAAGGACCAGACTTGCAGCAGGTCCAGACCCATAAGAGGTATAAAATTAAAACAGATATGACTTTGACAGCAGTGGAACCACACTGCTTTGACCTGCAAAATAAAAAGAACCTTCTTTGTTTCCAGAGTCTACTGAACCACCCTGCTATTACCTGCAGTTAACTTACACTCAACATTTGCATGCTGTTATATGTATATAGATTACAACTCAATGTACTACATCCATCCAAAGGTGTTAAGCCACATCTACTTCGGTGTTAAAAGGAGCTCTCACAGAATTAAGCTGGTTTGACTAACCTACAGGATTGAAAATAGCCCCTAGACAAGCTCTAATGTCATTGCAGCAAGTATTCAGTGCTACTGGACCAGAATGTTTACCTCTGATATTTGTTTTTCCCTGATGTGAATAACCGTGCAAGATAGGGAACTAAGTCCCATGGCACTGTATCCCTGATACAATGATGTATTGAACTCTCATGTGAAGTAATAAGAACTGAAATTGTTCAGCACCTGAGATATGCAGGCCCCAGATCTCTGTGTAGCATCCGCCTGCTTATAGAGATCAAGGCAAGCAGAAAGCAACAAGATATTTAACAGAGGAATCTCTGCATCCCATTGCATACTAATTAAACACTAGACATAGATACATCAGGGGAAGCAGAGGGAGGAAGGAGGGAAAAAAAATCTCTTGGCAAGACAACGCTGCATTTCAATCTTTCACCTTCACTGGGTAATGGGATGTGATGGAACATTAAAACAAACAAACAGCTTTTGGTGTTTACAAGAAATGTTTAAATGGGAGATCACGAGCCAGAGGTGCTCCACAGAACATCTGGAGTACTGGAAAACAATGTGATTACGCAGATGAGTCACATTCATTAGGCTATAAAATCTCCAGTAATGAATGTACGAAAGGGACTTTCATGTAGATTGTCATCTATAGCCAGAAAAAACCCTGAAACCCCTAGATAATAGACTTGGCAGTTCTTTCCCTGCCTGCCCCCTTTTCCTCCTCCCCTTTGGAATGAGATTCCCAGTGTAATTACAAAGCTTCGTGCTTGCAGCTCAAAACCTATGTCCCTGGCGCAGGCGCAGATCTATGTGTGGGCATTAGCTGGGGAGAAAGGGAAGCAGGGATATGCATGTGGGTGTAACACTGCTCAACAGTCACTGGAACAAGACGTTCAGCGTCTTCATCTTCCCTATACACCTAGCACCAGCAGTGGTATAGGATACTTGTCCATATGCCCCCCTCCAGATGATCTCACTGACAGTGTAGACATCTCTTAGGCAGGAAAAGACACAACTTTAGGGGCACCTAGAGACATTTACTGAGTGGCAAGGTGAGAAAGGATGAGAATCAGTTGTTCATTGTTTCTTTGAAACTAGCAGAAGACGAAAACGAACTAAGAGGATATTTTCTTCACACAGTGTGTGGTTCAGCTGTGGAACTCCTTGCCACAGGACACTGTAGGTGCTGCAAGTTTGTATGGGTTCAAGGGAAGGCTGGATGGAAAACTAACATATTGACAGCTATTGAGTATGAAGAACCTGCATCTAGCCTAGAAAGGCTCAGAACTGCAAGTGGACAGTGACAGGAAGGGTGCAGGCAGAAGCAGCACTATGAGATTTCTCTGTTCTGATAGTCCCCCTGCGAGACTACATGAGAGACAGCACTGGACTGTGTAGGCATTTGGTCCAACCTAGCCTGACATTTTAGTACTCCTATATTTCACCTTTAGTGACTTGTAAGACCCGAATATGCATCAAGAGTGGAAGCTGGACTCTGTCACTAACTCATTCCACATATATCACTGGTCAACAAAGAGTCCGACATTTCAGTCATAGCCACAGAACTATTATCGTAGCAGCTAGAGGAGAAAAGATTCCCTTAACCTATTTTAACAATCTTGATGAAATTTCTTTGAAGAGGTCCCCTAAATGTCTGGGCTAGCTCCCTCAAAGCTTGGCCCCAGACACATTTCTAACCAGCAAGTCAGTGATGGCAGAGTTTTCCCTAAAGCAAGGTTAGCAATAGCTTTGACAGATGTTTCAGGATATTTTATCACATTAGACTTATTGGATGTTGTCAGCTAAACTGAACAGCATCACAGCCCCCCTTTTTAGCTCATTCTTGAACACAGATGTTTTAAAATAACTCTCTTGTGGGTTTTATCCATTGCTGCTGCCTGTGTAACATATCATCACTTCTTGAAAGTCCTCATTACTCAGAGGATTTTTTTTTCTAAAGGCCTATTTGTAGACTTGACACCTTTTTTTCATTTCCAGTAGATCTATTTCCCCCTGGACCATGTCTGTCTAGGGAGATCTCATTCAAGGACAATTGGGCTTCAAATTGGGAAATCAGACTACTAAATCCCTTAGTTATCTTTGAAAATCCCATCCTTGAAGCTTAAGTCAGATGAGAACTTCATCTGCTTTCTGTAATTTGCTGGTTTTCAACTCCATTTCTGGAAGGATTTTTTTTTTCATGGGTAGAGGACTGTGACCTTCATATAGAAATGAAATCAGTTCAACAGAATAAACAATAATTACATTTCCATAGGAAAATATATTTTCTATTTTCTGTTTCTGACTGAGGGTTAAATAACTACATCATTGCCATTTCTTTATTTTCTTTGCCTTTTGAGGGAAAACACAGTTACCTGAGCTGTTTTCATTTCACTCGCATCACATATTATATTTGCTCACTTTGGCCCTGTGTCTGGAGTGGCACTTGGGGAATTATGAACTTAGGGATCTTTCCCCAGCTTTGTCCCTCAATGGCCACATCTCACATCACCGCTTTGCTTCTTACCAGTTCAGCCTCCTTATCTGTAAAACACCGAGACACCATTAGCATGCATTAATTAATATTTATAAAGTGCTTTGACATCTTCGCATAAGTACAAAGCCTTCTGATAAGAGAGAGAATGCAAATGTCACATATGTTACTTGTACATAAAGGCTTGAGAGATCTGTCTGTGCTGGGTCCGCAATTCCCGGCAGCACCGCATGATGTGTCGGGGCTCAGAGCAGAGGCACTATGGCAGAGATCTCTAGCCAAGCTCTGTAGACTGAGTATGGTGGCTGCAAAACTCCTATCCTGCATCAGCACAGGAAGACTGTAAGAAATAAAGTAAAGCAGTCTCATTTTTAAATGAGGACAAGTCAAGGCACACAGAAATTTAAGGGTAGAGTTAGTTTGAAAGAGGCTGGTCCTGTGCTGTGAGTATTTCTGAGATTATAGGGATGAAAAGTGGTGTCTTTCAGTGTGAATGAGGATGGAAATTTGAGCCTGGTTGTGAATAGAGAAGGAGAATGGGTCAGATGATTGTTTCAGAACCAGGTATTTGTTTTGCTCTTCCCACAGCTGCTCACTACAGCTTCAAACTGAAAAAAATGAGAATAGGTTTTGTTCACGAAGTACCTAACTGGGACACTTTTGACAATTTCAAAATGTTTGGGACAGTTATATTTTTACTATTATTGAAGTGAAAAACTTGTCAAAATGGCTATCTTCCTGGGGAAAAAAACCACACCAGTGTAAACAGATCTGAATGCTCTCAGGTTAGCTGTTACCTGCATGTATTCATACAGCCCTTATACAGTACTCTCTTTCCCCAAACCTCTACCTGCTCTTCCTTACCAAGTGTTAACACGTTCATCATGGAGTAACACTTGGAGGGATTAAGTAGGTCTTTTCCCACATCATGTACATACCCAAAATTAATCGGGAGCGTGTCTTGGACAGGAGATCTCTGGCTGTGCGTGTCCATCTCCTTCCTGCCTGGCAGCAAGCGCAAGCTCCCAAACCACTTGGACTTTCAGCTACCACTGTGCAATGGCCCTGACAAAACATTCTACACCCTGTTCTCCGTAGAGCAAAGACTCCAAGGCCACCGCAGCCCATGGGGAGAGAACCTGGGTCTGAATTTCCAGACAGGTTTTTCCTAAAGAAGAGTGTCAGAGGCTGCCATTAGAAGTGGGTACCGAGGAGAGACTCCAGCATCTGCAGGGCAGGGGCTTACATTCACCCAAACATCGGCTCACCACTGTCTCAGCCTAATAATGTCTCAGTGCTTCCCAGGATAACAGACTTGATGGATTTCACACTTTAAGGCTTTTTCTTTGAAAGAGCCCCAGCTTTTATCTTAGCAAAGTACAGCTTTGTAACCTAAAAATAGTTTATCCAAGCTCCTTCCATCGGAACAGCAAAAGATGAGCTGGCGACTCTCAATTTTTGGTGCTTCTCTATCAGAAAGATGAAACATTTTCCCTGTAATCCTCCAAAATGGAATGTTTAGGGTTTTGGAGGTTACTGGAAATTTCCCTGGCAGCTGGTCAAATATGTGATCCCATTAGAGGTTCTTTGATGAGGAAGTATAGCTTGACTCAGAGACAAAATGAAGATGGGAGGGGAGAGCATGTCAAGGGAAAAAGAGAAGTAGAGAGAGAAAAGGAAGGGAAAAAAACTCCATGAACCAAGAAGTTTAATCTGCTAGAGTCTGTCTCTTCCTTTCACAGAGGAAGACAAGAAATTGCATCCAACAACTCACATAACTGCCCAAACTCTGATTATGAATGAGCAAGAAGCAGCTCTGCTCTCTCTGTGTAAGGGAATGAGATCATGGGGGTGCCCTTTCGGTTCTCTGAGGGGCCAGAGAAAGCCAAGCATTGCTTCTTTCCCACTGGCAAACCTTGTGGCACCAAGCATGAGAAAGCACCTGGCAATCTGGGATTAAAAAAATAAAGCATCCTGGATCCCAAGCTCTATGCTAACTCCTTGTCAGCTCACTTAGCACTACACATGCTGCAAGGTGCAGCCGGAGTCAGAGCAGCTCTTTTTGTTAGCAAGAGAAAAGGACAAGGAATCATGTTTTACATGCTCCATTGTGAATCTGTGAATGGCTTTGCGGTACATAATGCACAGGGTTTGTTCAAGGCATCAACAAGCCTCCACATCCTGGTGGTACAACCACTCAAAACAGTTGCATTAACCCTGGATGGAGAGGAGGGTGCAGGTGCTTTGTGGTGGGCTCTGTGGCAGCCACGTGCTGCCCAGCCCCAAGCTCTGCAGCAGGCACAGGAACTGCATCTAAGCCCAAGCAATGGGCTGCACCAGCCCCACGTGCAGGAGATCTGTCACAGGCATGCACATGGCTGCTGTCCATCAGGATATCCATCAGGAGATGACCGTGTTCCCCACAAGTCCAGCATGCTACAGCCAAGGGAGGGACGGATCCTTCCCTAGGATGGGTGTTGAATTTCAGAAGCTGCCTTTTTTATTTTTTGGCATCAGACTTACCCACGAGCAAGAAATGAATTCTTAGTATTTCTATTAGAGTGGCAAGACATCAAGACTCATTCCAGCATAATTTTTTACCTAAATGGATACTCATTCTCTGCTCTCTGGTATTAATGAAGAATCATTTGTCAGTAAAAGTAGGCAATGCGGGTTCAGATAAAATAAAAAACTGTTTCTGCCCCCTCCCACCTCCCTGAGGGTGATAGTCTGACCTACTGTCCTGTGCTGAGTTTACCCCCTAATAATCACACCTTTCCCCACCACCCTCAGCAGAGCACACCCCCTCCAAACCTGCCAGCATAACTGCACATGTAATTGTTTCCTAAACTGGTTTCTTCAGACTGGGACAGGATGGAAAAACCTCCTACCAAAACTGGCTTAAGTGTTTGGGTTCTGAGAAGCAATGAAGGTTTTTTTCTGCACTGTGCATGATCATCATTCATAAAAACCCAACAGAGCAAAGTCTACCTCCCTGCTGCATCCTTCTAGCTCTGCTGTCCTCAGGTAAGCAACGCTAAGCCAGATTTATTCCTCCAAACAGAATTTTGGGAAAATGGGGCAGATGGGATGCCAGCTCATGCTCCCATCACAATGGCAGCTTCCCAGTGCTACAGGGAATCAAAAGCACTATACGCTTGTATTAATTAGCAGCAAAAACTGCTATGACTCTGAACACCCAGAAGGAGCGGATCTGATGAGCAAGTGCAGGCTGCTTCTGCATAATCTCTTTTTAGATCAGAACCCCAATTTAACTCAGAGCCAACGGGGTACTTCATAATAGCACCAGCCCGCACAGGTTTAACTATGCCAGCAACATGAGGAATGCGTAAAATGCTGCAAATAAATCCCCAGCTTCAGGAACAGGGTGTCATTCCAAGTGGCAAGCCCTGTTCAGCATGGATTTACGACCCCCGCGGAGGCATGCACTGCCATCTGCTTTCTCCAAGCCCCGCCAAGCAGCCTGCATGAGACGTGCAGACTTGGTCCCTCCGTTTGAGCCTCCCAGAGTGTTCAGAAGGCTTTACACCAGGCAGGCTGCTCCGGTTGGTAAGCTCAGCAGCTGCAGGTTAAAAAAGGATATTAAAGTGGGTTATCTCTTGTGTTAAAAGGGGACTGTCATTTCCTATGAGGAAAAGGGCTAAACACGAGACTGAAAATACCCATGTTTTCTCAAGTCTGTATGTCAAAAGTCTATCTGCATGTGAGTTCATGCATGCAGCTTATATATTCACATAAGCCCTTATCTGTGTAAATAAGACTTTATCTATATGTGCGTGCCTGCATCTCCTACAGGACCAAGTTTTAATAGCCAGATTTAAAATACACTAGCGAGTTTCTCTAATTGTAGGCACCCAGTTTGGGGTGCTTCATTCACACCCTACCACACTTGCACCCTATCACACTCATTCACACCCTATCACACTCAGTCCTATAAATAACAGCATCGCCATAGCAGGAAATATCTTCTAATTAGCACCCCAGACACAGTCTCCTGGCTTGCTTCCACTCCTTCCCATTGGCACAGAGCTGGTGTCTCTTTTATTTTTTTCTTGCAACATTCCCTTAAAGACCCATTGATGTCTTGTTGAGACCATTTGCAAGAAGAAGATGGAAAAAAGAAAAGGTATCCAGTGGAAGGTGTCAGATGATAGTAGGAGATATATCATGTGCCTTCCTTCCCCTGACCCACTACTGAGCACTGCTGCAAAAACAGGCTCTCAAAAACATCAGGGTCATCGCTGTTACAGCTAGAAATGACCTCTTAGATCATGCAGTCCAGCTTCCTGCCTCTCAGGATGACTCCCTGGTGTACAGTTTATGCTGTTTTGTCCAGCCTAATTATCCATCCCTGCTGTTAATGGGATGGAGCACCAAACTCTTCTGACTGCCGCCATCTTTCAGGTATGTTTTATTGTTCTTCCCTTCTTGGTGGTTTATATGATTGATTGAGTTTTGAGACTACATTGTTTTAGGCCCTGACACTTTAAGCCCTTAAAGACAAGTAGCGTCCTCATGGTCTTGGACCTCAGTGCAACATGCAAACTGTAGCTTGAATTTGGAGATCTTTGTACATTAATATAAAAAGCAGACCTTTTGGAAGAGATTAAATTAAGTGTTAAGGAAATTCTGTGGTTTGAATTTGGGATTGGAGGTTTCTCTATCTCATGAACACAAAAAACACACACAAGTTCATGTGTGTCTACAAATAAAAACATAAGCATACAACTGTTTTCCAGATGTACCTATTTACTCACACACACACTATTGTCTGTACATATGTGAGCATGTACATAGGCATGACTACATTCAGTGGCATAAAGTCTCAACTGCCATATCTCAGCCTAGCAAGCAGCTTGGTTTTTCTCCTCCCATTTCCTTTGTGCCCAGCAGGCCAAGACTGGCTGAAAGTCTGTCATGACACGGCAAAGCTCTCATAATAATTCCAGTCTAGTCTAAACTCCTGTGCTGTCCTCCTTATGCACTGAGTGCCTCCTACCCAGGCTTTATTTTACTACATCTGGCACATGCTTTTCATTTCTAAACTGATTTCCAAATGAAAGGAGGCTTGCGTCTCTTGTCTCAGACTTTTTGTCAGAGTGGTCAAGGGTATAAGGTTTTAATGTGTTTCATGAAAATAAGTCATCAGGTAAAGGAGAGAGTGCTGTTAATGAACCTCAGCCCTTGATTAGCCAGCAGAGCATGCTCACAGATCATGGATGCTGCAAATGCACACATCTCAGGAAAAGATTCAGGAGTGAGTCCAAGAGACAAATCTCTTGGGACCAAGCTTCCTTTAGCCCATTGCTTACAGAGCCATCTCTGACTTTCTCCCACAAGGCTGACAAGCTCAGCTCACCCTGTGCTGCCAGGGAACACCTCTCACACTTGCAGTGAGGAGGGAAGATCCTCATTCTCAGCTCAGCTTGCTCCCAGGTCTCAGAGAAGATCCTCTCCTCCTGCCATCCCCACTCACAGTTTCCAGGACACACGTGCTTTTCCCTTGTGTCAGGAAGTTCCCCACCGTTCCCCTTTCACTCGGCCTTCTTCCTGGCCCACATGCATCTGCTTCAGCATCTGTGTCAGGGCTTTGCTATAATTATGGTCTTCTCTGCTCCCACCCCCACTGTCTTCCCAAAATTCCTCACGTCAGACGTTCATGTAAATCTGTTTCACAGTCACATGATGCTTTAAACTAAGCTTAGAAATGTTTCTTTTTAGCCTTTTAACTAGTTCCTCCAAGAGTCACATTGCAGAGCAGGGGATTTCACTGCTGTTTCAGGGAGCCCTGTGGCATGAAAAGGCAGGTGGCACTTTTCACGAGAGGGGACGAGGACTCTGCTGTCCGTGTTCAGGACTCTTCTTTCACCCAGGAATCCATGAGTTCTTCATTCAAGTGTCTGTCTTGCCACATGGGTAAACCACTTAGCTCTTCCCTTTGCAGCACCTCTATTTCTGCAGTAGCAAAGGATGCTAACAGCCTCACTTCTAAGTCCTTTCTTTGCACCCATAACAAAGAAAAACTTTGATTTTTTACTTAGCTGTCTCCTTAATCATAGAATCGTTAAGGTTGGAAAAGACCCTTAAGATCATTGAGTTCCACTGTTAACCTAGCACTGTCAAGTCCACCACTAAACCATGTCCCTAAGCATCACGTCTACCCATCTTTTAAATACCTCCAGGGATGGAGACTCAACCACTTCCCTGACTACCCTTTCGGTGAAGAAGTTTTTCCGAATATCCAACCTAAACTTCCCCTGGCGCAGCTTGAGGCCGTTTCCTCTTGTCCTATGCCTTGTTACTTGGGAGAAGAGACCAACCCCTACCTCACTACAACCTCCTTTCAGGAAGCTGTAGAGAGCAATAAGGTCTTCCTTCAGCCTCCTCTTCTCCAAACTAAACCACCCAGCTGCCTCAGCTGCTCCTCATAAGACTTGTTCTCTAGACCTTTCACCAACTTCGTTGCCCTTCTTTGGACATGCTCTAGTACCTCAATGTCCTTCTTGTAGTGAGGGGCCCAAAACTGAACACAGTACTCAAGGTGCGGCCTCACCAGTGCAGAGAACAGGGGCACTATCACCTCCCTGGTCCTGCTGGCCACACTATTCTTGATACAAGCCAGGATGCCATTGGCCTTCTTGGCCACCTGAGCACACTGCTGGCTCATGTTCAGGGAGCTGTCAACCAACACCCCCAGGTCCTTTTCCGCCAGGCAGCTCTCCAGCCACTCCTCCCCAAGCCTGTAACATTGCATGGGGTTGTTGTGACCGAAGTGCAGGACCCGGCACTGAGCCTTATTGAATCTCATACAGTTGGCGCTGGCCCATTGATCCAGCCTGTCCAGGTCCCTCTGTAGGGTCTTCCTACCCTCCAGCCGATCAACACTTCTACTCAACTTGGGTGACTTAAGACACAGGCAACTACTGAAAGTGCAAAACCTTCAGCAACTTGCACTCTTCCTGGAGAAAGAAAACAGAGAAACTGTCTCAGTAACAGGCAAAGGAAGGGAAAGGCCACCACTTTACTTCCTAATGCTCTGCTAACACCTCTGAGACCTCTACACCTGAAACTGCCCAGGGGCAGTTGGACCAGCCAGTGCCTTTTCCTCTGCCGTTTCCATCATGCTGGTGGCTTTCACCCATCACTGTCAGGAGATGCCGCTTCCAAACTGAAACCACCAGCAAACCTCAAGCTGTCGACCACCTGCGGCAGAGGAGATTGTGCTCACACAGCAGTGAAAAATAGACATGCAGCACCTAGCAGAGACTCCCAGGCGGCAGGCAGGGCTTGCTCTGCCTGCAGGGCTGCCTATCCCAATTGCAGGTGCCAGCTCTCCTAGCTGGTCCTCCTCCATCCCTGTCTGAGGCAGCAGGAACCATGTGCTGAGTCTGCTTCAGCTGGGAATTACACTTTGCATATCTTACATCTATCAGTGTAAAAATAGGATGTATGAATAAAGGGTGTTAAAATTGCCACCTCAGTCTGATTTCTCATGCTCTGTAATATAACATATGGCAGTGACTGAACTCCCAGGGAGAACTCGGGAAGCAAGCAGAGACAAATAAGTTGTTTAACCATTTCAGTGCCCTGGGCATGCTCTGCAGTCCTCCAGGAAACGTTGGTGTGGGCTAAGAGAGGAGTATGCACAAGAGTAAATGTGGGCAGCATTGTCAGTCTCATCTGCCCATCAGGCATGAGACTGAGTGCAGTGCTCTGACCCCAGCAAGCTGGATTACAAGTACCAGGCTAATTGCAAGAGCACCAGAATGCCATGTCACCTAATTTACCTTCTTTCACAGGTTGGCTGCTTTTGCCCTCTCCAGAGTGCAGAGGGTCTTGGCAAGCCTGCTCTGCACATTGCCTGTGGCACTGAGAGGGTTAAAATGAACAGTTGGGCCATCAGCTTTGCAATAGTGAATCTCATCAGAAAGGGGTTAGGACAAGGCAAATGGTGCTGCTATTTGACTTGCAGCTGCAAACTTGGGATGAACCTGCCAAAACCGTTCCTGCAAAGAGCAAACAATGACAAGAAGGTATCTCAGCATGTGGACAGAGTCTGTCAGCAGTGGTTCTGGGCCAGGAGGGCCCTGCTTTTCCAGCTGGACCAGTTGCAGTCACAGAGTTTTACAGGAAGTACTTGAACAGTGAGACACCACATCCCTCAACACTGCTTAATGCAAAGGCATAACAGAAAGAGGAGAGGACATAGCTGCTCAGATTCAATCAAATCCCTAGGGTCAAGATCGTATATCTTAAAGCAGTGTCTGATGGAAAAAGAGAATGATGGGTCGACTTTCAATAGCACAGTGCCCCCTAGCCACCAACGGGATCGTCCCTTGGGTGTTCCAATGAAGGGAAAAGCACCACAGATATGATGCTCCAGATAAAATGGATTTGGCTACAGGTTGTCATTATCCAGAAATGAAAGTGGGCTGGAGGCATAAACCATGTCCTGAATATCCACAGGAGTCTTCAACACATTGGGCATAGCTGGGATTCTGCACATGAACAACCAGGGTTGTATGGAGGGTCTGTGTGCTCTTCACGGTGGTTCTGTCAAACTGGAGGAAGAGTAGAAAGAAGACCCATGAGCAGCCCACCCCCGTGCTTGGACCTTGCCTGTGTGAATGAAGTTGTTCCTGTAACCAGATCGGAAAAAAGAAGAGGGCACTGGGGACTTCGGCCCAGTGTCACGTTCCAGCACACTGGCTTGTGGGCTTTTTAATTTCTTTTTTTTTTTTAACCTGTTTGAGTTTTGCCTTGTCAGGTTTAATCGGTAGTGTTTGTAATTCAGGTAGCAAATTGATTTTTGAAAGTGCTCTGTCCCTATTCAGTTCACGTTACTGTGGATCCTTGCATTAATTATGCACTGATATTGATGTTTTTGTCAGACAAGGTCTAATGTCACTATATTCAGAACTTACTGCTTCCTTGTTAAAAATGTTTCAGAATGTGGCCTTGGGAAAGATACTGTGTGTCACTCTCAGGATCAAAGATAACCTGGCAAGGAAATACTCTATTAGTACTGAAATTCATGTACCTTTTCTCCCTGCTCTACCATCTTTCTTAGAAGGAGCACGGCAAAGGCTGGTAAGAAGAGAGAGGGACCAGAGGATCCTTCAAGGAGAATTGAGCTGTCAACACTGTTTAAGCTAATAGGAAGGGACAACAGTTTTAGGATGCACATTGTAAAGGGAGACAAGTAAAAGCAGTAGTTCACACTTCATGGTCTGTGTAACTCCGTCCTGGCTGCAAAGCTACCTTTCGTTGAGTTGGGAGGAATCAAGGATTTCTGTCCAAGGTCTGCAGGTTGTCTCCCCCATCATGGGGAAGAACTAGGTATGTGGCAGTGTTGTTGGAAACCATCTGGGATTTTGTGTGCATCACAAACTCAGCGCAAGTCAACAATTGATGTCCTTGTGGAAAAGAGAAAAAAAAGGAGCCAGATCTCATTTTGGAATAGTATTAACAAGAGTGTCATATGAAAGGCACAGGAGGTAATTATTCTGCTCTATTTGCTGCTGGTCAGATCTCAGCTGGAATATTGTGCACACTTCTGGGCACCAACCCACAAGAAAGATGTAGACAAACTGGAATGAGTCCAGAAGAGAACAACAAGAATGATTAGATGTTTTGCAAATGTGATTTAAGAAAGACTGAAAGAATTGGGTTTGTTCAGTCCAAGAATGAGAAGACTAAATTGGGGACATGATAACAGTCTTTTAATATATAAGAGGTTGTTAGAAAGAAGATGTTCAATTTTACGTACTAGGGAAGAATAATAACAAATCAAATTAATTTCAGATGTGGGAAAAATGTTACAATTTTGAAGACAGTGAAGTAATCAAACAAGTACATAAAGAGGTCAAGAAGGGTTTTAAGCAAACATCCACCATGCATGCCCATAGTATGCTTGAAGCTGCCTCCATGAAATGGAAAAAAAAGGATTAATTTCTCTAAGTTTCTTCCAGCCCCATATTTCTCAGTCTCCATAATTTGATTCTTGGTTAGTTTGACATGTTCTGGTGAGATTCTCAAAATCATTTCAGGACAGCTGTGCTCATTGCTCTCAGATGTCTTTTGCACACTGTGAGGACCACCTTGTATAACCCAATCTCAGTAGTCACTGATCCCTTAGCTCTGAGTTGGGTTCAGAGAATAGACTCAGACATGAAGAGTAGATTATTTATTTAAACCGTGAATTGGTTTTTGTCAACTGTCTACTTTTCCAGGTCTTCAAAATTGGGATAAACCTGGTTCATAGGTGGCAGGACAAAGTGGTGCCAAGAGACATAGTTATTACTTATTAGAGATGGAAGCTTGTTGCACTTCGTATCTGCTGAAGTAGCCTTAAAATCCCAGTTTAATAACCACGTACCTGCATAATAAACACATTTGCAAAAGCCTCGTCTGGAAGCTGGCGACTTGTGGAATATTTTGAAACACTTTGTTAAACTTGCATTTCCCAAGGAGCTGAGGCACCTGCCTCAGCATCCACTATCAAGACTCAGTCCTGTATGTAGGCCTTCCTGTCAATGAAATCTCATTAGCATCACTTTGCCAAATTAAATGGATTAAAGTTGGGAAGCAGCTGGAATGCAGAGCAGTCACATTGACTGTTGCCTTAGGTTAGACTGAAATTAGCTGGCTTCAGGTTCCCTGTTGCATTTGACATTGCCCACAGTAGCCAAGCAGTACAATGGTTTTGCTTCTGCTTCACAAAGTAAAAACGGCTGTGTCTGTGTGGGTGGAGCTACTTTGTGGTAAGGGAAGTCACCTGGGTGATGGTCATGAATGGCAAAGATAAAAAGAGTAGGTGCCTTTTTGAGGGGACCTTGAATGCCTTTTTCGTGGCTAGGAAAAGTCTTCCCAGCAACTACTAGAGAGATTTTTTTCATCAGGACTATTAAATGATTCATAATTTCATGTATGCTTCTTTAAGCTGGGATTTTCATCCTGTGTACAGGAACATCACTGCTTTGCTTGGCTAGAAATTTTCTATCAAGTATTCCCATCAAAGCTTCATCTCTCCTGGCTAGCTCAGCTGTTGCAGGTGAGAAGTATTAAAACTTTAATGTTTGAAGGACTCCAGGGGCTGAATTACTCAGAATGAATAAACATTCTTTTTCATGAGACCGTGGATTTGGGCCGATAAATAACACTCTTTTACCATGTCTGCAGACAATGGCAAAATTCCAGACTGTGGTACAAAGCTGAGGACAGAAGAGTGGGAAGGGAGGGGGGAAAGGCAAGGGGAGATGGGGAATAGGTCCATTAATCCATCTGAGTAAAGGACAAAGAAAGAAAACGGAGCCTCTAGAATTAGCACAAAGGCTCAAAGGGACGTGTTCAGATGGCCTAAATTCTACCTAAATCTCTAAGTCCCTAAGCCTAATGTTTCCCTATTGACTAGGGATATGTGAAGGCCTAGAACCAGCCAATAAGAAAGTCATAAAGGCTTAGGTGGAATTTAGGCCACCTAAATATATACAAAAATCTTCATAAAGATGGCCTTGATTGTATATGGACACCCCTCTCACCTTTTCACTGTAGAAGGCAGTGAGCCCTTGCCATCTCTTGGAAAAGAGTTTGTTGGGAACACTGTAAGAGGTAAATCATCAACCCTCTGTCTCATGCAACATTTTCTGGAACAGGGAAAGATGTTGGTCTTAGGTCTTTATGCTCATCATTTCCCTAACAAGCTCCAAGTCCAGAGACCTGGTCTGGTTTCAATCTGGGTATCCCCAAAATTTAGATACATGTCTTCTGCAATTGTGATTCAGTATTAAGAATGCCCAGTTGGGAAATTTGGATTTAGATGCAAACTTCTGTAAGTCACTTGGATATGCAAGTCACAGGTGGCTCCATCTCTATCCTTAACAGATGACATCCAAACTCATCTGGGGGGATTTTTTTGGCCTATTCTGTTTCGTTCACACAGATACTTCTACTATGCTATTTGCATCTTTTGCAACCCCCAATTTTCCAGTTGTCCTCCAGCAAACAGCCCCTCCATATAATGACAATGGTCTATCATCTTCACAAAATGGTCAGGGTGGAAGCATGGGAGGTTGTAACTCAAGTGAAAGGAGAACTTTCTGTATTGGAGGAAAAGGTAAAAAGCTGGGGAAGCTGTTGTATACTAAGGCTTCAGAGTCTCTTCTGGGGCCTGCATTTTACCCAGTCCTTGCCTGAGCTCTGCAGAAAGAGCCCAGCCTGTAGTAAATAATTTCTCACTGCAAGCACGGGGATCACGGTCTGGCCCTCAGTAAGAAATCATCAGTAGGCCACTCTCCAGCTTTCCTCTGTTGCATCAGGGAATAAGGATAGAGAAAATGTTCCTGAAATTAATACAAACAAAGACACCCCTCTTCCCCTGGGGACATCTTCATTGCTTTCTATTCACTGGACTTTGCAGACAAAAAATGTGAAATTGAATTCAAGAGTCCACACTGCAAAACAAGGGCAGGAAAGCTATGTTAGGGGAGCATTAAAAGATAAATCTTTCTTTTTTTTTTTTTTTTTATGTGGTGTCTTTCCCTTCAAACCATTCCTAATCCCTTGACTTTCTGTTCATGAATAGATTGAATTTTTCACCATGACATTGCCTAAAGACAATGACCGATTTCACAACAAATTATTTATGTACTGGAATCTAGAGAGACTTTTGCTCATAAAAACACTCCAGCCATTTATCTTGATCTCCTGATATATCAGAGCCACGGCTGTATGTCTCTAAATTAACTGCAGATTAAACAATTCAAGCTGGTTGAAAAGTGTAAATGCAAGAGAAAAGCTCAAAGAAGAAGTTCAATCAATTTCCATGATTGGATTCTTATCAAGACAAAAATGTGAGCAGTTTCCATTGGCCATTTCAGGACAAACAAGCCAGGAGGTAAATAGACTCCAGGCATCTGTGAAGCTATATCATGTGTGCAAGGGAGTACGTTTAAATAAAGCAAACAAGCTTGAGTTTCCGCCGGGGTAGGCGTCTGCATCTGTGATGCTGAGCAAAGTTAGTTTGCAGAATGTTTGGGGGGCTTTTTTTTTTCCCTGACAATTGCTGGAAGATACAAAAATGGAATGACTGCAGCAATTCAGAAGCACGAAACACAAAACAAGAAATCAGAAGAGAAACAAAAATGGGAGCATTGCACAAAAGAGGAAACACTATACAGTGTACTCCAGCTCCCTCGGAAAAGAGAGAAAAAAAAGAGGCTTATTTCTGCAGATCTTCAAACAAGCTTTCTTGGCATCCAGGGGCAAAGCAAATATGCAGCTCAGCTCACTTTGTCTTTTTAGCTCAACAATTTTGATCCTTGTCTATGTACAACTCTTTTCACTCATTTGCATTCAACATGCAGCAAATACATAGGCACTCGTGGGTCCAGTGCTTAATTCTGTTTACATCCATGTGAACTCACACTAATGCCGTTAGTTTGGTTTTCCTCTAGCAACAGAATATCAACATGTGCCCCCCCTTGCCAGTCACTGCTGCTTCTATTAAGATGTTGTCTAGACACAGGGCAATGCAGGGAAACCTCAACACAATAAGTGCATCTGAACCAGTCTTTCAGCTTTGTGAACTTTTTTACCCTATTAAACTCTGATATAAGCATCAGGAGAGATGTGCCCTCTGCTCTGTTCAGATGCACAGAGCAGCGTTCTTTAAAGCATGGTTTTGCAGAGGAAGGAGTGCAGCGACTAATTTTTCTCTTTGGTGCATGAGGGCTGCAGTCCGATCTGGCTCAATCAAGTTCAGCTAATTTGGAAATGATGAGTAAGATGGAGCAAGCTGCAAGACAGTGTAAGCAGGTCCCAAAGTGGGAATTAAGGTACATAACTAATAGAGGCATGTAATCCATACCAATATGGTGTGAAGGTTGAAAGGGACTCTGACACCAAGTACAGGGGGAAACACAACTGGAAGACTGTAAGGCAAAAAAGGCTGCCTTTTATGCTATGTTTTTCACTTGCTTCCTGCCTTTAAAGTCACTGGGGTTTTGCACACAATTTCTACATCCCTCCGGGAGATGAATGAGCACCAGAAAGCCAGAGTTTCTCTGTGTGCACACAGTCATGAGCTGGTTGGTGGGAAAGTACACCAGTGCCCTCCGCAGGAGAGCTTTACCTGGTGTGGACCATGGGGTCATGGGGTCAACTAGATGACACCACAATATCCAAACCTATCTTAATAGGGTTGCATTCCTGGTGGTACCCGTGAAATTGGACTTTTTCTCACCAGCGCCAGGCAAGGAGCACACTCAACTCCAGGGCTGGAGCCAGGTCTTTGGTTCTGAATTCCAGTCTGGTTCATCTGTGAGTGGCTGTGATGCACAGCAAAGGGACAACCATTACATTCCTAAATGTTCAGCACTTTCTCCACAGGCAAACGTACATCCCAGCTTACACACTGATCCCTCCACCTCCACCCAGACAAACTTTCCACCCCTGCCAGCTCCTGAAAGAGTTTGGCAAGTAAAAGGTCATGAGACAGTGGAGGCAGAAATGAGCATGGAGTCTAGCAAGCCACCAAAAGGAAAGTGATGCCTAACTGGGAGATATTATCCCTTCCTTTCTCTAGTTCCATTCTCATTTATCAGCATGGAGAGGCCAGAAAAATAGATACCTCTTTGTAATCAGCACTGAAACCTTCAGGGTCATAAAGCCATGCAAGATGGTGCTAAGATGTGAACGAAGGTGTTTGATTTGACAAGAGCAATGAGCCTGTCCAACAGTGGGACAGGCAGGTATGATACTGCACTAAGCACCTGCACTTCTCAGGCTGAATATTTCTTGCTCCCAAGTATACAGGTTTGGCAACGCCAGGCAGCATATACCCAGCAATGCCCTTTTAGCCTCCATAGGTTTCTCTAACCTGCGGTCTGTGCTCCTGAGCTCAGGTTTCAGGCCATAGAGCCAAGTGGCTGAAACTAGTCACAGCCACAGTGAGAAGGCAAAGCCTTTCTACACCTGGTCTTCAAGAGCCAGCTGGGTTTCTCCATGAGCTAAGGCAGCATGGAAGACACCAAGGAAATGTACTATGTAGACATGGACTATACCAGTCTTCAGAAGGCATTGCCTGCAGCAGGTATGCCACCTGCAGTCAGACTTGTTTCTGCCCACCAAAGACTGGGAGTCAAACAGCTATTCATGACTGTGAAAGTCACTTGCAGGCCCATGGTTCTGCAGTTACTCTGCATGCTGTCCTCTGTTCCTTCTCCTCTCCATCATCATCTATGGACTTACAGTGTCTATACAAATTATTTGCTTCATGCTGATCCAGTTGCACACCTAATGAGGTTTTTTTATTCATGGTTAAATTTAATATTTAAGCATGCTTAAAAAAAGCAAAATGTGGCTCAGGAGTAGCAGCAGTGTGTCTAAGGCAGAACTGCAGGCAGACACTTGCTGCTTAGGCTGAGCCCTTGTCTCCTCATACTTGACATTTCAGAGGGCAGTGCTGGAGTTTGAGATCTGCCCCAATCCCACTCCCTCGCCTTCCCGTATGCGCTCACTGAGCTTCCACAGGGAGTTTAGTGCTTGGCCGTCATCGGGTGCACATGCATCAGCCAGATTGACAGGCTGCGAAGAGAAGGTTTAGAGCTGTCACATCACATCACCACAGAGCTCCTGTGCAGCACACCTGGATCTCCCCCACTGTCAGCAGTGCCAGCAGCCCTGAGATGTACCTGCTCCAGCCTCGGTCTTGGTAGCAAACAGGAGCACCCTGACCTCAGTGCAGGAGGCTTTAGCTTCCATACTCTTTTGCATTCTACTGAACAGTTTAATGATGCTTTTTGTGAGTCCAGACAGAAAGCAGAAATGCCTTTAAAGCAGCAGATAAGACCGAGGGATTAAAGCAATGGTGCTTTCTTCTTTCTTTTACACTACTTTAGAATGGGGAATGGATATTTCAAGGAAGGACCTCAGAGAGAATTACTCACTGCACACAATTTAAAGCCAGAGTCACTGTGGGAAAGCTGAGACTTAAGGCTCAGGCAGGAGAGACCACAGTTTCTGGATTGGTGGCCATGAGTTCCTCCCAGCACTGGCAGAGAAAGGGTTAACCCCTTTCCACCGGCCAGGAAAAATTGCCCTCATTGCCCTCATTGCTAGCAGGGCTGCAGCAGAATGAAAGCAGCTTGAGAGGTGGGACACTATAAAAGGGATGTGCTTCAAGTGGTCAAGGTTTGTACTTAGCGTTACAAGCAGGGGTGGGATGAGCTCCAGGGACTGACTGGGAAGGGGATTGCTTCCTCTGCAGAAAAGCTGGGTTTATAACTTCAGTCTAGTTGTCTTTCTGCTTTATGTATGGCTTTAAGGAGGTGAAATAGCCTTCAGTTGATTTGACATTAAACCTTAGCTGAACAGTGGTTAGATGCCTCCCAGCTGGAGAACTTTTTCCTGCTCTTGCAATAATGAGGAGAGTCAGGGGACTTGGGCTGATCAGGTTTTTTATTCATATGCCAGGACTGAACACGCTGTCACCACACTGGCTGAGTCAAACTGGGCTTTGCCTGGGTGATGGCAGCAGCATGGTACGGACCCAGGCATAAAGTCTCAATCATGCCACTGTTCATTTGGGTTGTTAATATGAGTCCAGCGAGTTGCTGACTCATAGGCAAAAGCCAAGAGTTGCAAAAGCTGGATCTCTCTGCCTGAGTGCAAAGATACTGGGGGAATTGAGAAGTTTCTGGGCAGACTAGAAGGTAGAAAGGAATATCCCTGTCTAGTAGAAGGATTTTCTAGGCATTTAAGGTTTTCAAGTAGCATCAAACTAACAGCACCACAGAAAGAACAGCAGTAACAAAGGGGAGTTTATTTAAGCATCAGCAAAATACACAGTGCTGAGGTTCTAGAAATGTTTCCCTTAAGTTCTTTCGCCAGTAATCTGCAAAACATTATTGCAATTGTCACATCTATTTCATAAAACACCAGGTTCTGTTTACACTTTAAAATATGCAACCTTTTTTTTAAAAAAAAAAAGGTTTTATGCCCTGGGAGTGTGGCTAACACAAATGGAAATAGCATGAACTTTGCCTATTAGCAAGCAGTTTTACTGCAAACACCGGCAGCACTTTACAGGAGCTTCAAGTAATTCTATGTTCAGTCTATATTGAGGAGGAGGAAGACAGAGATAATTCGCAGGATTGGGGTTTAGCTCAGAGAAGAGTGAACTCAGGTGAAACTGAGCCAGGCTGATGAATAAGACCTGATAGTAGCACAATAACAAACTACACTCAGAGGCTGCGCTATGCGTTGCCTTATGGTGACTTGATTTAATAGGGCAGTTTAGGGTTTTTCTGAGAAAAGCCCAGAGCCTAGCCCAGAAAGAAACAATAAAATGAAACAAGGGAAAACCTAGGTTTGTTTTGTTTTTTTTCTTTTGTGCCAGAAAATACAATCCAACCAACCCAATAGCAGGATCTGGCTGGAAACTGTC
Source organism: Nipponia nippon (assembly GCF_047370975.1). Taxonomy (NCBI): domain Eukaryota; kingdom Metazoa; phylum Chordata; class Aves; order Pelecaniformes; family Threskiornithidae; genus Nipponia; species Nipponia nippon. Next base: position 5,191,326 of record NW_028262332.1, read on the forward strand.
CAGTGCTCTTCCAAGGAGCATCCCACAGACACTGCAGTGTCTCCACTGCCATCCTGGCCATGGGTTAGGATATAACTGATGTGGCAGTTCTGGGTCTGCACCAGGACCAGGTAGGATGACTGTGGTAGATCTTGGGGCTGAAAGAAGGTCTCCTATATCGTATTCAGCCTCTCTTATTCTCAGAGCTTATATAAAACTGTAAGCAGCTCAGGGGAAATCTTACCATTGCATTTAACAGAAGTTTTTGGATTGCATCCTGTTTAAGCCCTGCTAGTGCATTTTGCTGCAAGAAGAGGGATTAGCACTGCATCCCCCCAGGCAGTTCAGCCATTTGACAGGGGTCCAATCTTCAGGTTTCAGAGCCCTAAATCTTCTCCTGTCCCCTCACCAGACCGGGATGCTTCTCCCAGCCCAGAGGGCTGCAAAGGCGATGGTGCCTGCAAGTGCTCTGAGCAAGGGCTTCCCATCTGCCAGCAAGCTCATAGAAAGGCACCTTGGCAAGGAGGCTGCATATCTGACATGAATGTAGTCCTGCAGCCCCTGTGGATGACATGGTCATGCAGAGGTGAAGGGCTTGTCTCCCCTCACCTTTGCAGATCCTGTCGCAATGAATATGCATTCGGTTGATGCGGGGCTTCACTGAGCAGCCATGCCAGGGAGAGCAGAAATGGACTTCAAGGCACCTTCAGGCTGGATGCATCTCCTCTCCCCAGGAATTCATTTATGGAATAAGCAGAGGCCTCTTTCGAGGCCTGTGTTCCACTAAGTGAATATATAATGATGCAGTCTATACATTTATACATCATCCCCTGCAAACAGGGGCCTATTTAGGACAAGATCAGACTATGCTTCTCCCAGCAGGGGTTGCATTAGCAATTCATTTCATAGCATAAAAGGAGTGTATGGAGACAATCATCCATAGCCTGAATAAAACACTGGAGGAGAAGCCAGGGACCAAGGGAGGAAAAGGATGATTCCTTTGAAAGGAAAGGGGTGGGGGTGGGTGGGTGGGGAGAGGGAGAGAGAGGGAGAGAGAGGGAGAGAGAATACAGCTCCTCTGGAAGGCAAAATCTCCTGGAAAAGTAATCAGAGAGGAAATCTGAGCTGTTTCTTATTATGGATTGATGGAAGAAGAGAAAAAGGGGGAACAAAACATGTATTTCCTCTCAAGATTGATGGAAATAGGACTAGCAAACAAAGAATGTATGAAAAGAGCTTGGAAAGGAAAAGGGGAGAAAATGTTATCAGAGACACATACAAATGCATATGTGTGCATGTGCGTGCACACACAGCCTGAAGGTGATCAGAAAGAATCTGAAGTAAAACAAAAAGATTTAGAAGTCCAGGGATCCTAGCTGAAAAAAATGTATTCTGCCTTCAGGATACACAGACTGAAAGATGAGAAATTAGGGAAAGTTGAAATGGGAAGGTGAAATATGGGAAAGAATGAGGGAGAGAAAAGGAATAGACAGAGGATAGGAAAGGTAAAGTGAGGACTTGTTTACTCTCTCTCTAATAGCCCAGACCTTTCCAAGGTGCATGTGGGATCACTCAGTCATCAAAGGATGTAGCTTTCTGAGACAGAATGAAGCACATGCCCACTGGCATCATTTGTCTTTTTCTCTATTTAATGGCCTTGTTTACATGAGGGCTAACGATTTCAGATGGAACAGCTCCTGTGGCTTTAAATTTGTGGCTGTCTGACAGGAGAGAACAAAGGTCCCAATGAGGGTTGGGGTACTGCATAATCTCCTAACAGAAACCTCTTTGAAACCAAATGGCCACACACAAAAGCAATCCAAAGTCACTGATGACCTTCCCTAAATTCCCTTTATGGCATTTCCCTGCCCTCCAAGAGAGCAGCGGCACACTCAGCTCTGCACACCCAAAACACCAGCCCTTTCCAAAGAGCTTTAACTTCTGTTTAAGGTGTTGGTGTCATCTGATGTTAGCCCTGCACCATTTGTTGATACCAGTGCTGTGGAGCAGCACCAGTATTTAGCAATATCTCTATATAAACCTCCTCCTGCACAAAGTGATTGAGAAAGGATTGAGAGCAAATCATTCCACAACTCAAGCCTCCTCTTCTTCAAAGTGTACCTCTTCAAAAGTACCTGTTAGAATCACTTAACAAATGATGCTCACAATTTCTCTTTTCTTTGGGTTATTTGAGTCCCATCTGCTCTTGAGGGCCTGAGGCACCTTGTGGGTAGCAGCTTTCACTATTCTCACCCCACAAGCAGCAGGCATTTTAAATATACATAATAAAAAAAAACTAAGGGACTGAAACCAAAGGTCTTAGTCTTATATTGCAACCACGTGCATCAATGTGGTGTTGGCTAGCAGCACTACCTTGGCATGCTTACACATTGCAAGGGTAGCCTCTGTCTTCCAGAGTCTCTCTAATAGTGCTCACATCCCTCTTCCCCAAGACAGAGCAGATGCCTGTTTTACAGCACTATTCCTCTGCTATGCGGTCATCAGTGCTGCAAAGCAATATTCGGTCTAAAGACTGTTCTCATTCCCTCTGCTGCCAACCTGAGTGACTGTTGCCCAAGATTTCCTCCAAATAGACAACACAGAGCTGCCTCCCCCCAGTCCAGCCTTCATTTATGTCTGGCCCTGGTTGTTCATGCCAATGAGTCTTCTGAGAAAGCTGCTAATTAAAGGCATGCGATAGTTAAACTTTTGCTAATCAAGACAAATGAATCAAGTCTCGAGTGTATGATAGTGGAGCTGAATCGCTCCTTCCCCCACTCTAGTCAGCCTTCAATTACAAGGCTCAGATATTATCGTGAAATATTTTCCCTGAAGCCCCATTCTGCAGCTCTTGGTTATGGTTCTCCTGATTCGTGGTGTTTATTTAGCGCTATGGGGGTGTTTTGTCAGCAGAACACGCGAGCGTATCCAAATGTTAACGAGCCCATTAAAGACAGACAAGATATAATCGGACCAGACACTCTGACTGACTGGCAGCCGGACAGACCAAAAATTCAAGGAAAAATGTGTTCCTTTGCCCAGTCACAGTGACAGATAGATTTAGGAGAGGAGCTTCAGGGCAAAGGACATAGGCCGGACTGGGAGCCTGTTCCAGAAAATTACGGTGAATGAACCAAGGGAACCATTGCCTTTTTTTAGAAGCTTAAAAATAAACAGCGAGAAAGCTCCTGGAGGTTTGAATGGAAGGAGGATTGGGCCCCGTTTTCACCCTCTTCAGAAATCAAGGGACTTTGCGAAATGCAGATAGCATGAACCAAAGCAGAAACTGAGCTACTGAGTTGGAAGCAAACTATCCTGACCTCTATTACACTTCAGAGTTGTTGATTTAACTGCTGTATTTTCAAACATCTAATTTGCACCCTCAGGTCACCAATATAAAGCTGCCAGACGGAGGCAATTGGAAAAAAAGAGAGTAGTCTGGGCTGGAGCAGAGGGAGGGAGAGAGTTAGAAAAGTAGCAAGACTTGCTGTAAGCTTAAAATCTGCTTGTGTGTGTGACCCGTGCTGCTGCTGAATCAGTGCTTGCTTTGATTTTTTGTTACACATAAACTACAGATCATATTTTTATGATTCCAGTATTTAGGAACAGAGAATGTAAGCGTGCCCATATAGGCAAGACCTAGCCCTGACCGTCTCACAGAGCAGGGTGGCTCCGCTGCCTGCCCTGGACCGGGGGCAGGCTCATCTCCTTGCAGCACCCATCCAGGCCAGCCACAGTGCCCGGTGTTGTGATGTGCCCTGCCAGGGGTAGCTGACTGCTGAGGTGTTGCACGAGGCCACCATTGCCCTTGGAGGCAAGGCAATCACAGGTGTGGGCAGAGCAATCTGCCTGCGTGTTGCTGCTTGGCAGTTGGATGCAAAATGGCGCTCTCACAGCATCGGGTCGCCGTGTGGGCACCGTTGTCAGCACAACTGTTGCTTCAGCTGCTTGCCACAGTTTTAATGCTGTGTTTCGCTCTTTTTGGAGTTTGCCAGAGAATGGACCCTGACATCGTTGCTTCTAATTCTACAAATGTCTTTGCTTTTCATGGCTGTTTGACAAACACGCTTATCGCAAACATATTTCAGTCTCTGGCTGGTCCGGGGGCTGTTTGGTTGTGAGTAGCCACTTAGTTTGTTACCAGTTATTTGAGCTGCGAGATCAATCAGGCAGTCACAACTTCTGTTTAGTTACCAGATCATTCACTTTTTCCTGTTTTAGTGCTCCAGTCTGTAAACCAACCTGCAGTTTTACATGGAAATGAGGGCATTCATCTGGGTATGCACCCTTGTCCATGGTAAAGACAAATGGCTAGTTGACTAATAAGAGAGGTAAAGAATGATCTATCAAATTGTTCTTCCAGTTTTAGGCAGCACCCTGACAGCATGAGTTTGAACCAGCTTAAAAAAGGGCCATTGTTTTCCAGGCAATTGAATGGAGGCAAAACCTCCAAGAAGTTTTGGGGGAAAGAGTCCTTAAGAAGGTAAATACTTGGGTGAGCCATCTCGGTGCTGTGCAAGTTGTCATCTTCAACATACACCTGCCACGAATAGGTTTTGAAGCGCTTCTGAAAGGAGGCATCCTGTTAGGAAATAACCATACGGCTGTCCTGGAGTTTTGGTCCCATTGTATGGCTGCATCACTGCACAGCATAACCCTGGAGGCTTTAAATTGCACATCCAAGCCAGCAACCAAAAAGAACAGTTAGTGCCACTAACAAAAACAACTCTTTTGATCTCCTTGACATCAGTGCAGCAAACATCCCACTCCAGTGCATTCTTGCATAAAAGAGAAGCTTCTTGCTGCTCAATCACACTGCTTTTAATAGCTTTCTGAATGCAAACATCCGCAGCTTTTATTTCAGTTTAATCTGCCAATTTTTCTAAGTCTTTATCACACTTTATCAAACAGTGTATCAGTGTGAGATATCCAACCCCCTCCCCTCAGGCACCTCTGAAATTGAAATCCCAGGAAGACAGCAGCTTCTTTCATATTTTAATTATTTTAACATTTTTCTTTAGTGGCCTGTGTATTATTATGACTTGTTTTTCTCTCTGGAACAGGGCTGTGATCCCACACTGGGTGGGAAATTTGTTTGTCTAGAGCAAAATAGCAGAAAGCCTCTAATGCATTAGATATGGATTAGAGAAATTGTGTTTGGGAAATATATAATCTCTTGGTAAAAGGGGAAAAATAAAAAGCCTATTTCATTTTGGCTCTAATTTGTTTTTCCCCGATTATAATTTTTAATGAAAAAGTGTGTTTTAACCACATGAGTGCTGCCTAATGTGCCAAGTGTTAGGTATAAACTCCATCTCCAATAATGTCTCTTCATTCTTTACCATTGAGGGCTCTGATTCAGGAAAACATTTAACCACATGCTTAAATCCATCCTTCCTGTAGAAAACACTCATGCGTGGAATTAACTTCAGGTATCCTGAGACTAGCTCATGTGCTTAAAGTTTGAGACACTGAAATATTTCTCAAGTTTCAGATTGCCTCCTGATTTAGCACCACGTACCTAAGACATTAAAAATGACATCAAGACTCACAGCAGCTTTGCCAGGTGTCAGCTTGGCCCTAATGTGATGCAGGAGTAGTCACAGCAGCCCAGGCACAGTATCCGCACCCTGCTATGCTGGGTGGAAGCAGGCAGAGGAGCAGGGCTCAGGCCCAAGCACAGATGAGGATCTTGCTTATTATTATTAGGATTTCTTTCACTGCAGGCAATGTTGTTTCCCATGTCCTGCATGGTATCCACTGCTTACTGGACAGGCATTACACCTAATGAGAGGACAGACATAATTAACTGAAGTTCCTGCCCTGTGCTGGACTCAGACATCGTGAGAGCTGGTGATCTCCATGCTGTGCAGGTGAGACCCTGCTGCCTTGCAAGGGTCCAGCTGTTTGCAACAGTGCTTTTCCAGTCTGGTGTCTGAGCCCTGGCTTTTCTCAGGCTCTGCTGCTTCATTGAGTGATCTGATCTGTGTCTGCTGTCCCCGTGTCACTGTAGGCTGAAATGTACCTTAAAGTCTACACATCTATAAGGAGAGCTGAGCCTGTGTCTATAAGGAAAAGGAAGCAATTAGGGCAACAGGAAACTTACCTCTCTCTCCTGCTAATCCTTTCCCCAGAGCACTTGGGAACAACCAAGGGGAAGCAGAAGGGCATGTGGCTGGGTCCAGCTCCCAGCCCCGTCCCTGTCTGAACATTGCTGTGGACTGACCCCCACCTGGAGATTTGTGCACGCCTCTTCCCATGGTTGAGATTCTCTTCTGCTGCTTCATTAACGAAGCCGTGCTGCTGGCCTCCATTTATTCACATGCATGACGAGATGTGCTCAGCAACCCAGCCCATCCATGATTCCATCCATGCAACTGTCCTGAAACATCCTTCAGGTCCTCAGTTTATTAAAAATACATATAAAAATAAATAAATATAACTAAAGAGTCACCCCTATTAGGCAACTGATGTTTGCTGGCCCCTCGGGTCCTCCCTGAGGCAGGTTTTGCTGCATGTCATTTGTGAGAACTCTTGAGGTTAAGCGTAAAAGAAATTGAATTTCAGCTTTTGGAGCAGTGTATTGTGAGTCCAGTCATCAAAGATTGCTGCAGCCCTCTGACTCCGAACACAGATGGAATCCAGCGGGACTGGGCAGGAGGAAACTAGATCCATGTGTGTGGGTTTTCTCTTCCATGTGCTGGTATAAATAAGGAGCGAGAACACTGAAGCATGCTGGACTTAGGTGCTTGCAAACCCAGGCAGGAGAACACAGTCAGGTCTGTGTTCCTCTAGACACAAACCCTGGACGAGCAAGGCTGTTTTCTCCAGTCAGTTAGGTTGGTTTTGACCTTCAAGTGCTACCATATTAATTTAAATAGCCTTGATACCTGTTCAATGAATTGTTCAAAAATTGTACTTGTTCAAAAATTCCAGTGTAACCTTGCCCCTTGTGCCCAGATCCTGAGCTGTGCCACCCTTGGCCCAACTCCTTGGGTTCCCAGCACCTGGAGCACTTCACCTCATCTTATAGTAGCTGGCGTAATTCCGAGCAGCTCCTCTTTCCCCAAGGGGTGGGATTTTAGCCATAAACCATGAGCTCAGGAGATTTTCAGAGCAGCAACCCACTTCTGTCCTCATTCAGGCTTGCCTCCCTAGCCGCTGGGTTGGTTTGGAAGATCTGAGTCTCAGCATTTCCCAGGGTCTGATTTTAAATTCCATTTCTCCCATTTTCCGGCAAATCGCTCCATCTCACAGAGCTTTTCCAGTAACTAGGCATTGTTGGCACAGAGAGGTCAGGCCCATTATTATTGTATTTACTCTGGACCCCAGCTTCTCCTTCTCATCCAATAAATCCATTTGAGAGCAAGGGTTTTGATAGACACTTTAATAGAGCTCTTCTTAACCTGACCATGTTAATGATTTTTTCGGGGCTGGCTCTATGCCAGTTCATGCAGCTCATTAGTTTTTTTTTTCTTTGTTATGAGCTGCATCTTCTTCTTTCTCTCCTCGACTCCTGCACAGTGAAGGTCACTGCTCCGTACTGCCCAGCTCCTGGAGACCAGACCCCAGCACTCAGCCTCTGGTCATGCACCAAGATTCATTCTGTTGCTCAAAGGCCACAAAGATTCCCAATTACCTGGCAAACACCCTCATCCCCGTAGATGACAGTAATATCAGGACAGTTTGCCTCTACTGTGTATACTGTTTATTTTACAAAGCACTGATTGACCTGATCTTAACTGGTGATGGAGAGGGGGAAGGGAAGGACATCTCTTCTTCCTTGACAGGAAACCAGTTCTGAGCTGTGCGCTTCTGATATTGCTGGCCCAGCCAGAGTTTTCCAGCTGTGGTGTCTGGGGAACTAGCTGCTGGACTGCCTCCCTGCTGATGAGCCGCTTTAATAGCAGAGCATGTTTTTTCTTCATCAGTAGGAAGAGTAACTAAAATTGTCTGTTCAAATGATATCTTCTCTCTTTCTACTTTATACTACTGGGAGAGTCACAATGAAGGAAACAAATGACATGGGCTCAGGATGCCGTACAGGGACTCAAAGGAAATAAAATTTGATTTTGAAAGGATAAAATGTTTTGACTTCCATGATGGAACAAGCAATTGTCCATGGATTTGCTGTGCTCCAGAAATGGAACTTCATGCTAAAAAGAGATTTTATGGAGCTCAAGCTATTATCTGATGATGGAGAGCTCCCAAGCCAGCCCTCATTCTCCAGCTGGCTTCCTAGCAGAGTTGTTCTGATAGCACAATATATCCTGGTCATAAGTATTGAGATTCAGTCATCATCAGCCAGTATAACTACACATAGAAGCGATCAGCATATAGTTCCAAAGGCTTCTACCAAACCAATTAAAGGAGATGCTGGAAAAGCACTGGGATCCCAGGAAGAGTGTTCTCTGCAGTTAGAAACATCTTCCAAGGAGAAACTACAAGGTGTTTCTGTTGTCCTCTGTGCATGGGTTCAGGTGTGCTTTAGGTACCATGGTGGTTTCCTGGTGAGCCTGAGAGAACAGGAGACTGGCCATGCTCCCATTCTGCAGGTGCACGAGTCCCACCTCAGTGCATTACTGTGATCCAGAAGGCTGTGAACAGATTCAACGACCAACAGGGATCTGCTTTTTGGTTGTTTGGGCTGAAAAGTCATGAGTATGAAAGCTAGTTTCACTAGCATCTTACTCCTCCCACCCCACAAATGTTACCAGGGCCACTAAGCTTTCACAATACTCAGAAATTTCTTTGAAAACCAGATTTCTACAGATGTGATCCTGGGTTTCCTGAAGCTACAATCTCCTCTCAATAGCTTTCTTGAGCACACAGAGTTTAAATTTAGGTAAATGTTTTCACTTTATTCATTTTCTGGCCACCAAGGCTGTGCTAGCACTGAATATAAGCACTCCAGCAACACAGAGACTAAAGCAATCCTAGGCAGTACCAACATGAGCCTTCAGTGAGGATGCAAACCAAAGTGTTCTGTGACATTTAGGAAACTATCCATCATTGCATTATATCCACAGCATTTTTATTTTCATTTCCACAGTGCTTCTATATAGCTGTCACCTGTGTGAAGCATGCGTAGCAGTTGGATCCTCGGTATTCAGCACTGCCACACTGATACCTACTACAGGACTTACAGGGTAGTTCCTTTAATTGGAAGAAGGGAAAATCTCTGTTCCTGTACTGGAGTTTATTTCACCACTGAATTACACTTACAGTTGCAGGTTTTGCTGGGAAACAAAAGCCTGTATGTCAAAATACAGGGAGAAAGAAAATGCAATCTTTCCAACTAGAAGCCTGACAGGCCAAGCACTGATTGAGATGATCAAGGATGGACTTTTGAGACTGGTTTTACATCTGTGTCATTTTCAAGTGTGCAGTAAATTTTTCCCCAGGAGATAATCCACTTAAGATGCATGTCCCTCTACATTCATCATTCCTGGGCTCGCCTCTTGCGTATTCCATAGGTAATTGCTGCACATACACTTTCTGCCATTTACCTTTCCAAATCACATTTCTCATTCTAATTAAAGAAGTAGGGTTTTATTGTTAATGATGGCCTTGTGCATGGAGATCGTTTCACTGTGGTATGTCAAAGGATGAGATCTGCCCTTCCCAATAGGTTTCCTGCACAGTGAAAGGACAAGCACTTTAGGGAAAGGAATCACCCAGTTCCTTGCACAGTCTGGTGAAGACAGCTCTTGAGTTTCGCCAAGCTCTCTCAATACATCACAGACAGAGAGAGGACTGCAACTGTGACTGCACCCTTTGTGAACCCATACCTTGTGCAAACCAACAGAAGCTCTGATAACCACAAATGATATCAGGGTCTTGATCTCTTCCAGCAGAAGAAAATAATAAACGCACTCCACAGTCCAACACCACTGCTTCATGTGTTTACAGCAGACATTATTCCCAAGGTTTTTAAGACAATGTCTTGTTTTTGCCCTCTAGGAAAAAGCCACTCTCAGACATTCTATTCTAATAGAATATAATTCAGGACATATATCTGGATTTCCATTTTCATATTACGGTTGATCTGTTTTTGAATTACTGCCCCAACTACAGTGCAAATTCTGATTATACAGTACCCACAGGGGCAGAGTCCCTTTGGTTTACACAGTCAGCTTTCCGAAGGAATTCACAATGCTAATACAATCCTATAGGCAGTTTTAAACATTCAGGGCATTCTTGCAATTCGGAGCAGAGCCAGCTGTCACCTGCAATAGCATCTCACAGGCTGCAGTAACGAGCCTCAGGCTGGGTCAGATTCTGCCGGTATTCGCACAGATCTGGAGGAATCCTGCTGATTTTATTGAGGCTCAGCTCTGTTTTACACTGAGGCTTACAGCAGATTTTGGTCCATTCTAACTTCTGTTTGCTAATTCCACCTTTTCTGTTTTTCAGGATCACATCACTCTTTTGGGGATCAGCCATGAGGGCTGGATTCACTCCAGAGCACCTGTGGTATTTTGATAACTTCAAATATTGCTAACTTCTCATATTTAAATATACAACATACAGACAGGGGCAAAGTTTAACTCACTCTAATCAAGTATAAAATGAACCCCGAGCTCACTGTTACACTTTAAAGGAGGGTCTTTTTTATGCTGATCATTAACTGCAGCAGGGATATTCCTTCCTAGAGATTTGTTATTAATGACTGCTGAAATTACTGATTTCAATTAACTATGTTACATTTATATTGAAATACAGTTGGTGCTGCTCCGGGGAAATATAAATACTGAAGAGAGATGGTGCCTCCTCTGTTAAAGAACTGCAAGAACAAACAGGACATGCAGCACCCCTTTAGTTCTGCACAATATGGATGCTGTACCCTCTTTCTCTCTCTTTTATTTTTTCTCCCCTTCCCCTTTTTCCTTCCTTCTCTCCCTCTTGCTGTTAAGAGCATCTCCCCTGCCTGCAGCCATCTGATTCTGTTCCCTGGAATGATGATGCCTCCAGGGACTCGTCACCCTCCCAGACCCCTGGCTCCATGCCTTTTGGCTTTTGAGATATTGGTGTCATTGCTTTCTGCCTCCATGGCCTTTTTCTCAGTTAGGCCACGTCGCCACTGAGGGACATCCAGTGCTAAGCCACCAAAATGGGATTGCACTAACTAACTTAGCACGTGAATTAATTCAATGCATCTCTTTCTTTGCTAGGGAAGGAAGGAGGGAACTGTTGCTAATAGCAGACATTTTGAAGGAGGTTATGCAGAGCTGTGGTGTTCAAAGAAAAGGAAAAGAGGGGGAATGGCCCAGGTCTAGCCTTTTAAAACTAATTCCAGGCTTTAGAGCCTACAGAGTTTATTATTGAGGGTCTCCCTGCCTCCATCTTTTCTCTTTTCCTGCTCAGTACTTTGTGTTGCTCTTTGAGATCTGTGCCCACACTTCTCCCTCTCCTCTCGTCACTCAGTCTCTAGTGTTCAGCAAAACATGAGTCAAACCCTTGCTTCCTACAAAAAGTCAGCACTGGCGCAATGTGGGCTGGACCACGCAGTAGTCTCATAGCGATGCAGAAGGAAAGAATTGTACAAATCTCCTGGCCTCCCCCAAAAGAGATCCTCATTTCTGACAGCTGCATAGGCACTAAGTCCTGAGCTCTGGCTCAGAGATGCCAGCTGAGGTGCTGGACAAGGGTTGGAGAATACAGATGTGGGGCTGCCTCTGTGCCATGCACCAAGCCCCAGTGCATCCTGCTCAGCTTATCCAGGCAACGGGAGATACGTATGTGTGTGCATTGGGTCCCACTGGCATTAAAGGACTCTGTAACTACTCTCAAAGGTTTCTATTATGTGCAAAACTGTCATTAACTCCCAGTGGTGTGATTGCCCTTTATTGATAATATAGAGCTCAGCAATCCACAGCCATGGCTTATTGTGCTTGCTCATAGTGGAAGGAAATGAACCTGCCATCCTTTCTCTCACAGCTTGCTATTAAGGTGTAACATGCACATGAAGGCTACACCCACCCTGACCTGCATTTGCCCACAACGGAGAAATCACTCCTATCTGCCTGAAATGACACCCACCAGCTCTGCTTAACTCCTTGGGCACCTCTGAGCTATAGGCCCAGAGAGGAGAGCTGGGAGCAAATGGCTGGAGACCCCAAGGCCAAGGACCACAACACTGCAGCGTTTCCTAAAATACTTGTGGTGAAAAGGGGCATGGGTCTCTGAGAAGTGACCTTCCGTGAGATTCAGCAAAAACACTGGGCAGATTTGCATAGGCTGAAATTCAAAGCTCTGTGGTCATGTGCAGTCTGGTGTTCTCTTAACATAAAAACATGAAAATATTCCCTCCATAAATACTTCTCATTACCTTTAGGTGATAAAGAACAGCAGCTCTAGGTGCATTTTTCACCATTTGCCTTGGCTGTGCTTTGTGGCTGAGGGAGAGAAGGTGGGAAAAGGCAGGGGAGAGGCTGCTGAGACTCTAGGCCTTGCTGGAACCGTGTCCATCAATCACAGGGTACAGTAAAACTTGATTTGAACCCAGCTTGTGGCACATACTCCAACGCAGGGACCACAAAGCATAAAATAGAAATCAGGAGCAGGGGCCGCTGGGTTTTGTTAGCACATTATTGCTCGGTCTTGTTTCCAGTCACTGCATCTGTATAACAACATCACTTCTATACCATGTAATTAGACACTTAATTTATTAAACAGCAACTGTAGTAAGCAGAAGCGGGAGATATACTTATCTTCTGACAAAGGAAATATGTTATGGGGGAGCGTATACTCTTCTGACTCAGCCTGAGCTGCTTCCTAACAGGCAGAGCACTTGACAGGAAAATGTTTTCTTGGTGTAGACTTTGGACCAGCCCTCAGGAGAGCCAGATTCTGCTTGTGCTGCCCTGCCACAGGTCTGCTGCGTGACCTTGGTCAAGTTGCTCAGTCTTGCTGCCCTCACTTGCCATGCATAAAATAAAAACAGTAATAATCTGGCCTTTCTCCCACACGTTACCTAGTTTGTTCCACTTTTCTTGTCAACTTTTCCAGGAAGAAGCTGTGCATCTTCTTCTGCTTCTGTCGGGCTCTGAGCGCACTGTGCCCCCACATCTCTCCGTGCTCCCCGATAATAAGTGCCTTTCCTTTCAGCAAGGTCAAAGCAGCAGATTTCACAGACTGCCAGAGAAAGGCAGCGTATTCTCAGGTTTGCATTTTCGAAGGTGAGAGTCAGAGAAATAAAGCAAATGCCATCATTCCAGGTCCTCGGGAAGAAATTGTCTAGGTGTGAAATTCAGCTAACAAAAAAAAAACTATTTCTGACAAAGATGAAAATGATGATAGCCTGCTTACTTGCCCATGGGAAAACACATGAGACCCAGCTCTTCCAGGCTTCATAAGCCTGAGGCTAAAGAAAATGTTATCTCTTTATTGAGGCCTAATGTACTGACAACACTACAGTGTGTGAAGCAAAATGTCCTCCAGTGATTCCGTAGTAAGACCTGCTGAACAGCTTGGCTGCTAGGGGCTTTGGCTGAAGCCCCATAAATTTAACATATGGTTTTGCACTGAGTTCAGTGGACCTTAGGAGGATGCTGACACATGGGAGTGCTCAGTACCCACGAGTGCAGATATGGCCAGTGAGAAGGGTATGTCCTAGGTGCATGAGAAACCAAAGCTCCCTTTGCTCCTGGGTCCTGGAGGATATTCAGAACATAAATCATTCTCATCCATTCTTCCTATATCGTGTTAGCAGACCTACATGGTCACAGCTGACCATGCTGGGTAAATAATCTAATGTAATTACAGGGTAAAGAAATGGCAAATTCTCTTCTAAACCAGAGTAGAGCTTGCATCTATTATTTATTAGAGGCAACCAGCAGAAGAGAGCAGGTTACGTGGTAATTACTTTTTGACCTCCTGGAGGTAATTGCATAATCATTTGCAGAGAATTGCTATTACAGTTGGGTGAATCCTGCAAACCATTTTATGTGAACAGTCATTTGAATTTTTAAACCAATTTCCACCTAACTATGGAGTTCTGATAAGGTTGTCTACCACCCCAGTGTCTGAACAGCTTTTTTCCCTGCCTTTTTTGGGGACTTTGTGTTCTTCTGATATTAAAGTAAATGAGCTAACTGGCAGCAATACTCACATCTATTTGATCAATCACCCAGATAAGCTTAGCCCATCCTTTCAGTGGTTAAAAACTGCTCACAGGTTTTAGATCTGGGCAGAGAGAGGTGGTTCCATTTCTGCTGATACTGTCAATAGGTCGATGTCTGTGGAGTTTTCTCTCTGGAGTGAAAATCAAAGTGCTGAAATTCTCCATGAAAATGCAGCCTCTGATGTGGTCACCTCCCTAGGACAAACAGACTTTGAAATAGGATCCAAGGGCGATGGGTTTGCTTGGCTTGCCTTTATTGGATGCCCAGGTCTCCAGCAGCTCAGAAGCTGGACTGCCAAGACCTGTGAGCAGGCACTAACAAGACATTTTCTGGAAGCTTTTTACTAGGTTTGCCACAGCTTTAGCTCCATTCTGAAATAGTGACACATGGGATGACTTGGCCTCTGGACCTTTCTCTCCATGACCTAGAGAGGGAGCCAAAAAGACTAACTCAGAGCAGACAGCCAGAGTTAGGCAAGACAAATCTCACTCTGATTTCTCTTTTAGTCTTCTTTACCTCTTCCCCCAGTATTATTGGTATCCTGGAGCCAGTCCCTAGAAGCTCTGATATTGGCTATTCTTAAATTCTTGAAACTTTGAAACAACTATACTTATGATTGAACTGTTAACATTGGAATCCCATCTGGAGAAGCAATATTCAAATCATCAAGGACATCATTGCACAGTCTTCTGTGGCACACAAGGGTTGTTTTCTAACACCCCTCTCAGTCTATGACTCCCTTCATCTTATCTTCAGAAGCCATGGGGACCCTGAGGGAACATCAGAAACCCTCCAGAGAAGTTTTAGCCCACCTGAAGTTTCTCTGTATTGCTCCCCCTGCAATAGTTGAGCCCATGCTGTTTTAAAATTTATAGTGTAATTGATTTCTTTATAAATCATTCAGCTCTTATTATTTATTAATTCTTCTGTCAAGGTTAATTTGAAATACTTCTAAATAAGGCTTCCTGACAACACCTTTGTTTATGAGATTGACAGCATGCCAGTGCACACTTCTCCATCGCTTGCAAAGGCAATCTGCACAAACTCATGTCCCAAGAAAGGTGATCCTGCTTCATTCCAGAAAAAAGATGCAATGCAAATCACCTGCAGGTCCTGCAGTTGTTTGTCATTAATATTGCAGAATCAGACTTCTGTTGTCTGGACAGGATTCAGATTAAAATGTCATGTGTGAGGAAGAGTGTGGTGGACAACTTGCTGCCATAACTTTGCAGGAAGACAGCCAAACAACACACCAGCTCATATGTATCTGAAATTGTAAAGAAATAGTGAATCAGGGTTTCTCAGATCATCTGAAGTGCAGCAATTATACTTTGTTCTGTTGGATTTGAACATAGACAGAGAGACAAATATTCAGTGGGCACTGCTCATTGAGAGGAATCACTAAGAAACACGATACCTAGAAATAGCAGAGCTTAAGGTAAAAACTGAAGGTGAGGAGCATCAGGAATAAAAAGAACATGAATACTCATGGTGTCTTCTGCAACTCTGCGTGATTAGTTGGGAATATGTCTTACTACCTGCCCTTAATATTGCCTTCTTTCTTTGTCTGTTTTAGCCTGTGAGCTCCAGACAGCAAAGCCCAGATGTCTTTTAATATCTGGGAAGCACCTAATGGTAACATGAGAGCAGTCATAACTGCAGACATTTTGCACTGCTCCATGTGGTTCAGCATGTTCATAAACTGCTGACTCTTATGGCTGCTGTCTGGTGTATGAATAGCGAGTCTTGGCTGTATGATTACATTTAAATGACATCTGCCGCATGTGTTTTCTTTTAAACTGGTAATATTTCAGGTTTCTCTTCCATGACAACAGTTCTGCAGCTGAGGACTGCAGCCCGGGTCCCTGCGTCTTGCTTCCCAAACAGAGGCTTCAGCAAAACACCACCGGAGCGTTACAGGCTGAAGCTTGCCTCTCTTTTTCCCAGCTCTCGCAAGAGAGACCCATTTGTCTGCCACCTTCGCATGTGCAGCTTGGATGCTCCTCTTAATGTGTATTTTGTTTGTTTTTTCCCTACTGTAGGGTGAATTAGCACAAACCTTTCTTGGAGTTTTGACTCAGTTTAATGAACAACTAATGAACAGGAGTAGAACCAGCACAAAAAAGACTGTATTGTGCATAGGTGAGAAAAGGGGGTTTGCTGGATAACCTGGTGTGCCCAGGCTGTGGTTACCGATTTCTTCTTCACTGTGCAGCAAAAGTGCCCAGAGAAGTAATTATTTTGACTTCTTATTCAATCTTCCTCTGCTTAAATTCTGTTCATTAGAATGGGATTGTGCAAAAGGTACCACAGCGCTAGCTGGCATTAGCTGTTGAGATAGATTCAAAGGTGACATAAATGCAGGATTATGCCACACAGCTGTAAATTTAAATAATTTAACGTGAGCCCATGTGGATCAGCGTAAGCTGGCATGCCATGCTGCCAAGGGCGGGGGGTGAGGTGAGGACAACCAAGGAAGGGGGGCAGCATCAGACAGTAACTTCAGAGACGTGAGAGGAGCACAGTGGTGGTCACAGTCTCAATTTAGGAAGCAAACTGACCTAGTAGGAAAGAAGTTCCCACTCAGAGCACCTGAAATAGAGCAGTGGATACCCCCGCAAGAGTCTGTGCTACCCAGAGTCCTAGGGATTATCCTGACTCAAAACAAGTCTTTTCCCTTCTCGATGTTTTTCTTTTGCCTCCCACATTTTGTCTTTTCTGTTTGGGGTTTTCAAAGCATGCTAAGGAGGTTAGGAACTGTGGTTTGTGGGATGTGGATGTTTAGTCCTTTGAAATTTTAGGCCTAAAACTTCAAGACCTTCAAAGCAGGAAAAATATCTCACTCCATGTTTGGAGAGCACCAGGCATCACCAGACCCTGGTATCAGAGGTTGCTGGGCATTGCCTAGCACATATTAAAAAAAAAAAAAAAAAAAAAAAAAGAGCTAGCAAGTGTAGCACAGTGCATTTAGAGGTTTGGGGCTTTTTACGTAAAATTTTACTAATGCCTAAAATTACGTCCTTTTTACACAAGTATTTTATTTAGAAAATTAAAAAAAACATGAAATTGGCCAGTCACACAAGGTGTTCACAAGTTATTCACCTGGTACAAATAAGGGCTGAAATATCACAGCATCCAATGAATAAATTATTTGATGAGCATTATCCTGCTAACTCCATGCACATCTCTGCAGAAAAGGATCTCTGATAACCTTGTGTTTCCTACATTGCTGTCCCTCACCCCTCACTGCCCCCCATTCTTCCCATATAAAGCCCTCTTAGATAAGAAGAAGAGATGATTATTAAGATGGGAGCAGAAGAGCATCCACCAAGGAATACCAATGAAGCAGTATCTTGGTGCATATATTTATCTGAGCCCTTTTCCAGTAAACCATCAGATATAGGCAAAAGAGTGACAAACAGTAAGTGATTCTTGTCATCGGCAGAATTCACATGGAGCCTCTGGTAACTGGCATTTTCTCTCCACAAAAGAAAAGAGATTTAAAGATTTGGTGAATGCTGAACAGTGCATTACAGGCAGCCAACATCAGTCAGCGGTGACCTGGACTGGCTGCAGCATAGGGATGGAGGAGGGCCGAAATTCCTCTATAGAGAGTGGAGAGCTTGCCCAGAGAGTGTGCGATGAGCTCAGGCAGGAATTTATGGTGGATAAAGAGCCATTATTGAGGGACAGCTTTGTAGACTGGAGCCCTGGACCAAATCCAGAGCTACGGGTAAGTGGCTGCAATGCCGCTAACATCAGTTGTGTTTCACACCAGCTCTGAATTTAGCTACCTGTCTCTGAATGGTAGAAGGGTAAACGGCTTGTGTTAGGGGAGGTACAGTATCATCTGGAGTCAGTTTTAATAAAGTCCTACTGACAAACACCCACAAAGTCTGTCCTATTTATCACAGAGAAAGTAGTCCAGATGCCTGAGGAGACAATCTGAAGCATCCCTCCTCCCACAATTAGCTTGAAAGCTCCTAGTTTTTACTTAGGCAGTAGATATACAACATCTCTAGGGGAAGGGGAGAGGAGCAGAGACAGCAGGAGAGCCCTGAACCCTGCCATAATTCCTCCAGCCCCACAGTGAGCTCAGCTGCTTTCTGGGCATGGCTCTAGGGGCAATGGTAGGGGAAGGGCAGGCAAGATACAGGGTACAATAAATCAGTAAAATCACTTTATGATACCACATTTGCAAGGTAACATTGTAGGATAGTGGTATTCTTTATAATTCTTATTTTGCTCATTTTCATTGACTGTTATTTCCATTAGCTTCATTTTATAACAGTTATCACCAGTGACATCAGCAGTCCCCTCATCTTGTGTTTGTTCCGTCTCTCTGTTTATTTTGCTGATAATTTTTTCCCCTTCTTCCCCATTACTTTTTTCTTAAGTAACATTACAGTGAGGTAGAGAAGAGCTGTCCATCTGAAAACTAACCTCTTTCAACCCAATTCTTTTTCTTCATTTTAAAATTAAAACAGAAAACTGAGAAATGGGATAACTGGTTTATTTCTATGTCTTGCTGCTGGCTGGCTGTGTTAGCCTGGTCAAAACTCCATATCCATCTCCAGTGAATTTGTGACTCTAAACAACTTACTGTGTCAGCATCACTGTAACAAGAAAATATTCAATAAACCAGACCTAATTGCATGTACTCACTGAGATTGGGGGTGAGTCTTTACACACCCAGTAAGGAAGATCATGTACATACTCTGGTTTCAACCTTGAGCTTTGGTCATTTCTGTTGAGTCCCAAGCATGCCCACTTTGCAGTTCTCTGTGTTCCTGAAATGACTCTAAATCACATATCGTAGGGTGAAAAAGATCATAAAGGAACAACAAAGGATCAGCAAACATAAAATAGAAGAATGGCAGCCTCCCCACCTTACGCTGCAAAAATCAAAAGGAGTTTTCAAACAGGACCATTTCCAGTCAGCTGGAGATTTAACTCACACAGTAATTTACTGCATCTGCACTTTTTCTGCCCCCCCGCTTCTCGCTTCTCTTCTTCTTTTTCTCAATAGTTACTTTTTTCTTGGCCTATAATAAGAGGAACCTAATGACCAAGCCTTACATGCAAATAAGCTTTTCCCTCCAATGTGTGCTGGGCAGAGGGGGAATGATAGGGGAGATTCATGGGGGAAAAAAAGCCATTTGTTGCAAAGAGCTTTTGTACTGTAAAGTAATTCTAGTATTTCAAGAAAAGGGGACAAGTTCACATAGAAAATTATGCCAACTGAGACTGTTTGAGTCTGCAATTTTCTTTGCACACTGTTGGGGCCAGTGATCACTCTGAATTTGTGGGTGTCCATATCCAGCCCGGCACTTCTTTTTTCTGGGCAGTCCAGTAGCAGCTCTTGTTTGTTAACTGTTTCCTTCTCTGGTGAGTGAGGTGTTTTCCTGGTGATTTTTATTAGATAATGGCTCAGCAGGAAACTGAGCAGAAGAAACATTTTCATAATTGATGGCTCAATTTCAGTCCTGAAAACACTCAATGGCTTTTTCAGCCTCACTAACACTGGAAATTATTAGAAATTATAAACTGAGATGTGGCTGGAGCATATCAAAATGGACAAGTACCAAAACCCTCAGGCTTGATGGGTTTCCACTTGGGGGGAGGGGATGTGTGCAGATTCTTGCAGAATTTCACAGAATTAAGCACAAGAATAATTCTTTTTTTTGGAAAAAAAAAAAAAGGGTGTAGGAGTGCCAAGCTGCAGGGCTGCATCAGGAGCCATTATGAAGTTTGATATGTAAGGAAAAATGAAGCTTAGAATAAGGATTATCATCAGAATTTTCAGGAGAGATTTTCCAAAGGACCTGGTTACCCTGAGACAGAAGAGGACTGACTTCTTCTTTCCCCTCACAGTGAGAGTTACTGGATTTTGGTCTCAGCTCCCAGTGGAAGACCCTCTATGTTCTATATCTGCTCACAAGCACAGGGAAGGAGAATCAGAGAGGGAACCTGCTATTTTGCTTTTGGACACATGTGTTTCTTACTAAACCAGTTTATGCTATCTCAGGTGGTGTTGAACACATTGACTGTTTTTTATTTTCAAAAGGCTAAAACAAGGGTTCAGTGGGACCTTCAAGAAGGGGGTAGAGGTGGTAAGACCTAATGGAGATACAGTTATTTTCTGAGCGTATGAACATTTTGTTTCCCCCATCCCCAGGACATGCTCTGGGATCTATATATCATTCTCCCACAGCAGTGTAACCTGGTGTGTGGAGCAGGAGGTCCCCTAAAACAGTGCTTCTCAAACATCTGAATCCTAAGTGTCCCATAACCTTACTGAGAAGGAAGGAAAGAAATCCATGCATCTTCTTGGATACTGCAGTCCTGGAGACTACCACTTTTAACCAAACAAAACTTAAAATACAGGTTCTTCTATTGCCCTAATTTCACCATACTGAATGCTATACTTGGAGAGGAAGGAGGGGTTATGATCATTTCAAGGACCACCTTCTAATGTTCTCCACTAGTGGAGATTTAGTGATAAACTCCTGCAAGAACAAATACATCTGGACTCACCATATAACACAGAGCTGGTTTGTTTTTTTTTTTTTTTCTCATGGCTCTTGAATGGTGGAACAGTTGAAGAAACAATGCATTTCTATTTTCCACACTAGCCCTAGAAGTCATTAGCAGCTGCTTGACCACAGCTACCCTTGTGCAGTTGCATTTACTCTGCAGCCACAGCTAAGTTTCAGCCTTTGTATATTCTTTTCTTTCAAGGACACACAAGCAAGGGAAGCTGCCTGCCTCCAGGCATCCCTTTCTGAAAGGCAAAGTCACCACAGAATACCTCACCATGAATATATCCTTCCTCAAGGCAGAGATTTTATTGCTGTTTTATTAAATTGCCACAGGACAATATCACTGCCCTGAAAATGATGTTAGGAAAGTTTATGTAATATATGTACAAGGCAGCACTCTGCTGCAGTGATGTTATTTCTACTATGCACATGCACCATGCATTTTATCATGACTAGAGTTAGCAAGAGCAGAGCTGATGGAGGTCCCAGGGATGTTTATGAGAACATCAAGGCTACTATACTATCAGGAGAAATTCCATCCTGGAAATGGCTTCATAGTGGGAATCATCTCCATCTCTGATTTTACTTTAACCAACAGCATCTATTAATCCATTTTACCACCTTGGACATGCGTATCATTGCATTACTGAGGGAATGAAGAGATTAAGCACTAAAAAGTGTAAAGGTGTGTCTTAGTTTTGCTGATGGTGAAGGCAAAAATGATTATAGATTAGATACCTGGAAACATCTGTCTTCGTGTCTGGTTTCCAGGGGCATGCCCTGCTGCATCCTGATCACTGGAGGTAAAGACAGTCTCTCCAAAGAACATGTCATGCTGGATGCCACCGATTCCATCCTCCAGAGCCATGGAGCAAACATAATGGGTCATAGAAAGACCTGTATTAAACCCTGATACAGCCAACCCATAGTTAATTCAGAGTTTTTATGATTAGAAGCAGAAGTTTTTAGTTTAATCCTTCTATGCAGGCATCAACCTGAGGGGTCATCAATTACTTTAAAAGCTAGGGTTTTTTCCTTTTTTTTTTAAGTGGATAGCTGCAAGCTTTGCTTTCTTTTAATGCAAATGATCTTATTTGGACCTGCTGACATTAGAAACCATTGCATGCATTCTGAATCTAGCACAGAGGCAGAGAAAATAGAATATTGCATCAGCTCATTTTATGAGAGCTCTTTAAACTGTGAAGAAAAAAAAAAAAAAAGAACAAGAAAGGAAGAAAGAAAAAAAAAAAAGGAAAACAACCACAACCGTAAGAGAGGATTTACTGGTTCTCTGTCCCCTGGCATTGCCCCTCTTCTCCCTTCTCCCCCCTTCCATTTCCATTGCTTCAGGGACTTTTACTACAGCCATGGGATTAATGGACACCTAATGCCATCTCTGTTTTACAGCCTGGAAAGTCTCTTGTCTAGTTTACATCGATTTTTCTTTTCTGATGCATTTGCAGAATCTGAGCTACCGATGGTGGGAAACATAGATAAAGAGGGAAGACGTGAGAAAGAGATACATCCTCTGCCTCATGCTCCCAGTACTGAAAATGCTTCTAGACTTTGGACCCTGCAGATGCTTCCAGCAGCAAATACCCACTTACTCTTTCCTGCCATCATAGAGGACAGAGGAAGGGCAGCAATGATAATCTTGCTCTCTGGTGGGCTGGTGTTATCCATCACTCAGGAACAGATAGGGAATGCATTGCCTTACAACAATTCCCAGTAGTGCAGTGAGGTCTCTCCTGTGTGATTGGCACTATGCTCCTTTTTATTGTAGTTCTATTTTTATTATAATTGCTATTAGCAAGACTAAGGTAATTTCCCAGGATCTTCTACGTAAATGAATGGACACAATGGTCATACTCATGAGGAAGCTAATACCTACCCTCCCGACTGTGCAGAAAACGTGACGTTAAATGCAGAAGAGCAATGGGCAAATCTCACAAGTCTGAATGGTATCAGAAATACTAGGGGAGGACTAGGGTTTTTGTGAAACTAGGCTTTAGCTGGGTCGTCAACCTCCTTGTGCACTACTCAGCATCATGTCATCCCCAGTGACTCTGCCCCAATCAGGGAAGGGTGCTGCTCTCTGTCAAACCTTACCTCTCTGCATAGGGAAGAGACAGGAGGTGGGAGCACAGCCTACTTCTCAGTTTAGTGGTATTGCTCTTTCTCCTAACAAAGTACTGAAGTAAAGCAAGGCTGCTGTACTGTGCACCTATGGGGTGAAATGACCTGCAGGCATGTCAGCAGGTCAGATCAGATCAGCTTTGGCAAGAAGATTAGTGGGGTAGAAAGAGCTCCATGAGCCTACTCACAGTCCCCAAAACCTCACCAGTAACATTGCAGTACTTGACAGCTCTGCAATATTTTGTTTCTTAGTATCATGCACAGGTGTCACTCATCAGTAATACAGAAAAGATGGATGATCTTTTAGTTAAGATGCTAAATGCTGCCTGAAGCCAGGCTGCTTTTTAGTAATAGTGACAAAAACACAGTGTCAGAAAGAACAGAAGGAAAATGCCATCCTGTGACCATGTTCCGCTCTTGAGCATCTTTGGTGTCAGCTTTGTAAAGCTGTTGGAACAGAAGATGGAAGAAAGGCTGGGAATGATGATTAAAGCTAACCCAACACCAGCTGCGGTCCATCTTCCACTGGCTCAGTGTATGAGTGAACCCTCTGAATAAAGAGTTCTTTCTTAGTCTGCTTTAGATACCTGTGGTATCTTTAAGTATCTTAGAGGCTCCTTAACAGACAGTTTGGATTTCCTGTTAGGCACCCGTTTAACTGTGCAGCAGAGATAGAAAGGGAGGAAGACTAATGCCATCCCATGTCATTCACTCTTTGTCATGCCACTGTGTGCAAGTGAGTGACAATGTTGTAGTTCGGGAGCGGCAGGAGCCATTTGGCTTTGAGTGATGGTGCTGCTCAGGTGGTTACGAAGGCATCTTGTTTCCATTCAACTGCCCCATAATGCACTATCATTTCCACAGTACCCTATCATATCGTGCCAGCATCTCAAGGCAACTGGGTCACGAGGCTTTTTTTCCCACTCTGAGCTCCCAGTTCCAAGCAGTTCTTCTCACTCTGTCATGAAAGGGAGTAAATTGTTGTTCAAACAAGTGTGACCCTGTGCTTTTCTGTCATCAGGACAGCTTTTTAGAAGACATTTAATGCTTAATATGGAGCTCTTGACAGAAATGAGCTATTCCTTGCTGGGCTCCTGACAGACTGCTGGAGAGTCTCAGGAGGGACAAAAGAGATTTATCGGAAAGAAGGTTTTCTACTACAGGCAAGGAAAAAAATAGGAATGTGGTCGTTAAAAGAGCAGAAAGCAGGAAAATGAAAGGAACCACGGTGATAGGTCCTGTTTCCCATCTAGCTGAAGAGACCTGCAAACATTCAGATTAATTTGGGGAAATAACTAGTATCTCAAGTTTTCATTGCAAGAAATTACATGTTGTCATCATTATTATTTATTTATTTTTACTCCAGTTAATAACTATATTCAGGAAATTAAAAGGAAAAATAGCATGCAGTTCTGTCGGGAAGACTGTGAGGAAACAGATCAGCAATTGAGGAGAAACAGTATACACATCTGAACAGCATTGTTTCTTTTCCCATGCATATTTTCACATTTAAGGGAACCTGGGTTTGTTTGCTGTGTTTTGCAAGGCTGGCTTTCATCCTTTTTTCAGGTCCTTATACAAATATCAGCTGTTTGAGGTGAATCCTGCAAACCTCCAGAGTTTCTTTTCTTCTGCTTTTGAAATTCTGCAAATTCGTATATTTATTCATTGTTCACCTCTCCCATTGTTTCACTGTGTGCAAGAAGAATTAGGTAGTGCCTTAGCTGACTGACTACACAGTACAAACAGTGAAGATACAGTTTTCCAGGAGTCCAAAGTCTAAAATCTTTATCATCCTGTGGAGTGAATCCTGAAGGATAAACCAGTGGGAAGAAATCTTTTAAAGGACTTGGTTGCCTTATTACTGTTCACTTCAATGGAAGTTTGACCTCTAAACTCTTCAGATATACTTTGACAATTGCACCCTACATCCATGTATTACTGAGTTCAGAAATAATAAAAGAAAGGAATTAAATATTTAATGAACATGATTTACTGCAATGTGTTCAGCAGCTGACTTGCAAAAACTATGAGGTGATCCAAACTCTCTACACTGTGGGACATGGCTACAAGAAAGGCTGGATGCTATAGAAACTCTGAAATGGGTGGGCCAACAAATATGGTGCAAACTGCTATCACTTCCTTGAAGTCAGGGGAATGATGCTGAATTTCATCTCTTAAGAATCCGGCCTTGAATCATCAAAACTTTCTGGAAAACTCCTAAAAAAACCCCAGACTTCCTCCACGGGAGATTAGAGTTGTTCAGAGATTAAAACGTTTTACAAGTTTCAGATGTTCACAGTCCCATGCAGGGAGACAAGGTGAGTCTTAGAGGTCTCCACAAAGCTGGACTTAATCTAGGAAGGATGGGACCATCCATGGCAAGTAGAGGGAGGAAAGAGAGGGAATTTCTGACAACAATTCATTGCACAGAGTGTTAATCGTCTGCTCTGTACTGCCCATTGCAGATATAGAGCAGAGAGATAGACCTCAAGGATGCTTCCCACAAAAAACTCAATGAAGACCATAAAAGCCACGGGCCTAAGCAATAAATGCTTTTCCTGAGGACTAGACATTTGTCCTTTCACTGTGTGAGCCCTCCATTTCAGCTCACGCTGTACCAATCATCAGACTAACCAAGTCCAGATACAATGCTCTCTTTATTGTTTTATTTTTACCACAAAAGCACCTCAGAGAAATAACCAAGGATCAACACCCTGGCACATTAAACATCTTAAGGAAAGAGAATAGAAAGGCTAGACTGTGCCCCAGAGATCTTACAATTTAATTGAAATTCCAAGAACACATCTAAATTTGAGGAAGGACTTAGTTTATTGCGTTTTTCTGCAAACCAGTTTTCTTATGTTCGTTAAGAGAGAAAGTATCCTTCTTCACCTCTCTGTTCTAAGTAAAATCCTGCTTTCTTCATTCCTTTTTTTCCCCCTCCAAACACAAGAGGAAAAGAGAATGAGAGGTGAGAGCTGATTGAGTGAGCAACAGCAGGGGAAAGAAATGAGTATTTATCAATATTCCTCTCCTTTTAAAGCACATCAATTCTGAAGCTGCTGACAGAGGTCTTGCTGTAACTGCTGGAAGAACCTCCAGGAGCTAATAATTTTATGTTGAGGCTTATGTAAAACCAGTTTTGATTAATTATTGATGCAAAGTTAGGAAAATGAACATTTGCTGTGCCTTGGCACAGCCCTATCAAATAAATGAAACTGCGGCTCCTGCACAGCATGCTGTTTGACCCCCATTCCTGTCTAGCCGCTCTTCATTAGTGGGGGAGGCCTGGGTTCCTTGTGGGGGGCAACGTGTCCCCTCTGCTTACAATGTCCTTCAGAGAGCTTGTTTTCAGGCTCCTGAAATCTAGGAGAAACCATGCCAGGCGCTACCAGCTTTCCTTATCCGCCTCAGGCAGAAGTGGTCCATATTAACTTTCACGTGATCGCTGAGCTGGGCAAATGTGCCTCTTTTTTTAACTTTTGACTTAAGATTAGTACCTGAAATCTCTGTCTTATTTTGCCATTGCTTTCTGGAGCTGGCTGGGGTTCAACTGAAGGCACAACGTTCCCATGTCCAGCATAGCACTCCTGTGGGTTCCCAAACAATGTATCG
This sequence comes from Nipponia nippon, assembly GCF_047370975.1. Lineage (NCBI taxonomy): Eukaryota > Metazoa > Chordata > Aves > Pelecaniformes > Threskiornithidae > Nipponia > Nipponia nippon. The sequence goes on from NW_028262332.1 coordinate 5,217,727, forward strand.
TGCACAGAAAGCAGTCTTGACAATAACTGCTCAGCAGATTCAATTCAATTCCATCTAATTAAATAGGTTCAGCAGCACAAAGACTGCAGAAATGGCTGCAATCTCATGCTAGACACGCAGCTGCAAAGCTGCAACACATGCTTGTAAAAGGTGCAAAAAGTACATTTAACCTTCTTTTAGTGGCAAGCCCCTTGCAACGTAAAAATCTCTACAGTGCACATATATCAAAGGGCTAGGCTACACTTAAACTTCTTGATGCCAATAGTGAGAGTCAGACCCAGAGATAGATACACACCTCTAGTCTGTATACATCTGTATTCCCACCCCATAGACACACACAAACCTTCTTTTCCATTCTGCAGTACCATTTTTTGCCTGGATCCATCTCCACTGGTTTGTGTGCAGCTGCACTGGTCACAGTGGGAGCCATAGCAGGTGGAGAGGGGAATTTTATCAACTGCTTCTAGGTAACCAAACAGCCTAAGTCATCTTGCCCACTAATGAGCATGTCATACAGCCCTGCTCTTCACTTCATCACTTTCGTGTCCTTTCCAGAGTGATGCCATTTTACATCCCGCAGCCTTTTATAAGCTCCTGATGTCCAATACAGATAGTCTCTTCTTATCATCTTTGTCTTTTTCTTTTTAGCACTCCTGGCTTCCCAGAACCATTTTCTAGGGCCGGCTTTTTTACAATGGTTTCGATTCTTAGCTCTTCACTCTTCCAATTGTTCTTTACAGATATGGAGGGTGGGTGACTTAAAAGCGCCCTGGCTTAATTCAGCTCCCCTTGAACTCACTAGTATAGAAAAACTGAACTGCACATTTCCATTGATTTCAACAGGGGAAGAGTAAGGCAAGTGCATTGGGCTTTAGAAATTCCCCCCCTTGATGTTTTCCCATCACCCTGTTCCCTGTCATTAGCGCACTTTGTACCACTGCTCCCAGTTCTGCTCTATAGTGTGCTCCTATTTTCATTCTCTTTCACACCTGTCCATCTCCGTGCTTTAACATGTTTGAATTTCTTTTTGTGAATTTTGTAGGACTATAGCCCTGTCTTGTGGAACAATTACTGCTGCTTTGTAATGGAGTTTACACTGAGCTATTCTCAACCAGAGCTTCATTTGCCTAGGAATGTATCATACAGCCATATTACGGAGATATCACCTGCAGCCTCACAGCTAAGTAGCAAAGTTTTCTTCTCTTGGACAGTCAACACTATTACCCTCAGAACCAAAAGCAAATTTTTAATGGGAAATTTTCAAATTAAAGTTTGTTTGACATTATAATTAACATGATCTTCACGTATGCACTATTGAAGCAGGTAATATCTGAAATTGTTGCTTCTCCTTCTATTTCCTAATGTCCAATTTTGTAGTGAAGTAGTGGAGTGTATGTCCTTAACTGAGCTGTGAATGGTACCAGGAGCTTTGTACTATACCCTAAGAGCAGTAAGAAGCCATTCACACTCATCTGTGCAAAGTTAAATCTGTACTCACAAAGGCCAGCCTGGAGATCATCCTGCAAACTTTCCCTGTGAGATTTATCCTGAGAGGCACATGGCTTTCCAGCCAACTGGATAAGAGTCCAAAGACTTGAAGTCAAAACCTTAGCGCAGTCCTACCACTTAGGTGTTTTATTCACCTTCAATGTACTCCCATGCAGCAAAATAATGTCCAATGTCTAGCTGGAGCTCAGGCAGAAACTTCAATGTGTGTAGAGACCTGAAGCTGCATCAAGGCAAAAGCCACTACCGGTGCCTTTCACACTTGCTATTCTCATTGAAAATAACCTAGGCAGCAGATCCCTTATCTGAACTCAGGTGCAAACTTATAAAAATGGCTTCTGAGGTCTTATTGATCACTCCTCTCCAGGCAGTTGTACAAGACATTCTTCCCTATGCCCAAAATTATGTCTGAAATCAGTTTAGGGAATGAGCAAGTCTTTTAATTAAAACAGTCTGTTATGATGAATCTGTTATTACAAAGTCTTACCTATGTAAAACATTAATAATAAAAATTTCATTTGTTTATGTCAGCACCAAACATTAATTTTTAATGGCGAAACGTATGAGTTATGAAAGGCATTAATGCAAAACAAATCACCAACTGAGAAGAGAAAGGAAATCCATTTTTTAGGGTAAGCAGTGGGAATGAAATATTATTGTGGTTCTAACCAGGGGAAAAAAATATTTCTTAGAGCTCCAAGAGCAATTAAAAAAACCCAGTGAAGCCTTGGGTTTTATCATCATGCTTAATATTAGTTCTATATCCAGCAAAGATTGTGTCCATTTCATCCAATCCGTGCCTTGATGCCATCTCTGAGGAAGCCTTTTACAGGAAATGACTCTAATTGCCATGCAACTGCCATGAAAGCAGATCGGATACATACTGCATAATAACCATCTCACTGCTGCAAATGAATGAGATCACAGAGAGCCCAGAAGTTAGTCATGCTCGCTTGGTGGGCCAAATTCATCACAGATGTAAATGGGAGACACTCTGTGTGACTTAGGAGTCACTCCTGCTTACATCAGCAATAAATTAACTCCAGGCATTAATTGCCAACTCATTCTTACAGCTTATGATTATAATTCTGCAGGAAAAATCAATACCAGGTTGTTTTCAAAATGGACCGTAAAGGAGTTGGTTGTGGTGGACTGGTCCTGGGTCCATGACAGAGCTACTGAGAAATCATAGCTTTTGATAGGACTTTTCCTTTTGTAGTACCTGGCAATCTCACATTTAACCCTTACTCTCACAACAGTTTCACAACAGGGAAATGCTATTAAGCCCTGAGCAGAAAGAAAATGGTAATTCTTAAGTGCTTAGGGACCAAGTCTCACTGGTACCGGGACAGCTCTTTAGCAGGGCTTAGGATTGTGTGAGCAACACAACCCCTGATGCCTCTGTCCTCAGCAGCCAAGAGCATCCTTTACCACACTAGTAATCTCCCTGATTTTCAGTGAAACTGTCCAGATGCATTGAGTGAGGCCATGTCTCCTTTTCTTATCAGTATGCTGTGGGAACCGTGGCTGTAAGGGGTTTGGAGAATGCCCATGAAGCCTAGAAATAGCATCTATGCATAGCAGAGATACATCAGGACCCAAAATGTTGTGATAACAACAGTCAGTGTGCTGGATGTTGCGCTCTGCAACAACAAGGGACCGAGACAACAGATTTCAGTGATGGGATAGTGTGAAAGTGGCAAAGCAGAACTCAGAAATCACTTAGCTCCTGCTCAAAGGGCCTTTGTGAGCCACATGGGGCACTACCCTGGCACAGCATAATTAACATTTCTTTTCACTACCAGTCTAGCTGTGGCTATTAAAGGACTGCTACAGAGCTAGAGAATGGGGACATCATTTGTTTTTAAGCTTTATGGAACTGGACTTTGTCTTTTTTTCCCTAGTTAAGACTTCAGCAATATAAGCAATACATCTTGTAGTTTCCATCTCTCTCCCACACTCTTCCTTTCTCTCTTTCTTCCTTTCTTTCTTGTCTCAGTATAAAAAAGTTGCTGATATTAGCAATAAAGCAAGAATTTAATATCATCCTACAGGGTGCTACGACAAACTGCCCCTTGGTTCCATCGATTCAACAGGCCTGAAATATAGGAAGGCACCTAAGGGGGAAGAATACAAGATGAACCTTGCAGATATAAATTCTGTAGTATTGGATTTCTCCTAACACATTTCAGGGCTGTGTTGTGTCACACCAGCATCTCTCCCTCTGATGCTACAGGATCTCTGTTACCTAAGCAATAGGTTCTTGTTGGTGAAGCATTTAGAGCAGGCTGTGGTATTTCATCTCAACAATAGCCTTGATATTACAATGTGTGACACATCCACTGCTTCATGCCTCCAATAGAGACACACCACCCAGCCTGAGGGCACCAGAAACCTGTCTGGAAGCAGTTTAAGGTTGTTTTCTTCCTCGCAGTATCAATGTGTGAGGTGATATAAATATAGGAGAGGTTGTGGGTGTAGGGGAGAACTTGTTGTACTGGGTATCAAAGACTTGATAGGAGAAGCAATTGCAAATATTTGGGATGTGTGTGATGCTGTAATCCGTTATTTCTTCTCCCACACACACAATTCCCCTCCAATCTCTAAGTATCCATTTGGCAAGGTTATAAAATAATCAAATCTTAGTCTTTTCCTCCTTTTGGATACTTAGCAAGCTCATTTTCAAAATTCATGACTTGAGAAATGAGATTCGGTTTACCATACAGCATGCAAAAAACTATGAACTTGCCTTTCCCTTCCTCTTGAGGGGAAGAGTCCAGATCACTCTAAAAGGCTTTCTTATAAGTTCTCAGTCTGGCACTTTTCATGATGTTGCATTCATATTACAAATGAAGTAGGCAATTGCCTCCATGCCATCCTCTTGCCCCTTGCAATTAAAGTCAGAGGAGGAGCAAAACAGAATAACTCATTGCACTGTTCTATCACTTTCGCAGTTGGCTTTGACCTTCAACGTCCTTTCATTTGAGATTTTGGTTAATTTAAAATTATACAAAATTGGACAGAGATAGTGCCTGCATGTGGTGCAGAATACAGTAGGATATGCAACAAATGATGTTTGCATTCTCTTTAACAACAATTTGCACATAATCTGGTTGCCATTAGCTCTGTAGGTGAAGTCTCATGGCCAGGGCCCTGAACCAGGCACAAAGATGATGGGCTCATGTTTGTTGCAGGAACAGCACCCTAAAATGCTGTTCAACATGATGTCTCTCATGTTAAAATGATATCAAAAACCCAGAGGTCAACCAGCAAACTGAAAAGACAAAACCATGCTTTTTTGGTGCCACTTTTCACAGAACTCCAAAAGCTTTTTATTTCTTAGAAATGAGAGTGGAGGGTGGGGGGAAATGAGCAGTTTCTGGCCTGGGTTGCTCAAGCTATGGTCTTCCTTGAAAGGCAGCACAGAACTCCTCCATATGTGATAAAGTTTGTGTATAATCAATAAAAAGAACTTGAGATCTACTTGAAAGAGGGAAAGGGTCAGTGTTGATAACCTTCACAATTCTTTTTATTTATTATTAATACCTGCTTGCTGGAACTCTGGCAAGAAGAAAGATGGAATACTAGGCACTAGGACTCCTCTCTCCACTCCCATCATCCTTCTATCTACCCAGCTGTTTTATTTTTCCTCTAACTCCACCTCTTTCAGTCTATTTTATTGAATCTTCTGGGATTGTGCCTAAGAAACAGTGAGTACCTTGGGGCAGCAAAACACAAGTTTCCGAAACAAGTTGTATTCAATATTTTTTTCTGGAACTGCCAAGGGGAACAACTGTGGTAAGGGCTGAGAGTTTTTTTAAAATTTTCTCATCTCCCAGTGTGGAAAATACCTCCATTCCACTGCCTCAGGGCAAAGGACAGGACACATCCCTTGCCACAGTGTCTAGTGACAACATTTGTCCCAGTGCCGGGTGCTTGTGATGTAACAGGACCAAGGTTTGAGAGAGAGAGAAGAGAACCAAATGTAGGACATATAAATTTCTGATGTGCATTTTTTAAGAAAAGGGGTTGAACCTGTGGTAGAAGAAGGCTGTCAATCCGACTAGCAGCCTACCTACTACTTTTGAGCTCAGGTAGCTAATGGCACCTCTGCATGGCCTTTTGCAAACAGGAAAGCTGTGACTGTGCTAAGGGTCAGCTGGAAGCTGGATGGTTGCTGTCAGGTACTGAGCCGCAGCTCAGTTTAGAGCATCCACCCAACTGTCTGTTACCTCCAGTATGTCCAGAAGTTTCAGGACCCACCCTGCTTTCTTCAGACAGGTACCGATTGCAACAGAGCCTCACAACTGACTTTTCAGACATACTGGGCGGGATGCTCAAATGGTCTCATTTAGCCAAAGAGTGGGTCATGTCCGTCTATAATAAAAACCCTTCTTAAAGCTAAAATAGGCTTTCTGAGGTTCTTTATCAACCAGGAATGTCCCTAGGCACAAGACAACTAAATAAATACATTTAACAGCTATATACTTCTCCAAATTCAGAAGATCAATCAATCAGAGCCTATATACACTGTAGGGTTTTGGTGGTGGTTTTAATGGAGGTAGAAAGAGACAATTTCTTCATTTGGGTGGAGTTTTTGCCCTGCAAACTCTGAGAAGCAGAAACCAGTCAGGAACACTGATAGCTTTTGTGTGAAAATTCTCCAGCAACTTTACTGCTGGTACTAAGTAAATTGCTTCAAATTTTGCAGCAGTCTTACAAAATAGTCATGGATGGGAATTTAAAAAAGGTAAGTTTCCTCCTCTTTTATCCTGGATCAGTACTCCTCTAGTCATTCTCTTTCCCTGTCAGGGCAATTGCCCCCAGTTTTACGTCCTCTACTTTCACTGGTACCAACTACCAGATCTACGTTTCCCTCCATCAGCTCTTTCATACAGGAAAAATGCTCTCATGTAAGGTGTTTGCCAATAATCATCTTCAGGTTTTCTTTATTCAGTTATAGCCCAGAATGATTTATTATAGTTATTTCAACTGTCCCTACCCTTTGGCTCTCAAATTATTCTCTTTACTGTTTACTATTATTATTTGTATTATTATAACTTCCAGTTGCAGACCAGAACAAGAACGTGCTTTGCATTTCTCACTGCCCAGATTCCTGCGTGGGTTGTCTCTTTGTTGTTTCACTGAGGGACAGTGTATGTATAAGCTGCAATTTTCCAGTATAGCACAGCTGTAGTTACCTGTGTAGATACACCACTGAATTCACAGGCATATTCACTATTTCTACACATGGATGCTTCATAATACTAATATGAGATTAGAGTTTGATTTGGGGCATCCACATTCTGAACTGTGGGGGCTCAGATTTCTTTCCCCCCCATCTTACAAGCCGTTGCTTTTAACATCCCCCTCAGGATTTCTTCTGTCTATCTGACACCCTTTCCTACTAAGGTGTCCTGGGTTGTTTCTTGTGAAGAAAGGAGGGCAGCTTGACCAGGAGCTTGTTTGCAACCAAATCAGCTCCTTGGACTTGTATTCTCCTGAGATAGTGGTTGCTATAGATTTCATGTTCGTCTAAATGCACCCACACCATATTTTGCTGTGCCTTAAAGTCAATTCATAGCCCTGTGAAAGCCAGGGGAAAACCCCATTGCCTTCATTTGGCTGTAGACCAGACCCGACCCTAACTGGCACTTAAAACTGTCAGCACACAAATGCAAAGCTGTTTAGCCAATGAGGAAGACAGTGCAAGATCAGATGCCATTTGCCACTTGAAAACATAAAAAGCACCCTTTCTTTGAAATGTGATCTGCCCATAATGTGATTTCAACAATGATGTCTATTATTTAGTACTTACTTTTAACTTGAATTTTTACCAGCAGTTTTTAAAAACTGTTCAGTTTTAATCTCATAGAAAGTTTAAAGCAATTTTTTATTAGTGCATAACTCTAAAATACCACTTTGGAATGAAGAATTATCTCTCAAGACTTACTAGATAGGCTTTACTTTACTGTTAGTTAATCTGTCAGTGTTTTATTAATAATCAGCCCTTTTTGTATTGCTATTATGCTTTTTTTTCTATTAACGCAGTTTATATCTCTAGCATCACCATTATAAAGAAGACTGTGAAATATCTCTCAGATATGCTGTGTAGGAACAAAGTAGATAAATATTGCTAACAAATCACAAGCACTATTTTTTGTTGAATTGTCTTGCTGTTAATAAACAATGAAATATTTAATACCAATTTTAAGAAATATTTTTGGAGGTGGAAATCAGATTACGGTATGGCCTACATCCACGTAAGGGAAGAGGGAGGGAGTGGGTATTCTTGTTTTATGATTTTTGCATCGTTGCTTATAATTCATTGTTCGAAACCAGCCCACAGCTCACTGCCTATGCTGGCCTTCATTTGAGTACAATTCTGTAGCAGGAATAGAACAGGCAGAAGCTTGAATCTGGTCTTCTTCCTCTGTTTTAGATTATTTATCCCTAGATATAGTGCACTGTCTTCATTCTTCATTCATTTAAACCCAGTCCAGAAATCAATGATAGCTAACTTAATGATCATGTTGAATTTAATAGGTTTATGCAGAAGGTCTGTGGTAAGCCTGTTGGTTTTACAGAGCACAACTCAATTCACTTCTCCAGTGATTCACGCCAGCATAAGTGAAAGAAAAACAGGCTACAGAAATCCAGTCTGAACATGGAAGCTTTCAGCTCTTCACTAAACCATACTTCTGACCACTTCAGTACATTTGGGTTATTTCATTGTCTACAGTGTTTGCAATCACTCCCCCGGAGTATAATCTGCAACCCGAATTAACACCTTATTTATGCTTTCCCCCTAGTCATTAAGATTGATGTGGAGTAAAAATAGTGCTAATATTGATCCTTTTTGGCATTCTGCTGGACAGTGTTTTTAACCGTGCTTACTGTGCCACTGATTTCTTACCCTTCCTTTGTTGTCTGGCTGGCAATTTTCCATCTCTGTCAATATCCATCATGCTTTGGAGAATTACTTGTGAGGTGCATCTCACATGTCTCGCAGAAACCTAAATAAATGCCGTCTTCTCCCATGTTCATTTTCAGAAGGATCTTACCCTTGACCTCACATTGATTTGGACCCCCCTGCTGAGTAATCAAGTGCTGCTTTGCACACCTAAATTTCTGGTGGGACATTATTTACCTACAATCATGTATGAGGCCAAGGGAGAGCTACTCAAGTAGTTTCCCTGCCCATCCGTAGGAATAGAAATTGGGCAGACTCAGAAGTAATTGCCAGTCCCTCTCGTTTCCTCCTTTTAAGAGTAGTACCACCTGTGGGACCTGATTTTGATCTCGCAGTTTAAAATCAGAAGTAAAACAGTTACAAACCATCCAGCCAAAAAAAAAGTTTCCCAATTTCTCTGATAATATCCTAGTGATTTTTCATTTTTTTAGCAATGTCAATAAAACATATCTCCTTTGAGGCACAAGGCTATTGCTCACCTAGATGCTCTGTTGTGACCATAAAGGGTGAACTCTGTTATAAATATTTATTTTAAAAACTGATTCTGCAGAGGTTAAACTACCTGCCATTACCTTCAGTGGAAACCATCCCATTGACTTCAATGGGTGATGATTATTGAGACCGAATTCTTACCACATAAGACCCATGAAACTAAGCTTTCCAAATGAAGCATATGTGTAAAACCAGAATCTGCATCTTGGGAGAATGAGGTGAGTTCTGCTGGGCATTAATGCCAAGATACACAAGTGAAATTATAAATGGCTCAAGCCAACACTGCATTAAACTGGTGCAGAGTTTAACTGGACCCTCAAGAGCACAAGGTTTTTTCCACCTTTGAAAACATCAAAGAAAATCAGAGAAATAACTTTTCAGTCTAATCCTCATGACCAAAAGCCCTGCTGAGCAGTCTAAGCAAGAAGTAAACATATCAACACAAATGGGAACTGGCTTCTGAAACGAAGGTTTGATCCAGAGAGCTGGATGATCACTAGAAGTGAAAAGGATCAGTAAAAAGGAATTCCACTGTATTCAATTTAAGTATCTGTTTTATCTGTTCCTTATCAACAGCTCTATTGACAAGGTCTGCATTGCTTCCTAATTGTTTGTCCCAGTTTTTTGTGCTTTTCTGTGAAGGGCTGGTTTGAAAAGAGGAGTTCAGTAGCTCAGCTGTGTTATTTGTAACTCAGCCATCATTGATTTTATTCCTTTTCTAGTTTATTAAAGGGCCTGCTTTATCTCTGTTACAACTCCCTCCACACACCCCACAACATTTACTGCATTCTTAAAGCTCTTTCTTATTCAAAACAGTCATTAATTTGTTCCACATATTTTAATCTTCCTCATATCTTCCACTTCTTCACTTACTTCTAGCCCTCAGCAGCCTGGAGAGTGCTGGTAGGGTAAACAGCACAGAGATGAACCCTTCTTCCTAGTGAAAGCACTGCTGCGAGGCTATTTCATGTTTGTTCAGCAGAAACTGGACCAAGATGTTCATCTGTCACTCAAAAGCCTTATGGACTCTTCATGGTGTTTATCTGGTCTGTCTCACACAGGACCAGAACATTCTTCTTGGGTTTCAACCTGCAGGGCGTGAATGTCAAACTGCATCATTGCCTACAATCACACCACTCGTGAAAATTCGTACCAGCAAGGGTCAGGCAGGAAAGCCCTCCCCTCTCTGTGCAAAGAGCAGCTCTGTTGCAGAGAGGCTCTGGTACACGTATACAGAGCAGGGTCTGTGAGCTCTCAGGTAAGTACAATGGCAAAGGCATCAGAGATGGGACCGCACGGCAAAGGCAGTACAAGAAGAGTTGCCAGCATCCTGCCCACTGCTCTGGCTTTGCCTCGGTCAGCAGTCCTGCAAGCAATGATGCAACATTCAATGTAAGACCTCAGTTCTTTATTCAAAACCATTATAAACAAACAACCCAAAAATCAAAGCTGGTTTTCAAAAACAAATCCTCGAAGCTGGATGAAGAAGAATTTCAGTAGACATTCATGTATAAACCCTTTTGCATCCATAAGTTGAACCAATGATGCAACCTCTGGAGTACTGCATGCAGTGATGCTTACCCCAGATGAGAAAGGACACTGCAAAATTAAAGTTCCTTAAAGGGATCTGAAGAAATTCCCACATGAAGAAAATGCTCAGTTCAGTACAAGGACAAATGCAAAAGGGATATGGGAAAATTGTATGAAATGATGAACAGGCTGGAGAGGATGGGCTGCGAGCTCTGCTCTCTGTGTCTCATGACAGGAGAACAAAGAGACAGTTGATGGGATATTAAGCAGCAGCAAATTCAAAACTGATAAAAGGAAATATTTCTTCACTGTTTCACTGCCAGAGGAAACCTCAGCGAATAAGAATTTAACAAGATTGCCTGGGGACTGGCCACTCACTTGCTTATATCTTCTTTAGAAGCATCTGGTGTTAGCCATAGTCATAGGCTGATAGCCATAATCATAGTCTGATCCAGGCTGACAATTGTATTGTTGCCATTTTCTCATGTCCCTTAGTTGTTTCACTTCCCTCCTCCACCTGGCTAAAGCTGATTAAAAATCCTGAAATTAATTTCGCACAACAATTCAAAACTATTTTCATCCCGAAAGGTTAAAAATAGACTCATTTTTTCTTTTCTTTTCTTTTTTTTTTTTTTCTCAGAAACTTATGGTGAAATATTTTAATGAAAACATTTACTGCAAACACAGGTGCTAGTAAACAAAATATGTCACTATGCATTTGGAAAATGTCTACAATTCAAGAGTTTGGGGAGAGACTGAATATTTTAATACAACACTTGCTTTTAATGAAAAATATGCCTTTTTTTTTAAATAAAAAAGATGGTTTTGTTATTTTCTTTTAAAAGACCCTGAAAAATCTTGATAAACTCAAGTCTGAAAGATGAGTTCAAATGGCCCTGACAGGGATTAGAGCAGCTAGGAAACAGCAGCAGGTCTCATCCCGGAGCAGGCACGATAGGTGAGTGGGATTCAACAGACTGAAAGATTTATCACAGGTTGAGGAGCGGAGGAGAGAAGAGGAAGCCACGTCCAGCTCCCGCTGTCAGCAACATCAACAGAAAATCCTTTTTTGACATGGGCAGGAGCAGGACACACTGTCCGCTACTCTGGGGTGGCTGGCAGGTCTCCCAGCGTTAGCCCTCATCCCTTTCTCATCGCTGGCTGTGCAGGGACCACAATGGGAGACAAAGCGCCGGTGTATTCTTGATTAAATTGATGAGATGGGGCTGCTGGCAGCAAATGCATCTCTCTCTCTCGGTCCCCCAGCACTTTGAAATGAGCCGCTCCTCCCTCCATTCCTGCCGAGCTCCAGAGAGAGAGGAGGAAGGAATAGGCATTAGCAGAGTCTCTAATTACGCAGGAATGGGGAGTGCATCCCTGCGGTGCATGGAGCAGGCTGGGGTAGGTGTTCAGCCATTCTGGAACAAGCTGAGTTACTTAAGGTTTCCTCTGTCTGCTGTTATCTTTGTCCCTTTGCTACATATTAATTGATCCTTTCTTTTTCCCTTTTTGGCTGAAACATCTGCTTTTAATGCTCACAAACAATAAATCCTTTCTTTTTTCCCTGCTCGCACAGGATGTAAATCCAAACAGAAGGGGAAATGGGGAGGGGGGGAAAGGGCTGCATGCCATGTTCCCAGCATTAGCATAATAACAGTGATTATGGCTCAGTGAAGCCCTGAGTGGCAGCAAGACTAACCTACCTTGGCTGAGCTAACCTAACCAACGTGCCTTTCCCTAGGAGACCAGGGCCTCCAAAATATGTCGGTGGGCTCACAGGGGTGCTGAAAGTTGGCTTGCCCCCTGCTGTCAGTATGGCTGACAGATTTCTTAAGAAACAGCTAGCAGGAGCAGTGAGGATGTCTAAAACCTTCCCTTTGCTTTAGAAAAGTCAAATAAAATAAAATACTCATATGTAAAATTGGCCACAAGCCTTATCTCATGTGCACACCCGACTGCATCTCAGCAAGGCACTCTGCTGAGAGCATAAACTCCTGAAACGCAAGCATCCAGTTGATCCAGTGTAAGCTGTATCTATCCTTTCCCCCCAAACTCTTGGGTGTCTGTACACATGGCCTGGGCTGCCTCCTGGCTCTCTCCCATCTGCTCACCTGCCTCACTGTCTGCAGTAGGCAAGCCCAGCCTTCAGCAGGGCTTGGAGACCATCACTTTATCCTTGTGGGTCACTGACACATGTGATGAAGTGTTCAGGATGCACCACCTCCAGGAAAGCACCTCTGCCTCAAAGCTCAGGCTGTTACTTGCACGAGGTGCTGCTTATTTAAAGGGGAGGACAGAGTGCAGGCACAGCTTTCTACCTCTTCACACCTCTGCAGTGCTCATGTTTCTCCAAAGTACACGTGCCACCTGCTTTAGTCAAATTCTGTCTCTGGCAAAGTCTGGACAAAAGGTCCTACTTGAGATATGAACACAAAGGAGCAAATACAGGAGCTTGGCTGGGATCTGCTTAGCAGCTGTGCAGGTGAAAAATAGGGAGGTGCACTCTCACTTTCATCTTCCATTTTGTTAGGTATGGGGTGAAGATCTCACTTCCTTTCAGAGGTGTGTGGGTGCCTTGTTCCCCTAGGTGCTCATGAAGAAACTCATTCTTGAGCTCCACACCTGCACAGCCTTATGGCACCTGCTGAAGCTAGGAATTTTGCAGCAGCAGGGCTTTAATTTTTCCATAAATGTGTTGTTATTATTATTATTCTGTAATTAAAACCACCTCTGTGCTCTTTGACTTTACTGCTTTGTTTCACATTAAACAGATCAGCACATCTAGCCACCACTGTGAGCCAGCAGCGTGACTTAAGGTCCCCATAATTTTACTTGTGGCAATACATAAGTTTACCCCTTGTCAATATTGCAAAATCCCTGTAACAGCAGCAGAGCAAGTTATCTGTGCCAAAGAAACACCCCAGAACTGCTGCCGGGGTCTGTTGTCAGCAGTGGGTCTGTTATTCCCACCTGCATTCATTCAGACGTGCCACACTGTCAAGGTATGAATCAACAGCCCCCCACCAGCCTCAGTCTGTGTGTGAAGGGAAAGAGATAAAGTTATTATCGTCAAAGAATACAAACCTACCTTCCAGAGCCACATGCAAGTGAGCCGGCTGTATTCAGCTTTGGGAGCCTAATGCTTAAGACTCAAAAGTCGCTTTAAACTAAATTTTCCCATTTCCAAAAAAAATAAAGTGTTACAACTACAAGCTGTTTCAGCAAAGCCTCCTCAACAGATAATCGGATTTACATAATTGGGTGCTGGTGGGACTTCAATAAATCATCAATGTGGCAGCGTGTTTATTACAGCCACGTACAGTCACTGCTCTTCGCAAATAGTTCCTGGTGCCCAAAATATACCACATGCAACTGAGGGGGAGACAGATATGTGGTTAGTCCTTGTGGACAGGAGAAATACAGACAGGCTGGGCCTAATTGCCACTGAGGATTTATTGCATATCAAGAGCTGTGAGCTCAGTGGTTTGATAATGGGCTGAGGCTCCTTTGACTTGACCACAGGTACAGATCTAGCCTACGGCATTTATAAGACAAGCTTCTAGGAGACAGCTGTTTGTGGGTCAGCTTAAAATCGGTTGCATTTCTCGTCTGCATCAACAAGCCTTGTTTTGATACTTCCATCTGATCACCTCCATGAAAAGCACAGATTCCAGAGAGGGAGAAAGAACTTCACTCCTACTGCCAGGCAGTACTTCCACCTCTAAGCCGTGCAGCAAGAAGGGAAACTGCTCTGCCATTATGGTGGAGGTATATATCTGAATGCAATATTGTATTGATTGCCCACTTTTCACCAGCCCTAGGCTTATGTGCACCTAAAATGAGCTGTGATCCAGCTGTTTCTTCTACACGTCTAAAAAGTGGGGATAAATCCTTCTCCAGGATGGTAGGGCTAAATGTGGGAGAAGGACAGAGGCTGCGAATGTGTTGCTGGTATCTGTGTATGGATAACACCACATGCCAGGGACAAGCAGTGAACAAAGGCGATTTGTGAGTTGGGAAATGGGATTGCCAAAAGAGATGGAACAGAAATGAGGTTTTAATCCCCCAGCCCAATCTTCCCTGGTACTGCCTGTCTGCAAGAGCAGGATTTTATCGGTGTTGTCCACAGGGAACTTTTCTGACCTTCAGTTTGCTGCAACCTGGCAAAGCATTGCACTTCTCTAAGATGTGCAAAAACAAGTTTTCAAAATACACAGATGCTCCTGTGAGCTAGCCATAGCACAGCACAGTCCACACCAGAACACACTGTGTAGACTGAGCCCCACAGAGGAAGACTGCATAGCTTACGGGTCCTGCAAATTCACAGGAACAGGTATATCAACATTTTCTGCACTCTTCATTGCCACTGAGCTGAAGAAGTCAAACACTTTGGGACCTGTGTATTTTCCAGACTAGATGAAAGCAACCTTCCCTATTTGCATTTGTAGGGCTCACCAGGTTAAAGAGGAAGAGAAAACTCTGTATAAAACCCACAGCTATACTACACAGGAGACTGACTTGAGTGTTTGCTTGAAAATTTAGATTTGCTTGTATTGTACAGTCTCCTGCAAGTGTTTTCTATACCCGATTCCCCCACCAACTCACCCCCTCTGCCTGCCTGTCTGCCAGATAGACAATGCCAGCACTAGCATTTTCTCAGCTGCCAAAGCACGTTGGCCTGGGACTTCATTTCTCTGTATCACAAGCTACCAGCAGAAACCTTGTCATTGCAATTTTTCACATATTTTCTTCTGCTCTGTTTTTTTATCTCTCTGAAATCTCAACTCCCCAGCTCATGGCTGTAGGCTATTACTAGACTGGAACAAAACTTATTCTCAGTCCTAAACAAAATGAATAAGGCAAAAGAAAACAGTCACAACAAAGAAAAAGTTAATTTTTGGGGTAATAAGCATCAGAGTTTCCATCTGCACTGGGTCAGGAGGGTCAGGAGAGTGAGAAGGAACACAAGAGAGGATCGCATACCTGCTGTCTACTCTGTGAGCAGTTCGACTGGTGGCTTTGTCTGATGAACTGGCAGGTGACAGGTCCACCAAATTGCTGTGTCCACAATATATCTATCTCATATCATGGCAAATTTCACTTAGAGGTTGTGTCCCAGCTGTGGGCTTGGAATTAGGGCAGCCAAATCTACCATGTATACGGATAGGGGACTATGAGCACTACAAGATGTCTTGCAATGAATGATCCATGATGAGATGCTAAAGCGATGCCCCAGGGGCACAGGGCCGTGTTTGACTAATACAAGACACCGTTCTTCCATGTGCTATCTAACAAGCAGCAAAGCCAGCAGAGTAGGCTGAGGCAACCCTTCCATTTTCTCCTTTCTTTTCTTCCCTCCTCTTTCCTTCCCTGCTTTCCTCCACTCTCTTTTTTTCCTTGCCCCCCCCCCCCCCTTTTAACTTTTCAGCTGAAGAAATGAGGTATGTTGTTTCACTGGCTAAGTAAACTTTGAGGGCTTTAAGAAAAATAAACAGTAAGTCTTGCTCGACAGGTGGGCTCTTCCCCACATCTCAGCACAAGTCACAACCCTAATTTAAAATCTGCAGCCAGTTAATGAGCACAGAGGAGACATAGGCTCGGTGCAGAGGATCTCTCTATCAGCACAAACACACACACACTTCCAGATGTTTCATCTTTTTAATAAAGATTGGAGCCGTGTGAAAAGGAAGGCTTCAGATTTGAAAATAACAAAGCAGGCCACGAGAAGGCTACTTACTCAGAGCATTGGTGCTGGGTTGGGGGCTTTTGTTTGTTTGTTTGCTTAATCCTGAAATATTATGCAGAATCCAGCCCTTGAAAATTTCTTATATTCTTGCACCAAAAGTGGTCTCCAAAGGACTGAGCAAAATCTGCGTATTAAACTACATGTATTCTCCTGCCCACACCCCCTCCCCACTCTAACCTCTCTCCGCACACTTACACAGACACACAACTGCTTTTCATAGCAAGGCTATAATTTAACAGCTAATGCCTTGCATGAGTACCACCCCTTCCCAAATTCTCCTGCTTTTCAGTTTCTATTCAAATTCAAAGCTAGATTATTTTAGCTCTACAGCCCTGGAAAAAAATATGAAATGACAATATTTGAAGAAGCTGCTAGTACTTCTTTCCCCCCTTTCAGTTCACACCCAGGCATTGTCAAGTGTAAGTCTATTCTTTTTGCCTCTGCAGATACAGAGACAATTGGGAGCCCAGTAAATACAATTCCAGAACTGGAACTTCCTATTTTAGACATGAGATAGGTTTTGATTCTCAGGTGAGCACCCAGAGATCTGACTGAAATAAAAAAAAAAAAAAAGCACCCTCTACATTTACACCAATAAAACTGGTCCAGACCATGGCTTGGGACTTACCCAGTTTGACTGAGGCACACCAAGGCCTAACTAGTTGCCTGTGAGGCAATGAACTGGTAGGCAAGACAGGGCTGTAATGCAGCAAGGTTCAGCATTTATGCCTTTGTACAGCACACTGTGCCAGGCATTTGCCCGTCATAGTAACCAATAATGGCCAGCAATGAGGGACATGGTTTGTTTTCACTTAAATATTGTTGTGCACCTAACAGTGAGTGGAGGGGAAGTCCTGCTTAGAAAATACAGCCTTAGATACAGCAAGGTCCTCTGCCTCTCTCAGAGCCAAATCAAGAACTTCCCAACAGGGCTGAACAACTTGTGCTTTTGCTTTTTAACACTGAATTACATCAAGGTGGGGAGACCTTTTCATAATTTTTCCAGCACTCTTTATGCTTTACACCGGGCGTGCCAAACCCAAGCTGTGGGGTACAGCAATGAAGCTGATCAAAATGAGATACAGTGAAGGGAATTATGAAAAAAAAAAAAAAGAAGCATCATAATCAACACCAGGTGTAGGCCAATTAAACAGCCGTTCCCATGTGCTCACAGGAGGGCACTCACTCACAATTTACCCAAACAAATCCATGCTTAAAAACTCTCAGGAGTTTCACAGAAAAATCACATTTCTCTTCAGGGCTCTTTAAAAAATATTTGAAAGCACTTTTGTCTGTACACACCAGCTTTGCACACCAGAAACAGCTCCTTCTCAGCCCAGGAGAACTGATGAACCTGGATTAAAGTGCTGGCAGATGCATTTTCCTTACAAAGAAGTAGGAGTCCTTCTTTCCGCAGCTCTCTTCCTTCAGCTGCCCCCTCTAATCCTCCTCTGACTTTCTTCAAGGGGGCGTTGGCTGTCGGTTCATACTTTCAAAAGGTATCTTAGGGGCAGCTAGGTGTTCAAGTCTGATTTATTTATATGATCCAAGCACCCAGCTCTCAGGCTCCTTTGAAGCCCTCCTTGGATCAGTGGTATCTTTAGTCCAAGCACGCTTTTCCTTTGCTGTCTCATTGTTTGATGTATAAGAAGGTGCATGTCAAAGTAGACAGTTTCACCATGTCCCATCAGAACCTACTGCTCACCCTGCCTCCATCCTGTCCAGAGCAGCTATCTATGTCTCAGCCCCTTTCACTGAGACAAGCACAGTAACCCCAACCATCCATGCCAGCTGTTGAGTCAACCTCCAACCACAGTAATGATCACCCCACATCATGCTTGGGCAGACATACACCCCAGGCCAAGCTCACTTCCCCTTCAATATACAAGTCAACTTGTACCACCTGAGTGTGGTCCCTAGTTACAACCCTGTTTGTGCCAAAAACACCTTTTCTTTGGCATGATGGAGCTAGTTAACTTGATTTGGCTGATGGAAACATGAGATGAATCTTGAGTTCACCCATGTTATTTTCCATTGTAGCGATCACTAGTGTTGATACAAGATACTTCCAGTCCTCCAGTGCCTTCTGAGGATTCCCCCCATTGGTCCTTCACTGGGGGCTCTCCAGGAGGCTCTTGCAATCCACAGGATACATGGAACAGATCAGTAAACATGTAGCAAAGGATTTCCTAGGGTTTTGTATGCCTCTCTCCTCACCTTACTGCCAAACACAAGCCTTAGTGCTACATGCAAAGGACTGCAGCACCAGCAGGAGCACAACCCACAGGTCACTTCTGTAGTGTAGCCAAGTAAAGGTGGGACAAAAAAGCACTATTTTAGGCTCCGAAGACACCAGAAGAGCCGGACTTAGGGATAGGAATCCTCTGTCCATGATCCTGCTTTTCAGTTGATAAAATCCTCCTGTGTGGTCTTCTGTCAACTGTAGTTGAAGCCTCTTCCCCTTACATTTCTATAACAATAAATTCCATCATCTCATGCTGACAATTGATTTTGCATGTGTAACTAACAGGCGTGGCAGGAAAAGGGTAAAGTATCATCCTCTGGGTCTAGACGTGAATTTCAAGGCTGCCTTCAGCTATAAACAGTTATTGATTATTCACTTGGAAAGTCAAAGGCAGAGAGGGATGATGCTAGCTATATAAACCTTGGCAGGACACTGGCTATAGATGCTGGATTGCCTTCATCACACTAGCCTGATGGCATCCGAGTACGTGCTGATCTTTGACCTTGATCTTACGATAACTGAAGAGAGGTCCTGGACCCCATCACAACAAAGCAGCAGCTTTGCCTGAATGCAGTAGGAGATGCACACACCTACCCCTCTTTGCATTCTTCCTGTTGTTTGTGGTCCACAGCAAAATTACAAAAGACAATCATCTGGATGTTGTACTGCTTAATGCTGGTCGTCATCTCTGTTTGAGGTTGTTGATTGTCATCAGGAAGGCTACGGCTGCCTCTGCCACTTAACATTAGGATTTATCACATCAAATGTCATCATCTTTTTAGTTTTTATTTTCAAGGGATTTCAGCTCTAACTATATCATCTAGGAGGGAAAGAAAGTGTGTTTAGCATGAATGAAACTGCCTGGAAGCTCTCCTAAGGGTTTTAAATTTTAGAAACAATGCCAGATTGAAGAAGCAGCTCCCTGAGCAGCAGAGCCAATGAAACTGGACAACCAAAGAATTTATGTCTCAGGACTCAATGCCCCTTTAAAATTTCTGATATCTAAGAAGGGTTGAGCTAACACTGTAGCCTGGGGATATTATTAGGGCTCCTCCTCTCCTCCATCCATCTGTCTGTTTTCTTGAAATCCACAGGAATTTAAGGTTTTTGAGAGGTTGACCCATCTGCCAAGTTCATTTGATGCAAGCCAACAGGTTCTGAGATTGTTACATGGGATCTGATAGCTGCCTGGACACTATATCACAGACATCTCAATTCCCTAGGAAACTAAGCTAAAACTCTTGGGTTCAGTCTCTACAACCTCCTATTGTGCCTAGTCTTTTATAATAATGTACAGTGAGCATGCCCTGCTTCTGCAAAATGCTAACATATTCAGTTTGTGCCAGGGCTGAATAGCTACCCATCCTGCAAACACAATTCACTGTTAGTACCATGCCCTATTCATGGAGAAAATACCTGTATGGCTTGGGGAAGACAATCCTTATGAGCTGAATCTGCAGGGCATGCTCAGTAGGGCTGTCTCTGTCACTGGGGACAAGCAAGATGACAGATGTTATATGAGGCCGTGGCTGAAAGAGGAAAGAAGCAATATATATGTATATCTATCAAACGGCCTGGCTTGTGCAACTAATAACACCAGAGATTAGATCAGTTTTACTAATGCTCATTTCTGCTGTTTCCTTGGGTTTTTTATATTCCCTTTGGCTTGAAGTATGTAAATAGACTGATTACCTGCTTCTTGATTCTGTTTCCAAAACACCACCTTTGCATCGCTTTCGCTAGGGAAGAAAATAATTGATGGTGTAAAACCAGTTATATATCTTTTTATTATTATTTTATGGCAGCATTTCCATCATTGTTATGATTGATCAAGCCTTTAAATCCTGTTCAGAACCTACATCTTTCCTCAGTTCCTGCCACTGTCCATGTAAGTACTACGAGTTCATATCCAGCAATTCTTTTCTCCTTCTTCCTGCCTATTCCTTTGACAGGGGCTGTCAGAAGAGGTTTCCATCTGCTTTCCAGAGCTGAGTAACCGGTTCATTATAAAGTCAACATGACAGGTTGTGGAAAATAGAATGAACACCTTTGCATAACCACTGTATTTATGCAAAGAGAGATCAGCCTTCAGTGGGGTTGCTTATTTTTGCAGATGCCCCTGGGCTGGGAAAACAGCATGGACCAGAGACAGTAAAAGGATTTTTGTTGTCAGTGGTGTAGAAGATTGCAGCTCCAGGGAAAAAAAAAGCCGGACATTAAAAAATAAAGTGCATGTTAGAAAAAACTGAAAATATTAGAGAGAAAGTGTCTGATCTAAATGGGCAAGAGCAGTCGTGTCCTCAGACAGCTGTCTCAGTTTGCCTAGCTTTGAGTTTAAGATAATTGAGGTTTCATCAATCTGAGAGCCTTGCGGAAAAAAATTTAAAAATAGGCAAGGGAGAGACAAGATCTGAGACTCAGATGTCTCCTTTTGCATGGACAAGGTTGTGGCGAGGTCAGGTGGATTTGGGATCCCCTACCAGGCACTTTAATTAGAGACAGTTACATCTCTATCAGGAAGCGCTTTCCCTTTGTAATGTGGCTGTAATATCCTGAGCCAACATTTGCCTTGAAAAGGGTGGCTAAGCAAATGTACATCTATGGGCAGGCTGTGGAAAAACTGGCAAAAGAAAGAGATTTCATCTTCCTCTTATCTCAGTAGGTTCTTGCTGGCATTGCCCCTTCTCATCTCTCTAGGGCAACACTGCAGTGACCACTGTAGAGCAAAGTCCACAAGCAGCTTGAATCCATTTTGCCAGAGATAACAAAGGGTAATAAAAGTCATACTAAAATCATACACATAGGTCTGATTTTGGGACCTGTTTCCCTGTCAGCAGACTTCGCTTACATGTGAATTAGAGGTTAGCATGTAGATAAAGAGAATTTTTCTTCCTTGCTTTGAAGCACCCCTCCAAACACAGTGAACAGAGGGGAAGGTGCAATGAGGATTGCTCACATTTTTCAGAAGTAGAGAAGTGCCTAGTATCTAGCAGGATTGGTGCCCTAAACATGCTGAGCACACACTCCGACTGAAGATCCAGCTGTCTGCAGAGCACATTGCACCACTGGAAACAGGGCCCTAGTTATTCAGAGGGCCTGAAGTTCAACATACAGTGAAATTTCAATTTCACAGGGATTTCACAGCTGAAAACATTCTCCCGCTACAAATAAATACATGAGTTAAATCCATGCATCAAGCACAATGCACACTTAAAAGAATGATTCCCCTGAACTGGAGGAAGGGCCTGTGCACCCATCACAGAGTGAAACTACAATGAGAAATGCAGGTCAGCAGCACAGCCCACATTTCAATAATGTCATCACATTTTTTCTGGACCCATCTCAAGTTGTTTATATCTGAAATTGACACATTTTATTGGGCCTAAGTAGTATCATAAAAACAATAAAAATCAGCCCTGACATTTTCTCCTCCCCTGCTGTCTCAGCTGCTATAGCCCTGACCTTCTCCTGTCTGTATCCAGTCCATATTTCAAAGGAAAAGAACCTCAAAAACTTTTTTGCTCTCCAAAGTTTGCTGCTGCTTGAAATATTGGAAGACCTTTTTGGGGGGTAAAATGACCATAAAAAGTGCTGCTACTTCAGCAACCCCAAAGTTTCACTTCATTTTAAAAAATGAGATCTTAACCAAAAAAGAAGATGCAGAAATGTGTGTGGTAGGAGCGTTATCTATCTCAAGAAAACCAGTGTGGATGGCCCGTGAAGTTAGGTTTTTATCACTCCAGAACATGACTATCTTTATTACATAGACTTGATCACACACAAAAGATCTTAGCTAGTGCATAATAACTTCTAATTCTCCCTGTCCTAAATCCTCTTAGGAATGGGGAAATCAACTCTACCTGACCATATCCATGCACTTTAAAATCTATCCGGTACCACTACGGTCTCCGATCACATCAGATGTAACACAAGTCAGACAGGGTTAGTGCTAGCAAACAGGCACCATCTGACCTCCAGAGTGATCTGAGATACAGTGAATGGTGGTTATGTTTAGCAAGTGTTCACTGGGTCTCTTACCCTCCAACACAACAAAAAAAGAGTTTGATGTCATGGGGAGTAATGGGGTGGACTTAAAACCAAGGTCATTGGTAAAAATTCCTTGGTAGCAGATCCATCGACTCATGCATTGTACAGGAAAAGCAGTCACCTGACACTCCCATTACTGCACTCTCAAAAGATCGCTATCATTATTCTCCCCTTTCAGCACCTTATACAAGTTACAGCCCATCTGAGATCCTCAAGCCAGCAGGATCCTGCACACGGGGTCAGAAAGCACGAGGCAATCCCAAGCATTGTGCTGTGCCTGATGGCCTGAAACAACCAACAGGATCAGCATTCTGCCTCCCTGAAATTATTCATGGCGCCTCAGCTGGACACAGTTTTCTTCTTTACTCCCTCTCCTAAATATATTGCATAGTGAGAGAAATCTTGTTTGCTCACCCCAAATGCACAAAAGGCTGCATTTCAGCAGTTTATGAAGAAAGCATTCTCATATTCAACCTGTAGGTCTGCTGGTAACACCTGTAAAATACTCTGAAACTTGTTGAATTATGTTGTGCAAACACATAGCATCATTGTTTAATCCTTTTAAATCTGTTTCTTTGCACCAGGTTTGCACCAGTCCCTGACAGAGACACCTGTAAAGGGTTAAATCAATAAAGCAAAGAGGATGCCTACAGGCAGCCAGTTCATTTCCCAGCATCAAAGATATTTATACTTTCTCTATGTCTGAGTTATTGTGATAAATATGTTGAGGTTGTATTATTAGTAAGATAGTTGCAATCTCATGGAACTACTTGCTGTAATACAGAATTCATGAGCTCCTGGCAACAGACTGCATTAAACCACTTAACAGAGGTCACTTCTCCAAAGTTTAGACATTTACATTCTAACCAGCAGCCTGGCTGCAAGCAGCGATTTATTCTCAGCTACTCAGCCACCAACCAGAGGCTGCTGGGGTGCTGAAGACAGTGGCTGTGTTACTGGAACACCTTACGATGACCTGCAGGACAAAGCCAAGAGGAAGAGTTAGTTTACACAGACCTGAAAATGACATTTTGTTCCTCTTCTTTAGAAAAATAATAAGCTGTATCCACAAGGTTAGAATAGCTATTTAATATGGCCTCCAAAAACAGGAGCAGAGCAAAGTGAAGGTGATGTAAAGAAGCCACAGGTACTGAGACTTGTAATGAGTGCATTAGTTTTTTCTTAAATCAGCATCTTCAGGGACGGCAGCCATAGCCCGTGAGCCAGAAACAAAGCCGATAGTGCCACCTACTCCTTTGCAGACTAGGAGTCAGTCCTGAATCAGTTTCCTGAAACAAAGGCTACCTTGGAAACCCACCTACAGCCTGCTTGACTGGCAAAAGGAGCTACTAAAGCAAGGGCATAAAAAGAGAGATAGTCTCCATTTTTCTCACTGATTTAGCAGGAAGACTCAGACACAGACACAAACATACACACTTACTTCAGTGGTCAAAGAACTGAAGACTACAGATTGATAGTGGCTTTGATGACTTACAAAAGAGTTTGCATTTCTCTCTGCCAGCAGTTTTCATTACCTGGTCCCCCGCTCTAGATGTCCCAGCTGGGAGAGACTGCTCAGTGCATGAGCTTCCCCCAAGGAGCATTGCCAGATGTGCCCCTTCCAGGTATGACTGCTCACAATCTGCATCCTGAGCATCATTCCCACACAGCCTCTGGCTGCAAGGCCTGAGCCTCCTCCAAAGTTGCAAAGATAGGGTTTGGTTTTTTTTTTTTTTTCAAAAAAAAAGATATATGTTTATTAGGGAAAGAAGAATTATGGGGAAGATGGTAGTAATAAAACACCATTCTGAAGTCTGGGCATTATTTTTTAAAGAAAAGGATTAGTTCATAAAAATGCAACTGGGTAAAAAATAGGTTAGTCCATCACATAAACACATTCTAAAAATAACTTCATTGGATCTAAAACATCTATAGTAACTTGAACTATTTATCATGTTAACATATATCTATAGTCACAATGAATTTATTAAGATGTTATATCCCATAATCTGCCTGATCAAACTCAGATAAATCGTTGTACTTTGAACATCTTGTTAACAAGCAATTAATCACAGCTCCTGAGTGCAGCAAAGGAGCCAATTTTGATATTTACTTTTCTTGGTAGCATAGGTGATGAGCTCTCAAGTCCTTCCTGATACCAGCAGAAGTCAGGTGTGATACACAGAGATGTCTCCCTTCATGCAAAAAATCTCATACAAATACCTGTGATACAGATCAGTATTAAAAAAAAAACAAACCATAAAATTCCCCTTGCACATTCTGACTTCTATGATCTGTACCCAACTGCTTTATTGCCAATATCCCACTTCCCAGCATCACTTTGGTTTGAATATGTCCAAGTTAATGGATGACCTGTGCATTCCTGATTCAGTCTTCTCCAAGTAATGTATATACCAAAAATACCGATCTGGATAATATACAGAAAACCAATTTATTCCTAGGATCAACTGATACTGTGGCATGCAGGGCAAATCCTTATTGTCTTAATCCCCACATATTGCTACCAGGTTAAATACTGGTTTGATGCACCCATATTATTTAAAATTTTCTTTCCCCTCCCTTTTTTTTTCATAAAAACTTCCCAGCAATCTTCTCTCTGTGTTCTAATACTGTAAATAATTGATCATACTGATAAAACATTTTGGCTGGACCAAAGCTAATATTTAACCTCAATATCTTCAAAATCAATCAAAGTAACACTAAGGGGCTCAGCGTGGAGCCAGTTTCACAGGGGCCATTAAACTATCATTGCGGTCTGGGCATTTGTTTGAATAAATTGTTTGTGTTTGTTATCATTTCTTAGTAAAACTAATTAAGGAACTAATTGATTGTTTTGTTGTTCTACTAATTAACTCCATATGGTGCACATCTCCATGGAGATACTGTATGAGTTATTGAAACTTCAGTGATTTAATGCGTCACTATTGGATATGGGGACAATTCTTTAAATCTAAGCATCTTTTCTATTTAAGTCTCCTTTTCAGATGTGCTTTCTGTCTTTTCTGCCTCTCTCTCTGTTATAAACATCCTATGCACCCAATTATATAAAAACAAGCAATTTGAAAGGCAAGCTAGCCAAAGAAGATGGAGATGTGGACAATTACCATGAGAGGAATTTATTCCATGAATAAATGAGGAAGATGCAGGCAACTTTTCTTCTTAGCTTTTTTCTTATCTTTAGGCTAGTGAGAGTAAAATCTTTAGGTTCACGCAGTAGTCAACAGAGCAAGGTAGGTTCCTTAAATCAGTAATTCAACAGGAACACAGCTCCTCCTCCAGCTTCTAGACAAGCCATCCTCTATCTACATTAAAAGCCGAGAAAGATTAGCACATAAATAAGTCCTTCAAGAAATCTCCTGAGTGCCCTCAACCATCACTAAAATCAGGACCTGTGCAAACAAGTCTCAGAAAAGCAATTAGTGGTGCTATTTATGTTATTCTACAGGCAACACCTTTTCCAGGGCTTCAGAAGCTACAGGTTCAAATCACACCTTTGCTACAGTCTCTTCATGCTTTATATTATGTTTGTACAGATAGACCATATGGTATCTAAAGATCCCAAACATCTGTGTAGCACAAGTTATTCATGTTCCTGGGACAGGGAACCTGATCCTATATGTGCCTGACTATTTTTACCCATTGTAGGTCACAGCCTGATACCTGCTCTTGGGTCACAATGGTAAGAATTGAATCCAGGACCTCTGATTTTAAAAAGCATTAGTTTTGTCTCTCAGTCATCACTAAAGTTTGAAGGCAGAGCCATCATTCTATCAATCAGATTAAATTAGTGTAATCATCCCTTCTACTGAGGCAGCAGTTGCTAAGACAGCCCTGTGGTCAGCTCATACAGACTCAGGTTTTACATACCAAACAAAATGCACACTGAAAATTAGGTTCAAAAACTAATTTGTACTCCAAATAATTTTTTGGTGAATAAATAAACACAGCATGGGACATATATTCAGGGCTCTCTTTAGTGGCTGGCTCTGATGAGAGTGCCTGGATAAATCCCTTCAAATTTCATCTGTAGTTGAGCTTAACGATGATGAGAGACTGGACTGGACATAGAAGAATTGCCATAGTATTTCAAGGCTTCAAGCTGTCTAGCTCAGATATAGAGGGCTGAGTGCATAAGCACCATGTTAAAATGACTTCCCTGGGGTCTGCGCTTGATGATGCGAGAAAGCTTTTGAGTTCCAGTGATCCTGAAAGCCACACTGGCAGACACTTTAACTTCCAGTAGAGACACCGATGTCTGCAAGGAGGCAGATGAAAAGGCACTTCCTGGTCTACTAAGTTTGCAGTGGAGCACCTGGAGAAAAACAAATTTGCATTCTTACTCATGTCCTGAGCAAGAAAAGGAAGGAGTTAGAACCAGAATGCTAAAAGCCTTGGTTAGGTTTGGTTAGACTTCCCTGTAGCCTCAGTTTTCCCCATGCTTGAGATATTTTTTCTTGAGTCCAAGCATTTAGGGAGTTCTCTGGAAACCTCAGCTCCTACAGCCAAGTGAGAACTTGATTCAGGGGTTTTTTAGTCTTTTTTTCTCGAAGAAATGAGAGTTATACACTCACTCTGTGTATTCATCCCCTCCCAACAACATTGGAACATGTTGGCCATTTTAAAGCCAGCTGGCCAGAAAGGTAAAGCACTTTAAAACACATTGAACTCCTGTAGATTTTGTCAAGATAGGAGGCAGATTAGAAGGCAGAGACCCTATGCCTTTACTCGGAGAATATCTGGAATATGAGGTCAACTATATTATTAGGTACCAGAAAATTCACATACAGGAAAGCCACTGAGGCTCTCAACTACAAGGCTTCAACGGGGACTCACAGCACTTTGGACATCAGAGAGACCAATACACACAGTATGGGAAGCGAGGCACCCTCACTGCTGTGCCTTTCCAACTGTGCTCTGGTTTGTTTTCAGATAACTCTCTAATTCCTGTCATTGGAGGAAAAATAATAACAGAAATGCAACCCAAAGTATGTTCTAAAAACTCCAAATCCTGAAACATTTTTCCGTTGGTATGTATGTATGTCTACATATATTTATATACACATATATCTGTAAACACAAAATCTCAGGCTTTTTAAGCTAGGTTTATGTTTTGGAAGTATTAGGAGTATAGTCTGACTCAGGGTTCAAATGCCAGGGGCTGGCATTGTTGGACCTTGTTTTTTGTGTCCCTGAGAACATTCATTCCTGACACTGCCATATTACCTAGGAATAAGAGAAGGGGAATGAGCAACAAACACTACCTCTAACATATGGAGGACTTGTCTTAGGTTGATGTCTTCTCCAGTGCACTTGCCTGTAGTTGGTGGCTGCTCCTTCCACCTTTCAGTCTTCCAAGATCCAACAAAAACCTACCAGAGCAACAGCAAACCCAACCAGCCCTCTCCATCCTCAGTTCCACCTTAATCTAGTCTGCTTAAGTAAGGAAAGGTCCAGAACCACCAGGACACTGCCTGGAGACTGACACAGAGAGACAGAGAGAGAGAAATTAAAACAGCAAATAGGAGGACACTTTTTTCTTCTTTATACTCCTTAGTATTCAGCCCTGACCTATTTTAGCCTTAAGCGTTGCGTTGTGACTGATGATTGCTCTCCTCTGGCCTTTGTTTTCAGCTTTCAGATTGTTGATGTATTACAGAAATGATGTTGTCTGAAGCACCTCGGCTGATCACCGAAGCAGCAATCAGCTCACCCTTCGATGAGCCATTGAGAGAGTCAGGCAAGCGGCCGCATTAGCCTGTCAATTTTGGCTCTTTGAACAGTTAGAACAATTTTGGTGAATTACAAGCAATAGAAAATCACTTTAGCTGCTCATTAGCTGGGAGACAGGAACGATGATAAATGCTTGGGACTTTGAAAAGGCTTATGCACGCAGTCTCCATCCACAGCAAGGCCCATTTAACCCTGGTGTTGCTCAGAAAGTAGTGGTAGTTACAAGCCAGATACCTACTAGGCTCTGCTCATGAATTGGCAAAAAACCCCAATCTCTAGCAGAAGCCACAGCTTTCAAAAAGAAGCATCTGTGGGATTTGAACCTCCATATCTTCCCCTGGACTGAAAAAGTAACTCCATCTCACTGTTGTGAGCAATAGGCTGCTATTTTCTGTGCAAGCTAGCTAGCTATGGCAGGGGGACACAAACTCATGAATTTTTGCAGGAACATGGCACAAAGATCCTGTTTTCCGTGGTCTGGTCTATCCATCTGAAACACAGTGACTTCAGCAGGCTTATTTTATTCTATCCACACACACATGACCCATGCTTTAGATGCACAAAAACATGTACTGGACAATGGAGTGGAGAAGGTCTATGGGAGTGATGCAATTGCATTGCTTAAGGTTGCTTTCTCATGTGGAAGGAGACCACTGTAAATACTAACGAGGAATATAAAGGCCTCTTGGCGCAACAGTTTTGTGAGGACAGAAAGTCCTGTATCAGTATTGCAGCCTGCTGACAATGCAAGTAAGGGCATGTTGCAATGTCCTATACACAAGTTTTGGAGGTTCGATATTAATAGTTATGGGAAAGTAACTCAATCATCGTTCTTGAACTGGCAGTTTCAGTCTGGGATCCTCTCACAGGTCGTATCTCTCAGACCCAAGAGGTGAATTATTAGATAAATAGGAGACAAAAGGATGGAAGAAAAAGACAGTAGTAGGGGAAATTCTGATAATATAAATGTAGAGCTGCAATAATCTCAGTACTCAGATGCTCCTAAGTCACTCACTCACACACTGGAAGCTGCTCAAACATCATGGTGATAAATCTTGCACAAGAAACTGGAAAGAAATAAGGATGCTGGAGTGGCTGTCTAATTGATGAGGAATTTTGGAGATGAGGAAAAATGGATCCCGATTTTATCAGGGTACATAAGGCTGCTAAAGATATCCTAGCAATTTGGGCCCAGTTTTGAATTGCAGTATTATTTTAGTATTGGTACCTCACCTGTCTAACACACATTACCTTAACTTAAATAGATAATGACTGTGAGGGGGCAACCACGAATGAGGCCATCTTTATAGCTCAGTCTACAAAGCACCAAGTATCTGTGATGAGGAAGCTTATTTTAAGGACTGAATAATCCAGATCTGGCCCTGAAATTCTGAGCATTCATAGACTGAGCTGAACCTCTGAGCACTTCGTCTCTTGTCCGTTGCTATTTTAGGCAGAGCGCTGAAGGACTGGTTCCTCCCGCCATGTCATTGAGAATGACAAAGCCTCTCTACAGCATTCAGGAGAATTGGATGGATGAAGGACAGGCAGGACAAAGAAGCTGATATTTTGAGGAGCTGCCTTTATTCAGATCAGGTCTTTTAACTTGCCCTCATGCCTTTGTTCTGCTGATTTAATGATTCCTTCCTCCACGCCCCCCTTTTATTTCCATTTGTGTGGATCAACCACAGCAGCAGGAAACCCTTTAATTGGCAAAAACATTTGCTCAGCTGAAGAGGTCTGCAGGTAAAGGAGCACATTCAATGAGGTTCTTTCAGCATGTAGGAGAAGAAATTGCCATATCTTCTCTACTGGCATTAACAGGAACATTTTCTGCTCTTTGGATTTGGATTCTGAGATATCCACAACTGGCAAAATAGGCATTGCTGCTCTGTTTCCCTCTTTTTATCAGGGAAAGATATGGCACAGGAAAGGAAGATGATGACCTGGGAACTAGGAGACCCAAGTTCAGTTCCCTGTTTCACTGCAAGCTTCCTGTTGGTCTTCCAGTAAGCTCCTGAAGTACAACACCTAGTTAGGCATTGCTCTGTAAAGCGCTGCAATACATAAGACATGAAACTAAGTCCGTTGACTTTCAGTTAAGCTTAAGCTCCTAATTCAATACATCACTCTGAATATGTCACTTGGACATCTAAGTCATTCAAGCCATATGGTTTTTAACAGAATCTCAGATCTATCCCTTTACAAATCTGGACCTTAGAGTGACTATTCACAGGTCACCATCTGAGACACAACAGTAACACTCCTGTACCAAGCTGGAGTAATGTGAGATTACTGTACTAAAGCCTGGGGCACCAAGATGTTTCAGTGAGGCATAAACAGCTCAGATCTGCAGTTCTTGAACTGTGGTCCATGGGCTGCAGTCAGTGGTCTGCAGTTGATCTCTTGTGTTTATAATGTAGCGCCATTCACTAGACAAGTCCGTGCCACTTTTGCCACCAAGGCAAAAGACCCACCCAGAAAACTGATAAACTCAGATAACTAGAAAAAGAGACAATTATGCTTTGGAGATTGATAACTCCATGACAATCAAAAATAAGGGAATAAGATACACCTGGAAGACAGACTTACCAGGGGACTTCACTAGCTGACATAGTGAGACAACTGACAGATGGAGGAAAGTGATACACAAGATAACTTGATAAGTCAGATAACTGATGGACTGAGACAACTTTATACTTTCGTTGATTAATACACTGAGGTGTCATAAAAAGAAGCAAACTCGATACATTAGTCCATCTAATATAGAGATGTGACAGATGCATCAAGAATACTGATGTATCAGGACTATGAAACCTCCAGTTGAGCTGGTGGTTATGCCCATAATTGTTACTTTCTGATTCTGCATTCAGATGGACAGAAGCCTGTAGGAGAATATCAAACTTACACCAAGACCTTTTTAAATAATAATTACTCCATAGCAGTGCTGTGAAATCTGTTATTAACCTGAGGCCAAAGGCCACTTTGTTAATCAGTCAGGGCTCATATTCTATCAAAAGAAGCTAGGGCTGATTGCTGGTCTAATCATAGGGTGACAGCAACTGTCAGACGTGACATCTCTACTAGAATAAAAACAACCCTAAGGGCCCAACTTTGCTGTGGGGGTTACGGACAGTGGCTCTTCTGCAGAAGGATTATTGGTTGGACATGGCAAAGTGACACTTCCATAACTCATACACATGGTGACCCTTGGATTCTCAGTGGGATATCTCCCTGCCTCAAGTGCTACAGCAAGTAGGAGAGGACCGGCTCTGCAGGGTAACAGCATAGGAAACAGTGAGCAATGAGTGTCCTCTCCTATACGCACACTTTCGGTTGGTTTTCAGTGCCTGGTACACTGTTTGCTACTGAGAGATGAGTGCAACAAAAGCAGAAATCAGTGGTATGCTTCCCCCGATCCAGTTCCTTTGCCTTACACAGCCCAGATGAAATCCTCTCCTTTGCCAGAAGAAACCCCGTGCATAGCTCAGGACTCAGGCAAGCTCTTGCCAAGAAACGGAAAAGCCTGTACAAGAGTGCAGAATGAGGTGGGAACATGTAGGAGGGAAAAGCAAGAGTACAATGCCTGAGAGCTATAAGGGGGCAGAGTTATTGAAAAGCAAGAAAAATGGGGGAATTGGACTCGGGGGAGGAAATTGAATTGTAAAGGCGCATAAGTGTGCAAGTGAAGCAGGGAATGGACTAGCTACTCTATTATAAAGCAGCTTTTGCCCTTGAGCCAACACTTTGCCACCTGCCCTGGGCAAGCTCCACCCTAGGTTCATCAAGCATGGACTCTGAAGGGAAGCTACAGCAGCTCCAGGTTCTTTACTTTCAGCTGCTTTATTGATATTCTCTCCATCTCCCCTCATCTTCTGCTTGTATTACCGGATTATTGAGTCTCATATTCATCTGTCTCTAAAAGATTAAACTGTCCCCCAGAAAAGGCCATCATGTCCTGGAGGAGGAGATCCCATTTCCACTCCATCCCCCAAGAAATAGAGTCTCTGGAAAGTTTTTCAGGTTGATAGGTTCCCGTCATTATAAGAAATCTTCTGGCTGGAAATGAGAGCAAAGCCTAAGTGACAGATGCCAGCAGGTTTCTATCCCCCATGGCACAAAACCCCATCTGCATCTGAAAGGGAGAGTGGGGAAGTGAGGAATCACTGCAGCCTCTGGCCAGCACGGTGGAGCTCAGCATTTTTGCAGGCTCCATGGGGCAGGGCTGACTTGCTGAGACGCACACAGTTGCGAGACACAGAGGTGTGGGGACTGCTTCCCATGGCTTTTAAAAAAAGAAGCAGCAGGTACCTCGCATAACATGTATGGGGGTCATGAGGACTTAGCCACACTGCTCATTTTGTCTCCCCGGGAGCTGGAGCTTTAGCCACACTCATCTTGTAGATCTGTATTCTTGACCTTTTACTCCTGAGACTGTCTCTGTGGCCTCCAATCTCTGCCTCTTATTCACAACAGCAATTTCCTTCCCATTGCCCAGGTCCAGTCCTCGTCAGTCATCCCCGACCTCCCCCTTTTCCCTCCCCTTCCAGGCCACACACAGACAGACAAAGCTGTGCATAAATCTTAGGGTTTGGGTTTATTTTTTTCCCTTCTCAGATCTAGACTATTGCTCAAACTCTCACTAGCATCCTTGTCTTATCCCCATTCTTGACAGCAGAAACTTCACACTCTGGCCCTTGCTTAGC
Source organism: Nipponia nippon (assembly GCF_047370975.1). Taxonomy (NCBI): domain Eukaryota; kingdom Metazoa; phylum Chordata; class Aves; order Pelecaniformes; family Threskiornithidae; genus Nipponia; species Nipponia nippon. The sequence continues at coordinate 5,250,723 of NW_028262332.1, forward strand.
AGGTGTGTTACTAAGATGCCACTGACAATCATCTGCACCCTGCCTGCTATGCTCCTTTCTCCCTGCCTTCGCTCCTGGTTGGTCTCCATAGTTCCTGAGCACTTCCAGGGTCACAGCCCAGTGCTCCTTTCCTGAAACCACTTCAGCTACTCAGTGATGTTCCCACATCTAGTGCAGTGCAGAAGGAAGCACCTCTTCCCTTCTCCATGTACATGCTTCCACCAAACAGAGCATCCCACCAGAAAGAGCAAGGTCTCTTCATGGTGTTCCCCCATCTGCTTTGTCAGCATGCAGCGAGGCCGAAAAACACCCCACAGCCTTCAAGCCACACTTGAACTATTCCTCTGCTATCAGTCTTCATGCCACGATAACATATGCAAAGCAACACCCACTCTCCACAGCTCCCCCACTGTAAGCCACAAATCCAACTAATTAAAAGCCAGACTCATCCACATCCCAACAAACATCGCGGTACATCTCTGCATTTGCTTGGAGCGAAATGCTAGAAGTGCACGACAGCAGGCTGTCGCTGTGACTTATTACTTTGTCATACTGTAAATATTATACAGGCCATATGGATTTTCAATACCTGAGCACCACACTGCCATTAATATCAAATGTAATAAGATATTATATGCATGACAATCACAGAAAGAAATTGCAAAGCCCAGAAACTGCTTGGTGGAGCTATGCACAGTTTGTTTTTGTCATGAAAAAGTCAGAGGAAGCCATAATGAATCATTTAGCTGACGAATTTTATCTCTTTTTCTGTTTGCAAACTCTCTGCCAGCAGATTGTCATTTTCTCAAATGTGTCCATTATTTGGAACTCGTCAGTGGACAATCACTTATGTGTCTAATCATGGGCCATTTCTGAAGGATTTGTTGTGGGTGTGCATCACACTAAACGTGAGCTGATTTGAACAATTCCCCAAGTCCCGTGATGTGGATCTCTTTCCTGACTGGATGAGATGGTTTGGAAGCCACTGTGGATATTAAGGACTGAGCATCAGAAATCTGCTTAGCATGCCTTTGGCAATATTCACTGAAGAACAGCTAAAAGCGGATTTGTGCAATATCTGGACCACTCTATTGCAGCTGCGTTAGCAGGTCAGGGCTACCTGGCTGCCAGAGGGGGATGATAACACCAGTGGGCTTCTCTGACCTTCTGGATGACCAGTCCGGATGACTGCAGCACTGAAATCAAGGGCACAGTTTTCCCTTGCAGGCACTGAAACCCCCACTGAAGTCCACACAACACCGGCTGCTTTCCTGGCTAATGAGGCTGAGACATTTTCTACTATAACCTGCTAAATCCAGTGGACTTGATGACAAGGAGTTTCACTGAGTTTAGGCCAGCAGGGCCAGTATTAACTTGGAGATAGAAAACCACTGCTTTGTCTCCTGCGGATACTTTTTCTTGTTGAAAGGAAAAAATTGCAAGAACCCAATAGAAAGCATCTCCCTTTCCATATCCTCCCTATTGCTTTCACAGTCTATGCTGGCTGATGGCAATATAAAGACAGTGCCCTTTGAGTATATGTAGTTTATAGGAAGCTTGCACTGACCATTTGCATAATGGACTATGCTCCCTAGTGCAGAGTGTGACATGAATAGCTTGAACACACTTTATTAGAGATTTAATATAGTGCCTTTCACAAGAGTCAAAGCACAGTGCCGAATAGGAAAAACAAGCCACTCAGAAAGCACATGGATAAGCACATAAAGCAAGAATAAAATGAGATTAGACAAGGTGGGGAAAAAGTATAAAAGAACTTGAGTTAGGTTTTAAATGAGTTAATGAGCCCACGGTATGACTGTCTGAAGGGAAATTTCTATCAGGCTGCAGAGCACAAGACAAAAGGCTCAAAGTGTGGAATTTGAAACCAGTGACAACACAGCCACCAAGAATAAATCTGACAGCGAATGCACAGAGGAAATCCAGTGCCTCAATGTTAGCAATAATGATCACAACTTCTGTTCATTTTTATCAGGTGCCTCCTAGCTGTAGCTGTCAGAGGGATTTATAAAGAAGATAGGCTCTCCCGATTTTACACATAGGGAAACTGAGGCACAGAGAGATGGGGTGACTTGTCCTAAATCATCAGTGGAGAATCCAGAAAGAAAAACATGTCTTATGACACCCAGATCAGTTCTTTATTGTCTGTGCCAACAGTTCCCAAACTGGCAATTGGACAACTGTAACTCACAAGGCTGCAGCAAGTCGCCCGCTGAAGGAAAATTGTCATCTACAAATTATTTTCATTTAAAAGTTTGACCCTTGAGAAACACTGGGGAGCATAAAGGGTCTGAGGTCCTAAATATTTGCGACAACTGCATTAAGCCATACAATTTCTCAGCAGAACACATAAACAACTAACTTTCTGTATGTTTCAGATGGGATCATTTTGTTTCCCTTACAACTGCTGGGCAGATACAGGTAGCTCTGACTGCATCTAATTGATTTGCTCTCTTGGCAGAGCTGCAGGTGCAGAGAGGAGGGCACCGGCTGTGTAGATACAGTTACATCTGCGGGAAAGAGAGGGAGAGAAATTGCCTTTTTGAAACCAGTTTCCCATGACAACGTTAGAATGGTTCAAGATAAGGATAGTCCACCCTCCATGAAATACAATAAAAATAAAATATAAAAAGAGAATGGCAACAAGGAGAAAAGCTTTTCAGTCATGTTAGAAAAGCTATTACAAGTAGCAGAACAAGCTTCACCATACCACGTAAAGCTGTATACAGCTGCCCACAGTACAATCAGGTGCAGCTTGAGTGATTTGGGCTCTTCAATAAATCTGAAGCTGAGGCCAAACTTGCAAATATTTACAAAGCTTTCAGTGAACCATCTGCTATTGCCTGGCTCCGTGAGATCTCTTTTTCTTCTTTCTAGCTCCACCTGTCTGACCTCTTCTGCAGCCTTCATTTGAGACACCAAAGAAATCAAACTTCTCTCACAGTTTTCCATCGCTGTGGCTGGTGTGGTCCAACACACCCCTCTTGTTTTATTGTTCTTCTTCACTGCTTTGTCTAAATCTTGCCTGCAGCGTCACTAGGGAAAAGATCAGTCCAAAAAAATGCATGGTTTGGCATTATTAAATCTTAATAATTTCCAGAACTGAGGTCTGGAGAGGAAAAAATGTCTAAAAAAGATTTGTTTATATTGAAACTCTCCAGCCCTTTGCTTACTCTCCTGAGAAACATTTGGATGGAAATCAAGACAGAAGAGACAACTTCTGCTGGGGAGATTTTAGGCTGGTAGAAAGATGGAAGTAAAAGAATGCTTCCTCCCATCCCTTCCCTCCCAGCATCAACAAGGTTGTCCACACACTCCAGTACTAAATGCCTCAGTTTCCCTGAGATAAACTGGTCCTATTGAATGCATTAAGATGACCATTCTGGATCTTAATAAAGGTTATTTGTAGGTAATAAAGTAATACAGTTAACAATCATCAGTCCTCTTGCAATGTGAGGGCTGCAACAGAGCCAGCATGTGCCAGAGGTTCTGCTGGGGCTCAGTGAAATAAAAACAACTTCTGGAAATGTCTGATAAATAAAAGCAAGAGATCTTAATGACTAAGTTAATACATGAATGAAATAGCAGTTTGGAGCTGGAAATGAAACCCAGACTTTTGTAGCTCAGAAACAGGAGACATCAGAGATGGATTTATCTTAAAATGGAAAGACATAGAGTGACAGAACCTAAAAATAAAATCTCATTCTTAGCTGTGCTGAATAGTAAACGATTAGCAGCATCCAGTTGGAAACACCACTTGGGCTATGACAAATACACTGACAAAAAAATCAGCCAAAAACCTAGGGAAGGAGGGCTAAATCTGTACTCTGTCTGCATATAAACTAATGCTGAAACCACCAGGAAGCGTCAAGAGACCCCTGAGCAGAGGAAAGGATACAGAACTGAGCTGTGCACAAAATTTCTTTAAAAATAATTGGAACAACTAACTGCCCAAGAGGAATGGCCTGAGTGATACACACCACAAATAGTGAGCACGCAAGACCTGAAATAAACAGCTTAGAAACAACTCCAAGCTGAGAGCATCTTTCTGACAGATTCAGCAGCGTGGACCTGAAGAAATGAGTAGCCTCATAGCCCCTTTGTGAGCAGTGGCTAATCCCTGATCCTACACACATTTACGCAGAGGAGAAACTTGACACATGACACATCAAGGTTAAAACTGGCAATCAATAGCTACAGCCTAACTTAGATATTCATTTGATAATGAGAAAATTTACCTCTTCATGTGTCAATTTCCTCATATGTAAATTAAGAACTATGATTAGACACCAAGATAATGACACTTGGGCAAACCATGGATATTTTTAAATTAATTTCCTTCTGCTACATACACCTGAAAGCTAAAAGACGAATGGATTTAGCCTGGTTTTAAGGAGAGCTGAGTATGATTTTTAGGACAATACAGACTTGGTTTTCAATGTTTACACAAATTTATTAACTATAAGGAAGGCACTGTCCGACAGCACCTCTCATTTTCCATTCAGTAAAGCACAGAGTAGCCCTTATGCAGATTATTGCAAGAGTGGGGTTTGGAGCAACCAGCAGCTTGAAGGGGACCATGGTTGAAACAAACACATTTAAACTGCTCGTGAGTTTCCTAACTATAAGTATCCTGATATTTAATAAAAGATCTTAATATATACTTGGGAAAACTGGCATGCAGAGCAGATCAACTCCCTAATTGACCAAAGTGATCGAAGAGGTGATATTGCCTTTGTTTGTGGATTGGGATAATTATTGATTGACCCTCCACTTTGAAATGTGTTAAACAGCAATTTTCATACACTTTCAAAAATATACTTGTAACATGACCTGAAACAGAATTTAAGAGACCCCATGCAGAAGCCATTTTCTAGTTCATTATAGATTTATATGAACAACAAAGAGTTATAATAACATGTAGACAAGACAACACGTTGTGCCATTATCAGCCATTGAAATCCTATTTTCTACACCAAAATTTCTAATTAATTACCAATATACATTACATAGTGATAAAGCCTGTTACTAGAAAAGGTCACACTCCCTACTACTTCATTTCACCCTGCCTGCCTGGCTAGGAATATTCACCACCTATCACAGCATCAAATGAGTTCCTACCCATGTCATATTATTTACAAAACCTTTCGCACAGCTCCAATACACTGGGAGTGCTAGTGATAATAAACTCTATTCTGACATATCAACGGCTCAAGGAAATTTTCTATTGCAATTTTCAACATAAAATGAAACATCCTAGCAGGAGCCAAAGCTGGAAGAATCTGTTCTGAGAGAAATGATTTCAGGTAATTTATCATTATGAAATGAAAATGCAAAAGCCATTGAAGTCTCCCGAAACGACACAAATAAACCTATGCTGTAAAGTCCATGATCAGTGAGGGTTTATATTCAGCAGCACTTGGTCCAATAAACATCGAGAAACTAAATCACTCTTCATATATTACAGTTACCTTTCAGGGTGTTAGGCAGGGAGCTCTTCATTGCAACTAGGATATAGTGTAACTTCCATGACATTTCCCTCCAGAGTTTCCCTTTGCTATTAATACTGTGAACAGTAAACTGGAGAACTGAACAGTATACGTGGGGTCAAATGAGATATTGAACTACTGCTCTCAAAACTTGTCCATCCGACTTTTGCTCGTATTGTCTGTCTGCCCTAGGCTTTGCTGAATGCAAACATGGTTGGTGAATGTGAATAGAGGTTGGTGAATGTTTTCAGAAATTATAAATTTGTCCAAAATTGCAGTCCCAAGAGGAAAAATATACAAATATTATGTAATAAGCCTGCATAATGCTTCTTCGAGTAACTGTGAGTGAAATAGGTGGTCTTCTAGGTTCAAATAAAATGTTTCTGTTGGACCTGAATGTGAAATGTATTGCTTTATTGACTGAAGAATTCAAGATACAAACCAAAAGCTTTCTTGTAGAGCTCTAATGAGGATTCAGTGTACTGCTGAGCTGGTGGACTTCCCAATACAAACAAGTCGAGTTCGGACTTTGCGCCTTGCATGACCATGCCAAAGAAATGCTCTGAAAAGCGAAGGTACTTGAACTGCCCTAAGGTCAGCAGCAGAAGTCTCCTAATTCAGGGAGGAAATGCTTGTTTCAAAGACTGCTTTGTGGGAAGAAGAGCACATTATATCCTGCATTCAAAACTTTGCGAAGTCAGCATGTCCTCATGGGTCCATCTCTGCTTCCTGAAATTAGACAGCTCTTCAATTCCTTCATCAGTCTTTGACTGGGAGTGGCTTGGGACCAGAATAACAGATGGGTTTGTAGATGCCAAGGAAAAGGTACGTAGGAAAGGCAGCATGAGGATACCTAAGTAAAAGAAACTGAAGTTGTTACACATCAAAAGTAATGTGCCTGAAAAGTGCTGCATGGAAGGCTGGAATTGCAGAAGTCATGGCAACTTTGGGTTGAGTTTCAGGGGTGTGAAATTTCCACCTCTTTAACTTGTACTGCACCTGATCTGTCTCTAACTGGTGCTATTAATCTCACTTGTCTGCTCAGACTCCTGCTGCCTGATGACTGGGAAAAAAGCAGGGGGTCACTCAAATGGCTCTTTAAGGAAATTTTCCTAGACCAGACACAGATGAGAACTGAGTTATATTTAAGAAGATTTTGTACCATGAGACTGATGGTTCATTGGTCTGATTATGGACAGTTTTGAGCCTCATAAGAGTGGTAAATATCAGGCTCCCTGAGACTTGCTGAGTGTATCTAAATAGAAATTATGCCTTTCTGTCAAAAATGCCTGTGTTTGTGCTAAGAGTGACAATCTCTGTCACTGTAAGCAGGTAAGCAGGGCAGCAGATGATATTAATGAAGCAGACAGAACACTATGTTGTATAAAGGTCCCCATTCTGTTTGCACAAGCAGAAGGTATTGACAGACACGTCCATCTTAAGTCAGGTAGAGCCCACCCATCAGAGGTGTTCACGGGTACTCTACTCCATCAACCCACTGCCTTTCTCCTGCTGCACCCCTCGATCCTTCTGAGGTCAATGTGCCATTATATTCTCTCCCATCGCTCCAAGTACAGGCAGACACAGCTCCAGCTGCGAGAGGCTGCAGAGGGCCAGAAAGTACAAACATCACCTGCCAGCTACCATGAGAAAATACTACCCCAAGGAAATTAGAGAGGGCACACCTGGGGATTTGGTGCAGGCTCCAGAATGGTACTTCAGCCCAGAAACATGCAGGATACTGGGATACACACAGCAATGTAGTATTTAAAGATGAAGAAAGGTGTAGAGCTTGGCTGAAGGCAGCTAAAGAAATAACGGACAAACCCTCTGATCCCTGAGTGATTGTATTAGAGGAAATAAATCCTCACTGGAGCTTGTTTGACTTTCACTCTCTAGTTTCATGCTTGGAAGTTCAGGTCTTTCTTTCACAACATACTGAAAGAGGATTTTCAGTTGATTGGCTCCCACAGATCTCTGAAAAGAGATGTGATGGCACTGGTGTCCTGTCTTCATTGGTACCCAGCAGCATCTCGGAGAGTTAAAATGATGTTTCAGAGAGAGAGAAAGAGAACGGACCTGCACAAACCCTATGTTTCCAGTCAGACACTCTGCAAGTTAATTCAGATGACACAGCTTGGGATGGAAAAGTTTCTTTTTCATTCTGTGTCTGATGCAGATGAAGGGTAATACATATGGAACTTGTTTTTCAGCAGCAACTTGAGAAGTAGTCAAAGTTTTAAATCTAGGGCAAGTAAATCAAGCAGAAATAAAGAGAAAGGACATGCAAGTTGTAGTTGTCCTTCTCTATCACTGAGCATGGAAGCTCTGGGAGGTCAGAGCAGAGGCTGCAGCCAGCATGCAGCACCACAGCGCGTCCTCAATGAGCAGCCCCTCTGCCCATCGCTGCCGACTGCTCCTGAGCCCCCATTTCTTGGTGAAGTGCCACAGATATTGCAACTACCTGGGAAAAAAGAGGAACAGCAATGCTGGGAAGAAACAAATTGTTTTGGAGTTTGCCTGGCTTTGCACTGGCTTTCCCAGTGCAGAGAACGAGGGCAGGGTCTGGCTGGGAGAAAAAAAAAAGAGATTGGGCAGAACATGTGAGGTGGAAATATCACAGTTTAACTGTCTGAACATCTTGGAAATACTATTCATATCCCCAAACTGGTAAACTCTAAGATATTTAAATAAAAACCCATTAACTCCTATATCATTAGATGAACTTCTTTCCCAGATGCTATTCATTTCCCTCTGCACCAAAACTCTGACTGTACTCAGTGGGGGACCTTTTGGTATGACAAGTATCTAAAATGGCCAGGATTTCAGTTATTATAGGTAAGTCCAAAAAGGAAAAACTGGTTTTAGAAGGAAATGTGCTTACACAAGCTGGGTAGATCAAACTACCTCAAATTACAGTAAATTTAAAAATAATCTGAACACCGCTCTTCCTGCAGCCTTGAAAAGCCTACCTAATTTTTTTTTTTAAATGGTTTATTAAAGCTTATTCCATTTTTAGGCATGTCTCCAGTTGCTGGTTCAGCTGGTCCAGGAGCATAGCAAGGACTGGTACGCTAAGCTCCACACATCTCCTGAGAGCTCCTTCCCTTATAAGATCTCCACTGGTTTTGCAAACATTGAAAGCGCTGGTGGGTCACTAAATTAATCTGAATCTAAATTACCAGAGGATATGTCTGTACGCAGAGCTGGGGGGAGGTTGGAGGGAGTCTGGCTGTTGATGCCTTCCTCTTTACAGCTGCAGGGCTCTCTATTGCCTGTCCCTTTCTGAACTGAGCATCCTTCCGCAGTATAAAGCTGTAGGGGCAGGTATTCTCATCCTAATGGAAAAGAAATGCAGGGAATCATTTTCCTCAGCTAAAAGCTGCTGGAAAAGAGAGTTCATTCTTCAGCAAAAAGTCAGATATGGCTTCTTCCTTTTTTCACAAATACATTCAGCTTTTTCCCCCCCCATGTTTACCAGATTTGAGAGCCTCACTGGGAGTACCTCAAAAGGCCCAGGAAAAAAAAAGTTACAGCTCTGTTGCAGCAATTCTGGAAAAAGAGAGATACACAATATCAACAAACTTCAGTGGGATAGAGTGAGGTGAAGCACACCAAAAAAAGTAATCAGGAAATATTTGTGTAAATACTACCGCAGTGCCAGCCACTCCTGTCTATTCCCACTCACTGTCTGTGAACTGAGAGCATCTGTCCACATCTCCATGCACCAGAAGGATTATCAGAAAAAAGAATTTACATTCTGTCAATTAAAATACCATCAAGCTAAGGATTAAAGTCACAAACACACGAATTAGAGATAGTGCCAAGGGACTCTACCTATCTATCTTTCATGACTTTTCTAGGTACATGTCATAGAAGCATTAAAGGCACCTTTAATCTGCTACATTTCCATGCATGGCATTTACTTAAAGCAGTGACCAATGAGTTGTCAACAAGCACAAGGCAAGCACAAACCAGTATTGTCATATGTCTCCCTCTTAGACTGCATGCACAAGTTGTACTTTCCATCGCATAAACTGAAATGTTCATAAAGTGTTGAATATTACTGTGACAGTCACTAAAACACTGCCCTCGAACCTTGTAAAAGTGCCTTTATGCAAGGGATCAAAATAAGAGCTGGGCAAAACTTAACTGACCCCTACCCTACACTGAGGAGAAAGCAGGCTGCTGTGTATTCCCCCAGCATTCGGTAAAGGACTATACACTAGCATTTACAGCATTAATTCATGCTAAATTTTAGCTTCAGGTTAAAGCTTGTGAGAATGAGGATGCAAGCAATAAATGGTTTGCAAAATGTACAGGGCAAAAAAAATGCTTGGTCACATAAAGTAAGCCAGTGATCGCATAAAGTAAGCCAGACCCAAGGAATGGGTTCAGCCCCTGTGCCAGATTGCACATCAAGAGATGAATGTACCAATAGTTTCGTGTTTTATGGTCTGAATTAACCCTGCTGGGGTTTACATTGACTCAAGGTGGAGCAGATGGCAGGAAGGTTTCCACAATGTAACCATGCTACATTTCCAGTTCAAATGGCAGCACTTGGCTCCACTAGCAAGAAGCAAGGAAAGAAGTTTGAGTTATTCTGTATTCCAGTGCAGAAAGACCAAAACGTTTTGATTTCAGCCTAAGTTACCTTCTGGGTATATTCACTGCACAAAATGGCCTTTCTTCCCTGATGACCATGGTGACAGGCAGCACAAAAATGCAATGGAAAAGAATAAGAATGGCATATTTTGTCTCATAACTGTCCTCATATCACATGCTTGGGAAAGAGAGTGTTGTAGAAAAGTCACTGTGCTGGAGCTTGAAAGAAGTGAGTTTAACCCCTGATTCTGCAGCCAGCTTCCTTTACAGTATTCAGGACTTCAATTCCTCCTGTGCTTAACAGAGGAACAATTCTTCCCTTTTCATCATACATTCATTGTAAATTTTTTGTGGGAGGAACTGTGAACATTTTGTGTACTCTGATCAGGAACAGCATCTCCAGTTGCTATCTTAATACTCCGTAATAAATGAGTGTGTGAATTTGTGCATGCTAGGGTCTATTCCCTGGGCTTGGCAAGCTAGCACAGTGGAGTATTTTTCACCCTGCTAGCCCCAGGCCTCGCAGTGCTGTGGCATCTGCAGGAACAAATGGAGTCTAGTTACAGTTAGGGAAGATTATTACAATTTGATTATAGGCTTGGCTCTGATGGTTCACACTGTGCTACTGAGAGACAAGAGGACAGTCCCTGTCCTTTGGAGACTGTGATACAAATGAGGAGAGAGAAGACAGGAAACCCACAGTGGAGAAAATGGAAGAGGCTGCAAACTCAGGGTCATTTTTCTATGTATTTTAACAATGATGGAGTGGCAGCAGCTTTCCTAGCAAAGGTCAAAATTTGTGCACTTCAGAGAGGAAGTGAGGGAAAGGAGTTGTGCATTTTTCCAGAAAAGTTTACCTTTAATCTGCAGCACCTCCACTTACCTCAGTGAATATACTCCTCTTGCTTAATTTCAGCCCTGGGTGGAGAAGGAGCTCCAGGTACAGAGGTGCAACACAAGAATTGGTCCAGAACTGAGGCAGGAGGAGCAACAAGTACCTTAACACACACTGAGCAACCACACTGTAACTCAGCTGTGAACAGCCCCTGCCACCACGAGCAGTCCTGTCTGCACTGTCCTTCATCTTCCTCTCCTGTGTCCCCAGTCCTGTGTTTATGGGACTCTTCCCTCCTTCTAAGCTCTTCTAGTTTTGTACCTTAAGCTTCCTCCGTCAAAGGTACCTGTGTGATTTTTTCAACATGACCTAATGCACACCCACTCCTCCTGGAGCCCTGAAGGTCTTTAATGGTTAGAGGTTATGTCCAAGCCCAAGTTAGCTTGGTCTTTCTAGATCCTTCCAGCAGTAAAACATACTACATAGCACACATTTCAAAAGTCCCTATATAAAAAGGCCAAGCCCCAGTATTCGTATTGTCTCTGAACCCTGCGCTGGTATCTCTGTCTTTTCCTGATTTCTACAAATTGCAGTGATGAAATTCAATAAACACAGGTGCAACCACTGGGAGGAAAAAGAGCATCTTCCCCCTTCTTTTCTTCTCTGCCCTAGCATTGCACTATTGACATGGGTGTAAGCTGCCTTCCAGCTCCCTGCTTTCTCTGGCCTGTTTTTTTCCCTGACTGTGGTTGCACCACTGCCCAAGAGCTCTCCACTGCTATGATGAATGAGCCGCTGCCTGCTGGTGAGAGGCAAACGTCTCAAAACTTCCTGCTGCTTTTACGAGCGCTGAGCTCAACAGCAAGCCCAATCTACAGGCAAGAGCAAAGCAACTAAACAGCAAGCTCCCCACTGCTGCAACCGCTAATGAGCCACTTACTTGGCATGAGCCCTCCTGCTGGCGATGGCACAGCACCTCACTGCCAGCTCCCAGCTGCCAGGCCTTGGGAAAGGGGAGAGCCGCGTAGCGGGGGGAGTCCAGCATTGCGCGTACAAGGCGTTCAATGGTAAAAGCTGGTATTTTTCAGCCACTGTTACAGGGATCTGAAGGGAATGGTTGGGGTTTTTTTTCTTCTTTCTTGCTCCATCAGGAAATAATTCTAACTCTTTGAGTCTGAGGAGCAAAAAGCAACACTGATTTCATCTTTGTGCACCAGGTCTGATGGGAAGCTGCAGCAGTGGTATCCATTTTGTACCTAAACACTTCCTCAACTCACTGACATTACATCAGGTCACTTTGTGGCAATAAGTGGTATCGCACATCTCAGGAAAGCACAGCTATTTACCTTTCTCCTTGGAAGCCAAACTTTCACCGTAATAGGTTGTTAATGTCTTTGAAGTTGCTGGTCCCTGTGTGTGGGAGGCAGCTTACACCTTCAAGCTGCTGTTGTCTGGAGAAAGACGTGAAGGTGAAGTTTAAGGGACTAACTCCACATGACCTTGCAGAATTACACAGCCCTGCTAGGGGAGCATATGAGGCTGGCATGCCAGCCTCCTGTTTTCCAAAAAAATTGTCTTTAAGCAAATGATTATGGCCCAAAATAAATCCTGTGGAAAACACATGCCAGCCCCCTCACTGCATTTTTGAATAGTGTTGCACTGAGACATCACTAAATTCAGTGGAGTTACACCCCTTTTCATCTGCGAGATCCATGGAGTTTGGACCCACTTCTACTACTAAAGGCAGTCAAGCTGCAGCCATTTACACCAGTGTTGGTTTTGGCTTACTACATCTACATTAGTTCTTGGTACAGTGTTCCATGATATTAGGTGCTTTTCTCAAGCAATGAGTGATGAATACACTTATAGAGAACTTTATAGCACTTCAGTTGACAATTTTCTGGGTTGAATGTGCATCTCCATCATAGCAGAGGTCTCTGCACCACAGATGGTGTTTTACATATAGCAGTAAAATGACATAGTTGGACCTGCAGCATATGTGCCTTTGCTGTGTCTCTGTATCCATGCAAGTCCACTGGGTTTCCAGCTAGCTCCCATTTTGCATACATCAGCTTAACATTCAGCAGAGGCAGATGGGATGCTGGCCTCTAGTTTTTCCTTCAATTGCTAGAAAAGATTGCAGTATTAAAGTGGAGAAAAAGAAAATGAACAGAACCTTCCTCATGAACGTTATAATGTTTCCCTGCACTACAAAGCTACCGCTTTGCAATGTTATAAAATTTCTGCTATCACTTTCCCAGTCCCCCCTCAGAATAAATTGGCAATGCTCACTTTCATGGGTTTCCATTTAAGAGAATCCTGCAGGTCCTTTGGTGTTTTTAGCTTGTGAAATATTTCCCACCTGATTCATGAGGATTATTATTAAAGTGAATTTAGCACTGACTAAGGCTCCTGGATTGTCCAGCTACAAATTATTACAGCAGAGACAGGGGAAGATCATTTCCCAGAGACTCTTGCCAGCATGCTCTGTCTGACCTCAACTAGGAGGAAGGGCAGAAGGCTATTTCCCACCCAGGCACTACCTCCTCCACCAGCCCTTTCTGCTGTGGGACCACGCTGTGATGGAGAGAGCTGACTTTCTGTCTTCTTTGCCCTGCACCTTTCTAAGGAAGATGCTTTCTCAGCTGGCGGTGGCTGGGGAACAGTGCTGTAGAGGAGATCTGTGGCCATGTCAGGCCCTGAACCCTGACCCAAGAAGGTCTGGGAGATACCATCAGAGAATGATCCCGCAAGGGCAGTCACAGCACAAGAGCAGAGAGATTGAGGAGATCAAGATACAAAACTTGTTAGCCTGGCTTAATCTCTAATAAAAATGATCTCTGCTTATGCATAGCTGGAAAACACACCAGAAATGTTCTGAAGGGAGTTTGGGGAGATGTGAGCAAGTTCCACAGTCTCTTTTCTAATTCTTCCAAACCATCCATGCCACCCTGATACGCACCCAAAAGAAATTACATTTCTTCCTTGATAGAGAGCAAGGCATGCAATCCCTCCTGGACCAGTCAGCTGCTCAGGGATCAATGTGCCCAAAAGACCCACCGTTCAGGCTCCTGGATGCCTCCAACAGTGCCTCTGTGAAGCTACAGCAAAGAATACATCCAGCAAAGTCGTATCATGCCTTGACAAGCCTTCGTTTCCACTAAAGTCCCTAGACATGAAGCGCTACGGAATTCCTCTCTTGTACAGGCAGGGAGAGAGGCAGTGTGTTTGCTGGCATGTCCAGCTTTCAAGCTTCTCTCCCTGCCTCTCTCCTGCACTGACTCTGCCAGGAGTGATGGTTGTGTTTAAGGGAGCCTATCTTACAGGCTTGTCATCCCTCTCTTACACAAAGACACACATAATTTTACTCCTACCTTCAGTTTTAAGGGTGAAGTAGTAGGGGGTATAAACAACACGAATGCTCTGTATTTCTTTGTATTTTCAGTTAACTGCACAGAATATTTTAGTTCACACTAAAATACTCCTGAAGGGGAAGCAGAACTTTCCTACCCCTTTATTTTTGATACCCAAAGAGAATCAAGATGCAGCTGAGTTGATGATATGACATCAGCTCTCGGTGATGTCGTTTCACACTGTTTGGCAGTTCTTAATCTTAAAACTCCAGCTTCCAGAGCCATGTGATAGGACTCAAAAAACGTAGGAAGACAATGTGGGTGTCTCTCCCTTTTCACTGATGAGAAAAATTTTAAAATTGTGACCATGTGATCCCTTCCAGGCTCTGAAAAGATATGGCAACAAACTTTTGGACCTCTTTCTTTCTTCAGTAAAAAAACTTGTGATTTTGGAGCCAATCTTGTGATTTCTAGAAGCATTTCACTCCTGACTCCTAAATGCTCAAGGTTGGCAACATTGACCCTACCCTATATTCTAGAAGCACATGACAAGGAGACTTGCTACATCAGCTAACTTGTAAACACTGTAAACTGTCTGTATTTATGTTGAATAATCACTTTTGCAGGGCAAGCGAAAAACAGAGCTCATAACACTCAAAAAAAAAGGGGGGGAGGGGGCTGAAATCAATACATCCTTAGCTCTCTTGTCTCAGCAAAAGGAGAGTCTCAGGCAGCTTTTTAACCCCTTCACACTCTAAAGAGGAGGAGAAATAACAGCCGGAACAGGACAATCTCTGTCTTGTCACACTTGTTAACATTACCTCTCTGATCTGATTCAAGATGTTGTGACAACAGCCTAAGCCCATGTCCAATAAATATTTTAAAATCTGAGACATGTATGGTAAAATATTAAGACCCATGGCAAATGTAATGAATGAGCCCATGGGAGCCAGGATCTTCGCCCTGCAGGAGGCAAGAGATGTTGCAGTCAGCCACCAGGTGCCCATGTCTTGTCTGATGCATCACTTAACTGGCACAGCAGACTCACTATGTCCAAAATAGCAGTCAGGCTGTCTCACGGGCCTGCTCACGTCTCTGTCCTCATCCTATTGCCTGTACTAACAGTGAGCAAACACATCACTTTTCCCATCTCATCGAGAAGGGTTGATGTTACAAATGAACCACAAAACCCCTACATCTGCATCCCAGGCTTGCTCCATCCTCCCTGGGTACTTCCTAGTCCCCAGAAGATGCCAGAGCTTTGCGGTGCTGCAAGCTGAGGAAATCAGGCCAAGCCTGCCAGCTCAGATCCCTCACCCTTAATGTATGCAGGTAGCACTACTTGTCCATATGATGTCATCCCAGAATTAGCATGCTGATTAACAGCTGGCTTCCTGCCATTCTAATAGGCTCTAAATACCTCTCCTAGGAGCTCCTAAAAGGAATTGGATTTTGGAAGGGGTGGGAGAGGATATTTTGTATTCACGGGGTCTTCTTCATACCCATAGGACGTTCAGTAATTCTCAGTAATTGTCCTACACTGTTTTTAAAGCTTGTTGTTTTCAAAAAGCATTTAATTGGCAGATGCTCCTGCAGCCTCCATCCCCCATTCCTGGCTCCCCCTTTCCCCCCTTGAATTATTGATCTTTAGCCAGAACAGGATTTGTCTTCATTATACGTGAGCTGCAATCACCACAGATATTAGTGTAAACTCCTGGCAGCAGATTGATTAGTTCCTTGCATACGGAAGCAGGGGGTCCCTCCCACAGCTTTATCAGGGATCCCCAGAGCCAGTTGTTCTTTACGGGACACAAAAATGGAAATTAGATTTCAGTTAAATACATCAGAAATTAGATTAGATGTTATTACTTCAAAAAGCCAAGCTCAGGGAAGCAGTGCACCTCAAAAGACTAAAAAAATATTTTGTATGGAAATATCAGCATCATCACTCCTTGCCTCAGTGATTTCCAAGTGGGAAAGACTTGAGTTTCTCTTTCCACCACTCATGACCAACAGGTCTAAGAGCAATCCTCCTCAGTGGGGTGCAAAAATAAACAGTGATAAGAATAAAAACTCACTCACCCTTGGAAACTAAAACTGCAAAAAGCAAGTCTGTATTCCCCATAGTCCTGGAGCATCGTTGTTGCTGGTCTTTGCTTGTTGTGAGGAAGGAGTTAGAGACCAAAAGCTAGTTGAGGAGAGGTATTCTTCCATTGGGACACATCACATCTGGTGTGTAAGGAAACTTCGGGACATGAGGGCACCCAGCTAGACTTCACTAAATAGCCTCTCCTGCAGTCACAGGTATCTGTGAACAAAGGGTCCCAGAAATGTGCACCAAGGCCACAAAAGCCTTCCCCACACAACAGCACGTGTGGCAGTCTGGCACACCATGAGCACTGGCAATGGTGATTGCAATGGCCAGGCAGCATCACCGCACAGGGCACCAGACAAAACATACCATGTTTGTACAAGACATGGTATCTGGCGACTACAGATGAGAGACTGGCGACACTACTACGTGAGAGACATCCTGGGGCATTGCTGAAAGTTCCCAAAGACAAATGTGACCTGGGATTCAGAAAGAAATACATTGGCACCCACTGGCAGCCAACCAAATGCAGGAAGAGCTCAGCAACATACCAGCAGCTGTGAGGAGAGCTGCTGCAAAGGGCAACTGAGCTGCATAGTCATCACAGGGCTTTTTTTGAGTCTTACACCAAGAATCACAAGAAATGGTCTTTTCCCTAAGGAAAAGTCTGGGAATTTTGAGATCATCACCTATTGGTAGAAAACCTTGTGAAATTTCATTCTATACTTAGCTAGTCCACAGAGTCATTTTCTGACCTTAGCCAAAACAAGCAAGCCCTCTCATCATCTTGTATCCTGATTGATGCTTTTCTTTTGGCTTGGAAAGCTATAGTCTGGGCAATTCCTGTTAATTCAAAATGCTGTTGCAAATGTCATTTTCCCTACCCACCACTCTGACCCCTTCACACTTTCTTCTGTTACCATCCCTTAGCTACTTCCTATCTATCACCCCTAAAACAACTTGTTTCCATTTCAAACCTTTTGTTGACTGTCAGACTAAACTGAGATAAGATAAGACAGCCTAATTACACTGGTTATTTTAGATAGCTCTGATTCCAACCAATCACACTCCAGTTATTACAGAAAGCTGCAGGTTTATTTAAGTAGAAATTAAAGTTATACAGTTAACATTTCTATTATGAGGACTCTTGCAAACAACTTGGTAATAGGCTGTTAGCACTTTTATATTCCTAGCCTCTTTGGCCTGGAAGAACAAGATGATTAACATATGTAAAAGCTCCAAATGATCAGCATCCTTGATGCTGATGTAAAGAACCTCCAAAGAGCCATTCCTCAGACATGTCCTTTTATAACCCAAACCATTTAATTTACATATTCATTTACATATGTCCCACAACACTTTAAAAGTTTCTCGTTGGATTGGTTCAATAGCAATTCATTTATGTTTATCTCACTTTCACATTTGTAACATCATTAGAGTCACAGTGAGCTTAAAATACTGTAACAAAATCCTTGGTGTCGGAACAGCCCCACCTCAGAAATGTCTTATTAAAATTCCTCATCATCCGGTCTCAAAACATCTTCTAATCATATTCCAGTGCAACAAATTAGTAAATCGCAAGGTTGCAGCTCACATTATCCAATTAAATGAAAATGAAGGACTTCAGCTCTGTCAAAGACAAATTATTCCTACTGCTGTTTTCAGCCAACTTGGCCTCCCATTTCTGGTCTCTTTATACCACCACAGCTACCAAGAAATATCCTACAAGCAGTAAAGATACGTTGCTTCAAGGACAATGCCAAAGCAAGTTTTCCAAATGTCCCATTTTCCGTTGCCTTCCATGGACCTTGTGGACTCCCGCAAGGATGAGCCCATGGCCCCCACGTCTGACAGATATTCACTGTTCATAGAGCATCCACCACAATGAGGTCCTGGTCTGAGAACAGCGCTTCAGTGTGCTTCAAGATTAACAATAATCCTTCACTTTTTCAATTCCCTGTCCCTAAAATAGTTCTCATCTTTTGTCACTCTTTCCTATTTATATTGCAAGCTCTCCAGACACATTTTATTTATAAGTCAGCACAATGGAGCCCCAAATTCCCTCATGAACATAGGTGATATTCCTTTCTTAATCATAATGATCAGCACCATCACTGACCCTTTCATACCATGTCCCAATCTCACTGTCATATGCAGCCATTATTTTTGAAGCCATTTGACACATCTAAGGTGGTTAAATGGCTTTCATCATTTTGGCAGTCAGAAAGCTTGCTACCATACAAGGACAAAGTTTCCCAGGAACAGGAAAGCTACTCAAGAACCTTCTTCTCATTTTCCAAAGCTAACAGTGTCACTGACAAAGGCATTCACAGGTTCTCTATGCAATGGGCTAGAATTAACGAAGGGGTGAGTCATTTTTCATTTGCAGAATTTTAATGACTATCAACAGCATTTGCATTCATGACATACCAAAGAGCTGGGAAATTTTTTGCACTTAGGAAACTACATCACTGCAATACTAGTTATGTCAAGGCCTTAATATTTATTTGAACTATTCTTGGCATGTTTTTTCTTCTCAGAGCACTATGGAGCATAGAATTACTGAAGTAAATATATATCCCCACATGCATGTTGCTATAAAATAGTGTAAATATACCACAGAACTGATCATCTCTATAACATAAATATTTTTCCATTGAAGGATCATATGATTTCATGAGTAGAGTTTTCTTTCATTTTCAGTTGAGTAATTGTGAGGCATGTGAATCTATGTCAGAGTGAAAATCCATAGCCAGGATTTTCAAAAGGAATAAAGGATATGGAGTATGTTTTTTTCATGGAGAATTTGGTATATCTCCATTAAGAACCTAAATTTCAGAGTTGTATATACCTCAAATCAGACACTTCCAATATGTCTCCAACTAGAAACATGAAGTGTGAGATAGGCTCTATCATGAGCCACTTCTGAAAAGTCATAGCCTGGCAATCAACTGAACACCAGAGGTAATATTACTAAGAGGTTTCCCCCACATGTTCAACAACCCCAGTTTAGAGAGGCTGCTCATAAGAGTTCAGTCCTGACAGCCAGTTCTGCTACTGGTTTCCCTGGTGAGAATGATGACAAATGAGTGAGTTCATGTCAAGAAAGACGACAGCTTTTCTGATTTAGATTTTCCATCAATAAGAAGAGCTCAGAGAGCAATAAGTTGTGCCTGTCGGGTCAACAACAGATTCCAGAGTGTTCTGATTTTTCATTATTTGATAAAATAGATAAACCTCATCCAACACCTACCCAGCAGTAGGTTAAAACCCTCTCCAAAGAAATTAAACACTCGTGCTCTCATGTCTGTGAATGAAGACAAGTACAGGCTCCTAAGACTGGCTCACATTCAACCAGCCATCAACTACTTTTCCAAACAGAAATACCAATGATCTTCCCACAAGTTTACTAGGAATTAACAGATACAGGCAAGAGTGGCATTATCTGGGAGGGAGGAAGTTAGCAGGTATGAGATCCCCCACTAGCATGATGAAGCATGGGGCATGTTTAGCTTACATGATGGAGAGTGGCAGTGCTGCTATCTGCCCACGCACATACACAAGCATTGCCAGGTGTGTGCATGCAGCCCTGGACATTGCCAGAGAATATATACTTTTTTTTTTTTTTCCAGCACTGTGAGCAGAATGCAAGCTCTGAACATCAGCTCTAAGCTCTCCTAAGGACTGACATGATGTAAACCCCATCATCTCACATAGCATGGCAGGCAGGTATGACAGAAAGGGCTTTGGTGAACCTGGTCAACGGGCTGAGTCTGACCAGAGGATTGCTGCTTCCACTCCTCAAATTTTAGCAGTCCTCAGAGGCAAGGAGCACAAAATTGGGACCAGTAGCTACACTTGCCTCTGTGCCTTAAAGGGAACTTTGATGGATTGGTTTATTTATTTTTATATCTTACGGTAGGAAAGCATGAACATTTACTGATAGAAAACTTATTTTTCTTTGGTTCCAATTCTAGCTGTAGCAGTGCTTTTCTTTTATGTTGGAATATGCCTCACAGTGCAGATTTTCAGCATAATAAACCTGAGCTACAGAACTGACCTGTCACAGATCATTACAAACCCATCTCAGATTTTAAACCCATCACAAAACAGTGAAAGACTCCATATTTTATCTTTTATCCTTTTAACCACAAATATAATTTATTTCATTCTTTGGTAGGACAGTGAACACAAGCATCAGTAACAGAGTAGAGGTACCATTTAAAACAGCTGGGGGAATCTGTAATCCCTAGGCCAACACTGCCTATGTTTTATATGATATTTTGTCTCCTTTGAATTCCTGTTCGTGAGGTTCTATGTTCTGTTGACATTCCCCTACTAATTAGAGAGACATTTTATGGTACCAAAGAGACATTCCTTCCCTTTCATTCCCAGACCTACGAATTCCCTTATTTCTCATCCTTATTTGATCAACAGGTAAAGAAATGACAAATTGGTCATTTACAATTCTCTAGATGAAACCTACATCTCTGTGTGTCTCTAATGAAGCTAGTCTAATGTGTCATGAATTTCTGATGCTATCTTTTGGAAACACTTGCAATGCAAAGCTTGTATGAAACAATGTACCTACAAAGCTATATTTTATAGTCTACCTCCTCACACAGGACTCACACACACACGTGAAAAAACACTTAACAGTAGTTATCTCTACTCTATTGAAAAAGGAACTTTTCAATTTTCAGTTATGTTAATACAAAACCTAATGTCCTGTGGAAGCTGATGCGAGTTGTGCATGCATGAATTATTATCGATTTTCTTGCAAAGACTTATCTCTAGACTACAAACAGTCTCAACATAAAAGTTAAGGTGAAATACTCTCTAAACTGTGTTACACAAAAGAAAACTATTTCCATTCTTCTGTGGGTAAACTGACGGATATTGCTATGATATCTAGTTAATCCTTTCTGGATGAGCATTAGATTTTTCTTGTCACAGCATCTTGTACTAGTTAAAAAAAAAAATGCTGTTGCCAAGGTATTAAGCAAGAAAATATTGAATGCTATTCTTGCAGAAGTAGCTCAAATAAACTATCAATGCACAGGATAAAGCAGAAAATGCATGAGTCAGGCTAAGCCATTATATCTGCTGGGGAGAGTGGGGAGCCATGCACCACACTCGGGCTCTGCCCTGAGCAACCAAAGAGCCCTCCTGCTGGAGATACTGCCTTGTGATTGCAGCTTTGTGTTTTGGTGGTGACTCAGAGTTTAAGCTTGTCAGAAAATAATTATTCCGCCTACCCAGGGAAAACATTGATCTTTACATGAAAACCTCTAAACTGTACACTTTTGCACATCATGTACACCAAACCAGAGATTAATAAATGATGCTACAGTACTTCACAGGCATTTCTACACTGCCTTCATTGTATTTTCATTCTCCTGTGTGGGGTATGCTCAGTGGGTGGACTACGTTTCCCCCAGCACACTGTAATTACATTTCTTGGCAGTTTTCCATTGTTCATCATGGGAGTTCCCAGCTGAAGTGCATCAAGAGTTTTGTGTCCAAATGAGGAGTCCAGACCAAAGAAGATACAGATATGTGAAAGGAGAGAACAGCAATGCACTGATCGAGTGTATTCCAATTTGTGAATACAAAGTTTGCTCATTTTTTCTCTCTGCAACTCCAGACTGAGAAGTTACCTTCTCTTCCTTCACCACTGCTCCATCAGGAAAGCTGCCCGCAGTCAGGGAGAAGGGCTTTTTCCTCAGTGTGTGAATGCTGAAAGAGGACTTCATTTTCCACCGGTTTTACCCTGAATGGAAAAATCTCTTTCTAAACCAGCTGTCCAGGAAGATGCTGAGACACCAGCCATGCTAAAGATAGCAGGAAGGAGCATGTAGTTTCTGATTTTGTTCAGAGCAAGTCTGCTGATTTACTGAAACTACTAAGCATTTGCACTGCTGTAAATTAAATCAAAAGCGGACTTGGACTTAATACATGGGCTGTACTTATCCCCCATAGCTGTCAGTGTTTTGTTTTTTCCTCCCATATCACAAAGGCAAGTAACAGCACAGGATCCCCAAATACACTATCTTCTGTTCACTACAAGGAAAATGAATTCATCCTGATCACTCCAGTAAACACTAAACCCGCTAAGGCACATATTTAATCAAATAATTAGGAGAGGTGCAGGGGAAATGTGTGCTGAAAAGATAATGTTGCACTTTAAAGGATTCATTATTGGTTATTACGTTTTACATAGAATGTCATTCTCTTTACTGGTTAAAGAAAAGGTGAAGGAAGAAAAACAAAGTCATACAGACTAAATGCTTCAGCTCCATCTAGATTATATACTGCTAAGAACCTGCCTGAAATTGGAGGTACCACCTTTCAAAGAAGCACTGCCATTATGTTGCTAACATGGCACTATCTGATTTTCCTCTTTTCAAAGTTATTCTCTACATTGAAGCACTTGAGCAAAGAGATACATGATCATTCTGGCAGAGCATTTATATCCTATAACCCCAAGAATCAGCATCCCCAGCCTGCTTGCAGAGCATGTCAAACCCACAGGAGCATGCAATGCAATTAGAGCCCAGGAGACAAAGGTATATATCACCATCCTACACAGGAAGGCGCCGGAGTATACAAGCACTTGGCAAAGACCGAAGAAAGATGATAAGAGCAAAGTGCAAGCACATGAAGCACGGCAAATAGGAGGGAGATACAGAAAAGGAGGGTGTAAAATTCTGATCCTCACCCTCATGTCAACATCCAGCAGTAGTTTTGATTTAACATGATGTAAATTAAAGGACAATCCAACCCACAAAACCTCTTAAAATCTTTTCCTGTGCTTCACAAACTGCAGGTCTCTTCACCCTCAACTGAGGAGTATTTTAAAGCCAGAAGACTGACAAATAGTTAAAAACCACCTTTTGAAAAGTGTCTGCTGCTGGTTCTGCTGTTAGTATTGAGATTTCCTGTCAGCCTTTACAGAAATTCTTTGGGAGTCTGACAGGATTAAGGGGATTAATACATTAAAGCATTATTACAGCTTTCACAGGGGATTTTCAAAGACTTTACACTGTGATCTATTTGTCCTGTTACATAAAACGAGCATTAACAGGCCGATTGAAAAGAATCACTGCAATCGATAACCTTAATTTTTGTAAACATATTCTGCTATCAGAATGAGGAGTTGAGGTCACCAGTCCTCCCACAGTGTGTTACTTAATTTAAGCTGCATAACTGTATTTTTGGTGTATGCCAAAGGTTGGTCTGGGTGTTATAACCTACTCCTGACAGGGAGAAATTTGTTAATACTGAATCACCAACCCCAGCTTCTCAACACCTATGGTGTCCCGGCTGACTCATTACCTGGATTACACATAGCCTGCTATTCAGAGACCCATGCTGTGACTGTATTGCCAAATGGCTCCATTTGGAGGACAGAGTTTTTACCCTAATTAAATGTTCATGGGTAGATGGGTGGCTGTCAGTTGCTGGGGTACTGCTGATCTCCTGCTGGAGAAGATCATCATCCTGGGGAACATCAGTCTGCCAAGTCCCCTTCCCTGCCCCAGCCCTTCCCAACACCAGCTTGATATTGCAGTCTCCTTGCATGACTAGCTCAAAGAGAGGTAACCCTACTGCCTCCATCCTCCAACAACTCAGCTCACTCCTAATTTATTTCAGGATCATAAGCGGCACTTGCCCTTGCTGATTTTCCAGAATCCCCTCACATGGGCAGGGTCTGCACTCCCCATCAGCACTGCACTCTCACCCTCCTCTGCATTTCTGTAGAAACAATTTCACGCCATCCCTTAGCATAAACTTCAGTGTTTTGTTGAGAAAACTTCCCTTCAAAAATTTTCACAGGAAAAAGGGCATAACCTCTCCCCTCTATTTTCATTCTCTGACTGCTTCTTGTCTCTAAAATATTTAGGCATAGAGAGACAGATCCTCATGTCTTGCAAATCATCATAAATCAGTACAGCTGAGGATCAGGGCAGCATTTTCCACAAATATGTCTTCTAAAATAGAGGGGCACTCTCTTTAACTATGGGCTCTGCTATAGAGGGGGCCTGGGTTCCAAAGCTTTTCCTTTGCCTGGTACATTTGGGATAATGTAGTAGGCACAGTCTTTGCTTATACGTGTCCTGAGCTTCCAGATAGTATAGCCCCAACTAAACTAGCATCTACATAATTCACAGATATTAAGGGATCCATGAACCTCTAAATTAGGAAAAGAAGCATTAAACTTGGCTTTCAGATCAAGACCTAAAATATAGGAAGATTAAACCTGAGAATTTTATTTTTCTAAGCCAGACTAGGTATCCCATTTTCAGTGAAATACGATAGCTATTTTGTGTCTAATTTCCCTAGGCTGTTCTGAAAATCCAGGTACTATGAAATCCCTCAAAGGCTGAGCAGGGGTCACTCACCTCACACCCATTATCTTCTCAAAGTGGTTGCTTAGCCATTGAGTCTAGTCTCAATTAAGAGCTATTAATGAGCTACTTGTATCAGTGCAATGTATATTATTGTATAAACGTGATTGTCAATTTTTGGTTGCTATGAAATGCAAGGTTGGCTATGTGAAAAAGGCTTCACACTGAGATTTCAGCCTTGCCATGCCAGGCAGAAAAGAGTATGTTATCTCACAATAGTTTAAAAACTGGTTAAGGAGTTACTAAAGCATTGAAGCAATCAGTAGTCTGGTGGGTGGAGGGTTAAAACTAATTTGAAGTTATGTTGGGAATCAAAGATCTCCATGTGGGGAGAGGCTGCAGTTGGAACAGAATATCAGGCAGGATTAAAAACAAAACAAAACAAAACAAAACAAAACAAAACAAAGCAACAACAACAACAACAACAACAACAACAAAACATGTATATCCAAATCAACATCCTCTCCCCTGACAGCAATATAAGAATATGGGCTTTGCCTAAGAGCAGGAGACATAGGCACATGATTAAGTAGGTATTGTAAATGGCTTGCCAACTGGATAATGGAGAATCAGAGAAGTCTCTTGGATCTGATCTAAACATAGGTAAACAGAGCACAGTTTTCTTTTATTTCTCTCCTCCTTTCTCCATGAACTGTGCTACCTGTACCTTTATTTTACAAAATATTTTTTCAATTTACATTTAATTTTGTTTTTACTTATATATATATATATATCTATATATACATTTGCCCCATTTCTCAGAGATCAGTCTCAGTTCAGGTCTCCAAAGTATCTGGATTGCAGATGTGGTAAGTTGCGTCTTGTGATAAGAGGTAGGGGCTGGCTCAGGAGATGATCACGCAAGGGGCTGCAGGGAGAGGCACTAGCTGGGACTGCTCCTTGGGTTGGTGAATTCTGTACCATCAAACCCTGCTAGTTTACTTCTGGCCACAATCCTCTCCTTTTAGTTTTGTGGCTCTGGAGAAACTGTCGTATGTTTACTGGATTCAATTGGAATGGCAGTGTGCACAAGTCAGGGAACCTTTTCCAAGTCAGAGGTCAAGAGAGGCTTTCCAAAATTTCTTTACTCCCTTATCCCACCCTGCACCATTAAACCAAAGTGATTTGCAACACCTGACATAGGCAAATGGTTAAAAAAGCAACTCTAGCAAGTGGTTGCTGCTGTTCCTCTTAGTATTGAGATCTCCTGTCAACCCCTTCACAAAAATACTTGGGTAGTTTGACAGGATTAGGAAGATTAATACATAAATGCATTATTACAGCTTTTATAGGAGATTTTCAAAGACTTTAAGAGTGAGATCCATTTGTCCTGTTACATAAAACGTACCGTAATTGTCTTAATTGCTCCACTGTGACTAGGTATTGCTGCTCAAACAGTACTGCATGTCTAATTGTGCCAATTGTTCCAGATTCTTACAGCAGTACAAAAAACCAAGGTGAGCCAAACATGGGACTGCTCTCCAAAGATTTCTCTCACCACAACGCAAATTGCCTCTCTAAACTGGACACAGGGAACAAAACTGATTCTGTAATCCTAAAAAATCCTGTTCATGCATACAAAGCAAATGCTGTGCAAAGTTAGTCATGAGGACAGATTTGTTTTCTTTCACCCACAAAGTAGACATGAGTGCAAATTTCAAGGGAGCAAGTCAGTAAGTGAAGTAAAAAATTCACTGCTGAAAGAGGATGATGTCCTTTTTCCCCTGTGTTGTTTTTGTAGAGGAACCAATCATTACCCCAAAGCTCTTGCTGAAGTGTCATGCAAAAAAAGACAACAAAGAGACATGACAAGAT
This sequence comes from Nipponia nippon, assembly GCF_047370975.1. Classification (NCBI taxonomy): domain Eukaryota; kingdom Metazoa; phylum Chordata; class Aves; order Pelecaniformes; family Threskiornithidae; genus Nipponia; species Nipponia nippon. The sequence continues at coordinate 5,277,341 of NW_028262332.1, forward strand.
ATGTGCTGTGCTGCTTATGCACGGCCATTGGCCTTCTGGCCATGCGGACACCCAGGGATTTGTCAGTGGTAAGAGTCCCTCACTGGAGGCACGGTCATGTATTAATTTGTTCATAACTTTGCATTATTGATAAGATCTGGTTCTCCCATGAAGACACACTAAAAGACATAGGATCTTTATGCCCTGCAAAGAAACATGCAAAAGTGATACCAGAGATACAGCTGGGTGGGTCTCACTTGCAGTGACATTTGAGAGACAATTACAAATAGACGGTAGTTCAGGCAGTTCTCAGTAAAATACTTTTTGCACCAAAAAATGCTGATTTACCATGGAAATATGCAAACATCGTTTCAGCTCCTTCAGGAAAAGTGTGATGGCTAGGAAGGGCAGCCTAAGTTACTGGGGGAAATGACTAGTGGACAAGAACACAACTGGATTCTCACCTATTAGTCTAGCGTTTGTCTAAAAACTGCCATCTGTCAAAAACTGCCATCGTGTGCTTCTAAGAAAAAACGTGAGAATAATTAGAGTAGATAAATGAGTGAGAACCTACATTTCAGGAGACTCTTCTCAGCTCTCAAGTAGATTAAACAATGAAGTACAAGAGCCGGTATCCTTTTGAAAACTCTCCCTGTATTTCCTGGTATATTGGGTTATTCAGCCCCTGTTCCATACCCCAGGCAGATCCCTGGCCACATGCAGAGGAGACTGGCAGAGTTGCCTTGGCTGCTCTGGGGGCTACAAGCCAGTCCACAGGCACCACAATGTACTGGGTCTTGGAGGGAACTCAGGCTGTCTGAATTGGATCAGAATGCCTCCTCATGAATGAAACCACACATTTGCCTCTTCTTCATAGCCTTTCTCCTTTTAGAGAACAAAAATTTGATTATAGAAGTGAAGTAAAACAAACTTTATGACATGGTCACAAATAATCTACCTTGAGTTTTCTTATTCCAGTTATTTCTGAAGTTCTCTTGCGTACTTGATTTCACCTGACTAAAAAATCAGCTGGATTTCCAAAATTTATTCCACAGAAATAGAAATGAAAATGCCCATGGGGGTAGTAAGAGAATAGGAAAAAAGTGAGATCTGCTGTGCTGGAATAAGAATTTATCATTAAGGAAATAAAAGAGTCTTAGGGTTGGGAAGAAGTCCAATCTAATCTACTGAGGTCCTTTGTCCAACTGCGACATCCCCTTCCATAAAGAGAGCAGGTTCTCATTTCAAAAGCATACAAGATCACTGTACAGGCAATTGCTGCTATCCCCTGTGAAAGCCTTTCTGCAGTTAGGGAACAAACAGCATCACACTGATTTCTTTCCCCCCAGATTTGCTACAATGGGAATTGTATTTCTCAGCATGCCTTCTACATCTAAATTATTCTTTGAGTTGTTATGCATTCCATGGGGTACATTGAAGTCACTCACACAACGTCTCCCCATTTGAACTCTCTTGGATTGCTTTGGTCTTTGGAAAGCATGGGTAATATCTGCTGCAAACACAAGCCTTTTTTCTCACCATTTTCTTTAAATTTTTATATACAGGCAGGTTGGGAGAGGTGTTTCCTGTGGTGTCCGTAGGAGCCATGCTCACCTGTCCTCTCCTCCATCTATTTAAATGTCTGCATCTGCTTTAAGCCAACAGAACCCAGCTGTGGTAATAAGTTTGCCCCCCGTGTGTGACTTTGTTAGCACTCAGCTTTGTAAAGAAAGGAGATGGATGTGCCCAAAAGTTGACTGGGGAGAGACTTGAGGCTAAGGTTTAAATATCTGTCACTAGATCATAGAAATAGGGAGGAAATACATATATTGATGGACTGTTTGCATTTCTTCTCATTGTGGGCTTTTAAAAATGCTAATTTGTGGGTTTCAAGCCTGTTAATACGCTGTCAGATCGAGATGAAAAATTATGTAAAGTGCAGTAATTGAAAAAAGGAGAAGAAAAGCACAGAAATTAAAGAGAAATCTTTGTCCTAATTTGATTTGTGACTTCATTGTAACAGAATAAAGCATGTATAGATATTAACAATTCATTTACATAACCAACTCCAATCAAGCAATTCAGATAAATGTGCATTCACTTCTGGAAAGGTGGGAGGATTCATTTTAACCTGTTAACACCCTTCCTTTCAGATACGTTCTTGTCTACTTTCTTCCATTACCAGATAAAGTTGTTTATTGGTGAACAAAACAACTTACTGGATGGTAAAGCATTTAATTTTCAAAGCTTCAGGGTTCAATCAAGGCATTAGTCTTGGTCTACATACACCAAAAAAGGAAGACAGGCCTTGGAAACCAGAAGGAAAAAGGGACACAGTGAAGAAGCAGTATTGCCTGTAGTCCCCGTTTGAGAGATGGGAAACTGAGGCGGAGAATAAACTGCCTTGCATGAGCTCTCATGGGAATTCTTTGGAAAAGGATCCTCTTCTCTGAGACCAGCTGAGGGGTCTCTGCTGCCTCCTCCTATTTGTCTTACATCCTTTATCGTTGTATCTAGGCATCACTGACAAGATTTCTAATAGAACTTGCCACCATTTAAAACACTTCATACCATTTACCACACAAGACACATATGCATTTTTTCTTGCCCGTCACATGCAAAGAAGCAGAGGCAGAGACGTTTAAGTGGCTCATGTGAAGTCAAAGAAAAAAACCCTGAGGCACAATAAGCCATGAGGACTGGCTGATCCCCAAATCTCTGTTTATGCTCAACTTGCCCACAGCACTGTGCCATGAAGGTTGTTGGTTGCTTACGTTGTCCCTGGTCATAATAGAAGAGTTTTGTAGTTCTCCACTAAGTAATAAAACAAAAGGCAGTCAGATTCCCAGATCCTCCATTTATTGGTATAGGTACGACTGTCTTTGTCTACATACACTACTCAAGTCTAATTAGAACTGTAAAGGATTTTCATGACTTTGTAGTTTTCCCTGCTCAAAAGTAAATCCATCCTTAATACCATGGAGAACATGTTCTGAGAAAGTCGGAGGGAAGAGAGAATTAAAGGAAAGCCCGAGTGAAGATATGGGAGAGGATGCCAGGTACAATCACTGAAGCAAATAAAGTGAATTAGTTTGAGAGGCAGCTAACCGTTCTGCTGAGAAAAGGAATGGGGGACAGAATGGCAAAGCAGGGAGATCTGAGTGGTGATATAAAGCTAACAGAGACAGCATTAGGGAGTTCAGCAGCCACATGTTTTGTTCTCATTTACATGGGTATGAGATCTAGGTGACCAAATTGACATGAGGGTTATTTTTACACTATTTGTCTCTGCATAGCAAAGAGCAGAATTTGGCCTCCTTTTTGTCATAAAGTCTTTGATCTGTCACAAAAGAGTGGATTTTTTTTTTCCTCTTCTGCCAGCTGTCAAGTGAATGATGGGTCGATTGAAGGCTTAAGCCACAGAAAATAAATTTTCCAAAGCCAGTTGCTTCCTGTTAGTTTATACACAGTATTAACAGACTTGTTTTATAGCCCATCCAGGATCACTTTGATGCTTAGGTGGCCTACTTTCCACCAAAATCATGCACTCCTTCTGTTTCCTAGTGGCCAGACACCTCGGTGGCTAGGACACTCAGTAGGGAGAGCATAGCAGTTTAGGTATAGTCCCTGTGACATCTTGTTTCTGTGGTCCTGCATAGAAAGAAGTAAGCAGGGATACCAGCAAGACCAACTTTGGATCCTGCAATTACCACTGTCCTTAATAAAGACTTATCAAAAATGGTGTAATGCCTTTCCGTGAACAATTTATTAGCTATGGCACATAATTTTGCCATTTGGAGTTCATTCTGCAGAGGACCAAGATCTGCATTTGCATGAAGGTCTGCCATTCACCGTCTTTGAAAATGCCATAAGACACCTTTTGTATTTACAGGAGTGTAGTTTGGGATAATTCTGGGAAACAGAATGGAATTTCATCAGCATGAATTGAGCCAGTCATGGCCTGGGTCTGCGCTTTGAAAAAGCCGCAGCCACCATTAAAATCTTGTGATCACCTATTGATTAAAAAGAGAATGTCAGGTGCTTCTATGAGTGCAGGTCTAGGTCTTGAAGGCACTAGCAACCATAAAATGCTACTGTTTTGCAGTTCAGTTTGATACACAGTTTACAGTAAGGGAAAATTCCCTGGCTGGGTGTAATGGCCTAACTTTAACCTTTCAGCTAAGTTTGGGGCTTTTGTAGATTTTCTTAAGCTTCAGATAATTTAGAGCTTTTCAGTGAAGCAAGTGTGAACATGGTATTGAACAGAGCATAGACAAGAGATGTGGCAGTGTTTTGACAAGCTGCCAAGAGCACAGGATGCACCTGCAGGCATGTGGCACCAAGAAGGCATCTCCCACCTCCATCCAAGGGGAGACCACCTTGCACTGGGGAGGCTGCTTTAGCCAGCTCGGTCAGTGCTCTGGGGCAGAGGAGATATCTAAGACACAATTTCCATGTGACAACTTCATAGGAAATATAGACCTTAAGGTTGAACCAGATCCAGAAATGTAATAAATAAAACGTTAAAAAAACATTACTCAGTTTGAGCCAACTGAAATACCCTGGTTTCAAAACAGCAAATCAAACTGTTGCAGTTCTCTTTCCCTTATTACAAAAACTAATAAGGTTAACTTCTTCACATGGAAACTTCTTATTTTGCAGAAGCTGCATTTTTCTATTTAAAAAAAAAAAAAAGGTAAAAATCCTAAACCAAGGCTTTCTAAAAGAAAATTTTAGTAAGTTGATAGCAATTTAATTAACATGGATTAACTAATATGGCTACATAACACCTTCTGCTAGAAGATATTCAGTCTATGTCGAAACCAATGTCTTTTTGAAAAGCTGGCTTTTGCAGGAGGGCTGGGCGTTGCACGCCTGTCTCTGGATTCTTAAGCAATCTTAAGGACAATCGAATTTCATTATTATCATCTGTTTTGGAGATGAAGAAAGAAGAGTGGTTTTTTTCTCCCATGGCAAAGACAAGACTCAGGAAAAGGGTCGGCCAGTGAGCAGTGACGGTCTGCTTTGATGGTTTCTTATGTTTGTCTTCTGGCTGTAGCTTCCCACATGCTCGGCATCCTCAGCACCCAGCCAAATTCACTTTCCTGGGATCAGCTGCCTCCAAAAGCACCAACATGCCTGTGCTATAAGCCTGAAATTTTCTGAGCAGTGTTGGAGAAGTGGCTTATTGAGAAACCACTTGTCCACTTCCCCAGCAGTTTTGTTTACACCCATTCCTCTGTATCCAGATGGAAAAAAGCACAGAGGGAAGCAAATAACTGGGCTGATTTCATCTCTAGTCTTCCGTCAGCTCCACTTGCAGAACACTATTTATTTATTTATTTATTTATTTATTTATTTATTTATTTGCACTTCCTTGCTCTGTTACTGAACTCCTGTAATTGAATTGCCCGTACCTATGGAATCCCTCAGTAGAGGAGAGGGAGAGAAGAGAAAGGGAAAGGGAAATAAGGAAAAGGAAAAGGAAAAGGAAAAGGAAAAGGAAAAGGAAAAGGAAAAGGAAAAGGAAAAAAGGAAAAAAGGAAAAAAGGAAAAAAGGAAAAAAGGAAAAAAGGAAAAAAGGAAAAAAGGAAAAAAGGAAAAAAGGAAAAGGGAAGGGGAAGAGGAATTAGGGAAAGGGGAAAAGTGAAAGAGAAAAAGGGGAAAGGGGGAAGGGGGGAAGGAAAGGAAATTATAAGGGAAGAAATAAGGGAAGGGAAAAGAAGGGAAGGCAAGGCAAGGCAAGGAAAAGGGAGAAAAGGGTCCACAATTTGAAAGTGGATGCCCAGGTCTTTAGCAGTAAAATAAAGCTATTAATTGCAGAGAAGTGCAAGCTTTAGGCTGTTCTCTGGGAATGCCCCTCTGCATCCTCCTCACCTGACAGGAGAGGTGCAGCAGGGAGAGGTGAGCACAGTGCACGGGTACCTGGCAGGGGAGGTCTGCAGTCCTCTGGAAGCACTTCACAAAGATCCTGCTTAAATCTATATAAATATTCTTATCTGTGTCCCCAAAAGGCAGCCACAGCTCACATTTCGCCCATCACTGGACGACAATCATGGCTGGGATAAAACAGCCAGCTATACATGCTGATGGACTGCAAAAGCAGCAGTGCATAGTGCCGGTGAGCACTTTGATTTCCCCAGACAACTACCAAAGACTCCTGCGTAGGCTATTGTCTCAGCAGAGATCCGCTGGCTGAGCACTCTCTGAAATGTATTTTCACACTCTCTTTAATATTGCTCAGCGAATGGCTTCATTACGCTTCTCCAGACATCTTCTCACCGTGTCTATCCCAGGAGGACCCAAGCTCTGGGAGAGCATTTTATGTTTGCCTAAAAATGCACCCTATTTATAACTCTGTCCACCGTAGCAGGCAAAGTACTTTTTGCTAGACCCTTTGCCTGGCAACCCCAGCTCTCTCGCGTACACCTAGGTACGTATTTTTTGTCCTCTCAGTTTTCTTATTCACTGAGCCACAGATAATTATTGAGCTAGGAATGATAAAAGACAGGCCATTTAATAAAGTAAAGGAAAACAAGAATAAAAATACGACCAGTTTGTGCATCAGCCAAAATGCATCTGTGCCTCAGAGGTTGTGGACAAGTTTGGCTTTCTTCAAGATGCCCTTGTCTATCTTTCATAGTGGCAGGGAAGGAATAGTCCACCCATAAGTTTAAGGTTCCCTCAAGTCCTCATATTTGTGTGGACTCTTCCAATTAGTTCCCTCCTTTACTGAGCCAGCTGAACTATGTTCTTAAAGTTTGACAACGGGGGTGCACATTCCCCTTGCAGTATATCAGACTCCATCCCAAGGAGATGTTGTGCAGAAGAGATGCTGAGATGTTGCATCCTCTGTCCGAGGATCGGGTTAAGGGTGTGCCCCAGCAGACGGGTCTTGGGAGCTTCCTGCAGAACCAGACCTGAGGTGGATTGGTATGAACCAAGGACAAAGAATGGGCAAAAAGTGATCTTTCAAATAGCCAAGATTTAGGTGTCAGAGGTGGCTCAGGTGGGACTCTGTGGATTTGAGGCCAATTTGCTGGTGATTCCCAGTTCAGTCAAGGCTTCCACAAAACAGAGCATGCATCAAATAGGGAAATCTGTGGCCTTAACAATTCTTGATGAGTGAATGTTATAAGAATATTTCTCAGATTCCCAGCTATTTTCCCCAGGTTTTATGTCCAGATGATACCAATGCTTACAAACAGCATTGGGAGGTATTTCTTAATTCCTGAGTTTGTCACCATTCTTAGGATTTCCTATCTTCAACACTATAGCCATTTTTAATTGTTAGGTCTCACTTCTATCTCACTCAGTGCAACGATGAAAGCAAAACTGTGGCTGCAGCAGGAGTATGTCGCGTGACTGTCTGTTCTTCTGTAGGTGGTGGTGTTCAAAATGGAACAGAGCAATAGGACAGGGACAAAGCCCTTTCCTTCCAGTGCTCTGTGCTTTGGGACAGCAAACAGAACTGCTGCTGTTCACATTTCCAGGCTATCCCAGTTATTTACCCACCAGCCTCTGCTGGGCAGTGGTCTTTTCACCTTTAAAAGACACAATCAGAAGAGCACTCAGCACCAACAGTAACACCATGGACACTTTTATCAGCAATTCCACTTAAAACTGCTCATGTTTTGCAAAGACATCACTGTCCCCTAGTTAGCCAATGTTCATGGCTAGTCATTCCTGCAATGGGAATTTCAGAGCCACATAGCTGGTGAGTAGATCTGGACTATGCTCAAGTAAGTCCTCTGGTAATGCAAAGCAGCACCACTCCATTGCAAATCCTTGTTTGCTCTGCTCATTGTTTGCTCCATGTGATTCATTGTGCTCCTAATCCATCAATGGAGAGGTGGAGTGAAAGAGAGGGGGAGAAGGAGCTTCAGAGAGGCAAGGGACAGACGAAGGGCAGTGTTGTGAATTACAACATGAAGGTGATTTTTACCCTTTATTGTTCAGTGCATTTGCCGTTGACACAGATTATTATTTGGGTCTTAGTTTACTTCCAAATCCAACCACAAATAACTGGGTGTTGTAATATAGTACAAAGTGTTCATACCTGATAAATCCTGCTTGGCTCAAGTACCTGGCTCAGCTGAAAGCATGACAGCATGCTGAGAGTAATTAGTCAAAGTCTCTTCTCTGACCGATCATTTATGCAGGACCAGAGGAAATGTTTGTGATAAAGAAGTCATCTTAGTGATTTCTGCTCCCATCAGCTGTAGACGTGGGTGCATTGTGGGTTCTGGATTCTCCAGCATTTTCATAGCATTGCCAATCTAGATTGAGAAAAAGACGACTCTTGTTCTCTGCATTTTACCATAGTACTTGATCAACCAAAGACACAGAAATATGCAGATATGAATGCAGAATGACCCATATTCCCAGCACATCAAGTATACACCTGCATGATAAACAGATTTTTTACTTGTCAGTGTGTATCATACAGTGAATATCATAGAACAACACCACATCGCCCAGAAGGTACAGGTTCACAGTAGATCACCATTAATATGATCACCATATGTTTTTGGTTTCCCAAAAGACCTATGTCTTAAATTCCCCTGCATACTTCAAAGAGTTGGAATAATCAGTACTTATAGGTGTAGTACTTATGTGCACTGAAAAATTGTCAGGATCTCAGGGGCAGATTCATACCTCAGTGCTGTAACACCTGAAAAAACAAGTGCCTGGAAAAAATAGAGACTTAAGTGATAAAGCTTTGTCCCCTCTATTGTGCCAGGTCCTCCCACACACTGCTATGGAGGGCTGAACACTCTTTTTGTAGTCTTTGGATAGGATCAGTCTTTTTGGATGATTTCTATACATGCTGTCTCCACAGTTGTCCTGTTTCCTATTTTGCAAGACTAAAGTACAGTTTCCATAAAGAAACAAGTTGTGTTTGTATACAAATACGCACCACACAACACATGTGCATTTTGGCATTCAGGTCTTTACGCCTCCCTGTCGATAAATATGCAGCGCAGAATCACACTTACAGCTACAGGCATTCGGCACAATAGATCTCCATCCCAGCCCTGCAAAATGCAAAAGGTTGAAGAATTTATAGTCATCCCATTAGGGCTGCATGTAGCTAGGCATATATGTGGCTACAGATATGCTTACAGTCTTCGCAATCATGCTAACTTGTGGTACAGAGTTTTACATGACATGCATATATGCATGGCCTGTAATGCATGCATACCTTTCAGCCTGATATTCATATGTGCAATGGTAGTCTGGGCAAAATGTGCATGCACCTGCCTCTTCATGCTGTACAGTTTGGCATATAAACACAAGATAAACACACACAAAATCCATTCATAAATTAACACAAGAAGCAAACCTATACTTTCCTTCTCACATGGATATGCACATACAGAACATTTTCCTATATATTTGCAGCAGACACAAGCTTATGCGTGTAATGAAGTCCATGACACGTAGGATCCTAATTGCTTTTGTGAAGCCAGTTGCCTGCAGGCTCAACACCTACATAAAATATCCAGATCACACTAGCTTTTTCTGTCTATAACTCTCTTGATCCCCTTTGCGGAAAGCAGGGCTGCATTAAGAGCTCTCAGAGAGCAGAGCTGATATTGCTAACCAAATTGAAGACACGGCTTTGCAAGATGTTTAAAATCTAGCAAATCTGTAGCTAACATACAAATCTCCAGAGCACTATTAAAAAAAAAATAATCAATCAGATTCATTTCCAGACCTAGAATTTTGGGATGGGTAGCCAGCTAGTTATTTCAAAAATAATCAGCTGCAAATGATCAGTTTAAGGCATTTTCAGTCTGTGAGTCACCAAGAAGCTAAATACTTCCACATGCCACATCTGAGGGGCTTGGATTGGGGTTTAGGCTGCAGAAGGGGTCTTTCGAATTGAACAGACAGGCATTGGGTAGAAAATCTGCTTCAGCTATCATTTTTATTAAGCTTAAAGGAAAGGTGGGGCAAGGAAAAAAGGAAGCCTCTGTGATCACAAAATCAGCTTGTAAGACAGAAACGGAGAAACAGCAGGTTGGATGATTTCTGGTGCCAAAATGGAAAAAACCTGAACTTCCAGTAGCTGATCTCCTCTGCCTCATGCAGAGGAAGAGCAGGGAGTGTGTGAACACCTCAAGTTTCACTGTGCAATTACTGCCTCTGGTTGTGTGCCCCACACAGGCAGTAGGAACCTTCCCCCAGCTCTTATTCAGCCCAAATTTCGTTTTATCAATACCATTCTCTTACAGCAGGGAACCCCTCGTTTTCTCCTAAAGCCCCTGGTATTACTTCTTTGGTGCTCTCACGAATGCTTTTTTCGATGAAAGCACCATGCTCCACAATATTATTGTAGTAGGGGCTTATTCAAACAAACAGCATGGAGAAAACCTATCCCTCTCTTACTTCATTTTGTAGCTGCACATTGCTTTATCCATGCCCACTGTGGTCACACCCATGGGCTGGATTTTTCTTTTCACTTCATTTTTTTTAAGTTTTCATTTGTTTGACTAGTGTCAGATTGACCAAGGAGCAATTGAGTTCCTGGCATGGCTTAATACTCAGCAGTGTTTTATCCTTTCACTTAAGGATCAAATGCAATAACTGGGGACTGAAAAGGTACCAAAGGATTTAATGGATACTAACAACACTTGTAGCTAGCAGTGGGTCCTGGTGGTAAAATGATCCAGATGCCAAAAATACAGAAAACCAAAGGGTGTTCTGAGCTGCCAATGGGGTTTGCTGTATGATTAGCATTAACCCATGCCAAAGCAAAAGATGTCAGGGTTTCAAGGCATTAGTGGATTCCCACAGGGATCAGGAAGTAATTTCTTTCCATGCATCGCACAATTAGTCTAGTGAAAAATGGCTTGCGGGCAGAGGTCATTTTCCTCTGAATCATCACAGACTGTCCACTGCCAAAGGCAGGAAACAATGCAAAATGCTTGGGTGATCTCAGGAGATATGGCAAATCCTGTGCTCCCGCTTAATGCAGAAGCCCAAGCTCTCCTGGTAGCTCCCCCAAGGAAAGTGGAGTTCGGCACAATTTCCACACATATTCGTATTCAATAATTGATGAGCTCAGTGAGTTCCTAGCAAAGTAGCTGCTTCCAGCCATTTCCTTTATTTAAATGTAATTGTTTGTTTAAAACCGTAAAATGAAAGCCCAGAGGGAGCCAGAGAGTTTGACCTACTGTGCCCACTGTAAGAGATCCACAGCCACAGCAGGGATTTTGCTCCTCTGCAATGCTGACACTTTCCAAAAGTTGCTGTTAAGCCCAGAACTAAAGCTCTCTCCCTTTTGCTAAAGGAGTCTCTACTGCCTCTTGGCAAATTATGGCATATAACACCCATGTAAGTGTTCTTTTTCTATTTAATAAGGTACACACACTATACATATTCACCTGCCCAGCCACCATGTAGCAAGCCTACCTTGACATGATCCCAGAGAAATATCTCAGACAAGTGAAGAGATTGGATGCATCATGAAGTCATCCAGATGCTCTGTTGGAGCCTCTTTGTCTCATCCTAAAAGTGGTATCTAATTGTGATCTGTTGTCAAGTGACAAAGGCCAGAAAGCAAGGGACAGACGCTAAATACCTTCCCCATGTGACCCTTGCACTGTAATGAGCACCCAGAAGCCCTGGTGGTTACATTCCCCAAGCTTCCAGCATCTGCAAAGTTAAGGTGAGACTTGTACAGAAAATATATTTCTTCACAAGCTTTCCACTGCTTCCTGCTGGCACTTCTGTATGGGCTGGAAATACCAGGAAAATACCCTTAGTCAGAGATATTTCAGTCCCCTGCCTTTCATCTGGATCTAAGAAGAAATACAAAGTCAGATGAAAGTAGTGCATAAAAGGAAGGAGGGAGTTTCCTCTCACCATCTCAGGAACTCTTTTTGGATTTGGTGGGGGTTAGATATGCAGGTCTGCAGCAGTCTTATCCACCAAAACATCAAGTGTAGTCAGTGTAGCAACTAGCCACACCAGAGCTGTCTGCAGGTCTGCCCTACGGCCATTACCCAGTTCTTCAGACTCTTGGGCACCCCAGGAAGGTGCACCCACATACCCACATACTTGCCATCCTCTGCTGCAGCCCTCAGAGGGACATCCCAGCAGCACCTGGCAGCCCAGTACTCTCCCACGCCCCTTCCTGGGGAAGCTCCCTCACAAAACACCTCCTGATCTATGAAGCCAGGTGGAGCGTTTGCCATACAAACCCCACCCTCGGGAGACATGGTCTGGCCGCATGCAGCCATGTTTCTGGGCTCATTGCCTTTGGGCAGAGAGTGATTCAGGAGACAGCAGCTTCCCTTAGGAAAATTTAGGCATATCTGACCAGTCCAGGAGGGTGAAACGTGCTGTTTGCTTTGGCCCTGATCCTGCAAAGACTGAGAGGTGTGTTAACTTCATGCACTGCAAATAGTGCCACCACAGCTGTTATAAAGGCAGATAGGTAGTTTATCTTGCTCCTCATCCTTGTTTTGCAAAGCAGCTTGACTCTCTTTGCACTAATGCATCCTGGACCGAACCTCCATGTCTATTCCTGAGCATGTTTGTAACTGAGATAAAGCCAGGCTGGGAAGGCAGAAGCACATCTGGCTGCAGGATGCTTGTAGCACCTGAGGCAAACCCCCATGTATTGTGTGTGTGTGGTTAAACCTGCACTGTGTGTGCTTGATAGCTGGGTATCAGCTAGGTATATGGCTATGTAATTATACCGCAATTAAATTTAATAGCTTTGCTAACAGCTCAACTGCAGGAGAGTTTGTCTAAGAATTTTTGTACTGGGATTATTAACCGTTTGATGGCTTCACACATCTATTTACACTCATATACTCTCCCCTAAAATTATATTTACATTCCATCTAGAGGTTTATAAAAACATTTTTGTTGTGATTGTTCTTTTATAAGCCAGCATTTCTCAGTGCAAAACTAATCAAGCAGGGTGGGTTGCACAAGTGGGGCGAGTCCTGTATACTAATGTCCATGACAGGAAGGTCTTGGTCCCATGAGCTGGGTAGTCCTCTGGAAGCAGTGGGTTTAGCTCTCCTAAAACACAGCAAGGAAGGTCTGAGGTTCCCTCAGGAATAGAGATAAGGTGGCACTGAGATGTTGCAGAGGGAGGCAGTAAAAGAAAAGGCTGATGAGGTATAGCATAGAAGCCTAAATTTCAATTTGAGACTGGTACTTTCCCATCGCCTGGTCTGTGCTCTCTCACCTAATGGACTGTGGTGAGCCAACTAAGGACTTCCATCTTAAGGTCCAAGTTTGAAGCAAACCTGGGTGCTGGAAAGAGCCACCAGCTGGTCTATGGCAGCAGCAAGAGCAAGAGCAGTAACCCAGGTTTCCACTAAACAAGATGCTCTCCCCTCCAGATAATTCATTGCTTCAGTAGGTTCTCAGGGACACAGTGGAATATATCTTATCTTCAAGGCTCAGATTTCCATGCCAGTTTAGCATACAGTGAATTTCCATCCTTTTCCTTGTTCAGTTTACAGGACTCTGTTGATCTCTTTATTCTAACCTTTTGTACCTCATAAGGTCTATATTTAGGCATCCTCATTTCTCTCTATTTATTAAGAGCAATGATTTCTGGTTTGCAGATTGGAATCTGCTTAAGCTTTCACTGTGATTTATAAAGTCCTATCTCTCCTACCATGCTAGGTTTTGTTTCTCTGTTTTAACTTGTTTTCAGCTTCATAATGATTTTAATCAGACAACAATTAACGATGCAACTAAGAGGAAGGGACACTGAGGGATTGTTACATCTACTGTATTACAGTTATTTGGATTTCAATAATTCTGTCCTCTTTTTCCTTATATCATTTGGAGGCACGTTACCACAAATGTTTAGCAACATGTTTAATAGTCAATGCGGAGGATCACAGGCAGTGGACATGGTACGGTCCAGTGAAGAGAGCTTTGTGCTAGAAGTCATGATACATTAGCTTTTAATGCAAGTGGTGTTTATGGGCACTGAAAGATATTAACCTTTACCCTGTCACTGCATAATTCTAAACAAGAAGATAAGGGTCAGGCCTTTGGGTACAAGAAGTCTTCAAGTTACTAAGACCCATTGCAACAACCTTTATTCAAAAAAGGTATAAGTTTTGGGAAATATACTGAAAAAGAAGGAAAAAGAAATAATCTTTTCACCTTAACCCTGTGTACTGAGTTTGCATGGCAAGGTTTTGGTGGCAGGAAGGCTACAGGGGTGGCTTCTGTGAGAAGCTGCTAGAAACTTCCCCTGTGTCTGATAGAGCCAATGCCAGCTGGCTCCAAGACGGACTCGCCGCTGGCCAAGGCTGAGTCCATCAGCAACAGTGGTAGCGCCTCTGGGATAACATATTTAAGAAGGAGAAAAAAACCTGCACAACTGCAGCCAAAGAGAGGAGTGAGAACATGTGAGAGGAACAATTCTGCAGACACCAAGGTCAGTGAAGAAGGAGGGGGAGGAGGTGCTCCAGGCGCCAGAGCAGAGTTTCCCCTGCAGCCTGTGGTGAAGACCATGGAGGTTAACATAGAGCAGATATCCACCTGCAGCCCATGGAGGACCCCATGCTGGAGCAGGGGGATGCCCAAAGGAAGCTGTGACCCCGTGGGAAGCCTGCACTGGAGCAGGCTCCTGGCAGGACCTGTGGATGTGTGGAGACAGGAGCCCACACTGGAGCAGGTTTGCTGGCAGGACTTGTGACCCTGTGGGGGACCCACGCTGGAGCAGTCTGTTCCTGAGGGACTGCAGCCCATGGAAAGGACCCACGCTGGAACAGTTCGTGAAGAACTGTAGCCCATGGGAAGGACTCACGTTGGAGAAGTTCCTGGAGGACTGTCTCCTGTGGGAGGGACCCCACACTGGAGCAGGGGAAGAGTGTTTTAAGATTTAGTTTTTATTTTCTCATTACCTTACTCTGATTGGATTGGTAATAAATTAAACTAATTTCCCCAAGTTGAGTCTGTTTTGCCTGTGACATTAAGTGGTGAAAGATCTCTCTCCGTCCTTATCTTGACCCACGAGCCTTTTGTTATATTTTCTGTCCCCTGTCCAGCTGAGGAGGGGGAGTGATAGGGTGGCTTTGGTGGGCACCTGACATCCAGCCAGGGTCAACCCACCACACCCTGATATTAATTTTCACTTTTATGCATCATTAGGGTGACAGTTTTTAGAGAACATTGGAGTATTAGGAATGAATCTTTTCAGGGAAAAAGAGGAAGTCGCTTGATGATGTGGTCTGTTTGATGGCTCCAGCTATCTCCTTGTAGAAGACATTGCATCTTCTAAGCCGCTTCTTAGCATATGACTGCCCCAGAGTATGACAGGTGTCACCTCTAGTCCTTTCATTAATGCAAACTGTGGTAGGGACTCCCTGCAACACTGGAGGTTTTATAACCAGTGTGGTGATCTATGCTTTAACTGCAAGGCATGGGTGAACTGGAGGATATTTTCAGTCTTCGTATTTGAGGCAAACCAAAGAAATATCATGTTATTGCTCTTTGAGTGCTCTCTTCTAATTGGAGTTTTTGGAGGCTTTTCTCCCCACTCCCATCTATGTAATGCAGTTTTCCATGAAATGTATAATGATACATTAATAAATCACTAGGCAAAATAAATATGCAGATCTTTTAGTCATGAATGTTGTGAGAAATAAACCTTTTGTAATTGATAATTAATGTCTTCAGGATCAATATCTGGCAGAAGAACCTATATAGTAAGTCTGAATCATCTATGGCTACTCAGGAATGTCTGATGCTTTAAAAACAAGCCTGAGTACCAGCCAAGTGTATAAATTACAGCTTTAATATAACATAGCTACCCAATGGCTTGAAGTAGGATCTGCTAGCGGCAGACACTGGCCATTTGGCATTTCATGAGCACTAACACATTCTTTCATCATGTTGAGATAGACATAGAGGGAAGAGTATTACTCCAGCTTGGGAGCATATCATACAAAATTCAGAAATGGGCTATCTTGCTTTCTCCTGCTGTTAGTAGTCCTGGGAGGTGCTGTAACTAAAATAATGAAGATACAAAATCCATTGAAAGAGGGTGCAAGAACGGACCTTTGGGATGTATTCCTACATGTGTGCAATTAATTCCAATAGCCCAAGCAGTGACTGCTGCAGCCCACAGAGAGAGCAGGCTGCAGTAGCTCTTGTTATGTTGTGAATCCTGGGGGAACTGATATGCAGAGCAAGTAAAATAATCAAACTCTCCATTCAGGCTTTGAAATTTGAGGATGAAGCTAGACCTCACTGCTGAGATTATCCTGTCCAGCATTTTTGATAGATCTCTATTCTCTGTGTGTGTGGACATAGATGTTAGGTGCACTATATGTCCGTGATATGTTTTCTCTACATTGACACACGCACAGTAACTAAAAGGACAAATGTAAATACACAAACAAATTCAGGCAGCTCAGATTATGTGCCGAGAGACTCAGTTATCATAAAAAGACCAATAAGAAAGAGTAGAAGGATGTTTGACTGCTGGAATGACTCTTGTTTCCTTTTCATTATTCTTAATAAAAGGAGATGGTGCCGAAAAATTGTGTTTCCTTGGTTATTTTTCCCAGGAGATACTTTATAAAACACAGAATATATAACAGACTGTGTTGCAAGCAAATACCTTATTAAGTGAATATAGTTAGAAAGAAAGGGTAACAGAAATGAATGGTAATATTTTTCCCCTTTTACACTTAGTAAAAAGTGCAATAGTTCTTGCTATGGATTTAATAGTAGCTGCCCTCAGAGTGGTAAGAAAAAGAATCTCACAGCCATGGTGTACACAAGAACTTTTTAAAATACTAGTACTGAATCATTAGCAACCAAAAAGATACCGTAAAACTCCTTGAGCAGACAGCAATAAGATTTCACCTGTGAGATCCGGTAGTGAATAGCAGGCATTTCTTCTTCTAGAGTCCAAAAAATGCAGGTCTCTAGGAAATCACATAAGGCCACGCTTAATGGTGGTATCTATGTATGAGCCATTGATTTCCAGTATTTAAGGACCCAATTCAGCAAAGTGCTTAGATATGTACTTGCATCGCATTATCAGGGCTGACTGCCAAGCACCGCCCCTTGACCAAGCCATCCCCAGTCTGCCCCAGGCCCCGAGCCCAGGAGTCCTGCCTTTACCTGCTGTTTCCTGGAATGGAGGGTGGGATTCAAGAGAAACCTGACCCAAAAGCCCAGCTGTTGCCTTGGGCCCCCAGGATGGGTTTCAGCAGCAACCCTATGGGAAGTGTTATGTGAAACACCATATTTGGGATGGCTTTCCACTGTGCAAAATAGCTGCTAATTTTGTCTAGATTCACAAACTTTCCAGTAAAGCCATCCCATAACCTGGCCCATGACTCATAATGTAGGCAGTGCCATCCTGAGACATGGCCCAGAGCGTTGAGCAGAGCCAAGGACAGATGTGTTAGACATGCTGTGCTGCTAATCAGCATGAGGGCTTCCACAGCTCTTCAAATTATTCCACTTTTAGGCATCTAAGTTGGAAACATAAGTGCTCAAGATTTCCACTGTAGTCAACAAAGAGAAGGTGACACATCCAGAGGGGAACTGAGATGTAGGTGAGCTGCGTCCTCAGGGTGTCTGGCTCTTTTATTGACTAAACAAGAAAACACACCGAATTAGTCCCTTAATCTAGGCACATCAAGTGCCCCAAGTTAGCTGAGATGAACGTTAAGCTTTGGGTAGTAAAGAAAATCCAAACCAAAGTGCTAACTGGGGATGTGCTTGTCCAGTGTTTCTCTGGGAGGGAATTTCCAGCTCACGGGTCTGTGTCCATGGGTACAGCTGCTGACTAAATGCAATTGCGTTCATGAAAGAAAAACATCAGTTGACACAAGCTTATCAGCAGCAGCGACACGGTTGCCTGATGGTCTTGTGATCCAATGAAAAGGTTTCTGTCAGAAGGCAAAAGCGGCATCTTTTAGTGAAAAGCCCACCAAAGCGGGACACTTACCAGTTACACAGCCTCGTTCTTCCAGGACAAGCTCTGCCAGCCAGGGAATAAACCTGAACAGCAGAGATAAAGTTGTATTGTTTCCACTGATGCTAGATGACTTTTTCTTTTTCAGCAGAAGCCATCCTATTCAGTTACATCATTTTTTATTATATTTTTTTCCTCAAGGATTTGAGTCACCTTCAAAAGGAATCCTCCCCCTCCTTGCTGCTATCATTCTAGCATCATTCAGTAATGCCTGTAAAAACAAAAACAAAACCTGTGGAGGAAAAGAATATTTTTTTTTAAGAAAAAGAAAAAAAAAGAAACTGCCAAAACCAACCAGAACTTTTATTTCTTGTTGAGTAACCATATTCCATGAGGCATGGCGAGCAGACATTAAATTCTCACTCAACTCAAAGGCAAACCATTATTCTGTAATTTTGTATGTAAATAAGATGTATTAGGAAATCGCTCAAGCAATTAATTAAACAGCTGTTACAGAATAAGTGATAAAGGAAACAGGGGGATGAATATGGGGAATTTTCCTTGCACAGGCATCAGTATGTATTTATTTATTTATTTATTTATTGCTTGTGTAGATGTGCATTACAATTCCTGCATACCTTGGTATCAGCTCTGAGCATCATCAGTGGGATGTTATCCCATGTTGTTGGATCCTGACTTCATTGCTACAAGAGGAACGGGGAATGAAAATGATTTGGAAGGGGACAGGGGTCTGTGGTTGTTGCCATATGAGGCTGCCAGTGGCATGACTGCCAGCCTGCATGCATGGCCTACACCTTAGCTGAAGGGGGGGGGGGCTTTATTAGCTTCCAGAAGCAATCTCTTATCTTTGAGAGGGGCGGTGACCTGGGAATGATGATGCTGATGAGAGTGAAGCTCTCCAGGCCAAATACCAAAGAATGTCCAAGCCTCGGCCACAGCTGAGGTCCAGCTGAAGCAATTCAAGGCACACAGCAAGGCACAATCTGGGACTGATGAGCAAATGAGACAAGACAGATGAAAAGTAGAAGGTAAACTGAGAAAGATAAGATTTTACCAAAAACACACAAAAGGCCTAAAGACCCCAAGTCTGATACTCCCAGATCATAGAATCATAGAATGTCCTGAGTTGGAAGGGACCCACAAGGATCATCAAGTCCAACTCCAATCCCTGCACAGGACAACCCCAAAAATCACACCATATGTCTGAGGGTGTTGTCCAAATGCTTCTTGAATGTTGTCAGGCTTGGCGCCATGACTACCTCCCAGGGGAGCTTGTTCCAGTGCTCCACTACCCTTTGGGTGAAGAACATTTTCCTAATGTCCAACCTAAATCTCCCCTGGCATATCTTCCTGGCGTTCCCTCAGGTCCTATCACTGGTTGTCAGGGAGAAGAGATCAGTGCCTGCCCCTCCTCTACCCCTTGTGAGGAAGCTGTAGACTGTGATGAGGTCTCCCCTCAGTCTCCTCTTCTCCAGGCTGAACAGACCAAGTGACTTCAGCCGCTCCTTGTACGGCTTCCCCTCGAAACCCTTCGCCATCTTTGTGGCTCTCCGCTGGACGCTCTCTAGTAGCTTTGTATCGTTCTTGTACTGTGGCACCCAAAACTGCACACAGTACTCAAGATGAGGCTGCACCGGTGCAGAACAGAGCGGGACAATCACCTCCCTCAACCAGCTAGCAATACAGTGCTTGATGCACCCCAGGACACAGTTGGCCCTCCTGGCTGCCAGGGCACACTGTTGGCTCATGTTCAACTTGCTGTTGACCAGAACCTCCAGATCCCTCTCCATGGGGCTGCTATCCAGCCTCTTGTTCCCCAGTCTGTAGGTACCTCCGGGGTTGCCATGTCCCAGGTGCAAAATCATGCACTTGCCTTTGTTAAACTTCACACAGTTGGTGATTCCCCAGCTCTCTAATTTGTCCAGATCTCTCTGCAGGGCCTCTCTGCCCTCGAGAGTGTCAATGTCTCCTCCCAATTTTGTGTCATTGGCAAACTTTGATAAAAAAACTTCAAGTCCTGCATCTGATCCAGGTCCTTCCAGCTGGACTGTCCTTTCATTCACCTCCCTGGAAACACTAGCTCCATCAATGGAGCAGGATCAAGCCCTCGACAGGTCTTCCCTAGATGTGGTGCATGCAACACATTTCTGAGGTGTAACAGGAAAAAACTGTAAAGGTTGGCCAGCATGAAGAGAACCACAGAGAAATGAAGCTCAGTCCACATTTTCACTCTGCTTGTTCTGCTGGTCCCTCTTTCTTTGCATAGCATTTGGTCTGAATCCTCATCTTGGAAAGATTCCTCTCACCCTCAAAGGTCTGTGGCTTACAGGTATATTGAGGATGTCTACTCCTTTCTGACAAAGCCAAAGCAACTGAGGATGCTAGTTATGGTCGTGGGCTCCTGTGTCATAGTCCTGCTGTTCCTCACTGATGGGACTGGGCTCAGACTCATCTCATGTGCACACATTCAGCCCTTTAGGTACAAGACTGTTGTTTCGATTTCAATAGTCTTTCCATTTTGGTAGCAGGCTTGGCAGCCATCTTCACAGCCATTTCCATTTGCAGTGAGAGCAGCCTGTACCACTGCCTCACTGCAGGTCTGTAATGGATGTGGTCCAGCTCTAGACAAGGTCCAAATTGAACAGAAGCCTTCCAGCTTCTGAGCTGCACTTGTGAGGAAGGGAGACACAAATGCCTTGATGGCCTTGAAAGGTAGAGAAAGGCTAGCAATAAGCAGCATTAAGGGATATATTCACCCCTCTGTAGAGGTCAGCAAAAGACAATGTATCAGAGCCTCTCTCAGGCTTTGAGTGCTTCCATCCTTTCAGCTCAGCAGAATGAATGCACTGGGTGAGTGGCTGCAAACTGAACCTTGTGTAAAGATGGCAGTGTTGTGGGAAACAGGGCCTTCAGAGTATCCATAGCAATTTGCTTAGCTCTGGGCCCATATTGTGTGATGTTCCCAGCCTTATTAAAAAGAGCTCACTGCCTCTCCAGTGGAAAGGATCAGACCCTTGAAGAGATGAAGGATTGTTCTGGCTAGTCAAGGAAGTAATTTTAATTTGCAATATTCAGCTTCCAACTGTTCAACAATAGCAAGAGGTTAACAATGTGGAACTGGGTCTCACTCAGAAGAGACATTTTTTTCTCAGTCACTGTGCACATGTCACTGTCGGTCCTCAGGCAGCTCTTTTCTCCTGCTCCCTCCTCACCAGCTGAAGGGAGCATATGCCCAGACTCCTGCCCCTTGGCAATGCCAGGGACTCCTACCTGTTTGCAGTTTTCAAGGCAGTATCAAAATGAACTGGATTTGAACCTGAAGTCAGTAGTGACTTTTGTCACTCTGCTCTGGCCTCGTGGCCAAATGTTCTCCTTCCATTGGAGGATCCGGAGTTCTCTCTCCAGTCCCGTGAGATTGCTCTTGATTGCAACTCATTATCTCATCTTAGACTTTGCCACTAAAAGGAGGACCCTGGATATTAAATCAATGAGCAGAACAGATCCTCCTACCACACCACATCTCTGACATTTCTGAACAACAGGTGATCCCAATGCTCTCTCTCACCAACAATTTATTCCACCTCCACTTTTCTTGCTAGAGATGTTGCACTGTTCTAATGTCACCTTTCCAGGGACTTTGGAAACCATGAATTGAGCCTCAGGGTAGTAACATTCTCCTGACAAGCTAAACCTTCTGCCTACATCACATAGCAAAGCAGCTGCAGACTAGGTAGACCACCACTGTGGTCATCAGGAATCACTCCTGCAGGCAGGTGAGATTTCACTGTCAGTTTGAGGTTAGTGTTTGCCTTAGCCCATCTGGTAAGCTTAGCTCTTGCAAGAGATGAACTGGAATAAGCAAAAGTAGTGAAGAACATGATTTCACTTGGACTAATAGAGTCTAGGATGACCCCATCTCACTGAGATGCCTAAATTGGGGACACAGCTGCCCTCCGCTCCCTGTATAGCCACAGAGAGGGAAAAGTGCCCTGGAGGGTGGTTCAGAGAGCAGTACCTTCTTTGGGGGTGCCTCCAGAGCCAACCGAGAAAGGCCAGGCTCCATCAGTAGTCCCAACTCAGGAGCTGAAGTTGAATGCCTCAGTGGTCCCAAATGATTTGAATTAGTGCCAGAAAGTGGCATTGCAGCTCCATGTTCTGCCGCTCCACTGTGCTGTGAAAGCAGGCATCCACAGTGCTCCAGCTTCAGCCCATTACCTCCTGGCTGGCCATCTCACTGAAGCTTAGAGGAAAGCTTCAAATGAAAAGTGGACCGTTTTTTTGTGGACAGACATTGGGTTAAGGGAAAAGTGTGACTTGCATCTTGAACAAAGGGTTCAGAAGTAAAGAATAAGGATCACAAAAGTGCTGGCCTCTGGTGACTCCTTCATTAAAGGGACAGTCCAGGTCTCCTGAGAAACAGACCTTCTGTGATTTTGCAGGGCAACAGCTTTTCTGATTTTCGTGTCTTGGCCACAAACAGGCAGTCTGAAGCACAGAAATGCAGGGACGAATAGGCTCCTTTGGGCAGCAAAAGACAAGGATGGATCAGTCCCAGAGCAGCCCACAAAGTGCCATTGCCACATCTTCATGGTGCACAGGCTGCGCCCTTTGGATCATTTCTGTTTCTACCATGTGTCATTCAACCACTTACCACTATGAGTCTGTTCTCCTTGACTAGGAGGAACTTGATACCCAGCTAATTAAAAAGGGAAAAGCCAAGAGCAGCCAGAGGGAAGGGGCTAGCTTTGCTTCTTGCTTGGAAATACAACATTTTCCCCATTTGCTCACTTCCAGAAGAAGAAGAAAAGGGATGCATCATGTCATGGCTCCAAAATGACTCAGTGGGTCGTTCTGATGTCAGATCACCTGACCTCCAATTAACAGTCCCAGATAAGCGAAGGACATGGGTATTTTCTTTTTCTGTCCACACTGGACAATTATTCCAACAGCTGTCCTAGACGTGAGAGATTTAATAACTGAAAATGAAGGACATTTATCTCTGAAGTAACTGTTTTGATAAAAAATGGTAAAATCAATGAATTCATTACTACACACTGACAGTAATACTAGGGGCGGGGGTTGGAGGAAACAAGCTTGTGCTGTTATAAATTATTTCAGTCTGGTGGCATTTTGGTGTTCAAGAAGGTGTTTGTGTGTAATGGAAACATTTGTGGCCTTTATCTGGAATTGCAGTGGTCTAATATGCAGAGCACACCTTCTGCAAACACCACCACAAAAGGCTTCTGAACCACCTGCAATTTCTGATCTACCCTCATCCGCAGAGCTTGTGGGAAATTATATCCAGGAACGCAGTCACTCAACACTTC
This sequence comes from Nipponia nippon, assembly GCF_047370975.1. Lineage (NCBI taxonomy): Eukaryota > Metazoa > Chordata > Aves > Pelecaniformes > Threskiornithidae > Nipponia > Nipponia nippon. The sequence goes on from NW_028262332.1 coordinate 5,300,597, forward strand.
TTATCTGCTGAGACAACGAGGGAGGCATGGATAGAGATCTCATATCAATGCCTCTGTTCTCACTAGCACTAAAGCCTGAATACAAAAACCTTCAGCATGCAAAAAAGTTAACTTAGCACAAGCCAGATTTTAATAAAGTGACTGACTTAACTGGTTCTGGTAGGGTTAGTCACAGCAGCAAGTGTGTAAGTAGCTAGTCCTGCAGAATGTAACTTTCAGGAACTTTTTTAACATTTCATTTCATAATAGGTGCAGTTTCAAAAATTTTTTCTGCGCTATTGAAAAATTACTACTGAAGAAATGTAGAAAATGTTAGTTTCCTTTGCAAAACCTTTTTAATTACTATTGGAAAATTCCAGCAAAAAATCTTCATTTCCAGTTTTGCAGCCGCTGTCTGTGTACTTTCCTTTCCTTTCCTTTCCTTTCCTTTTTCCTTTCTCCCTTCTTCTCTCTTTTTCCCTCCTGTATTTGCCACTCAGAGAAGAAGGAGGAGAAATAATTGTATTGTCAAACTTTCTTTTACTTTTTGCATGTTACTGAAGAAAGTAAGAATAAAAATATTTGTAACAACATTTCCTTTTTAATAAAGATTATTGTTTTGGACAGAACAGAAAAATCAATTAGTTCTGTTGCTCATTTGGGATTTATTGGACCACCCAAGTTTAGACAGATCCTGAAGACTTTCATCTTCCTTAGAAGTGAAAGGTTTTACCCCAATTTAATTTACCATTATGTGAGGTAGAAATATGTGCTGAAAGTGCCATATATTGTGTTCTACCATCTTGAGGCCGTCCAGCTGTCGAACTGTATAGAAATAACTCAAAACGTTCAGCACAGTAGGTTCACTGGGTGTTCAGTGTAAACAGACACTGATGGGATTTATGGGTGTACCTTCCAACTCTTTTTTCTTCCAAAAAGCAGAGGTGGATTTAGTGACATGAACCTGAAAAACCCCTCGTATGCATTAGCAAAAGTCATTTAGTCCTTGCTCATCACACCTGTGACACTGAAATCTAGCTTGGCAGCTTCTCTCTTCTCATCTTGTTTTGCTTTTGATCCCAATATTTCTTGATGGGGATTTGCAGTGACTGCCTCTCCAGACTGTTCACAAGAAGCCAGTATACGATGTGAAAATTCTAAGCCTGCAGATCTGCACAGCTACACTGCCATCAATGGACTGGGGCCATCTGACACCAGCTGAGGATCTGGCCCATCACCCCTAGCCAGAGAACCAGCAATGGATATCTCTTGACTGGGCCAGTTGACCAGGCCAATACACAGCTCTATTGAGGAGCACAAGAGCTTAGATGCAACAGATAAGTCTGAATAAATCCATGCTGTACTTCACCATGCATCTGCCCTAGAAATAACAGCCTCGTCAGAGCATAGTGTACTGGCAAGAACAGCAAAGCATCCGACATGATGAATAATGTTTACATCGAGAATCCAGATGTCATTTTCCATCCTGTAGCTTTAGAAATAATGGCCTGTTACTTCTTATTAAATCAAGGGTAATCCATTCACCTACAGGCCCAATGATAGCCGTCTCTGCTAATCTCCACTCAGGGAGCTATATTCATCAACAGGAAAGGCCTGTGTTTCTAGCAACAACTGGAAGCCCAATGATCTTCAGCAATGAAATTTCAAATATCAATTAGTATTTTAAAAGTATGGGTCTGTCAGCGCAGTCCAGCTTTACATAAAACCCAGTTTTCCATCAGTAGTGTGACCTCCTGTGTCCTCAAGCATGCAGACCCCAATATGATTCATTTCCTTCACAAACCTTTTTCTTTATTAGCAATAAAAAGCTCAGTGACTCTCTTCAGTGATGATTCTCCCAGTGTCATACAGCACTTCAGCCAGTTCAGTCCTCCTGCGGATGGATCTGACTTCAAAATTGGCCCTGCTTTGCGCTGGGGGTTGGACAACGTGACCTCCAGACAACCCTTTCAACCCAATTTTTATGATTCTATGAGAGAAGTGGTGATAATAGCAACAATTAAAATGCCATGACCTTGAAAAACAACAGAAAGTTCTCTTTAAACAACCTTTATGCAGCTTTTTTTTCCTAGCCGGGCTGAACCACTGACATCCTGGCAATTATGGCAATGTGCACCTGTCTTCCTTTGTCTTTTTGCTGAAGTGTGAAGTAAGGTTATTTTTCTGTGCAAAAAAAGGAAATTTAGAAAACAGAGATTAAATAAACAAATGTGTGACCAATTTATTATGAGATATTTCCACACAGCAAGATCTGGTCACATCTACTTTCAGATTCTAGTCCTTTGCTTTGGGGCTTTTGGACTGTAATTGTGTTCAGTCTTCTATTTATACAATGAATCTATAATGTAATTTCATGAGGTACTGAGATGCACTGAAAAACATATGAGCACTAAGTTGCTCTGCCTAATCCATATGAAACAGTGTTGGAAATCAGCCTGGTAAACATGGCAAGAGAATGAGCAAGGATTTCATCTGGGGCTCTGACACTAATCTAAAAAGGATTATCAAGGAGATAGCCTGAGATGCAGAGCACTTGAACAGAGAGGACAACGAATCCTATTTAAATGAATGCATTGGATTGCAGGTGGCTTGTAAGCGATTAGTACACGGACTTCATACTGACCAAGCCGGTAGGAGTTCATCCCTCACAGCCACTGCACTAGTTACATTTACTGCTCCATTCACCAAATACAAATAGAGGTTAAGAGAAACAGATGATTTTTGAACATTAGCTTTTAATAGGGACAGCATGTCTGGTGAGATTAAAAGAATGAAAAGCCCTTGCTGTTCACAGTTGTAATCCACCCCCAGTTGTCTCACTGTCATTTCTCCACAAGCTTCACCACTTGTTGCTTTGGGGAACCCGCATCAACACAAACTGATATTAAGACAGCCAACGCTCTGTGCTTGGTGCCCCAGCAGAAGGCAATTCTTACACTGAAGTTCACACTATGTGCCAAAGGTGGTGGTGCTTTGTGACCATGCTCCACTGAGCTCCCTGCTCTATTTTGCTTGTCTTACTTGCTTTTTAAATTGTATGTTGTTCCTAATTACAGATCAGTGTGCAACTGTCCATTTGGGATGATGGAAAGCAAAGGTCAGGCCAGCAAAATATTTAATTGCAGTTTTAACTTAAAATGTGAGAATTACCCCTTTTGAAACCAAAGAAATAACTCATTCCCTCCTTTTGTGGCAGAAACCTAAGAGCCTGCTGATTCTCTCAGTCTCATCTGCTTGTCTTCCTCTGGCAAATTGAAGGTTTTTGTGGCTTTTGGCCTTTTGAACTACAGGATTTACTTTCCACATACCAGGAAATGTTTTGTGGATTGTAGCATGTGCAGTCCTGTGTTCCTGTATCCCATGTGCCTGAAGCCAAGCATCTAGCCAAGATCAAGAATTTATGCGATGTTTCAATAATGACTGAACAAATCTATGCTAATTCCATAAAAGAGCTGTCATCCATCCTCTTGCCATTCTCTTTGGTTTTTGGCTAAAAATAAACTATGCATGCCCTGAAGTCCCCTAAAATCTTTGTAGGTTAGTGGGGTATCATGCAATGAGTGAACAACTTAAATATAGCCTCTTTAAAGCCTGACAACTCTTTGCATGCCATGGTGCTCCTAACATACCTGAGTATTACTGCAATCACATCCACCTAGAGCACGATGACTTCACAGTGATGTGGTGATTTCCTGAACTTAAGCACAGGAAGATGGAAAACATAAAGATATTCTCGCTAGTCCATTGCATTCCCACTTTTTTCCCTTTTTTTTTTTTTTTTCCCATTCCTTCTGACTAAGGCTAATAAAGATCATGAGATGGGAAATGTATTAACTATATCAACATTTTTCCACCTTTCACAAGCCTTGTCAAATTCTTTTGCCAGTTTTGTTGAGTAGTCTTATTTCCACACACAAACACTCCCATATCACTATTTTATCAGCGTGGTTCAGTGTATGGTTGAATTAAAAAATTTACTGGATGATACAGAGCATTCTTTGTTTGAAGTGAAGCTGCCACAAATGTATCAAAAGCACCTTTTCCTTTTTTTGCATGCTGTACAATGGAAGCTGTTATGTACACCACAAGCATTTGTCCATTATAAAGTTGTATTTGATTCAGTAAGACTGGAATGAGTTCCAGTAAGTTAAATATCTCAAAAGCCAGGATTCCTTCTTTCTGGAGTTCATGTCCTTAGCTCACTTAGCTTTCCAAACATAAAAGTAATCATAACATAATAACATACCCAGGGGATCTGAAAACCTCACTGGGTAGTTCATGGGGTGTATTAAGCCATCTACCATGCCTTTCATCCACTGGAAGATTTGTGCAAAATAGAGAACATTGTTATAAAAGAAGACAGATCATAAAATAGAGGGCCAAGCCCTCAAGTTGTGTATCATAATAACGCCAGTAACACTGTACTGATTTGTGCCAGCAGAGAATCTGGCTCTTTGTATTTGAAATAGAGGTAAATATCTCAGAGCAATAGAAGTGAAATATGCTTTAGCTGTACTTTAAGGAGAGATTCCAGCAAACTTTATGTTTAAATTTCTTGGTTGATTAGCCCACAATGGCTTCTAATCGCTTGGGAGAATTTTTTAAAATCAAACTTGAATATACTCAAGACACAGAAGCTGAGAAAGTTGTCTGCAGTTCATGGGGCCTAACTTCTATTTTTTAACGGGAAAAAAAAATACTTCAGCTCATTTGCAAATAGCTATTGCATCCAATATTGAGGATCTGAAACTAGCAAAGCCTATTGTTTGAACGAAAGCTCAAAACCTCATTTTCCACTCATCTTGCAAAGGATGTGCAGTCCTGTGGAAAATGATAGAGTAACATTAATATGAAAATGGAGTGATAGATAAATGGGATCTTTTGTGTTTATTTTTTTGAGCTAGCCCTTGCAGGTGAGTGTTTTTTGTGTGTGTTTGAAGATGAGATATGGATGCATCCTAGCAGCCCTCACACAAGACTAGACAGAACAACTTAAATGCGGATCGGCATTGGGTGTAACCCGAAACACTTGTTTTTTCCATGGTGCTCCAATTCCATTCCTCACCTTAACTTTCGCTGCAGCTGAAGGTGCTCAGTACCTCTGAAGATCCAACTAATTTCATGAGGCACATCAGGTTTTCAGTAGCAGAGATAATGCAGACATCGCTGGGAAAGCTGCCTGCACCCCTGACTGCCCATCTGTAAAATGTAACTAATTTCATTCACTGGGGAGTGCTGGGAGGATTAATTGGATTTAGTAGCCACAATGTACTTTACATTGGTTGGGTGGAAGGAGCCTGATAAGAGTTGAGGTGCAAATTTCTCAGAGGTGCAAGGGAAAAACTGACCAAGGAGGAGGGCAATTATTTAAAGAGTCAGTGAAGCAAGGAAAAGACAATTAGCATTGGTATCACCCTAATTCACAACAATTTACAACAATGAGGCTGAGCCACTCTTCCCATCAAGGCCAGAATGCATAATTCCTTGACCTTATTATAAAACATAATTAAAAAAACATGAGCAAAAAGGCTGCTTGTCCACATGGGCAAACAGAAAACTGAAGGACACATGAAGGAACTGAAGGACAATGTTTCTTGGGATCCTGTATCTGAAAGAAAACAACAGTAGGTCTATCAGATTTAGGGGTACTCAATGCAGCCGTGACAAACAGGTGACAGAAAATTTGAATCACACAGCCTCCACTGTATTTTGTATCCATAAGGAGTCTCTCATCTGGACCTTGCTTGCAGGGAATCCCAATGGTAGTGTCCAAATGAGCAAAGAACCACATAGCTGGCCCATTCTCCTGCATTACACAAGGTTTGGTTGTTTTTTTTTCCTGTATTCCTGTAGGTTATCTTAGATGTTAGCCTCAAGTCTCCAGCAATGCAGCATGGAACAAACATTAGAGAAGCAGATGGAATACCAGCAGCAGCAGCATCAATACCTTCTGAGTGGATTAGAGGATGGAGTACAGCTGCCACTTTCTTGATCTTTTATTAGTACATAATGTTATTAATTACAGAGTTAAAGGAAAGACACTTTGTAAGGGGCAAGGGAACAGACCTCTTATGGAATTGTGACTGTTTTATAACATGGTCTTTACGTTCTCTTCTGTGTCTTGTTTTTCGTATGTGGCGTATCTGTTTTCTATAGGAGGATTTTTTTTTAAGGAGTATGTGGAGCTAGGGACTTAGGGCAGGTCAGTTTGCAATAAGAAAAGTACATCTACCTGACCTTACCACCTTTAAAAGTCCCCCCTATGATTTTTTGTTGTTGTTTATGGTGCTTGTGTTTGAGTCTTGTCTGTCCAGGAAGCAGTGGACAGACAAGTGGTAGATTTCCTGTTTAACTGTGATTGCCTTCCTCTCTTCCATTAGGAAAAAAAAAATGTTCCAAAGAACTCCTTAACTCTATTAAAAAGAATATTTTTTTCTTCATAACACTTGCAGAAGATTTCTTATTATGCTGAGGAGGAAAATGTTCATCAGCATTAAAGGGCAAGAGATCTTTGATAATACGAACTTTACACACTGTTTTTCATACATGCATCTCAAAGTCCTTTATAGACCATAAAAGTAACATTTTCCCCATTGTACAAAAACAGAAGGCGAGCTGAAGGTGGAGGCCAGTGGCAGAGCTGGGAATAAAGAACCCAGGTCTCCTAATCCTGAGGATATGTCCACTCAGTCCAGAGATCTCTCTCCTGCCCTTCACACTAGTACATCAAAGTGACACCCCATTTTGACATGCTAGCGTGTGTGCTAAGACTGGTGACAATATTTTAGCCATGTATCATTGCTTGCTACATAACTTCAAAGTTTTCACTAAGCTGCACAGGCTCGCATTGCTGAGTGGGATAGGATAGATTTCAGCTATTTTTCAATGAGGCAGCTATGAAATCTGACTCTCTATCCGACAACATCATTTTTGGGAGAATCCTTAACTACCAAATACAGCATGTCTGGAAATATACACTGTCAGAAATTGTTTTGATGCTTCCATATTGGCAAGGAAAACAGTCTTGGGTACTGCACACCAAAATCCACAATCACCTGTATATATTTGCCCCCTTTCAATTGTCTGAGGGAAAGAGCCAGGCTTTCCCATCATAAAGCTGTGCTAAATGTTAAAAAAGATCGAATAAATCTAAAATCTTCCTTTCCACTTAATCAGCAACATCCTCAGGACTGAACCCCATTTCTCCATCACATCCTCCAAACTATGCTTGTTAGGTTCTTTATAATCTTTCAATGCAAATAAAATTTTCAAAATTTATCCCAAAGGCCATTTGGAGAGATGCTAACCAGCCATATCCTAAAAGCGTGGGAATAGGCAGCCCCAGCCAACATTAATGTGGTACAAATCAGTCTAACTTTACTGATTTTGGTGTATCTGCAAAACGTATATGAGCTGAATATCAACATCCTTGCTTTTTACAGTTGTTTGCAAAACACCTAGTGCAGTGTAGATGTTATTTATAAAACTATTGATTTTTATTATTCATCTTTATGCCTGCCTTGTTCTCTGTCTGCTGGCTGATCACTGTCAGATGTACTAGATTGTACTCATGGATTGGACTGGAGTTGATGGGATTAATTGATTTGATTACATTGAGTGAAATCAGTGGATTTCACATCAAATAGAATCAATAATCTGAATTACATTAGACAGATGAGCAAACATTGGACAGGATCATTGCTTTGGTTTTCATGGGCTGTTACAGTGATTGAGATCAGCAGATTGAATTCATCTGTGCGAGATGCAGGGACTGGTTCCATTTGAATCGCACTGGTGGGCTCAATAACTCCAATTCCTTTTTAACTTGAGATTTTACTGATCTATATTATAATAATTATACCTAGCGGCAATCACCCTCTCTGGTACACACAAGAAAAGTTCATTATATGACACAGAGATGAAGTGGCTCATTTTCCCCCTGTTCTAATTTGGTAAATGGTGATTACAGAGGTAGGAGCTTAGTGAAACCCGATGAGCCTTGATACGTTAGTTAGATTTTTAGCAAGTCATCTTTACTGAGACCTAACTGCATGTAGCCAAGTAAGATGACAAGTCCAAAACTCTTGCTTGCTGGTAGTGGTGTTATTCTCTTGACTATCCTCCAGCATGTCAAACACTTCTGTGTTAGAAGGACAGCACAAACGGCTGTGGCATCACACGTGGCCGTCTTTCTCTTGTCCTTAATCAGAAATGTTGTACTGCTCTCTAATCCCCAAGAGCAAAAAGAATTAATTAGATTTCATCTTTTTTCACTCCTGAATGCTAAGTGTCTCTTCCTTTTTCTCTCTCTTCCTGGAGAAACATGAGGAACTAATGTTTAGAAAAAAATATTATCTTTTGCAATTCCCACATGATGCTGAATTCCATCTTCTGCACGAAACTGCAGTCAAATGTCACTGTAACAGAGGGGTAGGATGTTAGCAGCATTTCCTTTCAATTCAGTGATCAAAAATAGAAGATTAGTGGTCTTTTTCCCAGCTTACTGACATAAAAACCATGGGACTGGTCTGCAAAAGTAAAAGGCAGACAGTGTTGGCAATGAAAAGAAAGTTCAGTGGGTCATGACCGAAGCTGTCATTTGAAAATAAAAGTTCAGTCATATTTTCACATACATAACAATACCAGATTAGGGTGCACAAGACAGAAGTTTTGACAGGAAATCAGGGAGGTTTAGAAGAAAGGATTAGAGACAGAGGCTGCCTTCACCTGCGAAACTCCTTCAAGGTCAGCTCAAATCTTCTGTATTTATCACACGTTTGTATCCAGCAAGCATTTCTTGTTAAACTGATTTAAGTTTGTACTGAAAAATCTACATTATTGCTAGAAGAAGGGAGCTCAGACTCTTGCTCCTTTCTCTCTTCTTCTGCTCTTTAGATTTTCTTTCTGCCTAAGAATTGAGGCCAGAGACTGAATCCACAACTGGCATCCCTGGAGCTAAACAGATTTCCATCAGGTTTGGTGCTAACAGAACCATCCCAGATGAGGGGTGGATATGAAGGAGGGACAAGGCTACGCTTCAGGACACCTGCCTTTCTCTTCTTACTTTACCTGACTACATGGGTGAGTCATCTAATTTCTCCATGTTCTCATTGCTCAAATACACATACAACAAAGGACGTTGTGGCAAAGGACGGAGGATAAAAGCAAAATAAAATTATTTGGAAATATAGACAATGCCAGGGTCTGCCCTTGCATCTTTCCTTTACTTAAACTGTGAACTTTTTATTTACAGCTGTAATTTACAGTTATAACTTACTGTTTATTTACAGAATATTGACTTTATTTTAACTTGGGGAGTCTGACATTTTTATTATGGAAAATGGTTGTGCATTGTACTTATACACAACTGGACAAGGACATTTCCTGGTCTTTGTCTGGAAGGGAAGACTGGATTGGGCTATTAAAGGACAGGGGAAAATGTCTCATTCAGAATATGAAACACATAGCCATGTTCCACTATTTAGCTATTTAAACAATGTTCTCCAGCCTTATTGAATGCTAAGGGATTCGCTCAGTTTAAAAACACATTAACGCAGAAAGTCAGATTCACATGTTATGCACAAAGAATAGAAAAGCTGCAGCATTCAGCTCATTAATATCTCAGTAAGTCCAGCTTGCAACTCATCAATGTTGCTAGCTATCTATTGAGACCTAGTGTCTCTCATCCCCTTCCTCCTGCTCCGTATGGCTCTCCCCCTCTCCCTGTCTCCCTAGGAAGGCTGAATCTCATCTTTTTGCAGTTAGAGGAAACCAAAGTAACTGGACTTGCTGCTGGAACAGAAGAAATATGTGATGTTAACAGTTCATTGAACTGTGAGATGAACAAGCTGGGTGTTGAAAAGGAAATCCAAGCTAAGAGTACCTTTCCAGTGTTAATAAAGCTTTTTCCTTTTGTTGTATATTTCCAAACACTGATTCTAGAATGGTTGTCATCCATTTCCTTCCAGAATTAGACAACAGGACAAGTTTAAGGTATCTTGGACTCATTTATCCTTGCTAAATGATAGCTCTCACTGCTGCATTAGGAGATCTGTTTCCTCCTCCATTTTTTTATTAAAAATTCTATCATGTCTACAGCTGTTATTGCCTTTTGCTGCAAAGTCTTCTACAACAGTTTTGAGTCTGTCTCGCCTGCATCCCCCTTTAAACATGAAGCGATAAGCCAGAAAGCAAGATGTGAATTTACTAGGAACAGAAGCAAGACTGCTTTCTAGTCAGAAGAAGATGAAGCAGTATCTCTTCTGATACATGAAGGCACTTTGCTCTTATATGATGACAATGTTTTTGCGACCCAGACTTGTTGATGATGATGGAGGAGACTTCATACAAGAGCAACCATGACGACAAGTGGAAAAGACACAAGGAGCTGGGTGTACACTGTGAAATAGTAACAGAGAAAAACCCACACAGGTGAAGTTTTCCTTGAAAGCCATGATTTTCTTCAGAATGTGGTGCCTTAGAGAAAATGCTTTCTCCCCCTTTATTTCCAGCCACTGAGACATTACTATAAAAGCCATGTTATTTCCACCTTCTTAGAGAATTAGCATAGATAAGGAAGGTGGAGGTGTGAGCTACTGTTGCCAGATGTTTTTGCTCTCTCTCTATGTGAGCAGATGTTGCATCCAGGCTGCTCTGTGCTATTCTTGGCAGGAGCTAACTCAAATAAAACTTTGCACTACACTTTTAGATGGAGAAGAGTTTTGGTTGTTTTTTTCGGGAGCATTATGTGTAGCAATTGCATAGCCTGAAATGATTTAGAGATCATCTATGTTACAGTAAGACCATTTGGCGTTTACTTTCATGAGCCACAATGGAGACCTCATGCTGCAGTGAGGTTTGTCTTGAATTTGTGTTTCACTGTCACAAAGCCATCATCATCTGCTTCTGCTTCTGAGCTTTATCTTTTGCTCAAGAGAGGAGTACCATATATTATTCACATCGCATTAGTGTTCAGAACATGTGAGGTGCTGGACAAATGCATTATAAGAAAACAGTCCCTGCTGTGAAGAGTTTACAGCCTAGGCAGAAAAAGCAGATGAAATTTAGAGGAAAAGAGATGTAACAAAAACCCAAAATGAGATAAGAAAACATTCAAGGTGTCATGATTAACAGATGTGATATTAATTCTTTTTTTAATATTTCATTTTATTGGCAGAGATGGTTGAAAATTTTTCAAAACTCCCTCCTGCTAAAAAAAGTTCACTGCGAAAACACAAAACCGGTTTTTGTTCTGTCTTTTGAATTGAATTTTGATTTTCATAAATGCTTTTCATCTTTTGAAAACTCAACTGCAGAAGTGCTTTATTAAACCATATTTTCAAAAAATCACATGCTAGACTTGTCTTTAAAAAATGAAGCCAAAAAAAATTCACCCAGAATTATACTCTCGATAAAAAACTCTCCTTCCTTCTCTTACAATAATTCCGTATTTGGTGCAGCACTGACACCAGGTACCGTGTCATATGCTCACATCCTTCAACTTCTATGTTATCATTGCTTTGTGTTCATCCCCTGGTCACCTCCAGACACATCTGCCAGGTATCTCTGTGCTTTATTTTGGCTATTTTCGGTCCTCATGGTGCGTAATCACTATCACACTTACAGCAGCTTTCTCCTCTTTTGAAAACACCTTTTGCCTGTGAAAGACCAGTTCATACATAGCAACTGGGCTTCTTCCAGGCCTGCTTTTGCCAACCATGAAGCTGCTTTCCATCTCCCAGGAGGGTAAAAGTATCTTTCTTCTTGCAAAAATACTGGCCACCATTTTCTATAATGCAAATGCAGGTTGTCCTGGTTTCATCTGGGATAGAGTTAATTTTCTTCTTAGTAGCTGGTATAGTTCTGTGTTTTGGATTTAGAATGAGAATAATGTTGATAACACTGATATTTTGGTTGTTGCTGAGTAGTGTTCATACTAGTCAAGGACTTTTCAGCTTCCTATGCTCTGCCAGGTGCACAAGAAGCTGGGAGGGGGCACAGCCAGGACAGCTGGCCCAGACTGGCCCAAGGGTTATTCCATACCATATGGCATCATGCTTAGTACATAAGCTGGGGGAAGAAGAAGGAAGGGGGGGATGTTTGGCGTGATGGTGTTTGTCTTCCCGAGTAACCATTATGTGTGATGGAGCCCTGCTTTCCTGGGGGTGGCTGAACACCTGCCTGCCAATGGGAAGGAGTAAATGCATTCCTTTCTTTGCTTTGCTTGTGCGCACAGCTTTTGCTTTAGCTATTACACTGTCTTTATCTCAACTCACAAGTTTTTCTCACTTTTACTCTTCTGATTCTCTTCCCCATCCCAGCGGGGGGGAGTGAGCGAGTGGCTGTGTGGTGCTTAGTTCCTGGCTGGGGTTAAACCATGACACAGGTCCAACCCCTACCATGGCATCTAACCTACCGTGGGCTGCCCTAGGCAAAGGGAAGGTTGGATAGGAGTAACAAGGAGGGCAACAGGGATCCGCACCCAGCAAAACCCTTCTTTGTTATAACTCTCCTCCATAATCCCATAGAGAAAGACAAGACTTCTGCTCTGGCGCTGTCACTCCTCCTGTCCCCTCAATTCTACTTTCACAGGCTTTGTTAAACTGCTTCCAATCCTTGTTATTTCTCCCCACTCCAGGGAGTCTTCCTGCTCTTTCTCCTCCTCTAAAACAAGCCCTGCTGTGAGCCTGCTGGGGTGATCACCCATGAGCCTCTCAAACTGAGCTGGAGTTTGGTTTCCATCAGCCATTTCTGAAAATTTCTTCTGACTTACCTAGAAAAACCACAGACCTGGTGGCTCAGATGCTTAGCTGCCCAGCAGACTGCACAGTCATTTACACCAGCAGGACATGCAACTATCAAATCAGAACAGGAATGTCCTGCCCCAACCTTGCACTCATTTGTAGTGGTGCAAACTGTTCCAGAGCACACAGGAGTACTAAGCCATGGTGCTTAATAGCAACAACCTCATTTTACTGTTTAAGTCTCCTGTGTAGTTCCTCTCCATCCCTAGTCTCACCCCCAGCACAGCTCAAGCCTGCTCTAACCGAGAGGAGATGTACCATTCCCTACCCATCACCAGAGAAGAGCTGTGCATCCTTTGGTTGCACACAGCAAACTTATTTTTGTATCTTTCCAGTCTGCTCACCAGTCCTGAGGGATTTGGTGGCTCCTTTGCTGGCTGCACTCTACATCATACTTCTGTCATCTACAGAAATACGAGTTTACCTGATACTGGCTCTTGGAGGATCTCCTATCTCATGAAGACTACAAACATGTATCTCTTATCATAAGCCTGCACATTTATCACCAAAAGTCCAGAGCAAGCTGGTAGCTTTGTAGGCGGCAAATTGTCCATTTAACTATGGGATTTTAGTTGGCTTTTTCTAGCAGGTCTTTTTTATTAGCAGCTCATCTTCAGTGAGTCCTTGAATCATACAATTGCCTTTATGAAACTACAGCAGAGAACATCCTTATTTTATTTTCCTCACTGCCTTTCAGTTCAGTAGCAACATCCTTGAGGTGTCCTGTAAAATCGTGAAACACGGAAGCAATAGACTGTGTTTGCATCTAGAAAAGAGATGGCAAATCCAAGTGTGCAGTCACTTTGATGTGATTTTTAGGAGCAGATGCTAACATGCCGGTGCTAACATGCTCTTTTTAGGCTATTCATATTTCATTAAAACCAAGCAGGCTGCATCACTGTAAGAAGTGGGGGAGAACCACTGTTTTGTGTCATGCTACAAGGCTGAGTTCAGACAGAGAGGGGGGAGCTGAGCAGGCACTGGGCATTCTGTTTCATGGGAAACACCCTTTAGAGGAAAAGAAATATATTCAGAAGTGCAGGAGTTGGAATATTTTATTTTGAATGAGGAGGAATAACTTTTTCTGAGTTTAATGTTAATCTTAATTCTTTTTATGTTTTAATGTTAAATCATTTGGATTCAGAAATTCCACCTTTTTCCTTCCAAAAAAGATCAAAAAGTCTTTTGATATATTAAAATGTCCACATGAAAGTCCCAGCTACTGTCCATCATCTTTCCTTGCATCCCTTTGTGCTGCTGCGGAAATCAGCAACTATTGGATTTCCTAGGTGTGATTCTCCCATCTACATTACAGATGGTAGCTGGTTTTTAAGTTTACTGTATGCTGTATGCTCTGCTTTGTTCAAAGGGAGTGGCTGGGTAGCAAGGACAAAGTCCATTGCTCATCTTGCTGCCACATCATGCATTGGATGGGAAGAAACCTGCACCATCCGTAAGGGCAATGGTGTTTGCCATGTGTGAGAGTGGCCTGAATGCTGCAGGGACTCTTCTGAGTGAGAGTAGCAGCATGAGTGGAATTAGCTGCAACTGAAGAAGCTCCTAACAGTGAGAGTTAGCCTGAAGGAAGCCCACTTCCAACCTATTTTAAGCTGTCTCACTCTATTTCAAAAAATTCCAGGTTGGGTTCAAATAAAATGTAGCACTGGTGTTTAGACGTCCCTTTGGCTTTCTTGGTCTGTTCACATGAAGGAAAAGGTGCTGTTCAGTCTGCCCTAGGATCTGGCCAGCTTGGTCCCACCACCAGTCAGCTCCACATCCCTGCTCCACCCTTGTTGCTCTCACTGTGAGTTTTTCCTAGTTGTATTTCTCAGCTGATGCCGTGCTGTTTGGGTTTGGCAGCAGACACTCACATCAGTAAAACTGGAGTCTGGTTAAATTGCTGCTCTGTTTTGTCCTGTCCAAAGGAGTGTAGTAGAAGAATTTTGCGTTTTCAGGTTTCTAGGTGTCACAGTAGGTTATTGTTCGGATGCTAGTTTCCCATTTGTTATCAACAGCTCAATTTTCTGCTTCAACTGAGGTATGTTTGCAGGGCATTGTGGCTGGTCTTTCTTTGCTTTGTTTTCTACTAGATTTCCAAATTTCCTTTCCTTGCCTCTCCTCCAGCTTATTGAATTCCTATTGACATGAAACAGACTTCACCATCTCAGTTGTTTTTCTCTCTAAGCTTTTCAATGTCTCCACTGTCATCTCTGGTTTTGGTTCTCAGACTTACTTCTCTAGGCTATTTTCACAATTTATTGTTGATTATTGTTGCCACTTTTAGTGTAACATTTATTTTCAGATATAAACTCAGGTTTCACATTCAGAAAAAATTTCTATTGGAAAAATGAAAAAGCTATTGAAATGTAAAACTTGCTGAAATAAATCATAGAATAATAAAAAAAAAAAGTCTTGAAGATGTTCTGTTTCATTTATATAAATATACTTAAAGGAACAGGTGGCATTCCAGGGAACTATCAGCAGATGGCAACTCCACCAGCAGCAAGCTCAGTGGGAGCAAGCTCTGCTACTTTAAGAATGAGGTAACTATTTTTCTCCAGTGCATAAATCTATAGATTATAGCTATTGCTTGACAACCTGCCACTAATTAAATTATAAATGACATGACAAGAAAGAAACACTTTAAAATCACTGGATAACTTTTTGGGACACTTTTAGTACATTTCAGCTTTGCTCCATTTTCTGAAGCAGAGTGACATCTCCCAGTGTTTATATTTAAAGTAAATTGAACCAGTGAAGAATCTGACACATCTCACTTCACAGGAAACTAGGGTGATTGCCGAAGGAGCTGCAGGAGTCTCTGCTAACCGCCTGGGCTCGTTCCTCATTTCCCTGTTCAGTAACTCTGCCTGGACTAGCCATAATCCCTCCATGAGCTGCAGCTGATTTAACAGGTGGGGAAACCTTCTGCAAGTGGGAAGAGAGTTACTGCCCTTCGTCATCCATCTCATGCTGGAGCAGAAATAGCCCTGTGCCTAACAAATGGATGATCCACTAAGGGGCTTGCAGTTCCATGACATTAACCACTGCACATGGTGGAGGCCATAACAAATAAAGTCTCAGGCTCAGATAATGCAGGCTAAGCCCAGAAAGGTTCACTTTTCTCAGGTCCACCAGCAAGGTCCATTGACTTTGGCAGAGATAGTCCATACTCACACCAGTTCTGAAATATTGCTGTATTCATTTCCCTGATACTCATTTCAATGAGTTTCATGCAATGTCATACATTGCTCAGGTTTGCTTTCTAGCTGTGTGCTCCAGGTCATTTGGAGCTTCACTGATGCCGCTGCATGCAAGGAAACAACATGGCTTTTGCGTGCCAGTACCTCACTGGAACCCATGTCCCATCTCTGGGTGCTTGCAGAGCCATGTGTCACCCTGCAGATAATTAGCTGATAAAGCAGATTCATTGCCTCCCTTTTTCCACTGGAAAATGACATAAATCATAGCAGATTTTTTTCTTTGATAACTTAATGCTGCAGATGTGAAGTGTTTGGGGATGAATAGGATTCAGTGTTTGTTAATGAGAGTTTAATGTCTTCAACTTCTGCATTAAACTCCAGTTAATTAATATTCATTCAATTAGAGAATGTAAAAATAAATTATACAAAATTAAGCTTTACACAGGAAGCAAGTGACCTCATTTCTGCTGTTTTCAGGTGCTAATTAGATTAGCCTCTTTCCTATAAAGGGGGAGGCACCAAGCCCTTGCAGCTCTAAAGGGAAGCCTTGCAGTTGGCTGTAGACCTTCTCACCTGGGAGTGCCTGGTTTCAGTCTGCCCTGAGTTGGTGGAGACCAAAAACTACAGCCAGGTAAAGCACAATGATAGTCTGTTAGTCTGAAAAGCTTGCTGGTCAGTAGAAAGACTCTCTGGTGGAATGTTGGTGTTTTTATGGAGCTGGGTGTTGTTGGGAGAGAAGGATATGTGCTCAGCTGGTGGCAAACTGGGAGGTGTGTAATAAGTCTTGGGTTTAGTCTGGTTCTGCCTGCTAGCTTTGGTTGAGAGATTCTTCCTCCCTTTGTTGCTTCCCCTGCCCCCAACTCTGAAACGATTGTCTAAACTTAGAGTGCTTTAGGAAATGCAATAAATGGTGCTCTTTTGGAGTTGAGTGAGTTTCTTTGACTTAGAGAGAAGATGTTGTTCTCTGAGATAAAGAGGTGGTGTGACTTGAGCAAGGCTAAAGGTATGATAAAGCGAGCCAGCCTGAACTGTCTTTATACAGACAGACCACAGGGGTCCTAAATAATCACTATTATCAGCTTATTTAATGTAACTTTGAAGTTGTCCTTGCTTTGAGTCAGGGGTTGTACCAGATGACCTGTAGAGGTCCTTCCAACTTCAATTACTCTATAGTATTATGTTCCTTCTACTTACCTAGATCCTAAAGCCACACTTGTCTTGTGTTGCAGAAATACTGTAAAAGGCAGTGAGAGCCAGTAGAAAACTCAAACTACTTAAATACCTGCTGTGGATTATTGCATACTGTGCTGGGGGTGGGGAGGGGAGTAGTGGGCATAAAGGGTTTATGCTGTTACCTGTTTTATAGTGTATCATCCATCACTTTCCTCTTAATCTGGTAGTTTCCAGTAGACCTGAATATCAATTCACTTTTAAAATGGTGGGGGGGAGGGCATATGTGTGAATAAAACTCAGAGGTTCTATCTTATCTTTGGAGATTGTCAAAAGCAGAAAACACCATTGGATAAGGATGGTTCAGTTACTAAGTGTTTGAGGAACTGGTTTTGTGTGTACTGTGAAGAAGAGTCAGAAGTAGTACAGGCTATCAGTGACACTGCAGTGAGATTGCTTATGATGATAATTACTTCCTGCAACGGAGGAGGGTATAATAAAGTGATAAATGCTTTAGAACAATTTAAAAAAAAAAAAAAAGTTGCAACGCTACTGACAGAGAGATGTGGGACCCGATTGTGTTTCATTATGTCATCTCATCCTGGAGAGAAATGGGATCATTCTTAGCGTGAAACTTATTTGACTCAGGTCATCATAAAGACATAATGATTTGCAAAGGATACACAAATGGACTACAGTGTTACAGCCACAGGCACCTTGGCAGAAAGGAGGATATTTCATGGAAGGGAGGTCAACGATTCTACAAAGGACAGCTTTTCCTTTGCTGTCTGGTCCTGCTGTGGCCCTTTAGAGTAGAACATGATAACTCTACCATGGTTTGCCCCATTGTGAATACCTATGAAGACTGCCATCCCACTGCCTTTTTTTTCTCTTCTACTGCTTTGTATCTTTCTCTTGTTCTCTCTGCTACACCTCCTCATTAGCTAAAATATCTTAATCTTCAGAACCTGTGCTTGGTTTCAAGCCAGATTCCTGCTTTCCTTGGCTCACTCCAGTTATCACAATAGTTGGTACCAACTGTTAGGGCTGTGCTTAAGGCCTCAATTCAGGGTATTGCTTGCAAGAGATGTTGAGGTGCTTCTTTGTCTGTTGTAGGTAATGCTGAGAGGCATGGGCTGCTGTAGTGATTCACTGGAGTGCTTTGTATTCCTCAGTGTCACTCAGACTGTCTTAATTTACTGTGTTCTACTAAGCTGCAAGGGGAGGAGGGAGGCCCCCAAGTGTCAGGTTTATAGAATTGTTTGGGTACATGATATTCCCCTGATCACAATACCACTGTGTGGCAGAGCACTTCTGCACATCCTTAACTCATAATACGTGCTTCAGGTCTACTGAAGTCAATGAGATCTGGTTCTGTGTGCTGAAGTGCTTTGCTGAATTGACATGCTTGTCTTGAGTCTTGAAGTTACTCATCTCTCTGGACCTGGTGCTGTTAGTAATTAGTCCTGCTCCTGGCTTGGAGACAAGCTCCAGGCATTTGGGAAATTGGCAAGGCTGTAACAACACTGATCTCATTAAAGGGTTAAAAAATAGAGCACACTTCCCAGGGTTATTGGATTATCCTTGATCAGACTTGTGTGGGCAAAGGGCAGGACGTTCCTCATCAATTGTTTTCTGCTGTAACCAAGAAAATACAATTGTCCGTATATATCCCCCAAAAACCTCCTTGCCGAGAGGGAGGTAGAATCCTTCGGGAGGTCAGAGATCTTACCCTTCGTCCTCTGTTTTCCAGGAAAGCTTTTCATTACTGAAGTAATGTCTGCTTGAGCAGAGAGCTAACACACACACTGTGCCTCTTAACATCACAGCTCTGCAGGTTAGGTTTCTCCCTAACATGATAGGTTTTCCTACCATATCATCCAGACAGTATCTTTCTTTTCTTCTGTGGTAACTGGGAAAACTGGCAGTTGTGGGTCTGTCAAAAAAGGATACCAGCCTCATATTCCCCACTCTGACCCACTGCTGAGTCAAGAAATGTTTGCACTTGACAAGATTAATCTCACCAACTATTTGAAGACTTTACTGAAGTCTTCCATTTCACTGCTCACTCAGGCTGCTCAGGAAGATCAGAGTGATTGCTGATGGCTTTGCAAACTGCTCTGGTGGACACTGAGTAAATATTTTAGGAAGCACAGCTGCAAAACACTCAAAATCCAGCCCTTTCAATGACAAGCCTTACCTAACCAGCCCAGTCAGAAGGGGAAACACCAAGCCCTTGACCACAAATCCTCCTTGTTATTCTTTGAAGAAGGACTGGAGCCATGCTCAGATACCTCACAGCAGCATACCCTGATTTGCTGGTGTTTTCTGTACTGTGCTTCTGGGCAAAATTGGGCAAACGTGAGGTCAGAAGCTGGGCATGTACCTGGGGCCTCTGCTCACATGCTTCATATCAGTTTGGGATTAATACTTCTGCATGCTGAAGACTTTTACTTAATTCCGTGAAAATATTTGGGGATACCTATGCTTATTGTTCTTTCTGATTATTGAAAATTTATTAATGAGTGATAGGTCTTGTGAGTTAATCATGTGTACATTAAATGAGCTACCAACCAGCTATGTATTTCTGCCCAGCAGCCATGATATTTGGGGTAGACCAGAAGGGATGGATATCCCACTTCAATTTTGAATTTTTCAGAATCTGGGTTGTAAGTATGGAAGGGTTCCTGAGAGTACTTCATGCCCCAGTTGTTACTTACCCAACTGAGTTTGAGCTTTGTACTTGAATTAAACCTTTCAAATCTTAATTTAGTATGGACTGTTTTAACAGCAAATCTAGTAGAGGCTTTGCCATTGCGGCCAAAGCTCTGGGCAGAAATTCAGAGAAGGCAATCCTCAAGCATAGCAGGCAGTTTCTAGGCTTTGGGAAATTAATATAGTATTGCCTCTTAGCCCAGGAGAGAGTCCATCCCTGTGTTTCTTCCATGTTCTCTCAATGGGATTCAAATATGGCAAAGATCTCATTTTAAGCATTTTGAAGGAAATCCAACTGCTTTGTAAATTCTGGTAGCTTCAACAAAACTAGTTGGTATCTATGATGATATCTGAACAGATCTAAGATTTCTCCAAAAGTAAATAATTAGGATTTTTTCCATGTGAATCTCGGACTATACTTAAAATTAAAACAACTTTCTCAGACTTTGTTAGAGCTTTGTATCATTTCCATATGTTTAAAAGGGCTGCACCACCCTTCAGTTAAGGTGTCCCCTCACCTCTTTCCATCTCACAGGTGAAAAGATGGGTTTTATAGTCTAGCTCTGAGGCCTGAATAAGAGGGAGCACTGCTGAGCAAAATGACCTGACTCCTGGTGTGCTATGTCTTCCTAAGTCAGCTCTGCTTATTTCTTTTCATATCTATTACTTCCCCAAGCACACACACACTAATGATACTGGTAATGGCAAGAATTTTATGCTCATTTTATATTTATCTCTCTTTCCTTGGCTTCTGTCCAGTCTGAAAAGTTCCACTAAAAAAAAAAAGATAAAAGCTGTTGTGTCTGAACTGATTATAGGCCATCAGACTTGATGTCCCTTTCAAATTGTGACCAGTCTTCAGGGATGGACAGATCTGTGTTCCTATGTGATGCTGATGGGTCATGCGTTCCTACCAGAGAAAACAGAAGGACGGCAGGCTCTGAAGCTTGCTTTTTTCCTTGGGTGAAGGGGACATTTTCTAAATGGGGTTTTATTACGGTGACAGTTCTGAGTGTGAATCACCCCATTTATGTGATATTTCCAGCAGCTCCACCAATTATGGCCACCTTTGCCATGAAGAACAAGGAAATTAACAGCAGCTAATGGACTGACAAAGCTTTCAGTGCCAAGTCACTAGCATATGACAAGGCAGATCAGTCCCCGCCTGCCTCTTTTCTTATTTTCTTCACTGTCAGATATTTATTGTAATAGTTGAAAGGCAGCATTTAGCTAGCATAGCACTTTCTATTTAAGGTGCTGTGCAGAACAGGGCATTCCACAGATAAAGAGAAAAGTATGTTTCAGGATGATATTGGGACTGAAATGGAAATTGCCTTAAATTGGGTTGGCGAGCATCCTTATTATTCATTGGGATGATTTAAGTACCTGTTTTAGAAAAGAAAAAAGAGTAAAGGGGGTGGTGGGGGGGAAATATTCTAAAACTGAAACTGTTCTCTGCTCACTCATTAAATAAATTCATAACCCAGCAATGCCTCAGGGAGTCTTCCTTGCAGCAACCTCCAGCCTAGCCAGGTTGCAGAAGGACTCTAGGGGTGGTCTGTCTGACAGCAGGTCTCCTTGGATCAGCTTCTTAGAGGGCTTCTGCAGAGAGCACCCTTAGGGGGAATATTTGCTGAATTTGAGGACTGGTAATGGCTAAGGAAGAGATTCTGTCCTTTGCCTCAGACTCTGTGTGCAAGTGCTCCAAGAGGCAGGAGAACTGTCTGATATAGGATTCATGTGGGACTGTCCCGTGAGGATATAGCAGACTCTATAGTACATGCTATTGTGTGATTCACTTTTGTGGAGCAATTTGTAAGCTGCATAGGAAGGTACTAAAAATACGAGCAGCCCAGGATGAAGTCTCCTGGACTGATTAATCTCTCATCTTGCTGCAGGGTTCCCAAGAGATGAACATATCCTTTCCCTTTCCAGTCATTGCTGGTGTTTCCATGGTGGGTGCTTCAGGATTTTCATGACAACACCAGAAAGGACTATTACAGCAAATACTGGCTTTTTCCATCGTCTGGATTGTAGGATTTTACCTGATGAGTCTACAATGAGCCTTTGATAGTATCAGACTCCTAAACACTGGCATCTCATGCCCCTTTTTAGAACCTAAGATTCCTAAAGTGCTTTTGCATATGTACATGCCAGAATTACATGTCACACTTTTGAGTTGCAACCAGTTTGGAGAAGTACATTATTGCAGGTGCTGTGGGGCAGCGATACTGTCCCAATATTCAGAGCAGAAAATGAGGAACTACAGTATCTAACTGCAAATGAGCAAGACAGTGCTTATCAAAGTGTAATTACCCTGATCTGTGACCTTGAGGGAGCTGAGGTTCTGATAAGAAGCCCCTGGGAAGGGTACTCTCCTGTCAGACTGAGAACATGCACAGAGATTAGCTTCTGCTGTTATCCTAGTTTCTCCTTTTTCTTCCTCCTTTTT
Source organism: Nipponia nippon (assembly GCF_047370975.1). Taxonomy (NCBI): domain Eukaryota; kingdom Metazoa; phylum Chordata; class Aves; order Pelecaniformes; family Threskiornithidae; genus Nipponia; species Nipponia nippon. Next base: position 5,322,940 of record NW_028262332.1, read on the forward strand.
TCTTTTTCCTACAGAAAAAGCTTTGTGAGGTTTGTGTCTTTAAGATTCCTGGGCAGCAGTCCGAAGAAAATCACTTTCACATCCTTTTTCTGGCAAGGTCTTGGACATTTCTGGGTTCCTCGCTGGTGAACTGTGGGCAGCTGTATGTCCTAGTGTCACCTGTGGTGGTCTGCTCTTGATAAAATTTTATAGTTCAGTATACTCATATTCCCAGTAGCCATTAGCTCTGCAGCCTGAGCATCATTTGATGGGCTGATGGTGTTTAGGGGCCTGAACACACAGTATATGAATAGCACTGAAGGCAAAACTAAGATGATGGTTTCCCCTTGGGCATGTGGATCTTCACACCCTGCTGAAAGCCCTTTAATGGTTTAGTTCAGACATAAGTTTAACTCCACCCTCTCCATCTCCAAGTAAAACCAGATACAACACTTGCGCTCCAAGTCATACAACACAAGATGCCTCCTTAGCTGCCCAGGTTCACCGTAGCAAACTAGAACTGCATTCCACCTATCCTATACCATTTTACACTTCAAATAGCCCCTTCCATCTCAAAGCTTACTTACAAACAATATCCTGCAAGTCCCACAAGGAGAGACTTGAAGAGTGCAGAGCAGAGGCAGTGTCTATGCTTGGCAAGTAGTGTGGCCCTACAGGAACAACTGTTGAGAGCAAAAAAAAGTTGATGCAAAGGCCCAGTACCCATGCTATAAGCATTTAAGGGGAATTAGTTTAGGCTACCTCTGGTCTGCTCTCAAAGCCTGACTGTCAATTAGTGTTCAGAGTACATTAGGAACATGCCTCATCCAAAAGTAATTCAGTTCACGTGCACCGAGCCTGCTTCACCATGTGAGCTGAAGTGTAGTAAATAGGGAGATTTGATATTCAAAAGTACACTTCTGGTCTGAACTAAAGTGAGGATGTAGGTACAGATACACAGGTAATGTATAATTGCCTAAAACTGCAGAACAAATTTTGACAGAGCTATGAACAGGACCAGGCAGACTGGTCTTCTACTCTTCTCTATCAACTGGTGATGCTCTCAACTGAGGATGCTCAATGCATCCTCAGAATGGACAGTACTTCATAGTTCATGTATATTCCCTTCCAATTGGGTTTAAAATATCTAAATGTCCAGCTGGGTCTAAACAAAATTAACTGTATGGTATGGACCCATGATGGGGGGCTAGAGATGAGCTAGGAAAAAGCAGTTGGGATTTCATATATGAACCATATCAAGAGGAAATAGAAAACCTTCCATTGCAGCTTTTGCTGGGAATGTCATTTATAAGCATTTGTCAGAGGATTACTTTTTGTTTTGTGTCTGGAAAGTGTTCATTATTTAAAAAAAAAAAAACTATGAAAAGTATTGGACCTGAGGCAGATCCAGATACCTCTGAAGCTGAGTAAAATTCAAGTCCACAGTTTCAGTTTTGAAATGAGGGTATATAAATGGGGTCCTGGATCTTCCTATCATTGTAACGTATTTTGTTGCCCAAAAAGAACTCAAGTTACTGGAAAAAGAATTGGCAAGTATATCACAAGAAGCTGTGCAGAACTGCTTTTTTGTGTATATTTCTTCTAACATCTCTGACTGTGGAAACCACATGGGTACAATTCAGTTTCACATAACCATGCCTGCTAACCATATATAAATGAGCAAAGCCTAGATACAGATGTACACTGCTCACATAAGTTGGCTTCTGCGTTAGGAAACAGATGTGTTCCTCGTAGGCTTCCTAGGTTATTTAAATATCCAATGCCACTGTATTACATATGGCCCTGACATGGCTATTTTACACTACGCTATTGCTTCTCTAAAATGCTAATAACAGTGCTGTGCCCTCCCATGTTAGGATAAGCGTGGATGTATTAGATCCAACAGGATAACAATTTAATATCCCATTGGAGCAATTCAAGAAGGGCTATTCTGGGGAAGGAGAGGGTAGAAGTTTATTCTTTCTTACCTGCATCACCTTGTGTCTGTGGCTTCAGTTACACTTGGTTGCCTGTACTTCCCAAAGGCTACCACTGGTTTGTTCCAGGGATATTGTGTTCGTTTATAGAAAACCTCTGGAAAGTTGAAACCAGAGGAGACTCTTTCCACAAAGACTGTGTCTGCATTTGTCTTCCTTTCTGTGGCCTCATGCTCATAGGCAACAAGCTCAGAGCTGCTTCCTTGCGGGTTATTTATCAGTCTCAGGAGATTCACTTCCTTTAGGGCCTTTGGGAACATCTCTCCTTTCTCTGAGGTTTGTATGCAGAGTTTTAGGGATGTTGTCTTAGCAAGCCAACACGTGCCCTGAGGGTCCCGAGCTCATCCTGGCCACTGCTGCACTGAGAATATTGCCGCAAGTGGCATGCTGGCTGCTCTCGAATCCAATGTCAGCAATATGAATTGACAATGTCCTGGTAAATCTCAAACTGAAACTGCAACTTTCATTTTGCTGCTAATTGTTTGGAGTTCTTTGAACTCACGTCTGTGGATGGCACTTAAAACTGCCTCTGCCTGGTACTCCTCATAAACAGATGGAGCGTTTGTTGACGTTTCTGTGACAGCTTGAAAACTTGTCTCCTACCTCTGAGCTGAGCCCTTTCTGCCTTGTCCTCCATCTGCCATCTCATTTTAAAACTAGCAGAACAACTCGAGTGAAGCAATTCCGACTTTTTCCATCTGTGCACAGTTAATTAAGAGGGTAATGAGAGCTCCGAATGAACAAGCCCTGCATTAATTCAAGATATGATTAAGGGAAACATCCAAAAATGAAAAATATATATGTGCCTACATACATACATTTATAAAAAGTCTGAGTCCCTTTTGTCTGTCCCTGTACTTGCCAGCATTATGGCTATGGATGATTAAAAAAATAGGAAAGATGACTATGGAAAACTGAGTCTATATTCTGAACGTGAAGTCTGTGTATAAGCAGCTCAAAGGTGTAGGGACTATTCTATTGTAGCCAAGGCTCTGAATGTTGGGTTCCCTTCTTGTAACGTCTGTGTGTGTGAAGACGGGTGCTTGATAGTGGGAGAAGAAAACGCTGTTTGCTTTTTCTTTAGGTTTGAAAGGTGAGCTACAGAACCAAAGGCATGGAGAGATGCACAAGCCAGAGAATTGCCCCAACTGAAATTAACTTAAAATGTATGGTTCTTCATGATATCTGCTTTTGTGGCCATCTCTCTGTGTGTTTTCATCCAGGCAATATGTGATCACATGAATCTACCTTGGGAAATTTTGCAACAAGCCAAGAATGTCACAGCAGTTACTCAATTAGTAATTCTAGCCTAGGCTGGAAAAAGGGGATATATTGCCTAATTTTGCTCTAGGTAGACTAAAGGCAAGAAGCCCAGTCTGGGACCCAGGAGTATGGATCATAGAGGGAGTGAGGAAACCTCCGGTCCTGCAGAGTTTAAAATCAGGAGGAGTGTGGTGGTTGGGGGAAGGACAGGGCCATGATAATGTGGGAGGTGAAACAGGACAGGCAAGAAAAGAGGGCATGAAGACTTCGGAGCGAGCAAGAAGAGAGGGCTGCAGAGCAAAGCAGCAACCAATGAAGACCATCAGCTTTTCTTCCGTACCTTGTGGCTCACTCCAGTTTTGTAACTTGAATTTTACTTTACTGGGGGTGGAAAAATGAGTGGCACTGAAGAGGCTGAGTGAATTCCTGTTTGGGTTTTTTCCCCTTCTTGGTTTCTTGCAGCAGCAGGAACCACAGAAAATATTTCTAAACAAAGCCTGAAATTGGCTGTTTGCATTTTGCCTGTGAAATTTCCTGTGGCTCACAAATTGGACTCTCATCCCTTTGCTGCCGGGGAATGCAGACGCATTAGCAGCGACTCAGCAGAAATCTCAGATGCAGCCAGCAGAAAGGGGCTCAGTTTCACCTGCTAAAGGCTTTATTAATTTTAAAAAAGCTTTCTATGACTCCTGGTGCTCACTCATTGTGCAGCCTGTTGCCTGGCAGATGCCACTGAGAATAACCCTTTAAAGCCTGCCCTGTGTGCTGTTTGCCAAAGGAGGGTTTGCACAGCAGCCTGGGAGATGGTAGATTTGAAGAGCTGGTGGCATTTACACACGGATCCCAAGGAGACAGCCAGAGCATAGTGTCCCAGACCGAATGATTACACAGAGGAACACAGGGTAGGACATAAGCTATCAAAATAAGTATTCTTTCTTATTTCTAAAGGATTTCCAGAGCTCTGTAGGAAACAGGGCTGGAAGGGAAATCAAGATATAATCCCCTGCCCCAAAGGAACATCAAAATTGTCACTCCTGTCAGGCATTTGTCTAATCTGTACTCAGACCTCCCAGAGTGGGGATTTCGCACCCTCCCTGGGCCATCTTTTCTGGTGTTTAACTACCCTTGCTGTTAGAAAGTTTATCTTAATGTCTAGTCTGAATCTCCCTGGCTGTAATTTAAGTCCATTACTCCTTGTTCTACCTGACATGGAGACCAAATTTATTCTCCTTTCTGCACAACTGTTTCTGAAAACAGATATCTTCCAAAAGATGTATGTAGAATTCAGCCTGCAAGGAGGAGCAGGGACACAAACACTTGCTCCAAAGTGCTCTGACACACTTGCATGTCAGGCCTCTCCTTGTTCCTCAAGGTAGTCAATATTTGTACCCCAACACCAGAGCTGGGCTGATTTTTGCACTGGTTTGGTGAGGCTGACTGACACAGTGCAAACCAGAACTGGAAAGTGAATTGCCCAGAGAAGCGGGATATCAACCTGCGTCTACAAAACAAAATTTGCTGCTATACAGTATCTATCCGTACTGCCTGCAATGTGACTTGAGTTTTACAGGCTGGCCTTTGGGAACACCTGATTGTTAGCACTTTTTGCATTGGGACCTTCGACAGTTATCCCTGGGAATAAGGACACGCCCTGTGCAGGTATCCAGAGCTGTTGTCTTACCCTAGTAACCCAAATGCCATTTCTGAGGAGAAGATGGCAAGTTTAACAGTATCCTAAGACAGTGCATTGCCTTTGTATTGAATGTGCATGTACATATGCATAGAGAGTACACACTAGAGCAAAATTGAATTTATAGTCTGAGGTATACTATATTATATTATTGAAGACTTATACTAAATAATCACATAATTATCTGTGTGTGTGTGTGTATATATATACACAGACCAAGTAACAGGAACTGCAGGGTTCTGCTACCTAGAAGACCTAGAAGTCCTAGACAAAAATCTCTGCTTAGGCAGACCGAATACAGGATGGTGTGGTGAGCCTGTCCGGCCTTCTGGGGCTTATAAGCACACAGACACAGGTAAACATTGATCCAAACACAGCAAATTCCTGGGGTACCTGAACTTCCAAAGCACGAGACAATATGTCCCACTGATCAGAGCTTCAGTCACACTTCAGTTGGTCTAATTTTATGGAAAGTAAATTGTTGTAAATTGATCTCCTTTTTTCCACTGCAGTGTGTCCTCTGCTCCGAGATCTAAATCTCTACCATGAACTGCTCCAATGAAACTTCCCAGCTGAGTTTTCAACACTCAAGAAATATCTTTCATAAGGCTTCTCCTTAATGTTCAAACTTTTGGAGGGTTAATCTTCTCATTGCACTTGAACAATAAAATGGACAAGTAGTTTTTGCACAAATCTGAAGAAAATGAAATTCTTCCCCAGGCTGGGAATTTGTTATAAGTTTTCATTTAAAAAAAAATATCCCCCACCTTTCTACCAACTAAGTCAAACTCCTTGAAATAAGGGCTAGTAATGGAAGTGCTGACAGTATCTTAACTAGAGCAGCGTGAAAGGAGTGATATAATAGTTTATTTCAGGTAATGCCATGGTGATTTTTAATTTACATAATGTCAAAAATGCAATATGTGAACTTTCTGAAAGCAAAAAAGGTGGTGATAAAAACATCTATTTATTCCTCCTGCCTCCTTGCAGAAAAGAGAGAATGAACAAAGCCACAAGGAAAAACCTCAAGGCCATGGTATTTGCATGAAGCATGCTACACATAATGTACCCTAGAAATGTTTGAAAGAGAAGCTGACCCCATATACTTACTCTTGTCTCAAATCATTTGCTAGTTTAATAGCTTAACATTTGCAAAATGGTGTTTAGATTCTTTTCCTCCTAGCATTAAAATATAACTGGTATATAGTGAATGTGAGCGATCTGTGGAGGACTTCCAGGTCCCAAAGTCAATTCTCGTAACAGTTCAGCACGGCCTAGCTGTGGATGCACAGTGTGTTGTGAATGGAAGGGCCTGTGAGGTCCAAGAGCTCTAGTAGTATTTGGGCGTTTATAGGTCTGGGGGATTTTTAGGGACTTAATAAGTCAAATACCTGCTTTTTTTTTTTTTGAGAATAAATGGTCCTCGTTCCTGGAACAAGGCATCCAAGTGGCGTCCTCCAGTCCCCAGCTGTGCCACTGTGGTGAGCTCTGGTTCCAGAGCTGTTGTATGTGTTCCTTAACAGGCTTCCTTCTGGCCATGGATAGGAGGACAGATTTTTGCCCTGGGAGCTCAGCCGTGCCATGTGCTGGTGCATGAAGGCTTTGCCTGAGTGAGTGACAAAGGGACACTTAGCCTGCTCCCTTGCCCCACTCCCTTGAGCCAGTGGCTATTTGGAGGACCCTAGCTATCTTAATCACAGACTTACTCTGAGATGATTCTGGAGGTTACTAATAAGTCTGCTGTCCATCCCAGACTCTGTGATATAATTGCATTGGAGTTACTAAGAGGTTGCTGTGAACAGAAAAGGATCAACCAGCTCCTTCCTAAAGAAACTAAACAGCAGATCTATAGTACACTTACTGCTCAAAGAAAGTTCTTTTTATTCCAGAGTAACTGTTTAACCATTATTCTAAAAAAAGAAAATGCAGTTTGGTATAACCAGTCCACTAAAATCCTAGTTCAGAGTTCCTAATATTGAACCAGTCTGAGTATCTTCTGGGACTGGAATTAACTTCTATGGCCCCTTCTGTTAGTAGAGCCCCATCAGGCACTGCTTGCTTATAGATTATTTTATTAATTATCTCTAAGACATAGGGCTTAAAGATCACTGTGGCAGGCATTGTACAAACATAGGAGAAGGAGCATATCGTGTGCCAAAGACTTTATACGGGGTGGACAGACCACGAAATGTGGGGAAACGGAGGTCATGTGTGTCACCAGCATTTCACAGGAGCAATGCAGAAGTGTTCCAGTTGGTATGAAGTTCTCAAAACAGAATTTTATCAGATTTTCAGCATGTCAAGTCCTTGTGCTAGCCCTCCACACAAAGGGTAAACTCCAGCTTGAGCTATTAACACAACCCAGTGTGACACAATAGAGCTTGCAGCCGCTAAAGCAGCCTAGCGTGACAAAAAATTTCTGAGAGAAGTTAATAGAAATCCTGCATGATAAAAGAATCCACAGAGCAAGAGAATCCTTTGTGACAATATTGTACTTTGAATATCATTCATAAAAATAAAACAAATAAGTCAATTGTAAGGTCCAGGATACCATAAAAATGAGTTTGGATAGAGACACTTAGAAGGAAAATTTGCTTTAAATCTGTGTAACCACCTTGAAGCTTCACACATTTACAGTTTTAATCTAGCACATTAGTGAGATTAGTACATGGGGTTTTTGCAATTAAACTGCATATTTTATCACTTCTTCTACTTTCATGCTATATAAACTTCCAGGAAATTACAGGCCTATAAATGTTGCCAGAGCCCTGCCACTGTGGGAGACAGAAGAACAGAGAGACAGAAGCAATGTGGGTAGCCGCTTCCTTTTTTCCCCTAATTGTGTCATTAGTCAATAAAACCAAACCTTCATAGAGGCAATTGTAGGATTAAGACGCATGCATACAGGGAAACTCAGAGCTCAGGTTCCTGCAGAGACCTCTGTACCTGTAGTCACAAATGCTTTCCAAAGAATGTCCAGAATGAGTCTCCTGTCTTACTGAAGAGGAAATGGAAAAGGAGACGGCAATGGTAGCATTGGCAGAGTTTCCCAATGGAGTACCTATTGGCTAAATCATCTCCTTTGATGTTAGGCTAGGTCACTATCTGAGGAAGGAGAACTTTCTGTTCCTCAGCCCTTATGCTTGCCAAGTGCATAGATGTTCTTCCACTTTCTGCCTATGTCCTCACATGGCTATTTCTTCCTCTCCTCCTGTGCTGACCATCAGTTTATCCAGGTATGTCTTATGTTATCACCTTTTACATTGCCTGTGAGTTTTCTGTCTTCCTCAGACATTCATTCCTAGTGTTCCCTTAGTTTAAATCTGAGGTGGACGTTTCTGTATTACAAAAGATGTGTTAGTATCAATGCTTGCAGTTCTTTTTAGGGTTTGAGAAAGCTATGCCTTGGTCATATCAACTGCAGCTCAGCTTTTCCTGCTTGGACTACAGAGCAGGTGAATGTGCTTGTTTCCCATTTTGCATCAGACTCCAATGTTTTGGAGGGTGCAGGAGTCCAGGCATGTCTCCAAGTCAGCCTTTTTCTAGTCATGAACTCTGAGTATTGCACTGGATCACACCTGTGTGTCCCCTGGAGAGAACAGCAACCCTGGAACTTGTTGACCATGTTGATCTGTGGGTCCTAAACTCCAGACACTGTGTCAGAGGTACCTTCCACCACATCCAAAGTGCTTTCAAGCATGTAAAGGAGGTTTGGGCAGTTCTACCAAGTCATATGCTGTAAAAAGACAGATAATGTTCTCGGCAGAAAGGGACACAAACAAGAAAAGGGCAGATGCCAGCATTTCTGGAGATTGAGGCACCTCTGTTGTAGGAAAACAAGTAAATAAGAGCTGAGCTTTAGGCAAGGTTTGAGTAGCTTTAGAGTCAGTCTGGAATCTGATCCACTCAATCCAGTACTGCTGATGCCTCTAGCATTGTAAACTCAGCTCCCTTAAATGTCACTTTGGAAGGTGAACAGATGGGAAGTGGAGCTAGAAATATATAATCATGTTAGACTACTTTTAAGAAATTCTTTTTTTTTAAAAAAAGTTCTTCCTTGCAAGCCCTTATCTACCCTGCATTCTCTTCCTTCCACTCTTTTAATACTAACAGAATTCTGATCTGGTGCACTTAAGCAGATCTTTGTCAATTCAAGCAAACAGCTGAAAGAAAGACCCAGCTCGATGAATGCTGGACATTTCACTGAGATAACGGGAACATTCCATCTGACTGAGCCTGGTGAAGCTCTCAGCATCCCTTCCTGAGTGCAGCTTTTGAGGGTGACCCAGTAGTAACCAGACTTCAGACGCGGTCATGTCTCTGACATGATCAGCAGCCTGGGGAGTGAGAAAGCACCAAGAACTGAAAGCAGAGCTTTCCTCAATGAATCAAAGAAGATTTGCTGAAGCATCTCCAAATAATGTGCAAAAATCTCTGTGCACTTGTGTACCTAGCCAGGAGGGAGCTTGCTTTTAAAACTCCTGGCAAAGCCATTGCATATAGATTATGAGCCTGCGGATTTTGGGAAATTATGGGCAGAATGTAAAGACTCTTGCTTCCTGACAGAGGCAATAACCAAATTCCTTCATCTTACCAACCTACATTTTCAAAACTGACAAGTGATTTGGGATGCTAATGCTTCAATAAACCCACAGCTATTTAGCCTAAAGAGAGCAGTTTCTCAAAGGCAAACCTGTTAAACACATTGCACAGGAGCTCCTCTGCTAACAGCAGTTGTGTCTCCTCCAGAGCTCCTTGCAGATCTGAGATCAGGCCCACCTGCTGCATTAGATGCCTACATGGTAGAGAGAGGGAAGGACTGGGAAAGTAGTGTTTAGTAATCAACACGTCATCGCTCAACGGTCACATCCTAGCTTTGACTTTGTACCATAGTTGCTCTGCTATAGCAAGATTTGCTATGCAAGTGCATGCCTATCACATGAGTCGAGTACCCATCAAGTTCTCATGCATACCAGACACATGCTCCCTTCTGCAAACAACAGAGCTGTGCAAAAGCCTTGGAAACAGGGAAAAACAAATGTCTCTGAGTTCGCACCCCTCCTGTGTAGCAGCCTGCATCAGAACTAGCATGCTGACTCTGCTAGGTGCAAAGAAAGGTAAAGATGCACCTGGTAGATGTAAAACCAACATCCTCAAATATTTTTTAGGTACTTAACTCTACTGCTTTGTCTGGGACAAGCTCAGTCTTATGTACCAGATGACAGTTAATGCTGCAAAGTCCTGCTTTGTATCTGGTGTCCTGAGCTGGCGCTGCTGTGGGACATCAGCAAATTACCAGTGGCGAAAGACTCTCTAGCTCTGCAGTGACACTTGTGATGTTTATTTCCCTTCTACTTTGCAACTACAGACTGGTGGACATGCCAAAGGATCTGCTGGGAATACAAACTTCCCACTGTCTGTTTGAATAGATAACACAAACCCTTCCACCCCATCACAGATTTATCCTCTTGTGATTCCCAAGCCCCCCCAGATCCTTCTATCTCATATTATTGGTGCTACCTGGGGAGAGAACTGGAGAGGGGAATAAATAAATAATGTAATTTGTATAGTCCAGTCTCATTTGCAGTTTGAATAGCACTCTTGTCTCCCACAAACCTACCTGTGTTCAGAAAACTTGGTTCTCTGGAGGGCTGGTTGTGGGGGAAGGTTGGGTGTTTCCCCCCCCCCCCCCCCCCCCCCCGATTTGTGTCTCCAGAGAAATGAGTAAAGCATTACAGATGAATGTGGCATAGAAGAAAGAACATATGCTGTACATGCGTTTAAATAGCATTTATCTTACTTTTCACTGACGTAGTGGTGAAATATGTTCTCTTTGCTTTCAAATTTTAGGGATGAACAGATGGTAGAAAGCTTAGTTTTGGGTATTATGTCCATCAAAATAACCTGTATTGCAAGTACCTCTTACTATAATTAGGGATTTTAGCTGCAGTAGAATCTGGACTCTAGGAAACATCCACTGCAGAAGTAGTATGCCAAAAAAAAAAAAAGACTGAATGTTGTCCTATGTGTGTTTTTTTTGTTTGGTTTTTTTTTTTGAAAAATATAGTTCTTCAATGGTGTGATAAGAAACGCACTCATCTTTTTGGCCCTGCTTTTACTATGGATGGAGTAAAGCCTGAAGAACCCAGTTTCTGATGTGACTCCTACCTCTCCCCATCCCCAAATGCTCTAGTGTACTTCCAAATGTATTCAGTCAGCACCGTAGGGACATACGAAAAGAGAAAAGGAAAGATTTGCTGAAGCTTCTTATTCAAAAAGAAAAGCCCAACAGGCCCAAGAGTGTCTCACCTATTTTATCACTGTTTGGATATTCCTAAAAATTCTGATATTCCCAAAGTAAAATAAATTTGGATGCATGTTCTGCCACAGCCATCCTGCTCTAAATAACATGTGTTGTACCAAACCAGTAGGAAGTGAGGGATTCTGGTGTTGTATAAAAAAATTGCAGTCAAATGCTGCAAAGTAAGCCTAATCCTTTGCTTAAAGTGCTGCAGAAAGGGAAAACTTGGCCCTGGAATTAAGTAAGCTTTTGGGGAGGAGGATCATGTAAAGTATATGTTTATACCGTATCCAGCATGATGGGAAACTCGTCTGATGTTTGCCTCTAGGAAGAAAATGCTTATGTACTGCCGTGTTTGTATAGACATGTGAATGATCTCATTATGGGTTTATATATAGACAGGCAAATTCTGAAACATTCAAAAGCTGTCTTGCACAATTTTAGAGGATTTTAGTTTTGCGTTTCTTTTTTTTGTCTGGTTTTTTTTTTTGGGCTAGTATTTTTTTGTTGTGGGTTTTGTTTGGGTTTTGGCTCTGATCTGCCTCTTCTGCTCCTCAGCACTTTTCCTGGTTCAGTGACTCAATTTCTCATCTCTTTGGTCGGTGTGTGTTTTGCATGAATTTAATACCTGGTCAGCATTATCCCAGCTTTGTGGAGAAGGGTCTCTTATGCTGCCATTTCATTCTCGCAGCTCAGATTCAGGTTAGTTAATTGCACAGAAGGGATCTTCTAGCAATGGGTTTAGAGACTTAAAATCCCAAGAGGGAAATGTATAATTCCAGCCACTTTGCTGGAAGGGTGCCCAACACAGCAGCAGCATTTAAAAAGTCGCCATTTGCCAGTAATAGCTGCAGAGTGGCAACAGTGGTTCGGTCTTTTCTCCTTATGCTTAGAATAACTGCCTCAAGGATGCTGAAAAATAATTATGGGAAACATACTTCAGACACATCCCTCATTTTTAGAGATGTCAATCATTTTAGTCCCAAAATTACAATGTACAATCAATGTCCTTCCCATTATTTTTCCTTCAGGATTGTTTACCTCAGAACTAAAAAAAAAAAATCATTAAAAAAAAAAAAGTGATGGATAGAGTTATCTGCATACAGAGAAGAAATCCAACCATATTTTATTTACCTACATAAATAATTCTTTTATTTAGTGTAGACTGTATCTCACATTTGGGCCCTGTCAGACTGAGATTGTTCTGATTTTATTTATCTACCTACACTGACAAGTGTATTTGTTTAAATTAAAACTGGGGGCTCAGAGACCCGTAAAATGTTTAAACATGAGCACAGTTACAAATTGTCTGGTGTGTATTTACCATGGCCCCCCGCTGCTTGATACGAAGTTACTTAATTGTGCTTGTTTGCATCATCTGTTCTATAATGCTAACAGCATTTTATTCATGTAGTAGGAGCCTATGTTTTTGCATAAAGAGGAAATTATTTTTTTTTTTCTGTGCTGGAGCAGGTTACAAATGCTGGGATTGATCATCCCCCCCCCCCCCCCCCCAAAAAGAAGGAAACAGTTGTTCAGCTTTTTTTATAATTAAATACTGAAAATATTTTTATAGGGATTTTCTTTTTTCTGAAAAACAACAGAGAATTTTGAAACAAAATGGAGAATTGTCAAACCTTATTACACAAAAGAAATAGTATCAGTTTTCATCCATTTTTTTCCTCCACTGTGGTTCTGACATTATGAATAGCTGTTTTAATCTAGGGTGCTGCCTCTTCATGGTGTTTTGGGTGGCTATAAATGATACTGCACCAGATTTAATCTCTTTTAAGGATAATACATTTAAGGGGGCGAGGGCAGGAACCACGTTTCAGGATTTAGCTTCTCTAAAGCTTCTCTTCATGGATCCCTGATTTGGTTTTAAATAAGCCTGGCCAAATGGCAAGGATACCAGCTTCTAGTGTTTCCCTGGGCCAGGAGATGTCATTAATTAGACGAAGGAGGAAATGTGTCTTTGTGCTTTGTATGATATACATAGGTATATACGACATTCGACAAATAATGTGGCTATTCTGCTATTCAGGTCATAAAATTCAGCGCAGTTTGGCTCAGGTTTGTCTGCATGCACTTGTGCCAGCAAAGGCTCTCACCAAGCACACCACCTCTTTTAAAAACATACAGGTCAAGCACGCTGTGGTGTATGTTCAAAGGATAGAAGGATAAAAGCTGAAGCTGTTTACAGAAATCTTTGGCAGTAAGACTCAAAATTCAGGGAAACTGTAATGTGCTTCCAAGTTCTAATCCCTATCCACACTAGATTTGCTAGTTTGGAGTGTGTGTAGCTAGGCTTGCGTTCGAGCAAATCCACACTCGCTCTGCGTGGAAAAAGAGTGTGCTTTGCATCATTTTGATAGAAGGACACGTTTACTAATTTAGATTCTTCCTTTGGAAAAATGTGGTGTAGGACGTAAACTTCAAAGGTAACACTGGGGAGAGTAAGAGCATAAGAACAGCCAAACCAAGAGCCCCATTGCTGGCTGGTCAGTCTCAGGCACAGGGACATGAGCCAGGCAGGGCACCTTCCCTCCTACAGTCTCCCACCTACAAGAAATCTCTATTAAAGCATCTCTCTGTGTTTAATAGCTTCTAAATTTGTTTTCTCCTTTATCAGACCTGTCTGCCTCTAGTTGTCTTAGCAAACAAGAGGAAGCTGATCCCAGGTGCGTTACCCCATCAAGCAGTCATGACACAGTCCAAACATGTCTTTATATCTCAGTATACACATGCAGATCTACACATGGCTGCAAAAGTCCTCTCACAAGTACCTGGAGATGTTTATCAGCTCCCAACTGATAGCCAGACCTCTGCTGCCTCCCACAATCCACCTCTCCCTCCCTCCCTTCTTTGCACTAGGGTGGCTGGGCAGTCACAGTCTTTATTCTGCAGCTCCTCTTAACTCCAGCTCCAGTATGACCTTTTGACCTGTAATTTTTGGAAGTGATTCAGTCTCTTTCCAGTCTCTGGAAGTTAAGGGTGGAGGTCACAGCTGTAAAGGGCTTTATAGCAAACACAGCTTTGTATAGTCTTTGTAACCACATTGCTCATTGTAGCAGAAATAGGTTGGGGCAAGAATTCAGATGTGAAAGCCACACAGCCTAAACTGCACGTATTTCCTTGTAGTTCACAAGGATCCAGTGTAAATCTACCTTACTCCACAGAAATTATACTTTTTCCCATTTTCTGAGAATAAAAGAACACTGGAAACAGGAGCTTTCACTACTGCCCATTAGTACAAGTGCATGCTGTGTTACCCCATTACTGTCACTCTGTCCAATCTTGGGGATAAGCAGAATTTTGTCCAAAAACTTCTGGACAGGTTTTGCAAGAAGCACAAGAGTTATTAGTTATCTCTGGATGAAATGGGGGATGCAATGAAAACATGCCTATCAAAAGTTCACGGGTGAAATGTATCCATCTAAGAGATGACACAAACACTTCCCTACTGGCAAACCAGTTTTTAAGCCTAAGCAAAGTAACATTGTTCCTTTAAAGAATTCTTATCACTTTCCTACCTTGAAACATCTTAAAAACTCTTCTCCTTAACAATTCCAACCGCAGAACTCTGACATGTCAAGGTTATCTATAATTTCTTCATTTCCTTTCAGAAGGGCTTCCTACCTACACACTACATCATGCATCTTTTATTACCACCTTAACGTATTTATAAAATATTGATAATTCATTCCAAATGGCTTTGCAAATGAAGCCATGTGGCATGGTATTCCCTTCAATTAGCAGCGTGTTCATCTGTTTACTGAAATGACCCCATATTCAGAAGCTGTTCCTGAAAATGAGCCCTTAAAATAAGGTTTTGCGTATTTTCAGTTCTTGTGCCGATTTTTGCCTCCAGTGATATTCAACACACACAGAGTAATTTTTTTTTTTTCATTCTATGAAGTTGCTCTCATATTACACTGCACTAACTGGGGACAGAATGGGGTTAGTGGAGCTACTCTGTGTTGGGTTTTTTTTTTTTTTTCTGCAGCAGCAGAGTGTAGGGTAGATTTAGCTGAGACTTGCATTGCTTTAACTGAGAGCAGCAGAGGGTTGCTCTGGATTTGTTCTGGAGAACTGAAGACGCAGTAAGATTCGTCTCCATTGACATCAGTAGAGCTGAGTTTTGAATTGAGCACCCAATGTGTAAATTAACACCTGGAATTAATTTAGCATCACACTTGCTAATGAGAAAATAGAAATGATAGTTTATAAAACAAAGAAACACATAATTCAGGGGAAAGAATAAGTGATGAGGGCTTGTTGAAAGACTCAGCTGCAACCTCCTTCATAAGGCAAGTTTGTTGTTAAATTTAATGGGCAACAGGTGCTGATTGGTAGAGTTATAAAATGAACTGTTAATTTGCTGTTCTAACAGTGGAGAAGCTAAATTATGCAAATTGCTTTTAAAACTAGTCTGTTCCCAGCACACAGTATTACAAGGTAACACAGCCCTTTCCACACCATTATTTTTAGGACTCTTCCCCATTGCCATCACTGGTAAATCTTAACGCTTTGAAGTGCTGCAAGGCTTTGATTCCCTCTGGTCTGCACACTCACCAATGCAGCTCTGTTAGGTGCCGCTGTGCTGTGTCAGCTCGGAAAGGGGCTCCCTTTTGTCACCTGTGTTTGAGCACCTACATGAGTGAGATTTTAAACTGACAGCCCAAAAGAGGCAGCGATGCTTGCTGCTTTCAGAATGACACGCAGGGAGAGAGATCGCGCTGGGAAAATGAGCGTGCACCTCAGCGAATATGCAGACTTCATTCATCTGCTTCACAGCTGCAACCACATCACTCAAAGACTAGACTGGGAAGGTGTCAGCATTTACACTTTATGAAGAATGAAATGTATCCTGCCAGATCTGGTGTTTCCAATGAAGCTATGAAAATGTCAGCCCCGGTAAGCTCAAAATTGAGCACCTGAGCAGATGAAACACACAGCCCATTACGATCAGCATACATGGGGCAACGGGTAGCATGTTTGCTGAGCGCCATATGATAAATGCACTGTGGATGCACAAAGAGCTGCCTCTCAGGATAATGCTGAAACACATTAGGTCTGATGTGTGAGTTGTCCTGGGCTTTTTGTGCCACAGACGTGGTGTTGGCACCAACCACAGTACTGCAAATTTAAAAAAAAAAATCTGTCCACTACGATATCAAATTTGCTCCCGCTCAGAGCGGGGATCAGTGGACCACATTTCTGTAGAGTTAGCCAGAGTTCATCCTGAGGCCATCTTCTGCTTTCATGGGGATGGTAAAGGTAGCATCCAGATCAACATCTTGAACTTTCTTAGTTGGTGCCCTGATAAGTATGTCATTTTTCACATTTATCTAGTGGCCAAGTCTATATAACAATTCCTCATCTTCCCAGGCCCCCTACCAGCTTCTGGGACACGCGTGGGCTCAAGAAACTTGTGTAGCAGGACTGTGGGAGCACTATCCGGCAGGGCTGGAGAGGGGACAGAGAGCAGGAACCTCGACATTCACTTTCGTAACCTGCATCATCCCCCGAAATGAATGAAACAGGTCTCACAGCCTGCACCCGCTGTCCCAGGGCTCTCTGCAGGCTCCCTTGTCACATTGTTGGGACTTCTTTTGGAACCATAGCACTTAGAGCTGTAATTTATTTTTTTGAAGAAATGTGAACTCCTGGATTCTTCAGGGAGAAACTATGTATACTACACTGACGGTAGTCTAGATTTTCTAGCTGTTTCAAACTGGAAGTCTTTGTAGGTTGGGGGATTGCAACATAGATGAAGACTTTTTCAATATCCATAAAAAATAACTTCCAATTGAGCAATATTTCTACCAAAATGGCTTTTTTTTCTTTTCAGTGAGTTAGAGTAATTTGTGCTGGTAGGTGAGCAGAATTCTGCATCTCATATTGACACTGAGGAGAGGTATAAAAGCTATTACACCCAGTGCCAATAGCTTCTGTTTTCTAATCAAAACAATGTCAAATAAGTAAGAGAATAGGAATGAAATAAGCCAGTCCTTTCCAACTTACCTATGTCTATAAACCAAGCAAGAAAGTGTGATGGCATTTCAGATATTTGGAGCAACCAGCTCTGAGGTCTTGCAAAACCCTGTGGTTTTCTTGTGTGTTGTTTGTTTGGGATTTTTTTTATTGCTATTATCATACTCACAACTGTTAAGTGAATCGCTGAGAAGGTTTCAGCTGAACATCCAGCAGAAACATGCCTAGGGCAAGAACAAGGTTTATTTATTTAACTTCAGAAACAAGGAAGGGAGGGGGGATCTCTCATACATGTCCATCTTCACCTAAGCATTGCTTGTCTGTTTATTTAGCCAACATCTGTTCCCTCAGCACATCTATGCCTGGCTCATCTGCCCCCGCAAGACCCTCTGCCCTCCTGCCTTGTGCACCTGGGAGCGAGGAGCTTCTGCCAAAATGCATCAGGCACTGCTGAGGGAGCAGCACACTTCACGTCTCCCTTGTGCAGGGAGAGGAGCTGCTCAGTTTGGAGGACAGCAATGGGCATGTGTACCCCTGCCCCTCTCCTCTGGCCCCTCAGCTCTGCTACAAAGAGCTGAGTGCTTGCAGCCCCCATCTTGACCCCTTGCTTTTGAAGGCACCCCCCACTGCCTTTGCAATCTCTTCGTGAATTGGGCATTCCTTCCCATCCCTGGTGGAAGGGTTTGTTTCCCGGACAGCACTGGCATTTCTGTTTGTGTTGGAGAGGGCAATCATGAAGGGGAAGGGAGGAAGCCCCAGACTGTGCTTCAGGAATACTTTAATTTAAGGGTTCCTAAACTTTTTTGGTTTTGCAGTCATAACCCAGTTCTGTGCTGTGTTGCGCATGTTGGGTAAAGACACGGGCAAACCCCCTCCTCATCTGCTTGTCCTTGTGCATGGAAATGAAAGCTCAGACCAGGGAAGAGATGTTGGGCTGTTCAGGCAGTGGCTTCTCCAGAGGAAACAGCACAGGAGATTTTTGTTATTGTTATTTTCTTTTCCATATCAGTTATGAAGGAGTTTGTGTATGCAGGGTCGTAGATGATTCATTTTGACTAGTTAAGATCAAAGCTCCTAGAGTGCAGCCATCCTTAGTAAAACTGCAGCTATCTCCATTGAGGCAAAGACTTTATATTGCTAAGAAACCATCTGTGAGAGTTGCAGGTACTTTACCAGTTACATCTGCAATGAGCTGATATCTATGCAGAAAGAACTGAAAATCTCAGCTTCTTTCCTCAGCCATGTCTTGGGCTCAGTGTGAGTCCACGGCAGCCCCTCAAGGGCTGCAAAATGATCTTGATTATCTCATGGCCAGGCCAAGAGCCTGTTCAGCATGCAGATCTCTCTCCTTGACATTATCCTTTACCAGGGATAAGGCTCGTGCAGGAGTTGACAGGAGCTCCCACGTTAGCACAGAGGAGATCAGCCATGTGTGCACCTGGCACAGTGCTGAAGGGGTTAACACCAAGCGCAGGAGGGATATAGCCCCCCAGGCCGCAGAGGGGTATTGGAGCACATGAAGGTGTGTCCCAGAGAAGTGTCCCACTACCTCCACACCATGCATGGAGGACCAGGTGTGATCCTGGCTCATAGTGTTCCGCAGCTCCTTTTCCCAACTGGATTTGAGACTGCTCTGCTCTCGTTCAGATTTGCTGCAGTCTCTTCTCCTTTTATTTTTGACCACCTTTTGTTCCCTAGTCCCTCCCTTCCCAGGGTAGGAGGCGGCACAGGTGGCTTTGGCTCCCCAGTGGCAATGGGAAGAGGGAAAGGGAGGTGAATCTGCTTGCCAGGAGGCTCCCTGTACAGAGCACTTCTCATTGCCCAGCTATCAGCATTGAAATCAACTTATTTCCCATACCGAGGGGTCAGACTCTCACACCTCATTTCTTTTCATTAGATCTTTGATTAAACACTTCCCTTTAAGTACACCTGCTGATATCAGTGTTTCCAAGTAGCAGGCTCAGTTTTAATATTCTGGCATCATCACTCTGAGAAGCACCTTATATCTTGTAGCTTCATTAGGTTCATCTAGATTTCTCAAAGAGAAAGAGACCTCTTAACATGGGTAGAGGACACCAGAGTTCAGCCATCAGCAACAGGCCTGAACTGGGATACCCCAGACTTTCTGGAAACATGATATGTACATTGACATTTCATTGATTATTAAATACAGAAATGTTTTTTTAAATAAACATATCGTTACCCTGTTATATTTTATATGTTGGTATATTACTATAGTAACAGTATTATGTCTGTTCTATTTTAAATTAACCTAGGACAAGAGGAAATGGCCTCGAGTTGTGCCAGAGGAGGTTTAGATTGGATATTAGGAAAAATTTCTTCACTGAAACAGGCTGCCCAGGGAAGTGATTTGAGTCCCCATCCCTGGAGGTATTTAAAAGATGGGTAGATGTGGTGCTTAGGGACATGGTTTAGTGGTGGGCTTGGCAGTGCTGGGTTAACGGTTGGACTTGATGATCTTAAAGGTCTTTTCCAACCTAAACAATTCTATGATTCTGTGATGTATGTATGAAATAGAGGGAAGATAGATGCTAATTGGGGAATTTATTCTCAACAAAACCAGAGCTGGCTATCCCATGCAAGGAAGACAGTGCTACCAGTAAGGCAGGCTGGGTGGTGCAGACTCTACCCTGCTCCACTGCTGAGTGATCAGGGACGCGGCGCCTGGAGCTGTTCAAAGTGCTTTTTGTGGTCCCTAAAACAAAGCTATCCACCAACCACATCATCGCCAAGGGGATTATAAGCAATTTGGACTGTTTATTGTTCAAAGGTGATGAACTTTGCTGTAAGAGAAAAAGGACTGCGTTTAGCTGCTTAAATTAGGAGCCAGGAGTCCTCCTCTACTATGTTCCTCACTCTCTTGACCTTAGACCCTCTGCAGGTATTTAGGCATGCCCCTCATTCAGTGGGACACAGTAGATATAATGGCTCTTACCTTTGCCCTGTCCCCAGTGGTGAGTGGGACCAGACAGGGAGTCAGGGACACGTCTTTGAGCGGTACCAATGCCACAGCATGCTCCACTAAAAAGCAAACCACTCTCCTCCTGCACTGCAAATATTTGCCTCCTGCATGACACAGGGACAATCCTGAGCACTAGAGAGCATCTGTGGCAGCAGTGAAAAGACATTAATGAATCTCTGCTGATAAGCACTATTTACTTGTTTTGCCTGACCTCCAACTGATAAACCAGAAGCACGAAATGGCACATGCTGACAAGTCTTGCTGCTCTGCTCTGCTCGAAGAGAGCATTTTTCCTCCACTCAGGTGTATTTGCGTGTTTTTCCTCCCCTAGTTTAGTTCCATGTCACTAAAAACAGTTTACACAGCAGTGGTGAAATGAGTTTGTGCTGTCTCACTGCCTGCCCTGGCTCTGTCTCAGGGTGATATTTCCTCTTCCCTTGCAGTGTCCTTGCTTTTGATGGTCTTTGCATACGCGGATTAAGCTGTGAAGGAGTTGGAGGATGCTACCTGCTTTTTTTTTTTTTTTTATCAAATCCTAGATTAGCCAGAACTGGAGATGAAAGATCAGCCCAAGTGAACTTGATTAGCGGGTGCTCAGGAGATCTGAATTTCACATACAGTGTTATGCAGTCACTTGGACTATAATCCCAGCGCAGTGCTTAATGATATAAACAGTGCTAATAACTGTGGGTCACCTGTCTGGGGAAGACAGATAAGGAATTGAAAATTATGCACATTACCATAGGTGATCTACTACCAAATACTGTTGAGTAGAGACCTCGATTTTTTTATTTTTTTTCCCCTTATGTTCTTGCCCTGATTGCACAGCAAATAAATTGGAAATTCAGAATTAAAAGGTCTGCTAATTCAAATTGATCTGCAGCCTCTAGCACCCTGTTCCCCACAGAAGGTGTAAATGGATCCTGGTATCCACCCTACAACAGCAAATCTTAAGTCTTCTCTGCTGCATTATCAGAAATAGGGGAGAAAAGGCTATTTTCAATGGCACCAGGAAAAAGAAAAGTTTGCAGAGGGAGCAGGTGATGTTCTGCTTTGTTGTATCATACAATTATTTGCTAGCAGTTAATATCCACAGTCCTATTTCTGTCCTTACGAACCAAACAGTAGCTTCAGCTTGAAAGTCATGCTTCACTTTCAGGACAAAATGGCCTGAAAGGCCATTCTGGCCTTTGGAGGGAGCTGGACCTGCCACAACCATTACTGTCAAGCAATGGGGAGAGGCGCAAGACAGGGCAACAAACGGCCCCTCCCATCACTTTTTAGACTAAGGATTGGCAGGGGTGCACAGCATAGTGGAGGATGATTTATTTAAAATCTGACCTGGTAAGAAAATCAGTCCCAGCACCCTAGGGTGAGTTTCGTGGATGTATCTCTGGCCTCTTTCCTATGAGAAGATAGGGAATAACAAATAAATAAAATAGAGGGAATAAATTAACATATTTAAATGCCCAGGTTCAGAACTGATCAGCCTCTGCGATGCCACAGGCAGGATGCCAGCTTTGGGGCAATGCCACAGGCTATCTGGGCTCATGGGACAGTCCCTCCTGTATAGCCACACAACAACTTGCAGGAGATCTCATATGGGAAAGCCCAGGTCATAGCAGCCCAGCCTTGGAATACGCAGACCTCATTAGAGATGGTTTTGGTTTTGGTTTTTTTTATTATTCTTCCTCCTTACATGGATGTAAATTGCATTGGGCCAGGTAGAGTCATCTGCCACCTCTTAAGTGAGCCTAGGTCCTGCAGGGTGAGATTGGGATGGCATGGATTATTTTTGGGTACAACTTCTGAGCCCACGTTACAGCTGCCACCCACCAGGCTGGAAACTGCAGGTGAAAAGTGCCCTTTGAGCAAAGTGAAAATAAAGAGAAAGCAGTGCTGTTACTGTAGATTACATTTCTCTCTGCTGCTAGCCATGTGACAGACAGACTGTGTTTCTCTATTTGTACCTGGAATGCTCCAATTTCTCCCGATAGTCTTAAAACCTTATTTTTAAATCTTTCTTTTGACACTTACACAGTGTGACTTGATTTGATAAATAAAACCTTCTGGTGCTGTTGTTCAGGTCTGAGATTAAACACTTGATGCTCTACATAAGGAAATGCTTTTGATGGGTGAATTTAATAGCTATTTGTTACTAGCAGGACTAAGTTAATTGCAGATGGTTCAATTCACAGGTGAATTGTGGTAGGACCACATAGCCAAGCCTGTGAACACAAGAAGACCCCTTGCTTTGAATTGTCTCTGCTGAATATCACGTTTCATGCTGTTCATGATAATTTGGTGGCATTTTATTTATAAGAACAGAAGAAGGAAAGTTACTTTTCCAGTAACTCAGAAACGACACAAACTAATTTTTAAAATTTACTGTGGAAGATATTTTTTTATTGCTCTGGAGCAATGAGAGCCATATCTGAGTCATCCTTCTCGCTGATTATGTCTAGTTCGTGAATAATACTGCAGTCTACTGTACAAATTTTACATCTCAAAGCTCTTAATACTTATATCTCAAAGTATTTAAGGCACGCTGGCTGGTATAGTTATCTCCTCATGGCAGATGCGGAAACTGAGGCATCAGAGGAGTGGTGTGTGCAGCAACACCCAGTGGATCTGCAGCAGAGTGAGGGCAGAAATGCAGGATTGGACCGCTTCCCATTTCAGCTTGCTCTTGAGTTTTTTGCTTTATTCATGATGATGTTAATTATTTGCATGGCAGTAGCCATTAGAGGCCCAGAAATGGACCCATCTCACTGGGTCCTTCATGTAGTCCTGCCTGGGCACAGTCTGTGTCCCAAGAGGCTTCTGATGCTGTAGGAAAGGTAGATAAGGGAAGGCAGAGAATGACTTACTCAAGTTTTGTCTCTTGAGAGCTGGGTATATGGTCCTGTGTTCTTATATCCTGCAACAGCAATCAAGCTAATAGACCATATATTACAGCTCTTGGCCTTCTTGTTTAATGTAAGAATAGTGGGTTTAATTTAACTTTATTTTATTATGTGAATCTAATGTTATGTTTTCAACTGTTCATTTACTAAATTCCTATGCATTATGGCTTGTGTTGTCCTTTGTATACTGACTCTGCAGTCAGTTTCCATGCAAGATCCGACCTGTAACTGAGAGACTAGTTGGAGAAGTAGAAATTATCCATACCCCAGTAATGCAGAAACACACATGTATATGCAACCCCATTTAAACTTAGTCTGGGAAGGTTAAATGCTATGCAGTCTGTATCACTGACATACAGTAAATTCCTTTGCAGAAGTATGAGCTCGTCTGATCCTGTGAAAAAATGTAGCAGCAACAAAAACATGACACACAAAGGTCAAGGCAACATTGACCCATGAGAACTATCTGCTACAGTCAGCTCTCTCCTTATGCCAGTTTTGATGAAGACATGTCATATTTTTGAATATACATACATATGCATACTTAAATATCTATATAGTTTTAAGGCTTTATTTGTTACTTATTGTAGTTGTCGCTTTTGGTGTATGTTGGTGATACAAATCTTTAAATCCCTACATGTTTGGAGTCTAAGTACTTCATATAGTGAATCTCACCCTACATACGATCAGTTTGATGTAACTGCACTGATGCAGGTCATCTAATTTCTTAAATCAACTTTGAAAGTGGGTAAACTCAGGATAAGAGGAGAGAGGTGATCCATCCCCTATCACGTGAAAAAAAGGAATAGCTGATTGTGCAGTGGATCCAGGGGTCCTAACTCTTGTTTTGCTTTCGACCGTTTTGCATCCCACCTTTGCTAAGTTCCACTGTGAACTTCGAAGAGTTTCACTTTCATATTGATTTTCCGGGTCTCAGTCCCCTAGTTTTAAAACTACTGAAGTGGTAAAATACCTCATGGCATTAAGGACAAACAAACTCTGCTGTTGTCATGAATGCTATTGATCAAAGATCACTTAAACTAACAACATTACACCATGTCGCCCCTGTTAACCAATTTGCTTAAACTGTCCATGTGCACCTGCACCAGTTCCTCTGTTTGCCAAGACAGGGCAGGATAATACTTATGGAAATTCCCACGATATAAGTAATATGGGATGATTATAACCGTATAGATCTTGGCAAAAGGTGTTGCTTAAGAAAGCTCATACTCAGTCAATTCCTGGAGATGTTCAACACAAATAATAGCTTACAGTATGCAATCGGCTTCCTGGCCTCTTGCCTGAACCCTTCATGGTTTCTGTTCTGCTCACGGACTTCTGCATTTATAAGCACTTTCTTTTATCTAACCCTGAGAGTCCATCATGTTTTATTTACCCTTCTTTTAGCTCTACCTATACATTTCCAGCTAGACAAAAATCAATAAGCGTGTTGCTAATTTTATCTGGAAAAAAAGAAAATTTACTAGAGAATTAAACGCAGTTGGTTTTGAAGGCTGGTTTCTGAGGGTTTCTTTTTGTCTGGGGTGGGGGGAGGGTTTAGTTATCCAAACTCACTTGCTTCTTTTTTTTCTTGGTAATCAATGATTGGCACAAGCATGGATTTTAAACATCTATGTACTTAATTGTGCTACAGAGCCAACATTTTTGCAACTGTTTTGATTTGTACCTACCTTTTATAACAGATGCAAAATTAAAAGATAGCTTGATTTTCTAGAGCAATTTGTCAATGGAGCCCTGGAAAAGGCAGGCGATTCCTAGGCTGGCCTTAGGGAAGTTTCAGAGGGCCTAATCACAGCCTCTAATGGGGAAAAAACCCCAAGGTCTTGATACTAGGACACCACTTTGGACCGGGGACCACTTGACTGTACTCTTAACACTGCTCCAAATGCTCGGAGGTGTTGGTAGATTGCAGCCATACTCTGTGCCTCTATTTCCCCATATGTAATGGCAGGGGTTTCTTATATTGACCCCATTTGCCAAACAATGAGAAGATCCGAGTATTGCTGTGCTTATGTCTCAGCCTTTCCTTTCAGCATACTTTCTACGTTTTCTTTACTCTTGTTTGTCTAGATCTGTGACATGCTATATTTCAAAAAAGATATGTAGATTTATTTTCCTTGTCTGTGTACCTAGAGAATAGCGAATGAACATGCAGCATAAATTTAAAAAATAAGTAAGTAAATTAAATAAATATTCCAGTGTAATCAGTCTGCCAGCAGAATCTTTCAAAAGCACAAAAAATATTCAGGGGAGAAATAACTCTCAGTCCATTTATTTGATTCACTTCTAAGAAAAAGGAAAAAAAAAATCGTTTGCTCTTAATTCTGGATGGAAATGTGCTTTGGACCAGATCCTGAAAGATGCTGAGCTCTGAATGTTAGCCTTTGAACACCTTCTGCAATGCAATAAGCACCTTCATCCTCTAGTGAATTCAGTGGGAACTGAGCATCCTCAGCACTTCGCAGGATTGTGCCTTTTGTCAGGAGACTATCAGCGGGGCTTGGGTGCTTATTTGGAAAGAGATACTTCATGTGCTGGCATGATAATAACTAGATCTAGGAGTATCCCCCTGGAAGTAGGTACTTGCTTTAGATCTCATAGACATTGTCTTAATTGTACACTAAATCAGCACTAGATAGGAGACAGTTCAGCCACAGGCAGCAGAGCAGACTGCACTGGTCTCTGGTGATACTATGTATTATCAACCCCAACCAAATGCTTTCTAAATAAGGTTCATGTTTTGTTCCATAAACTCTGCTGGGTTGTTACTCAGAGTGATCTGTTAATGCATCTCTGAGCTAGATTTCCTTTATTTCCTTTCTTCCCTTTTTTTTTTTTTTTCTTTGGTGGATAATAATCAACTTGGAGAGGGTTTTTAAAAGGAGAAAAGGTTATTTCATTGACATCAATTTTTGCATTAAATGTGCACTTGGCCAAATGCCAAAATATTAAATATCTTTGCCATCTGCCCCAGCTGAATACAATTTAAGATTTATTGATTTTCGTTATTTTATTTTTTTTAATTTTAGCTTGAGACAAGGTTAAGACTTAAAAAAAAAAAAAAAAAGTATCTCTTTTCCTCCAATAGCATCATAATCTTTGGCTAAGACCAAACTGCCTAGTGACGTGCAGCTGGTGCCAACTGTCTGGAGTCATAAATGATCTCTTTGGAAATGCTTCCTCCCCTGGAAGCCTGTGACTGTACACAATGATTATGTCTGTATGTGTCAAGAAGAGAGGTTGTGTGGGGAGGTTGCTCCTTTCAGTTATGGGGAGACCTCATTAGAGAGGTTCATTAATGTGCCAGGGATTGCAGTCTGTGCTGTTTTCAAACAGATCTAGGGCTTTCCAGTCACTCTCTTCCTCCAAGGACAGCACCAGGGAGGCAATTCAGGAGCACAAGAAGATATTAGTGGAGATGCTCTGCTGAATGTCAGCTCTTTGGAGGAAGAACTGAGCTTTTTTGTGTGTAGCACACCACAAACCGTGTTCTTGGGCAATGACAGGGATCTCTGGGCAGGAGCCCAACAGTGCGAATAACAAATGCTTAGGTAGTTGCTTAAAAGCTTCCTTCCGAGTGGTGTAGCGGAAGAGGAAGGTGGCATTTTTTAATGCTGAACCACGGGGCTGACGGCCAGGCTTGCATCCCATGGCTGCAAACCTGTGCTATGTAACTTAGCGTTAGTGGTTAGACTCTGCCACTTCTCTTCATCGCCTTTTCAGCAAATCCTTACCAAAGGACACAGAGAGACAAAAAATCTTCTTAAGCCACTGTAGTGATCGAGGTTCAGTCAAGGGCCAGTCCCTCTCATTTTATTCTATCTTGCTATCTGTTTTAATGACCTCCTGCTTTAGCAAGTTCTGCAGCTTGAGTTCAGCCACAGAAATTAATGGGAGCATTCAGAGGAGTTTGATTAGCTCCAGTTTTATTTACATAACCTTGAGCATCACCTAAGGAAAATGCTAGGTATGTTTGCAAGCAGTTATTTGTATGGTATCCACTCCCCTTCCCATCTCCGTAATGTAACATGATTTGCTTCCATGGGGACTCGTGTTATTCAGCTAAAGTGCGCTTCCAGGAGTCCAACTAATGCCGATGGTGCTATGCTATGGTGTGTCATGTTCTTGTACCGTTTCATTATTGTTTTAACCTTATTATGTTATGAGAATCTTTGTGTGGTTTAGTGCACTGGATAAGTGGTGCAGGTCACTAATGTACCTCTAATCTGGTAATAGATAATTAATAATGATTATAGCTTCGCCATATGATCCCACTTCCCTTTGTGAACACTCCAAGTCACTTTATACCCTATTGCCAACTATCTGTTTAGAGGCTGCGCTGTAAACGATACCTTTCCCACATCACCCACCAAAGAAGCATTACACCCCACTGACCTTCACTTCCACCAATTGTATGATGTGTCCATGGGTCCGTCATGAGGACTGCACGGGCCTAACGTGGTCTGTGCTGGTGTTCTCAAAGGGAAGTAGTTAGACTAATCTACAGTTTATCATTTCTTGAAGCATATGCCGTTCAGATTGTGTGAACAGAAAGGGCCAGCTTGCCGGCTTTGTAAATGAAGTCAGATGCTTGTTTGCAGTAGCATCCCTCTTTTGACTTCAACTGAGCTGCGCTAGTGTGCGTACACTGATCTAGCTCTGATGACTGTTCCTCCACCAGGCTGAAACCAGCAGCCTGCAGGAATGGCTGTTTCCCACATATTTGGAAATTCAGTAAGGTCATTTGCAGCATAGATTCTTGCACAAGGGCAAGTAAGATTTTCCCATCAGCGTAAATGTGTGTAGCACCAATACTAACAAACTTATCAAGCTGTGCATTGATAACCCAATCCCCTGTGGCAAGAAACACATGGCACAGTTTTCCTGGACAGAACTGAGCCATGTTTGTTTTTCACCATTACTGCAACAGGAGGATTTCTGTAAAAAATATTTTCGATTTTCTTTTTTTTTTTTTTTTCTCACAAAACATTTCCCTAGGCACAAATTAAAAATAACTGCAGTGTTCTCTGATTGTTAGGAGAACTCTGAGCTGGAGCTTTATAACTAAGATGAGTCTTTACCATAAATCAGAGGAGCCCAGCCTTTATTGCAAGGCGAGCCATTCGCTTCTGGACAGAGTCAGAAAAGGGCAATTTCTCCCTGAAAACAGCATATATGCTGCCTGCCCAGCTCTCCTAGAGAGCTTTAGATTTACTGAGCATGCAGAGCATATTAACTCTACTCTTGCATGTATATCCAGCAGGCATGCAGCTCTTCACTCAGGAGAATCCCTGCGAAGGGGCATGGCTGGAAGCAGGCTGCCATCACTGCAGGATTTTGTGCCTAGCTAGGGGAGCCAAGCTGCATGCCTTGCCTCATGCATGGCCTCAGGAGCAGTGCTGCTTGCCACCTCCCCCAAAGGCTCCTGGTCTGGCTGGTGGTGGGCAAACATTAGCAGCCTAGTAGAGAAGGTGCTGGTGACCCTCTAGGAAAGAAGGGAATGAACTCAAGGCCAGGTGAGGTGTCCTGGCAGGTTGCTGTCCTTCTTGTCCATCACCATATTTGTGCTAGTCACAGGTGCAGTGAGAACAAAAGGACTGGGGACAATGTACCACGAAGCTGCATCAGCAGAGCAGTTTGTCCACCCCACAAGCTACACAGGTGCCATCGGGATCATCTCCCTGACCCACGCAGCCAGGCATCCACCAGTGAAGGATCGGGACATATGAAACCTCTATCCCTGGCTTTCAGGTTTTTAGCCCCAAATGCCTCTAGTAGATGCAGAAAAAGCAACAGTCCTGCAGCCTCCCAAAGCTCTATCCATCCAGTGATGATGCTGTATTTCTCTTTTGCAATCATGGAAAGAGACACATCCTTACTGCTTTATTTATAAATTCCAAAATGAAGATAATGCTAATTTTAAGTGTCCACCAGAATTTCTTTGGACCAAGTGCTGAGATACTGTGGATTGCATTTTATGTGTTAGTGTTCAGACAGCCTATTGCCAAGTTAGTCAGTCCTTAAATAACAAATGGTCAGTGTCGCTATGAAGAATTCTTCACCTGCCCAACAGACAGGAGTAACCCATACAGTAACCAGTACAGGCTATCCCTCTGCTTGTTGTCACAGGAGAGACTGGTTTTAAGGCCTTTTTTCTCTGGTCTTTGTAATCCTGGGCTTTTCAACTTAGGACACTACGCTAAGCTAATATTTTGGTGTGGAAAGGGCTTTTGAACACTGGAATAGGGCCACCTATCAAGCTTTCAAGTTCTGGACTTTTCAGCACCAAGTCCATATGTTTAGTTTATCACATGGGGTTTAGCCTCTGCACCTAAAAAAAAAAAAAAAATTGATATTTTGTATTGATTTCAACCATAAAGTAAATACAGCAGGCCAGATTCTCTGCTGGTTTATACCTCCTCAATGCAATCTTCTGGAGATCCAATAGGATTGCTTGGGATGCCACTCAGGCTAGAATATGGCCCTTTAATATTTGTACAAAATAAAAAAGAAAAAAAAAAACTTTTCATTATTTAATATCTATTCTGGAGTTTGCTTTTCCAAATGTGCAAATACAAATCAATAAATGCTCTTTACAGATGTTCTGAGATGTCTCTGAGTCAGAAAATCCACGGGCTCCCTGAAGAGGGAAAACTGCCTCCATCTTTGGCAGCAACCATAGAAAGGCAGAGGGGGAACAACAATTCTTTATTCTCCTTTCTGCTTGCAAGCATTGTCTATAAAGCATCAGCAGGAAATTCTAGGGAGATTTTGTAAAGTAATCCAACGTGGATAGGTCCATTTAGTTTTGATAGAAAGTCTGTAGGAAATGTTCTAGGAAAATCCGTTGAGATTTCTGAGGGTAATGTATCACAGCAAATGGCCTTTTTAAAGTTTAGCAGAAAGGCAAGAGGCAAGAGAGCATGTATTCCTTATGTTACAAATGAGGCTGGGGTCATAAGTGTTTACAAATCAGCCCTTTATTAAAATCCTCTTTAATAGGGCTTTCCTTAGCACAGCTCCTGTTGAGATTAACAGGCCTGGACATGAGAGGCAGCGATGACAGCAGCCCATTAACTTACTGCTTATGTGACTCTCGTTGAGTCTGGAGAGACCAACTTCCACTGGCAGTAACGAGCCAAGCAAGAGGGCTTCTTCCCTAATACCGCTCTAATGTATTGGTAACCACATTGATCCCATCTTGGCTCACATTATAATATACTGTTATTAAAAGCTCTAATTTGAAACATCAAGATATAGTCAAGGATGTGAGGGCCAGGCTGTGGATTCTCACCATTGGCTCCCACTGAGCGTGTCTAGATGTCACACAGATTGTGTCTTCAGAAAGTACAGGCTTTGCCTCGGGTCCCAGCTCTTACCAAGCTGCAGACTTTTTTTTTTTTTTTTTTTTTTTTTCTTCCCCCCCTCCCCCTGGAGATCTGAGACCAAGGTCTTTGGTAGTGGTGCATCCCTGCTGGCAGAGCACACTGCCATTGACTCTGTTTTTTCTGCATGAGCTGAGTGGTAGTAGGTAGTTCCTGAGACCCGGACTTTTTCACCTGCAGAAGGAGGTAATTTAGCCCCCAATTCATGCTTTTATTCCAGAAGAGCACCAGGGAAGGTGACCCAGTCAGCAGAGTATTCAAGAGACCTGGGTTCACTCCCCATATGTCCTCCTGGATGATATTGTTCAAGGCACATCATCTTGCCATGCCCCACTTGTGAAACTCAATGACACTGACCTTGCAGGAAAAGTGCTGTGAGAGCTGGTTGCTGGCAGTACCCAAGACCTAGCAGGTTTTTCATGTTTGTGATCATTTAAACCATGTCAACCTAGTAGCTGTCAACTAGGGAGCATGGGAGGCACCAGCTGCTGTCAGCATGACTATAGATTGGCATTCAGTGAATGAAGAGGCCACTCATGTTGGCATAATCCAACTCTTATATACCCTCACGCTCACCCTCATTTATCAGCCTATAAATTATTCCGTGCTCTGGTATCTTTGCATTTGGCTCATCAATACTTTGGACAAGATAAGTGTCTCATGAGGTATAAAAATACACAAAAGCTGCTCACTGTCCGTATTTGCATTTACACTCATGTCTTTTGGACATATATTTGTACAACTCCTACTGCCCATCAGTTCATGTTTTGCTGAGTGGGTGTGTAGGGTCTAAGGCAGGTATCATCTTCAAACTCCCCCTGCACCACACCAGTACCTGGCCCCATGTATCCAACCACTCAGCTCAGCTGTGGAGTAAGGTGGTGCAGTTCCCATTGAAGCCAATGGCAGATAGCCGCTCTGTGCCCAGGGATGAATTTGGCCCATTATTTACAAATAATTTAAACCAATTCTGTAAATGTTTGTGTGCCCGAAGGTCTAGGGATGATTTACAGCTCTCTCAAATTGTGTAGACCCTTGATCCAGCAGTGTCATTCACAGTAATGGGATGTCTCAGCTGTCCAAACAGAGACATGTTTTAAATGTTAAAAATGTTCCATGATCGATTTTTTTCTGTTTATAGTAAATGCCTTGATTAGATTCTCTTGTAGGTGCTTCAAAGGCAGACTTCCAGTCACAGTCTTCCCATATTATGAAATCTAGTTCGTTCTTTGCTCTATTTCTTATTTTTCCTTCCCTTAAATTAATTTAGTGCTTGAGAAAGGTGACTGATTGATGGCCCTGAGGACTGAGGCTTTCTGAAGCAGCATCTAGGAACACTGTTCTGCTGCCTGACCTCCAGGCAAAGGGGTGATCTCTGAAGGCAGAGGGGCACGTGAGACATCCATCCCTTTGGGGCATAAGGGGTACCCAAGCCTGCCACATTCTGGCCGCCACGTTAAGGTGTTTAGCTTTATGCCTTAATAAAAGGCAGTCAAATGTCATCTCTGTTTTACATAAAGAGAACTGAGACTGTGAGGAACCAGGTGATTTGCTGGAGCTGGGAGAAATTGCAAAGCAAAGGTGGGAATGGACAAAATATGTCCCAGTTGGGTACTTTAATCTCAGTTTATTCCTTCCTCAGCTGCATTTCTATTAAAAAGAAATGCAAGACGGGTTAAGGTATCCTCGTGAAGTCTGCTCTGAACTGGATTGAGACCATCAATTTATTTCACATCCATCACTAACCAGCCATTAAACGCAATGGCTTTCATTCTCCCTATTGACCTGGTCTGTAATCAGACCAGAGACCTTGAAATGCGAACAATGCTCTATCCTATTAACAGACCCCTGAGCCATCCAATCCCCCTGATAATCGTGTCCTTTTTTCTTTCTTTTTTTTTTTTTTAATTTTTAATGGAAATAGCTCTTCTTTAATCCATATCTCTCTATTGATCAAGAGATCAAGTCTACTTGATGTGCACTGTGTAAGGTAGTATGATGCTAAGAACAGCTTGTGACTTAGTATGAAAGGTTCAGTCTAACTTTCACTAATGAACCTCCCTTTTTTAATATTAGTTAATTTGCAACTTTCCCTTCTGAATTTTACCTCTGTTCCCCCTCTTTAGTCAAGATTATCAGCCTTCCTTCCCCACCTCACAAACTCACTGGCATATGCGGATATTTCATCTACAATGCCATAATGTCATAGGAGTTAAAACAAATAACATGAGCCCACTATTTCTCCTGAGAATATTTGAGATATGTATAGCACACAGTGGCAGAACAGAGCCTCACAGACAGAAAGAAAATTTCAATCCTTTTTTATTCTCCAGATTTGGATGGTTAATTGGTAGCAAGATAAAATTTCTCCCAGAACCATGTAATATAGGAGAGGGGGAACGGTCTTATCGGAAGACTCTCTTGTATTCATTTGACTTAGAGTCAAGGGGGTTAGAGGACCTGTGTTAGGCTCAGAGAAGATTATTTCACACCAGACATCAGATCACATGGAGAGCTCACAACACTTTACTCTGCCCCATTTTCCTTTCGTGGACACCAGTTTGCATATCAGTCTGCCAATACCATATTGATCTAGGCCCTCCATAAGAGGAGGCCCAGGCCTTTTCACTGGCCAATGTGTTAATACTACATTTTTGATCATCACTGTAACGTATTGTGCAGCTTCTTTCCAGTAAAGTTCAGCTCAGAGATACCTATCACAGCTGTCCTGCAGAATTGCCAGTTTTCTCTATTAGACAAGAGATGTTATCCTGGTCGAGCTCTGGGGTTTCCTGCCCCATTAGGGGATCAGGTTGTTTCTACCCACATCTCTGATTGTAGAAATTGCTCTACTTCTCTACTAAATGCTGGCTAGCGTCCTTTCCTACCCTTAAAAATAAATACATCACTGATCCTCATTATTTAATTTCCAAGGACTATACATCGATTGTTGAATAAAGCTGTCAAGAGTGAATTAACAACTCATCTCTACTGTTACAAACCTACAAATTAAGTTGAAAGGGGCCTTAGCTTTTGGATAGCATTCCAGTATCAACTGTCTTCCAAAGCAAACCTCTCTGTACCATCACAACCAGTGATGTCTGCACCATTCCTGTTTTGTTTGGATCATGTCTAACCCCAATTTGTGCTGAAACAGAGCCAGGCAAGAGCCATTCTGGATATCTGTAATTCTTTGGGCACACTGATGGACAGACCCAGATGGTAATTTCACGCGTGGAGAAGGGTTAGGAAGCACGTAAGCCCTAGTCAGCTAGGTGCAAATCTTTTAAGAGCCTAGGCTGGTTATAAAGGAGAACACAGTTAATGTAAGAACTAATTCAGGGTCATGACAAAGCAGAAGGAAGTTACTGTGCATGTTTGAGTTCATTTGTGCACGTGCCTGGAAGAAGCACTGCTTATATTCTGTAATTTCTCTTCACAATATTTTGGATACTGCACTTTAAACCTGTTAAGTGTGAGAAGCAGTTATATGTGGTAGCTAAATCAAGAAATTAACTCCTATTGCACAACCTCCTTCCATTAATTTATTTATTTAGTGAATTTGGGGCTAATGAAAGGTCATGAGTTGGCTACTCCTTATTTTAAGGAACTTCAATCAAGCAAGGATACGCAGCACAGTTTCTCCTTTGATACTTGCTGACATTTGTGATTTTGTGCTGTCCTGGGCTAGCAATGTTTCAGAAACAATTCGCTCCACTTTTTCTTGGGACTTGGTTTCCTTATTGCAACTAGCCACAGGGGAAACAACTATGGCTATGGTTTCTTTGACAAGGATAATGGAGACCTCAGAAACCAAGAGAGAGAAGCATTAACTCACTGCTGTCTGGAACCATACTGCAATCTCCTATCTGGTAATGATCTCTCTACATCTCGTTGCCATGTCAGACCTTTGTTAATTTGTTCTATGATGTTTCTCTCTGTGCTTCTCCCCAGCATGCATCTTCTCTCCTTGTTTCATTTGCTAAACATCATCATGACTATATTTCATTTATAGACCTCACAGTGTGGCATTATACATGCCAGCATCACCAGCACTGTTTTTACAGATGGGGAAAGAGAAAGGCAAAATTATACTAAAGCTACACAGTGCCACTCAGCAAGGTCATAGGAAATGCAGAAGTAGAAATAGGTCTTTGGTTCACTATGACCAGGTGGAGGTGAGATGAAGCAAATGCATTTTGACCAGAGTAAAATCAGAAGGGGTAGGTGGATTTCCCTGCAGGAGCTAACAGCTGGGGTTCACCTGTATCTTTCCCCAGTAGTCAAGCCACATATTGGTTGAGCCGGAATATCAAGTCACATTATAACTCAATTGCACTTGCAGTCATTCACTGCCAATTTTTTTCAAGCCTGAGCACAGCACAGTTGGTCAGGCACAAGGAGCCGGAATAATCGGAGAGGGGGAAAGCACAGGTAATGTCTCCAAATGGCAAATAGCTTCTGAGCTGTTGAATGCACTGTCGCTCAGGAGTCTTGTCATGACGGCTGCCTTGGGCCATTGTACTGCCTGCAGGGCTGTGCTGAGAGCCCATGGGAGATCAGCAGTGTGTCTTCCCGCTGTGGGCAGGAAGGAGGTTTGGGTTTACAGGTGGTACCGAGGCAGGAGAATAAGGTGACTAATAGGAAACAGAGACAAAAATGTTGCTTTAAAGGAGTACTCTGGAAATTATGGTGCAACCAGACTATCATAAGGCATTGGCTGAGTGTGTTTAAGGTGTTACTGCCTCCATAGATGGACGCTGCCACTGCTTCACTGGAAGGGTAATGGTTGTCTATAGGACTTTTCACCAGTGCTATGCAGGGACACAAAGAGTGCTTATACAGGCAGATATAACACATCACCTGAGGTGATCCATAACTGTTTTTAATTAATTAAACTGCTGGTGAAGGTCTGTCTATCTCCTTAGGGCAGAACTGGGGCATGGCAGCCCAGCACAGCAGGGTCACAAGAGGATGCCACCTCTGAATCAGCTTCAGGTGGGATATAGGATGTGCCTTGTCCTTACAGGGAGTTTGATTGTCTGCAAGTTCTCTGAACCTTGGATTTATTC
Organism: Nipponia nippon; assembly: GCF_047370975.1. Lineage (NCBI taxonomy): Eukaryota > Metazoa > Chordata > Aves > Pelecaniformes > Threskiornithidae > Nipponia > Nipponia nippon. The sequence continues at coordinate 5,358,534 of NW_028262332.1, forward strand.
AGTTTGACTGGAAATCTTGTGACAACAGGCTTTCTTTGTGAGATGTTGAGCAGCGCTCCCATCCCTGGCTGCACGATGTCTTTTTAAGCATGACATTCTACGGTGCCAGGACAAGATTTGAAGGGCGTGCTTCCAAATGGTCTCACAACTGGAAATGTTCATGTAGCAGGGGTATGTTACAAGCCAGTCATTCTCCTCCAACAGGAGCTTTCTGCCTGAAATTAGTCCCCTCTGTGTTATGTACCTGTCCCACTACATGACAGCATTATGCAATGGTCCTCGTTGCTATTTATTGTCTGTGACCGAACGTCTTGCATGTGGCTGGGTTGGAATTTGGGTTTTTGCTGATGCTAGGAAACCATGATGCTTTGTTCTGGTATTTTATTTCTCATCCTGTCTCCATTGCTTGGGCTGCCCTTTACTGCATATCCCCCATTGTTCCCTAAGGGTCACCAAGGCACGGTGAGAAGGCCAGGAGTTTTGTGCAATTTAAAATGTCACATCAAAGTAAGGAATTCATCCTAGCCCAGAGACACAGGCTTGAGACTGCTTATACTTCATTCTTGATTATCTCTTAGGTCAAGGTCCTTGCAAGCAGGAATAGCATTTAGAAAGCTCCTTGGGCTCTGCCTCTGCCACTGACCTTCTCTGCAGCCTGAGGCAAGTCACTTCATTCTTCAGGATTTCTGTTTCCCCTTCCACCTTTCCTTCGTTTGTTTGAACGGTGTGTGCTTGAGGCCAGGCAGTATTTCTAAACGTGTATATCTTGCCTAGAGTGACAGAGCCCTGATTTCATTTGGGACCTGAGCTACTGTAGCACAGAAGAATGAACTCATTCCCACCTCTGTGTCTCCCACAAAGTGCTTTGGTACCAGAATGAAGTGGCATTTAATGAGCAAGCAACTCCGTCTTGCAGTCAATGTCAAGGGAGAATGAGGGACACAATATGTCTGCTTACCAGGTATGCCTTTCAGTTCATGTGCATCAACTCTGTATTTCTGGAAATAAGGGAGCAAGATTCTTTTCTGGAGTCCCAAGGTGTTCATATAGCAGCAGAGCCTGTAGTCCATGGATCTGTTTGAGCACCTTCCAATAACAGTTGGAGCAGTAATAGGCATCAAAGCATGCTGGGGGGAAGCAGGATTAATAGAACCCAGTGGGAGGCACGTTGCATCGTTATCTGCTGATGACATGATTAGAACTTTTCAATAGAAGCTTAGGTGTGTTCAGGGGGGGGGGGGCTCATCATCTGGCTCAGGCTCTAACCATCATTCAATCATAAAATATTTTCAGGTGTTGGCAGGTGGAAAATAGAATGTCTTTAAGGAAAGATTTTTAAGATAATTTGAGCACTCTTAGAGTACAGAGGGAGGTCATGCTAATTGTTGAAATCAAGGTGATCTGAAGCCAGTTGGAGAAATGCTCTCAGTCCCATACTGTAGTCCATTTTATTACAGCAAGATCCAGAAGTCCTGCTCACAAAGCATTAGACCATGCGCCAGCTCATGCAGCCATCTCTGAAAAGGACGCTTCAAGACACACAGTGCATTATAAATTGATGTCCACATGAGCATGCATTCCCACTCCCTACGGTAAATGTAAACCCTGTTTTGTTAAGAATTCCTGGCATGATTCTTCTGTTTCCTTCCTGAAACCAAACAAGAAGTCAGGGGACTTAGAGCAGTGCAAAAAAAACCAACTTATATTCAGCTTTATTTCAACAGTCTTTCCCAAACTCATGCTCTGTATCCCCTAATATTGAGAGGAAGAATAATACACATTTACCTAATGTGATCAGGGTAGTTACCCATTTTAATAGACAGTGAAGTGTGAACAGGAATTGTGCAAAGACAGACCTGTATTATGAGGAGGTTAAATATTGTGAGAGCTTAACCGAAATAATACTGACAAAACACAGACTTCTGACTTGCAACCTGCAACTGAAATAATTCAGCAGACTGGAACAAGTCTAGGTTTTGGGGGTTGATTTTATTTATTTTTTTTGTCTTGGAGCAGTACAATTTGTAAGTAAAAACTAGAGCAGTTCTCTGGAAGAGTGGCCGCCCCTTTCCCTCCATGGAAGCTAATGGCTCATCTACCAATTCAGCAGGAGTCAGGAGATAGTCATCTTACTGTAATATCTTTTGTCTTTCTCCGCCGACACATCATTGATGGGCAATTTTTCTAAACAACAGTAAAATTGCAGTGCCTGCTTCTCTGTCAATAAATTCCATTATTTCACATGGAGGTTGGTAGCATAGCTAGAAAATGCCAAAATGATTACATTGAGGAACTACAGATCTGTGGTCTGAGCACTCTATAAATCTATGGACAAAGTTTGATAAAGCACATTGATACTTTATCTGACAAGACCCTGTCTAGATTTATGGGGCTCAAAGCTGTTCGCACTGTCATCCTTGATTCAATTAATGCAAAAGCACTTCCCATCTTTACACTTCTTTCTTGTTGGGCAAAATGTGATCTTGACATTCTTCCCCCACTTTAATGAGCAAAATATAAAGTGATAGAATCAGCCAAAGAATAATAGCATGGCTCTGGAGCTGGTAGGATAATGCAATCAAGCACTTTCAGGTTAATGTGCTGTGATCCATGGAGGATTTGCTTCAGTGTGTGGTGCCATCAGTTTTTCCCTTAATCTTCTGTAGTCCTAATGATGAGCAGCAAAATCAGATGAAATTGTGGCAGGTTGAAAAAATGTTGTACTTTTTCATTTGTTTTAAAGTTGCTAGGATTGAGGCACTGAGAGATGTGGAGAAAGAGTAGTGTCCTGGTTTCAGCTGGAATAGAGTTAATTTTCTTCTTAGTAGCTGGTATAGTGCCATGTTTTGGATGTAGGATGAGAATAATGTTGATAACACACTGATGTTTTAGTTGTTGCTAAGTAGTGTTTACACTAAGTCAAGGACCTTTCAGCTTCCCATGCTCTGCCTGGTGCAGAAGAAGCTGGGAGGAAGCACAGCCAGGACAGCTGACCCCGGCTGGCCAAAGGGCTATTCCATACCGTATGGCATCATGCTCAGTATAGAAACTGGGGGAGTTGGCTGGGGGGCAGTGATCACTGCTCGGGGACAGGCTGGGCATCCGTTGGCGAGCAATTGCATTGTGCATCACTTGCTTTGTATATTATTATTATTATTACTACTACTACTATTTTACTTATTTCAATTATTAAACTGTTCTTATCTCAACCCATGAGTTTTCTCACTTTTACTCTTCTGATTCTCTCCCCCATGCCTCTGGGGGGGAGTGAGCAAGCGGCTGTGTGGTGCTCGGTTGCTGGCTAGGGTTAAACCATGACACGTAGTTTATACTTTAGTACAACTGGGATGTAGCTTGGGGGAGAGGGTAAATTACATTGCTTAAATTACATCCTGCTTCTGTTTTCTGGAAGTGACAATGTGATGGGAGAATAGATTTGGTGCAAGGACTGTCGTGGGGGTAGCTTTTGAGAAATTATTGTTAAAACCTTGATTTTTTTGAGGACGAAGGAGTTCTGTGTGACAAGCATGTCACAGCATGGTTTGGTGAAGTGTAGGGTTATAGCAGCCTCTGTCTCCTGTTCGCTTTTTGCCACATATAGTTGCAATAATGTACTTCTGTAACTTGCTCTGGCTTTGTCTTGATTTGCTTTATTGCACAAAAAGCGTCTCTAACGCTTTGCTGTTGTGTTGATGTCTCAAGCCCACTTTTACATCCCTTAAAGTCCCAAAATCCTGCTGATGTGAGAATTCAGGACTGTTTTCCTGTTGGGATGCAGTTAAAGGAGTGTTAGAGTCAGATATAATATCTGGCATTGGTGTGCATTGCAGTGTTGTATAGAGGTAGTATCTTTCCATGGAGAAATCATGTAAAGCAATTGACCTGCTAGATTAGGACGGTTTGCTGTGATTTCTGCCCAAGAAGAGGGACTTTCTCCTGACTGTGCCTCGCTGAAGTTTGAGGACTGAAGTGGCGCTTGAGAAGTGCACAGGCTTTGTGATGACCCCTGGGGCAGGGACAGATTCACCCTATAGCATTGTTGCCATACTGTGGAGATTGCTTGCTTTCCCCTGACATCGTGTAACTCCTCTCTGCTCCCTGACAGGAATACAATTTACTGCAATTTACTATAAATCCTCATAAAAGCCCTTCTCTTGTGACACACTCAGTCAGAAACCCTAAAAATGACTGACAGGCTCTTCATAAATATTTATGATCTCTAAAAAAAGATTGAAAGAAAGAAAAGTTAAATTCTTCCCTCAATGAAGTTTGACGGTGGAGACTTTTCTGCAACAACCAGGTCTACCCTTCCTCTGGCACGAGCTGCAGGAGCTGGCACAGGAGAAATGGCCTCATCCTGCCCAGCAGAGCTGGCCATGTGTGGGGTAACCCTCATTCCCAAATGCACATAGGTACAGAGAGCCCAAACCAGCCAGTTCGGCCATCGTGACAGAGCTGCATCCCCACGCACAGCCCTAAAGAAGGCAGCCCTGCTCCTTTTTTTGCTCATGGCATAAAATCCAGAGAAAGCATGGTGAGAGTAGAAGTGCAGGAGACCTTTAAAGCCCTAAGAAATTGCCCAAAGTAAGCAAAGCTTCTTTTCTGACTGCCATTGCACAGGGCTGCTGCACTTAGTCGTTCCTACTCTTTTCGCCACAGGGAAGACAATCATGATCCAAAGAGGGTCCTTCAAGGCCATGTCTCCCAAGAGAAATTAGCCACAGGCATTTGAGCCCATCCTTTAAATCCTCTGGGGCTGATTAAGAGTTTATATCCACTTTATTTCACTACTTTGACTTCTGTACTTGTTCAGTTTATAAATAGTTATGACATTTACTGCTTTTAGTTTGGGAGGAAAAAAGCAGAATAGGTTTGAACCAAGCAAAGTATCAGTCTTTGTGATGCAGAGTCAAGCCAAGAGAGGAAATTTGAATGTGGTAAATTAAGAGAATGTTCCTCAGATGAAACTGTCTCCCAATCATAAGTCATGTGACAATAAATTTCCGTTGAGTGACAACAATATTAACAAACTGAAAAAAAGATTGATGTGCATCACAGGTCCATGAATGCAAAATAAAAGGGAAAGGCTTGCTAGCCTGTGATAGGCAAAGTATAAATATGTATCACTTGGTTCTAAAGTGAGTTATGATTACATTTTCCTACTTGTACCTGAAATCTGTAGAGGTTATTCATCTTATCCCTCTATCAGCCACGACAGTTATAGCCATGTGGTGCATACGGCATAGATACCTGTTCAGCAGATAAATCAGCAGGCATGAAGGGACCTGTTGTTATCAATTTGATCTTCAGTATAAATATACAAATATGTGTACAGCATTGTTGTCACTGAGAACAATTTCCCTTCTTCTTGCCGATACATTTTTAAGAGGTTCTTCCAAGAGCCACTTTCCGACAATGCCAGAGGGAGATGGAAGGAAGCAATGATCAGGCAGGAGAACTAGATTTATGGACTGTTGTCTATTTTATTTAAAAAAAAAAAAAAAAAAAAAAAAAAAAAAACCACACTTCCTTCTAGCATCACTTGTCCTCAGAGTACAATGCTGGCTGGACGCAGCAAGCGAGGGTAGGGAAGAGAGGCGACAGGGACAGTTACGGTCAGTGAACATTTGTAAAAGGAAACCATTCCTGATGAGGCTGAGTGGTATTGCCTCTCAACTGGTGCTAAAGAGCTAAAGGTTTTATGGTGCAGCAGAGACTGTAGTTTAATCCTGATTTACCACGGCAGTTCAGCAAGGAGGAGAGACTCATACAGGACTCAGCCAGGCAACTTGAATGCCGCTGGGACCTGCTTGCTGTACACAGACCAGAGAAGCTGGGGAGGGCAAACGAGGGGAGATTTCTTCTCCTTCATTTGCAAGTCAGATCACAGCGACAGGCACAAGGATGTGGAAACGCTGGGACTATGTCACTGCATCACACCAAGCAGCATCTGAGCAGGGGGCACATCAGGTCATGGTCGGATCTGAGTGCAGGAATCAGAGGAACGCTGCTCCAGAGGAGTCCTCCCTCACCAGGCACTGTTTTGGCCAGGCCACTCATCTCGGTCATTCCAGGTCCCAGTCATGAGGATTGGGCAGGAGACAGTGCTGCACAGTCCCAGCTTCTCTCAGCTGCAACATCCTTGCGGAGGTACCGAGTGAGGCAGTATGGTAACAGACAGCAGCTTCTCCCAGCATCAGGGTACTGGAAGATCCCAGCAAAATGGGAAGGCAGTGAGAGTGACTCCAGTGCTATAAAAAGGCATCTTAATGGGCACATTGAGCAGCGTCCTAAGGCCCAGGCTATAAAGGCTTGCCCAGCTAGAAATGCTGATGTGTACTAAAATTAAGATGTTGAATTCACTCTTTGCCTCCCTTGTGACGATCGCTGTGTGCATTACTCCAGTCTTACAGATGAGGAAATGGAGGCTCTCCACATTCACCTGCTCAAAATCTCAGCAAGATGCAAAAGCAGCAGCAGCCATGAAGCGAGTTCCTTGCCCTCATTTCATACATGGTACCAAATATCTATGAAGATGATGACAACATGAAATAGTTTCCATCCTTGACAGCTACATTCTGCCCTCTTACTTTTTGTAAGTCTGGAGGAAAGGAGCGTTACTCTATATAGTTACAATTTCCAGGTAAGGCTGGAATGCAATCTTCTGGTGACGTCTGCCTTGGTAGCCCAGGGGAAAAGGCTTATGCCTGAACAGTTTTGGTTTTTAAATGCTGTCTCTTCTGTGGAGGCTTTTGTTACTTAATTAGTACCATCCATTTAGCTTGCATCACAACTGTGCTCAAGGTCCCCAGCAAGGATAGAGTCCCAGATTTGCCAAGAGGTAAAAAATATTGTTTCCAAATAAAGTATTACTTGGATAGGTCCTTGATAGTTACAAATCATGACCTTCAGGCTCCATCCCATCTTAGAGAACTTATCATCTCGACTTCCCTGTCAGGCAGCCTTGTATTATAAGGCTGTAACACTCATAGCTAGACACCAGGCTGTTACCTCAGATACACTGTGGCTTGGTACACACCCAGGTTATAAAGTTTTCTGACCCTCTCTCCTTGAGCTACAAACCCAAGATTGTGCCTTCATTTTTACCAGCTGCAAATATTTCTTGAAGTATGGCAAGGTTCAATTTTTATTTCCTTAAAGAAACCTCAGGATTTACTCAGGAAAGTCAGAGGTTAATGAAGGTGTGTTTGATTTGGAAATGAGAAGGCAACATGGAAGTGCTGGGGTGCCAGGAGTCTGAGAGACAGGGGAAGCAGCAAAGTTGGCTCTGAAGATGGCTGAGGACGTCACCTGCGAGGCATCTGAGATGCTGCATGCTGAGTGTGTTTAACAGCATGTAGGGAGAGTAGATGAATTGGGTTGTTTTTTCTAAACTATGATACTTTAATGGAAAACAACTTCTGTCCTTCAGCCGTGAGAGCTATTCCTATTCTTGAACTGTGAAGGAGGAGGAGTGAGCAGGAAAATGCCATATGAAATTGTTAAGCTAAATTCAGAGACAGTACATTCTGGCCAACAAGGAAGATGTAACCATATATCACAGCATTCTGTTAATGAGGATTCATTTTTAGCCCAACTTGTCTGTAATGAAAAACCCTAACATTTAATTTCCATAAAGCTAGAATTAAGGCTGACTTTAACCTCAGTGTTCTCTACACATTAGCTTTTTGCTATGATGTAAATCTCTCTGCTCAAATAGCAATATAGGAGCCATCCCCCTACCATAATAAGTGGGTAATGCTGACTCATAATTCATTATACTGCGTAATTCCAGACCGCAAATGTGCAGCTTCCATTGTTGGGAATACTGTCATTAAAAAGGTACCGTTGCTTTAGTAAAAGATTTGTGAAAAGGGACAATTTGTCGCAAATCGAGACTTCTATGTTTGTAGTAAAGTGGTGGTAAAAAGGAGGTAGGTAGATACACTTGTTTTGTATCCATAAAAATTGGAAAACTTCTATTTTCCCCTGCATTTATTTCCAACTATGTTAGTGACTTACATTGCCATGGCAATTTAGGCACCTATTTTGTGTTCTCCAGTACCAAAGTACCTTTGAAAATTTGGACCTTAGACATTACAATGATCATTTTGCAGTTAAAGCTAAAGCAATCCACTACCAAGTGAGCTACAAAGGACAAACCTTTTGTCCCTGTGACACTCGAGCATGCTCTAAATCGCCAGTTTCGCTCACCTGCAGAGTTCTTTTGCATCAGTGTAAAAACAGGACTCAAAACGATTGCAAATGAAAAAGACAGCAGCCGACATGCACATTGATATAAATGAGTGAAAGTTGCAGAACAACACATTATTGGATATGTCTCCATTTCATCCCCTGCCAAATGAAGACACTGTCTCCTTCAAAAGAGGGCTGTGGGGTTTACCTCCTGGATGTCTGGAAAGTGCTCAGAGGGTCTTGGATGGAAAATGCAGAGGAATCACAAAGTATTGTTGCACTAAGGCTGCCTGGAGAAATTAGGAATCCTAACGTTAATTAGAGCTGTGTGAATAATTCATAACAGATCATTTATTAAAAGAATGCTGCTACTTTTTTCTGTTTGCAAATTGTCCGTAAGCAGATGGTGATTTTTCTGGATTGCGTTCATTATTCAAACCTATTTGCTAAATTATTTGGGGGAGTAAGCTCTGCTCTGTGTCTCATTCAGGAGGAGTTAGCTGGGCGTATTTAACGGTCAGAATTCACCATGAGAGTGTTAGTTTTCATTGGACATATTGATCACCTGGTGTGTTTCTGTTCCTGACTGGATGTGTTACCATTTAGAATAGAGACTCCAGCACGAATACTTATATGCTGTATACGGCTCCTTGCGCTCCCCCATCTGTATGCCACATCAACCCACTGTCTCTCTGTTCAGAACTTGCCTTTGCATAGAATTATTCAGAAACGTTTAAATCAGAATAATTATTCCTGAATAGCACTCTCTGTGAGCACTCATTCTATAATGAGTGCTGTGTACCAGTTTAGTTTAATCTGCTTGAAAGCGAGCTAAACTAAACAGGAATAAGGCATGCCAACTGCAAAAGAAAAGGTGCCACAGAATTTAAATTCACAGCCTGTCTCTGGCTTTTAAACACAAAATACCTTTTCTGGGTCAAAGAGGCCCCTGAGCAGCGAAGCTGTGGAAGCTGGAGGATTGCAGAAGGGGAGGGAGAGCTCTGTAAATACCCTGTTCAATGCACCCACTGTTAAGAGAGGAGATACTCAAAGGGACCTTGAGTCTGACCCCAAACAGTTGGTCTTTGATTATACAAATTAATTCCCATGTGTATATAAACCCTTTGGCTCAAGTACTCTCTCTGTTTTGGGGGTGTGCGGCTCCTAGCACAACAGTGCCCGGTCCCTGATGCACAGCGGGGTTAATGAGTCAGCTAGCATCCCATAGCAAGGGCAGAATTAGAATTAGACACCAGCATCCCATGACCACCTCCAAACCTCCATTTCTAACCTCTGAATAATATTACCCCTCAATGGAAGTAAACAGAAAGAAATAGAAAGACTATCAAAACATTGGTGGATAAATATTCCTTCTGCACTACAAACTGTTGCTTACAGCTAGTATTTTTTGGGTAATGATCTGCTTTTAGATTTTCTCCGAGATGTATATTCAATCTCTTTGACACTGTCTCAGCCTTATCTCTGCTCATTTTTTTCCTTCCTTAAATCTCTTTCTTTACCTTTAAAATGCTCTTTCCCCAAGCAGTTACGGGCATATCATTGCCGTTGTGCTCTTAGCATGCAGCTGAACAATTTGGGAAGCAGAGGGAGGCTGCTCACAGCACACTCCACACCCTGGATGCAGCTGAAGAACTGGCTGCAGCTGCCCCTCTACCTTAAGCACCACCAAGTGTGGTGGCACTGCATCCACCCACAGCAGAGGTAGAATTAGAACAGAAACTAGCAGCAGGACACTACTTTTTTTAAAGGAGCTTAAAAATAATAACAATAAATTTTAAAAAAGAGGAAACTTAGCCAAAAAGGTCTTTAAAGTCAAAAGTATGGATTTCATTTTCTCAGACTCAGCAGGAAGGCTCCCTGTGCAATCACAGATGAGATTTTCACAAGTGCTTAAAGCAGTTGCGTTCCAGTAAGATCCAGGCATCTGACTGCCACAGTGGTAGTGGGTGGGGTACTTCTTGCCAAACTTCAGCTGCTCAAGTCTGGGACCTAGCTTCACCTGGCAAGCTAAGGTTCGTTTACAGCCAAAGGAGGGAGAGGCAGTCAGGTGGATGCCTCAGCTACAAGAGATTAGTTTGCCCTCTCCTGCAGCAACAAATCTGCATTAGATTCCCTAGTGAGGCCAAGAGGAAAGATGTGATAAAAACAGGAAAGGGTGCCTGGAAATGTGTAGAAAAAGTACTGGACATACATGTACATAACAGGAGGTTAATTTAGTGCATTAAGAGCAGTCCATCCCTTCTGAGCTTCCCACGGGCTGCAAGGAGGGGGAGCAATTAAGAAGAGCATGGAAAGCATAGAGTAACTCACCAATACTTCTGTATCAGTCTTTACTTGGAGACAAAATTGTGTAGATACTGGGAGGGTTTGCAAGGAGGTAAAATAAAAGATGTTCTTAGAGATAAGATGTTATAAGCGATGTTTGAACTAACTAACTTGAGAGCAACAAATAGCCAAGATACTAGGAGGACACTGGCAATTAAAGAACATGCATTTTAATGTGTGACAGGGCAGAGAGATTAAGTGCAAAACAAGCCATGCTGCTCTGACTGACAGCTCGGTCAAGGGCTGCACTCCACCACTGGCATCCGACCCTTTCCCATCCCATCACTGGCATCTTCTTCCCTCGCTCCACACCATCCTTCATCCTTTAGTCGTGCCTCTGTACAGGCTTGACGTAACTTCCCCTAGCACTTGTTGGTTGCATTAGTCCTTCTTACAGCTTTGCTGTCTAGCAAAGGCTTAACAAGAGTTTAATTCAAAGTCTTTGGTATGTCCCAGTCCCCTGATCCTTTTGCCTCAGTTTCCCTGGAGAGACACAGTGCCAGGCTGGGCTTCTGCTCTGGGGGAGGGCACAGAAGCGTGGTCCTCACCCAGTGAAGAATGAGGCAGCAAGGATCCTTGACTCAGATATACCCTTAGCATGCCATTCCCTCTGTTCCTACAAGGTGCTGACCCCATCCCTTTCTGTGCAGTGGGTGACCGACTCCAACACACTGAAGCCCCGTGAATGTGTTGGTGTAAAGTATCAAGGTGATGCAAAGCTTCGTGCTGACTCTCCAGACAGAGAGGAAACATTCACCCAGAGGCACCACGTATGGTCGAGAAAATGCCTCCCCAGAGACAACTTCAAGCCGAGCAGAGCCATGGCTCTCCCTGTCCATGTATTTTCATCACGATGTTTCTAGACTGCAACAGGGAGTTAAAAATGAAGTTCTGCAGGTCATTTGCCAACCTTCCCACAGCGAAGTCTATAAAGAACAGCAGCTAATGTTTCTTCTGTGCTTGTGTTTCCTGGGTAGGGTATGTTAATATAGCCTGTCTTTATTATCCTATCTGAAAAGATATTTCATTTTACCAGTTTTTACTGCACAATCTCAATAACTGGAACTTGTTTAAAGGCTCACTGCTCCAGGAAAATGCATTACTTCTTGGCTTTTAAATCCGCCAGCTCCCATTTATTGGTATTAATAATACATTGGGAAAGCTGTTCTTTTTATTTTATTTTGGTCCTCTGAATATTTTTTTTTGGTAGCTCTAAAATCAAATATTTAAAAAAGAAAATGTTTTCAAACAGCATTTCTGTATCCTAGAGGTAACCACAGTCTGTGTGCCATTAAGGAGTCATTTGCAGTGTTGAGGAAGGGGGAAAGGCAAAGAAAAAAAAAAAGAGAAAGTAGCAAAACTGTTTCATAATCATTTATGAGCTCACAGTGTCCAGGGAAAAAATTTTTAATAATAAACAAAATACCTAAATTAGTTTCCATTTAAAGTTTAGGCGTCTGTAATTTATAAATGCTATTTTAGCAGAGAAATGTTGATGAGGGCTAGGGTAATTATTCGCATAAGTGGAAATGCAAAACTTTGGTGCTTCTATGCAGTTCATTCTACTTCTGCTAACACCACTGAGCTTTTTTTAAGCTCATCTCACCCAGGGAATTGCTGCCTGCGTGTTTATGTATTTACTGTAGAAGATGCTACTTTTTTTTTTTTTTTTGCCAAGCTAGCATAGGCTTTTTAATCTTTGACTCGTTTCAGCTTTACTATTGTGAAGGAGGATATTAATGGTCAGGCACTTCTCTCAGGAACACTGGTGTAAAATCAGAGTAAATGGGCTGAAGTCAGTGGAATTTCTCCACTTCTTAAGCATAACCATATCAGAATACAGCCCCCAGTGCTCGAAGGATCTGGTAACCTAGGATCACCTCGTGTTTACCTTCATCTCTCTCCTGCTGTGCTAATCAAAATGGGAGAGAGGAAGTTTGGCCAATAACAATTTTTTTTTTCCTATGCTGTATAAATGCAATCCCTGCATTATTATATTGAAGCTGGGAACCTCTAAGCAATTACTTCCCAGCACATTAGTGTCCATGTACTAAATGCTAAAGTGTTTATTCAGTGCATTGCAAGATCAGGTTATAGCTGAGTCTGTCCATCATGCCAAGAAATTATTGCTATAAGTGCTTTAAGAGCATGGCCAGTACAATGGAGATATAACCAAGCTGAAGGACTGCAGTACTCCTGCTCGATGTAGGGAGGTCAGGCATGTCTTTATTTAGAGGAAAAAATAGAAAAAAAGAGGCTGCAAATGTGTTCAGATGCACAAAATCTCATCATCAAACACACATTGCTGTAGGAACCAAAAAAAAGAGACACAAACAACTTCATACTGAAATTGAGTGGAAATTGGAATAGTGAAGGAAATATGCTTTCTTTTTCAATTCCAGATGCTCATGCAGTCTTTTGCCTGGGATTAAGAGGTCACTTATTGCAGCCTTAAAGGATAAGGACTGGGCTAGATAGGAGAAGCAGCAGCTGTTTATTCTGTAAATGTTTGAATATGAATCAGGTCTTCCTTCTCAGAGCTTTGCTTATTACTTTTATTTACCAGGATAATATCAGAAGTCTAATTAATTCTCCCCACCTCTTTCAGTGCTCAGTGTCTTAGTGCTTCTGCAAAGCTGGAACCCTTTAGAGCTTTCTATCTATTGAACAAAATATCCTTGTTTATAAGGATGGCTATGTCTTTATCTTTTCAGCTGAGATTGCCTTAAAATGTACTGGTGCACAGCACACAGATAATGCTGGGGGAATAATCATTTCTCTTTTTTTTTTTGCATTTGGTTATCAACCGGTGGTTTATTTCTGTAATCATCTTTATCAGAGTCCTTGCTACACAGTGGTTAATATTCAGGAATGATTCTTCTCTCTTTCAAAAGTTAGAAACATCAGTTGTCATGAGACAAACTGAGGTCCAGAGCTGTTAAGTAACTTCTCCAAAATCACACAGGGAAGGATTTGAAGGTTGGGATTCAACAGACCTAACTGTGATGTTCAAAAACTGGTGTCTAGCCCTCAAGTACTTCTGCAGACTATTTCTGGGGTGAATTGCCACTCTCTGGAGGTATTTCTGGAGACAACTCTTAGACTGAATGCAGCCCTAAAAGGGGTAAAGTTGGGCATAATAACTGTCAGTCTGGGCTTCTGCTGCGATAACTAAGCCAGAGGACCTGATTTGGGCTAAAACACAGGCCTGAACTAACAGGCCTTCACAGTTGCCTTATTTTGTCGTATTTCAGCCCATTTCCAATCACCACCTTCCAGAGACAAGATGGGAGGAGGGCAGTTTCCTAGGGCAAAGATGGCAACCAGCATTTCACCAAGCCTGCAGCAGACACTGGTGACTCCTGTGCCTCATTGGGATGGTGCCAAGGGTCACCCTGGGGCTGTGCGCATCCCCAGGAGGAGGAGGACAGTGCAGTTGGTGCTCACAGTGATGCACCCCGCTTTCCTGGATCAGGTACCAGCTACCACTGTAACCTTGAGCTTCCCTGCACTGAGGTGACAGCCCCTCCTCTAAAGCCTTGTCTGTTTTGACTGTAAGCTCTTTAAGTTGGGTCTCTCTTGTAATACTTGCACATCCCGTCCTAGAAAGCTGCCACAGTAACGGCCCTTATCTTGATGAAGGACTCAGTGTGCTGCTCTAGTGCATTGTAATAATAATATCATTAGAAAAGTTCCTTCATATCATCCAGCCCAAGGACAAACAAGATCTCCCTCTGTGCTAATTCAACAACGATTTTGTTTATTCTTGATTATTTCTGTTGGTGATTCTTGTATTACTGGAGTTCTTTCTGTTTGCTCACAGCACTCTCTCTGCTGCTAAAGCTTTTCTTTTTAAATATTTCTTAAATATTTCCAATTTTTAAAATGTTTAGGTAATTCCTAGTGACTCCTCTTAGCTTTTAAACAAAGCTTCTTCCTTGTTGTGTCTCTGGTACCCCAAAATACTTGTTCAGTAAAAATAGCTTGTAATAACATTGCGGCCAAAGGAGGTGCATGAGGGAACCAGCCATTTCCTAAACACATCACGAGAAGTTCTGTGTTGATTATGCATTTGTTATTGATAATTATTAATTATATGCTAGTTATCACAGCACTCTTTTTTTATTGGCGTGCTATGCATTTTACAGAGGCAAAAGCCGTTCTAAGAGAAATGGCTGACATTAGCTCAGCACAATGATTAATAACTTTATGATAATGATGTATATCTACTTATCATTGAGCTCTGAAACACACAAGAAAGTCCTATGCAAGCTTATTCACACCCTGCTTGGTACATGAAGGGGTGACTTTGTCGCTGAGATTGGGCCACTTCTAGAGCCAAAAGAGGGAGAGGATAATTAGTCCCCGTTAATTAGTGGAGGGTGGCTGAGCTTGGGCCTCTTGGATTTTTGCAATGTGATTCTACACTTGGATTTTTGAGGGACTCTAAAGATATGCCTAAGCATATGCAGGCAACTGGGCTTCCTTGAGCAGGCTTGAGTTCTGAGAAACACAAAGTAGGGTAAATCATGTCCCTTCCTTGGTGTCTAAAGTTTTGACAACTAAACAGGAGCCACCTCTGAAAATCTTGACCCTGCTGCTCCCTTTGAGCACTTCAGTGCTGGAAACTATGTGAGAGCACAGCCTCAGCCATCAGGATTGTCTCTCTTTAGTGCAACTTCTCCTCCACCCATCCAGAGTACTGGAGGCACAGGGGTGATCGAGATGCACTTTGGTGAACAGAGTCACTCAGGATTTACACCAGCATCCAAACCCTCCTCCTCATGTTTCCTTAACTTTGGCTGTGCCAAGACAGTATCTGTTTTGATTTGCAGCCTCGGTGTTATTTGAATGTACAGTAAGTAGCCTCTTGCTGGCAAATATGAGATGCTGATAGCTTCTGAAATCTATATTCCATCCTTGAGATAACAAGACAACAAATTTTTTACATGTTGGGGAAAAAAAGTGACAAGCTGTTAGGGGAGGAGATCAAGATACTTGCAAGCACGTGTCCCTGTCCCTCCACTCAGGATTCAATCATTTCCCCAAGCAGATGACAGAGTCAGGGTGATGGAAATGTCCCATTTCCCAGAGAGGGGACAAGAGGGAGGGGGAACCTCAGCATTGGGACTGGATTGATTTCCCTCTGCTAGAGCAATTACACTTCCAAAGTGGCAAAAAAATAAATAATAATAAATGAGTAATAAACACCCCATTTGAATCTTTAAATGAATATCGGATTTTAATTATAAAGGTTTAATTTTCAGAATGAAAAAGCTACTTTTGCACAATTACCACGTGCAACTTTTAATTAAATTTCAAGAACTTTCTCTTACTTAAAAAAATCTAATTAATAATACTTAGGGAACTATTAGCGTAAAATAAGTCATGGAAAGGGGGAGAGAAATATAAAACATATATTGTACAAAATTACTTAGGCGAAAGAGAATTGCTAATTCTGAAAACAAAGCCAAAGCTTCCTGCTTTCCTAATTCTGGCCTATAAAGAGCATTTTGCTGAATGAAAGCATGAGAAAGACATGGGAATCATAGGATTTAGAACAGAAAATACTGTTATGTTAATGAGCTGTTGCAGAGACCTGTAAGACTAGGCAAGATGATCTGTTTTACTCGCCAAATGTTCCTTTATTTGGGGGGAAATATGACACTGGTAGATAAGACGGTTCCAGGGAGACAGTGAATGAAGGGGTAAAGAATGAGATGGGAACCCACAGGATTACTCCCCAAAGAGCCTTAAACCCAGCTTCAAAGAGAGGAGAACGAGCCAAGCCTCATCAGCTGGGCAGGAAAACGTGGGCAAAGAGGCAGTACGCTTGTTTGTAACCCGCTGGGAGGACAGGGATGGAAGGGATCTGCAAAAATCACAAGCAAGAGCAGATGAAAGGAAACCTTTCTGAGCCATTGCACAGCCCTCCAGAAGGAAGGCTGGAGGGGACTACAAGGGTCTGTTTACGCCAAATGGTCCAAGCAGAGCAGCCTCGGAGCAGGAGGGGGAACACCGATATGATGTTCTGGAGCAGAAGTATATTACTGCAGGAACTAAGAGGGAAATTAAGTCAGGGTATACAAGGACACAAGGGGGGCAGGCAGTGGTAAAACTTGTTGCTTCACTAATGGAACAACAGCGAATGAGTCACTTCACAATAATATTTTGCCCAGGCCTTGTTCCAGCTGGGTTTTAAATTAACCAGTAGATACAGCTGTCAGCATTTCTTTTATGAGATTGCTCCAACACAAGAAATCCTCCATGGTCTAAACAATGTGTTCTGAAATATCTGTGAGTGTATAAAGGAGGTTGAGCCTGTCTAATCTAGTGCTCTACCAGCATGGCTTTGACTCAGCTAAATGTACCCTGAATTAAACTGAAACCTAAAAATCCTGGACATAGTGTCCTTTATGGCCAGTTCACCCAGAGCAAACTTCCACCTCCATCTCCCTTCAGGGATGGGAGGAAGGATGCAAAACCAAAGATTTGAAGCATTCCTTTAAACAGAGGGTGGGGGGGGGGGAACTGATGTTTGCAGCCCCTTCTCCTAATGAGCTCTCTGGCCAATATAGCTGAAAAATAAATCAATGAGCAGGAGCAAAGTACCTGGAACAGAAACAGTAAAACTTTGGAGTGGGGACCTGCCTGAAGACCCCAAGGGCAGAAACATCCTGCTCTTTGCAGGCTGCTTTTGCAGCAGGCCCCTGGGTTGTGCCTAGGCTGCTCCCAGACAGCAGCTGAGAGCAGAGCATGGGCTGAATCCTCCAGCCTCCCTCCTCCTTTTGCCTGGCCAGCAGGCAGAGAGCCTCTGGGCAGACCGCTGACATGCGTGAGCAAGCCTATTGCTGTCATGCCAAGCTCAGGTAGACCAGGTCCTGTATACCATCTGGGTGGTGTTGTCTG
Organism: Nipponia nippon; assembly: GCF_047370975.1. Lineage (NCBI taxonomy): Eukaryota > Metazoa > Chordata > Aves > Pelecaniformes > Threskiornithidae > Nipponia > Nipponia nippon. The sequence continues at coordinate 5,375,985 of NW_028262332.1, forward strand.
GGTTTTTCTGAAGCAGGACTGGCACATCTGCTGGCTGGGCTGGACTATGTTGATCACTGGTTGGTATGGGTTATACTGCTGGGACTCAATAGTCTTTGGCTAGTTTTCTTTACTGTGATAACTTCTACTTGGTGTTGCTACCCTCACTCCTGTAATGCATCCCACATGCATCAAGCATTTAGATGAAACGTTTGTTGTAGCGTCAGGGACCCAGATTTCCCTTCTTTTTTCTTCTCTGCTCTTGTATTTTAGAGGGTCTGTCTTTGGTGTCTGGTAGGAGAACAGGGCTGTAGGCTCGAGGGTCTCTTGGGCTACAGCCACACAGGGAGACAGGAGATCCACAACGTGCCTGGCACCCTGTGCTCACACCAGAGGAGCAGCGTGTTGTTCCCCAGAAAGCTGAACGTGCAGCAAGTCCTAAGGGCTCACCTGCAGCCCCCATAGCTTGTCTGAACTAACTTTAAACCACTTACCTCGGGATTTGTTGACAGCTTTTTGGACTGTTTCACCACCTGTATTGAGGGCCATAACCCTAAGGGGATAATCTGGAGCTCGCTCAGGTATATCTGCCCCTTTCCACACAAGCCGCAGTCAAGAGAAGTGAGCACAGTGTGTGGGTGCCCTACAACCAGAAAGGGGAGAAAGATAAGGGAGGTAAAGAGAGGAAAGCATTGACTTGAGCAATTTCACATTTAAATCAGTATAAAAAATGGTGTGGTCCAGAGCTCCCGAGTGCCTGGGGCATGTGCTGGACTGCACTTATCTCTGCTCCTCTAGTGGACTAGGAACGGGAAGATATGTTTTTCTCTGGAGCTATGAAAACATGTCACAAAATCTGCTCCTTTTGTATTCCAAATAATTTTACTTTGCAAGAAAGAAACACCCTGGGCTCTTGAAAAACAACCGCCACAACAACAACAAAAGGGAAAAAAAAAAAAAACAGAATAACACCCAAACGAGTTTAGATTCTCACATCCCTGCTAGGATGTTCCAAATATAACCACAAAACACAGTTCTTAAGCCCATATTTATTACTATACAAATCTAGTTTAAAAACAGCTCTACAGGGGTTTGTGTTTAGCGGTAGCACTAGATCAGAGTAAAAAGGACATCTTGTTCCAGGCAGAACTGTAATGCTGCACTGACCTCCAGTGGAATTTGAAGTAATACTCCAGTTGCAGAAGCTTCTTTGCAGCCCTCTGGATTCAAAACTTGCCTTGTTTTGGAGCTTCACGGGGGCATCAAAATCTTATGGGGGTCAGGGAATTTATTACAGATCGCTGTATACTTAGGATAAATATGTTAAAATACTGTAAGGGCATTTGTTCGGAATAACGTTTCCAGTCTAAGTCTAGCCTCATCAAGTTTAAACTTAAATATGCAGGTATTAAATAAGGCTTTCCAAAATCAATCAGCTTGAGGGGGTTTTAATTGATGGAGGTGCAATTTTCCTCCACTTTTCTATTGCAGAGAATTGTTAAAGATGATTAATTTCCCTTTTCCCACCAGAAAACCACTTATTTTGGTTTGGTCACCTAACCAAGAAACTCTAATGATAGTCGCTACGTGGTATTTCCTCTCAGCACTTAGTAGGAGATTTTCAAGGTCAAACAAAGGTGATCAAACAACAGAGTGACACTTCTCAATCTGTATGTGAATGATTGATTGCCCCAATCAGATATTAGAGCAGCACCGCTTGACATTGTGTCCTTTGATATCCTGATCAAAGAAAGAGAAGTACGTAGTACACCCAAGATATTCTCCAGAGTGCCCTAATTTAACAGTCCTAAGGTCACCTGAAGGAAAATGTGGCATCTTTTTTTCTGGCAATCTCTAGCCACGGTGGCTCCGCATCTGTTGTGCTAGGAGCTGCACGTACGCAGAATAAAAAGGCTGTCACTGACACAGATAGCTCACAGTCTGAATATTAGAAAAACAGTTCAGCTTCAGTTTTAAAAGACAACGTTTTCTGAAAAAAGTCCCTTTCCCCTGAAACAGCTAGAGGGCCCTTCCAGGTTGTTCTCTGAAGAGCAATTAGAGAACTATTGTTCAAAGTGTGCTCAACAAGGAGGCAATGAGGACTTCAAAGAAAAGAGGCAGAGATTGATAAAGCCACTCTAGAAACAAGCAGGGGGGAGTCAAACAGGCAAGGGGACCTGAAAGGAGAAGGAGAACAAGAGAAAGGAAGGCAGTGCTCTGGGGGGGTTTCTTTGTTGTTGCTTTTTTTCAAGCAAGATAAAAATATTTCCACTCAAAATATTCAAATGAAGTGAAATGAAATGTTTTGGCTTTGGGTTGTTTAACCTTGTTTAACCTTATTTAACCTTTTTCTAAGTCCTTCACTCCAACTATCCTTTAATCTTAGGCCAAATTTGAAATGAAAATTGCAGTTGGACAAGTTGGAGAGTTGGATTTCCTAAATAGCCTCGCAGGTCCTTCGTGGTGTTTGCTCTGCACCCATCCACATACCCTGTGTGTGATGAGATGTAAGAAGCAGGCATGCAAGGGGCAGAAAGGCAGTGTATCATTCACCATCTTACACCCCACTATGCCAGCAAGATCTTGTTTTGACTCAGAATCATGTAACTTAGCACTTGTGCTCCCAGGACACAAGCATTTTTAAAAATCCCACTCATTTTGCATGCCCTGCTTAGACTATAATTCATCTGAAGCAAGTACCATTGTGTTATGTGTTTATATCCTGCCTATTACAGTGGGATCCTGCTCCATGAATCAGGCTCTTGGTTACTGCTCTGTCATTAACATACAGATCCTCAGGGTGTACATACACATGATCACACGAGTCCACACACACAAGGAAAACCCAAAATTTCCTTGCTGTGGTGGCAGAAGCAGAGGTATAGTTCCTTGGTTTAGATTTTGGAAGTATATTTTCTGATACTTTAAAGCAAAGCAATCAGATACAAACCTGTCTCAGGAAGACTGACAGCAAGGAAAATTTCAGCCCAAATTTTGCCAAAGTTATAATCAACTGACAACAGTGGTTTTATAATGAGAGGTGTCAGGCAACTTCAATAAGTACAGATGCCACTCCACTGTACAACATATTGTGAATACGGTTTAAGATATATGCCAAAATATTTAAATATATAGTGATTTTGGTTTTGCCAAAGACACTGATCCACCTATAATGGAGTCTTCAAGAGATTTTTTTATTTTTTTTTCCCCCTCCGCTGGTATTACACAAGCTACAAAAAACATCATATGAGATTTCTTGTTATTAGTAACATCACAGAGCAAAAGTGTAATGCACAGCAGGTGGAGAGACACTGCGTATGTAATATACTGCCTGCTTACTGGGATTTTTTTGTTCAACAGACAGTTTTTGTTATTGCAATAGGGTCAGTCCAGCTGTGACTTTTCACAGAAAATCCTCCCCGTATGGCTAGAGCAGTCTGAAACACCTTCCTTTCACTCTGGATATAAAACCAGCTGTACTAGAAAGGCCCTGTCGCTGGGTGAAGTCCCATTGAATGCTGTAAAAGGGAGGTACTTGTGAATGTCTTTGGAAGCTGCCAAGTTTTAATGCCTGTGGTGTATTATTCCCTTGGGAATGCATGAAAAATGTCAGTTAGTGAAGCAAAGAAATGGGATCTTTAAAAAAGAAAAGACAAAAACAAAGGAAGAAAAAGACTTAATTGACCTTCTAATGATGATTCTTTGTGAAGATCCAGGGATCCACGATTTCTAATTGAAGCTAGAAATGCATAAACAGTGTCATTTGGGGTAAAATTTACCTCTACGCAGAGCTGTGGTGTAAGGTAGAGGCAATCTTTCTGTTTTGAGCACCAGCATGGGTTTTAGGAGACTCAAGTGCCAAGTGCGATGGGTCCGTAGTGTGACTTTGTTCAGGGCGCTGCTTCTCCCACCTGCTGCGTGTACAGCCCCAGACATGCCAGGGCTGCTGGTCTCGGGAGGGAGCTTAATTCAAAGGCATCATCTCGACTTCTACTTACTTCTCAGAAAGGAAAATGTTTCTGTGTTTAATCTGTTGCCACTCTTTTAGCTTCTACTTGCACGCTAATTGTAATGCAGTAAGTGTAGCAAGTTTATATAATCTATCATATCTTAATTAAAAGGTCTGCAGCTTTCGCTTGGACTTTGTTCATTTCGGTTTAGCATTACCAAAGTAAAGCGATTGGACATTATTGAAAAAACATGTCTTGATGGCACTGAACCAAGACTGCTGACAAAAATGTTGGCAGAAAACTTCACAAGTGTGACTGTTCATCATGCTTTGCAATAGTTATTTATTTCAAAATGTCAGAATTTTCCACAGACCAGAAATTCCCATTCCTTTCTGTTTCTATTACAAAGTACCTCAGCCTACACTCCCCTACACCCAAATGCTCAGGCGCTGAATCTGTAGGAATGCATAGATCAGCAAGACGTGCCAAGAGCTACTGAAAGGATAAACAAAGTTACTCAAATTATTCTTACAAAGCAGAAAAATATGGATGTAATTTTATAAAATTATTTGCTGAGTGTTGAACAATGAGACGAGCCCTCCAGCTCAAGTATATAACATCTCAATTATGCAAACCCTGGATTCATTATTCCCACTTTGATGTCATACTGCATACAAGTATATTGCTGTAATTCCTCCCATCACGTGGCATTACTTTTTAGTACGATATGGAAAACGGTATTTTTGTGGTAGAAATTTAACCTGTCAATTAGTAGGATGTGTATGTTGTGAAAAAGTGGCAGAAGACTAAGTTAGAGAAATACTTTCTCCCTCTCAAAAGGCATGTGATTTTTTTTATTTAAACATTTCTTCATCTGCTTTATTACTTTAAAATCCAAACAACGTTTATTTCCAGGGCCCCAGGTATCACTATCAGACTGGGTAATAGAATATACTGTGTTCTCCACTAGTTCACAGTCTTCAAATCCAAGGGTGGACTTTTTTTAAGAAATCTCTTGTTGAAGTTTCAGTGTTGATGTAGAGTTAGCCTAGTGGTATTCCTGTGGTCTGTGATACATGGTCAGACTGGACTATCAAGACAGCCCTTTGCTGTCTTAAAAGCAGTTCTGGGAACTGGCAGAAGTGTTCACAGCTGCAGTGACCTATAGGCAAACAGCAAAGACTATTTGTAGGAAACAAATTTCACTTGCATTCACATCAGAAATCTAATTTAAAGGATTAGATCACCCCATCAGAGAGCTGAAACAATATCCTGCCACGTATGCCCAATCAAGAGCAATCAACACAGCTCTGAATTTTGTGACTGCTTATAACAAACTGCCCATAAACAAGCTGCGGACCTAGGCAGGAACTTCAGATAACAAATTAATTTGAGCAAATCTCAGCAACAGCTCCTGGACAACTTGTGAACAGAGAGGAAACTAAATTAATCAGATAAATGATTTGCTCAGCTCTGGTAGAAAATGTCAAACACTTCAAAACTAACCTTTTGGCAGCAGGATTGCTCTTCCCGGATCTATTTAAGATTTCTGCCTTCTGCATTTGTCAACACAGCTAGGATGCAAGTGTATTTCAATAAGGGTAATGTGTCATTCTTAACACGTAGGCACAGACCCTCTAACTACCTGCAGCAAGCGTGCAAACTCCGCCACACAGACGGCACTGGCTAGAAAGGCAAATGCTCTTTCCTGGGCTAAGGGGAAACTTTTTCCAGCAGCTTGTAGGTAAGCCTGAGCAGAATATTTCTATTGAAATTGATTTTTCTCCAAAAGGTTTTGACTGCTGTTTTTCTAAGGAATATTTCAATGAGATCTGTTATATGGAAATATTAATTTTGTATTTAGAAATTAGGCACAAAATTAATTTTTCGTGCTGGAAGTTAGAGTATTTTTATTCTGAAAGGTTGCTATAGTGCCAAGAGCAGCGATAGCTCAGCTGGCTCATGTTACCTTTCCCTTCAGCAGCAGGACTCCCCAGCTAAGCCTTGGCTCCCATGCTGGTGCGTGCTGGACCCCAGCTGCCCTCCCATCCCTGCCACACAGCGCCAGGGTGCCCTGTAGGGCTGGGTGCCTGTCCGAAAAGTTTTTCTGGTGGTTGCCATTTTCCTCTAGAGCTAAACCACACTTGCTGTAAACCAGCATAGCACCACTTTCACCTGGAACGATTGTGGCTTTCAGCCAAAAAAAAAAAAAAAAACCACCAGAAAACCTTTCTGTATTGACATGGACAGTATTAAAAAAAAAAAAAAAAAGAAAAAACGTTTTACAAAAGGAGAAGCAGCATTTATTAGTATGGAATAGCTACACATCTTGCTTCATTTCAAACCTTCTAATCGTCAGGAGCAACATTCCCCCTCTTGCAGAGGATCAGCATAAGGTCCCTGCAGCAGCCAGATCCCATTCCTCCCTTGTGCCCCGGGGTGAGCAAAGGATGGGAGTGCGTGCTGTATTTTATACACATGCTTACGTTTCATTGAAGTGAGTGCTTTGCTGAATCGGAGCATCGATTCTTGCCTGCATGGTACATAGCCCTTTACTCTTGTAGGTGGATTCCCCATGACCACAGGTGAGGAGACCTTGTTACACACTGCACACTGGCAGGTCTGCAGCATATTGATTAGTCATGGGTATGTTTGGAGTGGAGTCGTCTCTTTACTAGTTGAAGTACAGGGTGTTCAATGTTTATTGTGTTCTTAACAAAGTCTGTTATCAGCAAGTTTGAAGTTTGTTGCTATCTTCTAGCGTCTTAGACTAATCACAGTAATGAAGGCATTGAACAGAGCCCTTCTCAGGTGGCATTTACCATTGTTTGCTGCAGATAACTTAAAGCTTTCTGATTACAGTCAGCTTTTATCACTTCAGAGCAAATCTACTCCACTGAAATGTGCTAATAAAACCCACGGAAGCAACAAACTGGAAAGAAGTGTTACAGCAATAAAGGAACATGAGGGAAAATGTACAGCTTTTGCCGCTGTTATCATTTTCAATTTATTAAGATCTAACCATTTTTGTAATATGGAGCTATTGCTGGGGGTTAATTTAATCTTCTCTAATACAAAGCTCAGGTCAGTTTTCAGTGTCAATTTAGATGTAATGCATATTTCTGCGTTACAATCAGAGAAACACCCTTCGTGGCCCCATGACCATATGCTCTCAACAATCCAAGTGTAAATGTCCAGCACTTTACACGTCCATTTTATGAGATTAGCTCCAGCCTTTAAACACGCAAGTCCCAGTAAAAACATTTGGCGTCGTGGCTCCAAGGACGGAGCGGGCTACTGGCTGCAATAGAGAAGCACTGAGTTATGACTTGTAGCAACCAATCCACCTGCCGCTTGTGCTCCACTCAGCCAACCATCCTATATTTATCTACTGATTTTCACTGTAAAGGGTCCCAGAAGCAGATCAGAAAACTGCTGGGCTAAATCCTGAGATCTTCATTTGATCTTTGCTGAAGACAGCAGTTGTTTTGCTTGTATAACGGTAATGTAAAATCCAGTAAAGATTTTATGCTGCCACTGAGGAGGCTAAAGACAGCAGCCAGGGCAGCAACCTACATAAAACAGAGAGAGGTGAAAACTGGATCCAAATATTTGGACCAATGCAGGAGAAGAACAATCGATGTCCTCCATATTTGCATGTAGGAGACGCAATATTAAGACCTGATCTCTATAATCACACAAAATAAATAGTATCAAGCTTTGTATCTGCTTTGTATGAGATACACCAAACCGGCTAAGATTTCAATACACATCTTTGTGTTCAAGTTATTTCTTGCAAATCAAGGACATCAAACCTCTTCCATATCCCACCTCCTCAATGGATACCTGGTTTAATGCAGTCCTGCTGTTCTATGATCTCTTTTGTTGTTGTCTTTTCTGAAAGATTCAACTCCTGCTTTTTCTCTTTTGATGTGCTTCTGTGCAGTTAATGCATTCATCTCACAATAGGAGCTGGAGTGGAAAAGCAAGTTACTAGAATATGCTTCCCTTCTTTGGTGCCTTGTAGGCCTCTAGATTTCATTGAACATTGTTCAGCCTCTGTGGTTAGAGACTGCATGTGTTTGGACCCCTTAACATCTACGTGCCCATCATGGGGGACATGTTTCACAACCTACCTCCTGATTCATTATAGCCTCCTGGCTTCATTTTGTTCCCTTAGAGGGGATGCTTTTAAGAAGGGAGAAGGAATGGGGATTAAAGAGGAGGCAACAGATCTCATACAGGTATGGAACCATCTGAGATACCAAGTCTCCTGAGACATACAGGAGGCTTAAGAAGAGGGCTGAGCAAGAAGTGCCATATAATAAGAAACACCAAGACCAGAGAATTGATCTGTCACAGTGCTGCCCCATGTGCCTCCAGGTATTCAAAGGACAGAGTGCTCACCCTGTCCCGGTCCTTATTTGACCCCCACCCTGCTTGTGTCCAAGTAGCTCATAAGCTCCAATATGCTCAGCCTGACATAATTGGCTCCCTCTCCTCTAATGGAGCAGATGGAGAAATTGAATCTTCAAAGGATCTAGTGATTTAACAAGGTCACACAAGACAGAAAGGGCAGAGATTGAATTTAAGTCTAAAGAACTCACGTTCTTCTCTTCCTCTCTCTGGATTCCCATAAGAGCCCCAATTGTAGAGCCAGGGATGGCAGAGTTACTAAACAGAAAGGCAACATATATACAGTATTTTGTTAAAACCCTTGCACGGACATCATACGTTGTTACAGTACCTCTGAGAGAGGCCATGCAAAATCTAGCAGGCAATTAATGAGACTTTCAAGCCAGTGGGTAAATTAGATGCTAGCAGAGAGGCTTCAAGCTTCATAGAGGGCTTGGGGTGAATAGGAAGGGTGGATGCAGAATTGCAACACAGCAGGGAGGGATGAAAGGTATGCTACCCCCTCCCTCACCATCACAGCTCCTGGCACAGGCACCTACGGCGCTGTGCTATTTAATCCCAGGAAATGCAGCAAGATGCTGTTTGTGTGGCTGGTGTGATAACGAATGATGTACTGTGCAGGACTGAACTGAGTTACATTGGATTGTATTACACTGAAGTAGAGTGAGGAAAATACCAATCCTCTATGAATCTCAATGATTGAGGCTGGGAGAGAGTGTGGAATGGCAGAGTCTTTGAATGCTCTGCCTGCGAGGTTGTGTGTCTTGTTTAGAGCACGCTAAAAGGCATTGCTTGCTGCTGAATCAAGATTTCCTCTTAAACTCACTCCAGTAGCTTTCCTGTGTTTGCCTCAAGCCACCAGGCAGAGATTAGGGGTTGTTCCTGACAGAACGACTTCATCCTCCCTGTTGCAAGTGCCTCAATACTGAGGAGGAGACCGTGTGGGGTGGGAAGGGCTGCCCAGGGGCAGCTGAAAACGGCCATGCAGTCTCACAAGAGGAACCCCAGGTACAGACCAAGTGTAGGCAAAAAGCCAGAGATGGACTTAATGAGCTCATCCTCCGCTCTGTGTTAGAAAACACAAAGCTCAGGAAGGCTCATGGGGACTGGGCACAGAGGGCAGAGCAGGTAGGGCAGATGTGTCCCTTCGCTTCCGCACTCTCCCAGTTCCCCAGCAAGCAGCAGTTCAGGAGTTGCATTGTGAGCAACTAATGAGATTAATGCAAATGGGTGTACTGAGTTATACAACATATATATGCCCTTCACACAATGACGGACACCTTCTGCTACAGTTTATTTTTCTAGCAATCATCAGTAGCACTAATAATAATTAAATCTTAGAGGCTGTAATGAATAATACATAGCAGCATTCTGTTAGCAAAACAAAAACGCTTTAAAAGATTTTCTCCTAAGCTAACATCAGTGCTTATTTCTTGCAATGATATTTTTTTTTTTAATGTATTAAGCACCTTTAAAGTTTGCAGTATTGAAACATAGATAGTACTGAGTCACTGATGCACAAAAAAATCCTGGAAACAATTTAAAGAAAAGCAGACACCACTAAGCTGATCATTTTTATTTGTGTGTAACGGGCAGAGATGAGCAGCAGTCAGAGCTCAAGCTGGAGCAATGGACAGGAATGTAAAGGGCTGGGGGGAGGCTGAGGTAGCAGGGTTTGAATCCTTCTGTCTGACCTTGGACACATCGATTAGGGAAGAAATTAATCTCTTCCTGAAGTTAGTCATCCAGCTGAGGCTAATCAGTGAGGCTTCTCAAAGCCAAGGAGAGGACAGTACTGCAGAGAACAGCACCTTCCAGGAGAGTTTCGGTGGCCGAGGTTAGAGGAAGTGATTTGGGCCAGTGTTATCTGTGTAGGTATCTAAAGGTATCAGTCAGGCACAAACATCTGCTGCTCCGCACAAGCACTACTGCAGCTGCAGTCCCACAAATGAATAAAAGTTCTTTTGCCAAGACAGCATCGCCTGTTTCTGGAACTGCAAATGACAGCGTGTTCCCTCTTGCTGCTGCGTTTGCAGGGCTGGAGGAGAAAAATGACTATGTCGAATGTCCCTACTTACACCAGCGTGTAACTATTTGGTCACTCTCAGAGAGGATTCCAAAGGATCATCACTTACAAAGTGGGCCTGTAACGCAGTCATTACTCAAGGAGTAGAGCATCTGAAGGCTGAGACTCTGGGAGATCTGGCCCTGAAAGGGAATGAGCATCTGTCCCCCCCGCTGCATTGGACACTCAGGCACTGCAAAATCATGTGACAATGTGCATGTTACTGCTGGATTCACTCAAATTTAAATATCTTGTCTCTAGTATGCAACATAAGTAGGCAGTATGGGATGTAAGACACCTGGTAAATGAAGAGGTGAAAAGTCTTGGCCATATTTTCTTTTCAAGTATACCTCAGTTGCATGTGGATGTCCTGCTACTTTATAAGTTGCAATCAGCCCAATTCTAAGCAACCATTGGATTCAAGTCCTACAAGGGTGACAAGTCTGGTGTTGTGTTATGCAACATACCAGTCACCAAAACGCTAACCAGCAAGGTCCAGGAGTGGTTGGCTTACTCATGGGACTCTACCTAATGAGTAAACCAACAGTAGAAAACAGCAACACCATTCAGATCAAGAGGGATGGATTTGGAGCTGGCAGCAAATGAACTGCAAAAATAGATGACCTTACATAGCATATTCAGAAATTTCTAAGAAGAGAATGGCTTGCAGGAGACCTGATGCCAAAGAAGAGCAGAACAAAGGCAAATCCGATACAGGACTCAAGAAAATGATTGGAGTTCTTTGTCCAGCTATCAGTGTGACCGAGCTTGTAACCTCTGTCATGCTGCTATAGAAATGCCAATTCAGAGATGGAGCTGGTACTAGAGGGCAGCCTCGACGGCGCTAATACGTCTTCACTGCTTGTGCAACCACTTAGAGACTCTACATCCAAGTTCTCTGGTGGAGTTACACCGCCAGAAGGTTTCACAGAGAGTCAACCAAAAGAAAACATTAATGTGAACCTGATCTGAAGAGCAGAGAAGGGACAATTTTCCTCTCTGATACTAGATCAGACATTGGAATAGCCTACCAAAAGGAGCAACTTGTTTAATCGGTATAATCAGATATCACAGGGATAAGCACAAGATAAATAATCCAATACCAGAGCTACGAGCATGGCATGAATAACACAATACCCTAGCAATGAGCTCAACATAAATAACCCAATACCACAGCAGTGAGCTCAGTATAAATAATCCAATACCATGGTGATTAGCTTAGCATGAACACTGTGATACCACAGCAATTAGCCTGGCATAAATAACCCAAAATCCTGGCAGTCAGCATGTCATGAATAATCATATCCCATACCAACAACCACAGGATAACTAAGGCAGAAAGAAGACAGGTAGAAGAGCACTGGTATGTGTTTATTAATACAGTTAGAGGTTTATACAGCAGTATCAGCTTTGGAGCACTCCCAGTTCTTCCCCATGCAGCCAGCAAAATCAACCCCTGCAGCCACCCACAAAATCAGATTCGTGGGCTGTGCACACAGTGTTTCTGGAGGGGACAAAAACTAGTGGATGAAATGAGGTGGATTTTGAGGTATTTTTAAGCAGGTGGGATGAACCCAGGCATGCAGACAGTATTCTCAAAAGCACTTGCTGTTTCTCTAATTCTGCTCCCAACAAAGTCAGCACAACTGAAAAACTCCTGCGAGAGCAACTGCACCAGAGCTGAGCATCCTCCAGATATCCCCAGCAGCCCACGACCACCAGTCCTGCTCCCTGAAGCGCTGAGCACACAGTGGCCAGCAGCCTGCGTGCAGGATGCAGGCAGAGGGGAAGGATGGGTGCAGTGGGGCTGAAGTTCAGTTTTTCCTGCTGGGGGTCCCTACTACAATACTGCCATGAATCCTGCTCCCTGGCCCTGCCGGCACTGCCAAGTCCTCCTCTGATTATGAATTTTTGCAGTGTTACCACTCGGAGTCCACTTAAATGAATGCTGCATTTATATGTGAGTCACAAATACATCTTTTTATGCACTCTTAAAAACCAGAAGCATAATTACTAAGGTCAATATATAATGTTTATTTCCTTTATAATAGACATTATAATTTCACTTTAGGGAAAAGAAACTGTATGCATAAAAATAATGACAAATATTAAAGTCACCAAAATAATGGAACCAGATCACTCTACTAATCCTAAATTTAAATGCATTAACGATCCCTGTAACATTAAAGGTCTGATAAGCCAAATTAGGTTTCTTGTAAGCATAATTAATCTTCTTTTTCAATGAAGATATTACAAGGGAGTTAATTTGAATCCCAAAGGCATTTTTAAAATTGAATTATATAGATAAAGCAAATATTTGACCTTTTACTGATAATTACTATAAAAAAAATCAACATGCAAATGAAGCTTATGAAAACCTCTCCTGAAAATGGTATTATTGGGGTAATAAAATCCTCTACAACCAAAGCGCAATAATTTAATGACTTAAAAGACAGGTAGCCCCTACCTTCATCTATAATTTGAGAGTATTCAATTACTGTAGTTGGGCCTGTGTTTATTAACAAATAATTGAATGGAATAAAACATAGATGATTATGTCAAATGCACAGATTATCTGGTTTCATTCGTAGGTCATTAAATTTAAAAGACTGCTAGTTTTGGTTCACCTTCTATTCTGAAATGATTTTTTTAGTGTCATTAAATGATGGTAATATTTATTGATTTAAATTGCCCTCTGATTGGAAGGTACTTTTTCATGGCACTGAATCAGGATATTTTTTTAAGAAAATTTCCATTCAATTCAATGGAAACAGCATTCACTCCTTTATCACGAACTGAAGCTCCTAAAATCTCACACAGCTGGAGACTCATTGCTGGATGAGTTTAGGAAGGATTCAGGCTCTTCCAAGGTGCCAAAGGGTCTCTGATGGTGAGCATGGTACCCACAGGCTGGTTGGATTTGCAGAGTGAGACAGGCTGGTGAGGATCTGCAGGATTAAACTGTGGGTCATCAAACAAGTAACAAGATCACCCAGGGAAAGCCATTTTTTGCCAGGGTTTTGAATTAAACTGGAGGTTCCTAATGCCTAGGACAACATTTCCATGTGTTTGCACAGCACCTTGCGTGGGGGGACTGGCTGCCAGGTGTTAGTCTATCGATTATTGTTGCTTACAATCACACATGCCTGCATGGAGTCTGTAGTACAATAGGATAAATCTAGGGCAGTTTCTCCAAAATCTCTGATATTAGTCTAAATTCTTGTCCCTTTTTGTCAATCAGAGCAAAGCAGAGTCTAGCTGCTAGCTGCTAAAATGAGCATTTTTGTATAAGGACCAAGTTCTTATGGCATGAGCCATCTGAACACTTCAACTTGACTGTCATCACACAGGCACGATGGCTTCATTCTTTTGTCCTTGCAGTTGTCTGAGCAAGATGGCCTTCCCTGTTGAGGTTCCCCAGCCTTGGTGCTGGGTGGGCAAGCTGCTGTGAGCAAGGCTAGACCGAGAGAAGCAGTAAGCGGGCTTTGTTTTGTAGGAGGAGAGAAAAAGCACTGAACTTCTCACTGCTGGGTGACTATTGTTGGCCAGGGTTTTTATTAGCTGGAAAAAGAAAGTACAAGAATAGATGCTTATCACTAAAGCCTCAGCTGATATAACAACTAGGTGACGCCCATAAAAACAGCAAGCTTCCTATTAGCCACCCTTTTGGCACATGGATAGCCCAGGAATTAAAGTAAAAATTTTCTCATACTTAGCATTGCTCCATTCAGCCTAAATTTGAGGCCCAACAAAATGCTAGAACTAAAGCTGATATTGTAACCATTCTGCCCCTGTTATCCTGGTAAATTAAGGACTTCAGCCTTCAGATCTGTCAATCAAGAACCTCTCACAAGCAGAAAATTCACTTTAAAAATGTATAAAGAAAACAAAATGCTCTGCTGTCCCTGGCTGCCCACCAGCTCAAGACAATGCATATTGTTATGAGCATGGAAGTATTTCCAGTCGACACCAAGGTGTATTGTGATGACACCGCCTTGGAGCAATGCCGGCCCATTTGGGCTGAATGTGCAGTGAGTAAATGAGCTGCTGTTTCTGAGGCCAGTGAAAGGAAATTTACAGGTCTAACAGTAAGCGGTGTCACATCAAGGAAAGAGTGGTTGTACAGCCATGACTCCTAGGGTTTATTTCCAGCTGTGCCACTGATTCATCAGCCAACTCTGAGTCACTTAAATGTTGAGTTTCTCAAACATGATCTTGTAATTTGGCCCCTCCTTGATTTTTATTGTTGTTGAGTCAAGTACAAGTACTTGGTGAGACACTCCAACAGCTCTCAGCATAGATGCTGCTCTGCTGACATGGTGCTTGGTGGGAATTTCTTTCCAGGAGAGCAGCTAGACCTAACGGGTTGCTTTTGTGAAATTTTACCTCCCAATATATCCTCATTATGCTTGTGTGGCTCCAAGAGCCCTGATCCCTGCTCAGAAACTCCAGGCATTACTGTAATATCAACAGTAACATTTCCAGAAAGCTCAGTATGCTTTGTATGTCCATCTTCAAACTTCTTGAACTGCTCAGTCTTAGGATTGAGTTATCAAGAAAGTCAAAGGAGCAAGTGAAGCTTATGTAGATAGACCTAAGCTCATTTTAAACTAGCTAGCTCAGGCGTCTGCAGTAGTCTAGCAGCACAGCTTGGGTCTCAGTTCAAGGTATAAAAGCCACCTATGATACCGTCAGTACCAAGCAGGCTAGCCAACAGCAAGCCCAGGAGGTGGTGCAGTCACTCTGGGGCTGCTGGTTGGCCACGCTGTCAAGCACTTCAGAGCCTGGGAGCCAACAAGGCTCCTCAGTCCTTTAGGCTCTTTTGAAATATCTACGTAGGAGCACGAAATAACCTGCTTTTGTTCAGATCTGGTTTTGACTTAAATAGTGCTGATGGAAGATGCTCTCCACTACCAATTTTAATCTGTTCAAGGTCATCAGAAGCCTGCAGAGAAGCATCATTCCTTTATCAAGAGACTTTTCCGAGACAACATTAGCCAGTCTATTCTATCTCAAGCCCCTAGCCTTTAGATATAATTGCTTTATTAAATGTCACAAATGCTCATTTGACTTAGATGGTGTCTCTCTCTCTCTCTCAAAAAGAGAGAATGTTAATTTAGACACAGAAAATGGCCCATTTGCTGTTGAATTCAAAGCAAATACCCTGTCTCTGACTCTAAACACAGCCTCTTCTGTTGGAGTGTTTGCAGTAAGGGACATTTAAATGGCCTGAAACAAAGTCATTTTCTTTGTCATTATTACACTGGAGTTTTCTATCTCTCTGATTAGATTAGAATTGAATCTGGTTGAAAGAAATTGAATTTGTACATTTCCCTAATCATACAATCTTCAAACACTGAACTTTCTAGTACCAATTAGTCTGTCCTGATCAAAACGAATCTTCAGAGATGTCCCTATTGATGGGAACAAGCAATGAAAAGCTGTTGATGAAAGTGATGATTGATTGATAAACTGCCACCTGCATAAACACTCTCATGCTCTATGCAGGTGATTGCATTCGTGGCATCTTCAGAGCTTCTCTGAAGCTGGTGACTACTGAAAAACATGCTGGTCTGTTCTGTATTTGCAGAAAATTCACGTCCTTCATTCTTGTGGTCATGATCAGGGTGGACTTGCTCTGTCATGATACCCCTGACTTCCACTTGGTTGAATTCTGGTATTTTCACCTGACCGGGCTGGCAGTAGGAATCTGGTTTAGCATGCTGGGTCTTGTAAATCCCTTCTGTAAGCAGCTAACTGTCCTTGTGCCTTGTGTGCCTCCAGAAACTTCATCCAGGATTCTCTTGGACACTCATATTTAAGCACTGCAATACACCTTTGTTGTAACACTTTATTTTCTGGACGTAGAACTATTTCCATTTGTCCTGTTTCCAAACTGAAAAAACCAACATTTTGTACCCCTGTCTTTTTGCAATAGGTACCATCTCTAACTTCAGTCTTAAACAACCCAGCTAAAGATGTCAAAGGGCGATTCAGTGGCATATCCTCCAGCAAGAAGCAGTGGTGATGTATGTGTGCACGTGTGAGCATGTCAGCAGCACACGCGATAAAAAATTATCTTGAAAGATCAGTGCCACTTGTCAGTCTGTAGCTCCTGTCAGCTGTGACCCCACTGCGGTGGGCATCACCGAGAGCAGGAGAAGGGAGCAGGGAGGGCTGATGAAAGGAGCAGGGGGAAAAAGCGCAGGATTGTTACAGATTAGGGAGTTATTGATGGGAAGTTAATGGCAAGTATTCAAGGCAAAGGAGATGGTTTCTGACAGCCAACCAGAGTTAAATGATTGCTGAAGTGACATTAAATTAAGCTGGTTTTGACACAGATGTATTTACCTCTATGTAAGCAGAGAATCACCTCGCTGGGGCTGGGGTTTTTCTTCATGTGAAGAGTAGAGACATTAAGACAGTTTTAGTGACTGCTCAAATGGAATGTGCTTTTATATTGAGAAGGGTTGTTTCAAGGAAACATCTATCAAAAGGGAAAAAAAGATTTTGGCAAGCAGAAGCACTGTTAGATCAGAACCAGAGAGATGAAGTGCAGGATCATTGTTAGTCGAAGAGTGAAAACAAAATAGGAGAACTCCAACTTTGAAACACTTGGCTTCATTGCTCTTCATTTCTCAAACAATCACAAGTGCCTCAGGTCATCTTCACACAGGTTTTTTTCCCCGCATTTTGAGCACTATTCCACAGGGGCACTCTCTGTGTTAGCTCACGTTTCTGCTGCCTTGTAAACCGATGTACTGTGGGAAAGGCTCTCCTTTCCTCAGAAACAAGATGTAGCCCTCTCTGGCCTGGCTCTTTGGCAATGTATAGTACAGCAGTAGTATTAAAAAAAAAAAAAAATTAACTGTCCCACGTGAAATGAGCAGCTGGGCTCCATCTATAATCAACAGAGAGAGGGAAAGGTATTTCAAGGGGGTGACTCACCATGAGATATGTCTAAGATAAGAGTGCTCAACAGACTTGTCCTCATCTCCACGGACTACAGAGGAGTTTAGATGAGTGGCATAGTGGTAGATGGCAATAATCAGATAAAATGAATCCATTCAAAGTGGCTAATCCTTTCCAGATGGCTTGGGGGATGAACAGAAGTCCACAAAATTGGAGTTTGAGCAAGAAATCAGTGAGACTGCTGAGCGCCCTTTAGCTTTACAGATCGGGAAGGAACAGGGGCGATTCTAGCAAAGCAATGTGACGTGGTCTTTGCAATGCCTCAGAGGGCAGGATGCATTTCTGACCCTCTGGGAAGCCCAAGCACAGGCTGGGACAGCTCAGGTCTCACAGGAGACTCCTAAAGCAGGCAGCACCAGAGCATCTAGTGGCAAAGCTCCTGGTTTCCATTTGTATATCCAGGCTCACCACCACTCCAAGAGTTCATCCCATGGACTCTACACAGAGGATCGAAGTTTGCAGCCTATGCTCTGCCTGATGCAGCAACCTAATTCTTTGCAGGCACCAAGAGGGAATTCTGCTCAGCTTTCTGTGTAGTGGCTTCTAGCGCTCCTTCTCCATCTGGTCCCTCTTGGAGGGACTGCAACAGTGCCCTTCAGAGGGAAGTCAAGGACGGCTTGTCCCACATCATACCTCAGTAACATGTATCAAATAATCTTCATGAACAGTGACACCCCCGTGAGAGAATTACAGTGACACTCATTTTTAGCATCAAACAGTGGCTTTGCAGAGGCTCCAGCTCAGAAGCTAATGAATGGTTGCTCAAGCAAGTTATTTTTTGCCAGCTGTTGGCAGTACTTATTTTGCCTTTAATTGTGCATTCACATGCCTGGGTCTGATAACAGTGGCTGCTGTGGAAAAATGCAGTTTCATGAATAATAAACGGTCCCTCAAAAAAAACCCCACTCTGTTTTAGATACCAGGAACCCCCTGATCCACTGTTGTCAGCTTTGCAAAGTCTGGTATTCACCAACATGTTCAGCATCCTCCTGAATAATGATAATTCATCTGTGTTCACTTCACTAAACTATCATATTTTATGGAAGAAGTTAATTAAATGGTGATTTGCACTTCCGCTGAACATTAAACATTTAATGCAGATGCTCCAGTCATTGCCTGAGCTTTAAAGTGGGAAATGGCTTCAAAACTTCATATTTCCTTAAGAGGTTTAATGATGCTAGATCAGGCTATTTGCATACATACATATACGGGCGTATTTTATACCAGCATTTATTGCAAACAAACCCAGCTTTCTTCTTACCATGTTCTCAAGAATATGAGGCGGGACACACAGATTGCAACTGAAGGGTTCTCTCTGGATGATTTGCCCCTGCCACCATTAAATTAATGGGCTCATTAATGAAAGATTTTCTAGGAAGGCATTAGAAAGGAACAGTTATCTACAGCAGGTCGCCTCTCCTATAATTTAGAAGAAATTAATTGGTAATAAATTAAGAATTCTAAAAATTCATTCTTGTACATCAGGAGTGGGGCTTATACACATTGCCTTCAGCTCAAGTGTCACAGTAAATCCTTTGCAAAGTAAATAATTGTTGGGATGGGGGAGGAAGAAGAAATTAATATTAATGTGCGTTGAGGGGATGACACAGAGGTGAAATGTAAGGCAGCCTCTGGATGGTGTGCAATGAGTGTTCTTGCTTTCTGAAATATGAATCTTCGTAGGAGGTAGTAACATAAAACACAAGATACTGCTGGGTATCTTCCATCCTTCATGCTCTGGGTGGCCCTGATAAATTACACCACTCTTGTCCAAATGGTCCTGTCTGTGTAGCAGGTCACATTGACGGTCGGGTTTTCACTGGCTAAGCAAATGGATGGCTGTCAAACCTTATCTCGGTTTGTTTTTGCAGGACTGCAATGATCGTTTTTGTGCAGAAGGGGTGTAGAAGTGGGCCCTCACTTTTACAGAACTTAGCACTTTTTTTCCCAATTATCCACCAAAAAAAAAAAAAAATTGGAATTGCTTCAGTTTTGGAATGCAATGCGTAAAAGTGGAATAATTTCTTTTTTTTTTTTGAAGTCGCGTGCTTTCAAGTGAGGGAGAGATGGGGAGAGAGCGGAGATGTTTCAACACATCTTCAAAAGCAAAGAAGTTTCATTCTCTCCACCCCCAGTAACCATTTAAAAAAAGAAAAAGGCAAACTTTTTATTTAAGTTGTTCCATTAATAATACTGCAGCTTCTAAGTGCCAAATTGCTTGGGTCTTTCCCTCCTCCCAAATACGCACAACCTCAGTTTGAAATATAAGAAGCTCTGATTTGTCATTCTACACCAGGATTTTCAGATCTAAACTTCTTTTAGCTTTTACCCAATAATCTCTTTCTCAAAAAAGGGCTTAAGCAGTTATTGTTGCATATAACAAATGCACTTAGAGTACCAGTTATGCTTTAATGTACATTAATTTTAGATTTGCTGGCCCTTTTCCAACTAAGCCTGTGCCTAGAATTTTTTTTAGACTATGAAAAATTATTCACAGATATGCCATGCATTAAGTTAGTAAATGAATATAGGTTTGAATTCAATTTGTTTTAGCAAACTACTGTTATAAAGAGTCTAGTGTAGCGTGAATTATTATCCAGATTTACGTTGAGCATCTGACAAAATGTTAAGCTAGTTTTTCAAGTATCCACTAATTCTAAATAAAGGCGGAACCATGCCATTCCTGCATGGCAGTTCCCAATGCCAGCTTCACACTCCATACACGTTTTTAGCTTGATGCTGTTCCTGCCATTGATATCTTCCGTTTCCAGGTGCTTCAGCACAGGCAGGATTTATTCAGAGCCTGATCCATGCTGGCTAGCCTGTTTGGACAGCAGTATATGACTTTTCAGTACCAAATCAACTCAAAGGTGTGTTGTCTTCTGCTCTTCCCATGTCCTAGATGCACTTCAGGACAAAGGGCCTGATCCTGGGTGATTCTGGGTGCACAAACGTAACTCTAAAGGCTCAGTATTTTGGGGGATAAAAAGCTCTGCAGCAGTTTTAGCTGGGGGAGTAGAGCAGTTCGTGCCGTGCAATAGCCCACAGTGATCGTATCAGACCAGACTGAGAGCCGTTTTCCCAAAAGACACAGGGAGAAGCAAAGGAAGAGATGGGTACTCCTAGGCATGTAGGGAAGGAAGGAGAGGGGGATACAACAGCTACCTCCCCTTCAGGTATGTTATCCAGTGTAAGAAGCATTGTGCCTTGCCAGACCCTTCCTCCTCAGCAGGCAACAAAAGGAAAATGTGGGAGGACAGTTCCTTCTCAGCAAGGGAGGATGCTTCTGCCTCCTAGCCTCTGTCTGGTCTCAGTCTAAATCCAGCAGGGCTTAGGTGAGCTTTGCTTTGAATGTAATTTTTTACCCCAAAACATGGTATGTCTGTATGTGCTGGTTTTGGCTGGGATAGAGTTAGTCCTCTTCATAGTAGCTAGTATGGGGCTATGGTTTGGATTTGTGCTGGAAACAGTGTTGATAATACAGGGATGTTTTAGTTACTGCTGAGCAGCACTTACACAGAGTCAAGGCCTTTTCTGCTTCTTACACCACCCCACCAGCGAGCAGGCTGGGGATGCACAAGAAGTTGGGAGGGGACACAGCTGGGACAGCTGACCTCAACTGACCAAAGGGATGTTCCACACCATATGACATCATACTCGGCATATAGATCTGGGGAAAGAAGAAGGAAGGGGGGGACATTTGGAGTGATGGAGTTTGGCTTCCCAAGTAACCATTACACGTGATGGAGCCCTGCTTTCCTGGAGATGGCTGAACACCTGCCTGCCAATGGGAAGGACTGAATGAATTCCTTGTTTTCCTTTGCTTGCGTGCATGGCTTTTGCTTTACCTGTTAAACTGTCTTTATCTCAATCTACAAATTTTCTCACTTTTACTCTTCTGATTCTCTCCCCTACCCCACCAGGGGAGAGTGAGCGAGTGGCTGTGTGGGGCTTAATTGCCGACTGGGGTTAAACCACAACACTGCACTGTCTATTTCCACACTATCAATGAATGTGAACTTTAAGCTTGCTAAAATTGGGATGGGATATGTCAGATGCAGGGCTAGGGGATGGGGACAGAGTTGCTGCCCATCACAGGCTTTGGGAGGAGTGACAAGTCTCTAACACTTTATTGCCACATGAAGAGGAGGCAGCTGACAGAAGGTGTCCAAAGGACTTAAAAAAAACATGGTTAAGGTCTGTATCCTCTTCCAGAGGTCAAATTATATGAGTAAAGCTGGCTTACTCTCCTACCAGTCATGGCAGCTCAGGCAGTAGAAGACAGTCCTCATGGTTAGCAGCTTCAGTCCCTGCTTGAGACATATAAGGAGGAAAATGGTGGATTTACAATAGAGTTGTACTCAGGCCCTATACACAGGACCATATCTTCATCTCCAGAAGGGAGCCAGGCAGCACCATAACAGAACCCCCATACCATTCACACCATTAAACTGCTCTTACAGTGGGCCTGAATATCTGATTAAACATTCACTAGGCTGAGCTCCAGTTTCACCCTGGAAAGAAGCCACCAGCACATCACACCAGCATTGCAAGATTTACAAGGAGCAGATGAAGTCGAGTCCTACAATAGTTCATTATAATTAACAAAGCTGGAATTGCACTGGGCTTTGAGCTGTATATCAATGCTAAATATCTCATTACTAGTATAAAATATTTATGTCTCACGGTCTTTATCACAAATGCAGGCTCGCAGTTAGTGCGTCCTGGTCCAGAAGATGAATTCCATGGAGAAAATGAATTGCTTGGATTAAAAGGCTGGCAGCCCTGCAGGATAAAATTCCTTACTGCACGTGACCCCAGTGATGGAGGAAGAAAAGACAGCAATGAATGCACAGCCTGGGGCTGCAGAATTATGGTCCACTCTCCACTTTTCCCCCTTGCTGTCTCCTTAGGGCCAGATCAATCCCTGGGCTGTCACAGCTGATGGCAATTTGTGCTTTTACTTCATCAAGGACTGACAGGCACTTCTGGGTCCAGTTTGAGCAGCGATGGCAATTGCTGGTGCACATGTGTCCGTGAGTCTGAAGTCTTTCTCTGTAGCACAGCCTGGTCTCCCTCCAACCGGAGTGTCTTGGGGGATTTCCAAGCATTGAGGGGGGAAACAGGGCTGATTTGCTTTTTTCCCTGATCAGAGTGCACCCCAGAGGGGTGGGGGGCTCCTGCACTCAGGAGCTTTGGTGAGCTCCCTTTGGGTCTCCTTTTCTCTCTCCACTGGGAAGGATGCACCTCTGCGAGCATAGCCTTCCTCTGGGCACATCAGCACCCCGTGTGCTTATCCCCAGCTAGGGCAAGGCTTCAGAGCCACTGTGGCCACATGTAAAGGAGAAGTAGAAGTTAATCTTTATTATTCTTTTTAATCTTTTCTCTGGAGAACAAGGGTCAAGTCCTGGGCAAAGGCTGTAACTCGTTTTTGTTGGCTCAGCAGTGCTTCACTGAGGACTTGAATAATTTGGAGGTGTGAATACTGTGCTGGGACTTGGAAGAGCTGCTTCCCTCCCTGCCACAGGCTATCCGTGCATCTAGGCAAGTCGCATTGGCTTGACTCCCTTCCCCTTCTGCAAATGGAGGCAAATGAATGTCCTCGTTTCTTGCCTTTGCCTGGCCTGTTGGTGTGGGGCTGAGCAGGTATTGCCTTGTAGAATCATAGAATGCTTTGGGATGGAAGGGACCTTTAAAGGCCATCTAGTCCATCCCCCCTGTAACTGGCAGGGACATCTACAACTAGATCAGGTTGCTCAGCCTGGACTTGAATGTTTCCATAACATTCCTCATAAGAGAGGTGCTCCATCCTTCTGATAATTTTTTTGGCCCTCCTCTGGACCCTCTCCAACAGGTCTATGTCCTTCTTGTACTGAGGACCCCAGAGCTGGACGCAGTGCTCCGGGTGGGGTCTCACCAGAGCAGAGAGGCAGAATCACCTCCCTTGACCTGCTGGCCACACTTCTTTTGATGTAGCCCAGAATACGGTTGGCCTTCTGGGCTGCGAGAGCACATTGCTGGCTCATGTCCAGCTTTTCATCTGTCAGTACCCCCAAGTCGTTCTCGGCAGGGCTGCACACAATCCCTTCATCTCCCAGCCTGTACTGATACCGATTACCCCGAGCCAAGTGCAGGACCCTGCACTTGTCCTTGTTGAACCTTATGAGGTTCACACAGGTCCATTTCTCCAGCCTGTCCAGGTACCTCTGGATGGCATCCCGTCCCTCAGGCGTGTCAACTGCACCACTCAGCTTGGTGTTATCTGCAAACTTGCTGAGGATGCACTTGATCCCACTGTCTATGTCATTAATGAAGATATTGAACAGCACTGGCCCCAGTACAGACCCCTGAGGAACACCGCTCATCACTGTTCTCCATCTGGACATCGAGCCATTGACCATTACCCTCTGGATGTGACTACCCAGCAAATTCCTTATCCACCAAATAGTCCACCCATCAAATCCATATCCTTGCAATTTAGAGAGGAGGATATTGTGGGGGACCGTGTCAAAGGCCTCACAGAAGTCCAGATAGATGACATCCGTAGCTCTTCCCTTGTCCACTGATGTAGTTACTCCATCATAGAAGTCCACTAGGTTGGTCAGGCAGGACTTTCCCTTGGTGAAGCTGTGCTGACTGTCCCAAATCACCTCCCTGTCCTCCATGTGCCTTAGCATAGATTCCAGGAAGATCTGTTCCATAATCTTCCCAGGCACAGAGATGAGGCTCACAGGTCGGTAGTTCCCAGGGTCCTCCTTTTTACCCTTTTTAAAAATGGCTGCAATATTTCCCTTTTCCCAGTTCCCAGGGACTTCGCCTGACTGCCATGACTTGTCAAGTATCATGGTGAGTGGCTTAGCAACTACATCAGCCAATTCCCTCAGGACTCTCGGATGCATCTCATCGGGACCCATAGACTTACAAACATTCAGGTTCCTCAGGTGGTCACGAATCTGATCTTCTCTTATAGCGGGAGGACCTCTGTCCTCCCAGTCCCCATCAAATGGCCCATCGACTCGGGAGGTGTGAGGAGAGAGATTGCTAGTGAAGACTGAGGCAAAAAAGTTGTTGAGTACCTTAGCCTTCTCCTCATCTGTTGTTATCGGCTTACCACTATTGCTCATCAGAGGGGGTATGCTTTCCTTAACCTTCCTTTTCTGGTTAATGTACCTGTAGAAGCCCTTCTTATTATTCTTCGCATCCCTCACCAGGTTCAGTTCCAGCCGAGCCTTGGCCTTCCTGATCCCATCTGTACACAACCAGGCAGCGTCCCTGTACTCTTCCCAAGATACCAGTCCCTTCTTCCACTGTCTGTGCAATCTCTTTTTGGCCTTTAGTTTGGCCCCCAGGTGATGGCTCAGCCATGCCGGCCTCTTCCCTTCCTTGCGCGATTTACTGCACCTGGGGATCAAGAGCTCTTGTGCCCTGTGGAAAGCATCCTTGAAGACCTGCCAGCTCTGTTCTGCTCCCTTGTCCCTGAGAGCCATTTCCCAGGGAGTCCTGTTGATTAACTCCTTGAAGAGCTGGAAGTTTGTTTTCCTAAAATTCCATTGTACTCTGCACGTGTTCAGCAACAGGAGCAGGAGAGCCCTGATCTCCACTGGGACCTCTGGGCTCCACTCTAGTATGAATAAACAATTTTCCCCTCTGCTGCCTGTTACTCCAAATTTGTAAATAATTCTTAGACTCACTATGAAGCTCAGGTATGAAGGCTGAGCCACCCCAGAGACTCAGCAGACAAGCAGTATGCTGGTACGGGTCTTAATACAGGGAATGAGCAGAGGAGCCCCTGTGCCTCCAGTTGCCCATTCACCCAACGGGCAAAGATGTGCTGGGCTGGTGTCACACTGTCCTCTGTCCCCTCCAGCCTGCAGGTCCCCCTGTACCTTGCACAGTTAATGGCTAAACCCACGGCCTTGCAGGGAACTAATGTGCTGGCTGGGAGAGGGTGCATGCCGGGAATCAGCCAAGTAGGGAGGAAACAGGATTGCCAGCATTTTTTTAGCCACATCAGCTCCTACTAGTGGAAGTAGCAGTGCTATGGATCCCAACCTGGCTGGAGGAGGGCAAGGTGGATGGATTGCTTTGCCCACACCAGCTTTCGCAAGTGAGGTGCTAAACTGTTTACCTCAGCAGCGTTTAGATTCCAAAAGCTGGTATAGCTGTTACCAATACACTCCAAAAAATGAGGCAATTTTTTAAATTCCAATTAACGGGTGAACAATTTTTGATGGAGGGAAGTTGGGAGCATGGAGGCACATTTTGTATACTTAGGACGTGTATTTGGGAGATTAACACCTTCTAGTAAATAGGTATTAACTAAAATCTGTCTGAATTATGCTTCTAATTACTATTTCATTTGCAGTGGTGTTGTATTTATTACAATAAGCTTCTTGTGTATTTATTGTATTATGTATTGGAGTAAGACTTTGGTTGCTGAATGTATGTGTTAAATGCAAGGGCTAATAAGCATTACAGTCAGTATAACTGCAAAACCCTTGATAGGAGTCATTTTATTCAAACCTTGGAACCTTTCTCTTTCATTAAATGCAAGAAATATTCCAGGTGCCCACCTTTATTCCCATCTTTACATGGTATTGCTCAGTCATCTTTGTTTATTATTTCTCTCTCTAATTTTTTAGCATATTGCCTAAAATGCTAATCCTAACTTTTTTCCCAATAATATCTATCTCTGTTGGAGGTACAGTTAGTAGCTAGATCACCTTGTGCTTTTGCTGGAATTCCTGGAGGTATCACTTTGCTGCTATTTTTTGAGATGGACCCTCCCCTCCATTTTCATCAGACTCAGGTAGGCTGCATCAATCCAAGTTTCTGAGCTTGGTTGCTTTTTCTTTGTACAGTGATGGCAAACTACAAAGTGACCTAAGAAACAGCTGTGGATGAAGATCTCACTCTAAGGAGCCCATTCCAGATTTCATGCTATAATATATTGAGTCTTTACGCAAACTCCACAGAGCCAGGACGGCTATAAATTGTAGTTAGACAATTGTGCATTTAATGTTTCTCATAAACGTATAAAGTTTGTCTCCAGAAAGCTATAACAAAGGAAAGCAGATTGAAGCCAGGAAATGTCTCGTTAGCATGTGATGGAAATGTTAATCAGGAGTCTTTAAGGAGGATGTAATTAATTCCCCACACACTGCTGTGTGAGGTTCTTGGGGCCAATCAGGAAGCAAAGGGCAAATCAGTTGGAGGGGGAGGTGGGGAAAGGTTATTCTGCTGTGGGAGAGGGGCTGCTTGGGGTTGCTCTGGGTGCTCTTCCCATTTTATGGGTATTGTGGTTGGCCTGGAGCAAGGACCTACCTGAAACCTGGCCTCAGTTCATGGAAACGGGTGAGTCATGTCATTGCTTTCTGCTTCCTCATCAGAGAGTTGAAGGTATTCATATGCATTCAGCAAAACTGTGCAACAGATACTGATAAAACAAGTAAATCATTTGAAAGCTCTTGCTAAGCCAGGTTCTGCTGAATACCTGGTCCTCCCTCTTCTCTTTTCTTCTGAGTCCCTCTCCCTGCTGCTCTCACACCTGTATTTTGTTTTGCTTGTGCATTCTGCCCTATGTTGACTAGAGTCTCTCTGGGTCAAACAGAGTCTCTGATCTTGTTTGTGAAATGCAAACTAAACTCGTGGTGCTATAAAAATGTCTTATAACAGTAATAATTGTCTGTGGTATTGACTCCTATTCTTACGGTGTATTCTTTAAGCTTTGATCACAACGAATGCCAGGCTCCCTGTGCTCCAAGCAGTGTGGTGCCTCTGATGCATAGCGGTGGCTAAGAGCTGTGCATGCGTGCGTACCTCTGCAGGGATACCCACAACTGCCTCTGGAAAGCAGCTCTACTACACACACAGAAAGTGGAAGGAGGATTTCGTTCCTCCTTGGGGCCAGATAGAGTAGTGCTGTCCGTTTTCAGTGTGATCCTGGAGGAAAGCTGCAAATGCACACAGCTGCTCCAGAGATCTCAGCTAGAGCTTGTCTTGGTCTGGGCAGCCTCTTTCAGAATCTGAGCTAAAAGGTTGCTGTGTTTTTCTCCAAATGAGTTTCATTTGTTTCTATTTCTACTCCAATCAAAGCAGAGCTTCAGCTTTTATGCCGAAAATACAGTCACTGTGTTCTAAACATCCCTCCGTATGGAACCTCCTGCATCTTTCCAGTGCAAAGGGCTTTCCATCTGAATGGAAATAAAAGTTTGAGTTTATTCCCTTGGACCTAAGCACTTCTGTTAGTTATCACTTCTGGTTTGCATCCAAATTTCATCCTTGTTATTGCACTCTTCGCACTCTGCCTGAGGCCTCAGCATTATAACAGAACAAAAATTCCCAGTCCCTGGGGATCTCTATTGATGATGACTCTTCCAACATCTGGGACTCTCCCACCCCAACAGATTTGCAAGTACAGAGAGAGACTCTTATTTTACTGGCTAATATTGCAGAAAAGAATAAAACATGCAAACCAGTGAGACTGTAAACCAAACCCATTAAACCTGATTATTGTCAATTTGTGCCTAGTACCTGCGGCTTGTAGAAAGTTCTTGCCTGTGGTTAACTGGCAATTGTTGTTGTTTATGTGTTTGTTAGCTTGTACCCAACATATGCTTAATGGCTCTTCTGCTCATTTTTTTAGCTGTGGTTTTAATCTCTGTTTTTGTAAGACATTGTGGCCACAGCAGTCACAAACTGTCTCTTCCCTGCAAGGTCTACTGACCTTTTCTAAGAGGTCCCTTTTGTGACAGGCTTTGAACTTTTGTCCTCCTCTCTAGCACTGCTTTGGGCTGATGAACTGCAAGGAAGAATACAATAGTGAAGAAAATATCTATGACAAGAAGTCCTGGCTCAGGGCTGTCAAGGTGGGATCAAGGCCAGACCCATTAGAGAGGGCTGCTAGATTCAAGCGTGATCTGGGCAATGGGAGAAAATATTCCAGCTACTCCAGAGCCAGCTGGTTGTTACTGCTCTCCTCATGGGAGAAGACAAATTTGGGTTTGTTTTTAAACTGGATCTTCTAGTACCTGAAATGGTTTGTATGATGACTCTGGATGTAGGACCCCCACATAGGAAGACATGCCCTTCAAGGATGATTTGGGAGGACTTCAGATACTGTTACTTGGAGGTGATTGCCTGAAACTCCTGTTCAGCTGCCACCTATGCCTAGAGGTGCCTGAACCCCTTGGTGTGGGGCCCTGGTGTTTCCAGAGATCTTTTTCAGTAGAGGAATACTGTGCTTACTCTGTCTATACACCAAATTGTATCCAGAAACTAAGTCTTTATTTAAGTCTCTGAGGAGGCTGGTGTTTTTATTGCATGCATATCGAGACTGGGAAAAATTGGTATTCCCACAAAATGTTGTCTCTGTAGTCAGAGGAAGAAGTTCACAGTGTGGCTGTCCTGGGAGAATTGCTGTCCTAGTGTAAGGAAGGAGTCCAGGATTCATGGTGCAAAGAGAGCAAAGGACCTGGTGGCACACAAACCAGACCTGGGCACTCAGGCCTAAGGGTTTGCCAGTAGCTGTCTGATTTCTGACAACTCTGATATTGGGAATACCCTAATTTCAGCACATGGGCTGTCTCTCAACTACGCTCTTAAGCCAGGGATCAGTGGTCCTTCCCTGGCCTGCCCAGCCAAACCTGGGAGGTCCCAAACCTCTCCTATAGCAAGCCTTTCATGGCAATTGCAATAGCTGCTCTCAACTGGAAAACGAGTGTTTCTGCTCACGTTTTAAACTGAGTCAGTAAGAAATGCAAACTATTAGTTCAGTGCCTGTGTTTCTCTTACGGGGCTGGAGGACTGTTACCTTTGCTTAGCTGGTAGAATAGATATATTCCGTAACTCTTCAGGGAATTAATATTCATGTTATTAATTTAACATATTGGTCTCAGTTCAACATCTTTTTGGTTTAATAAGCAATTGCAGACTCAAAATGATGAGCTTGGTTGAAAATGCTGTACCTCTCTTTGGGGTCTGGGGATGGATTTTTACCAATTAAAGTGGAAGTATGTTTGAACTGCACAGTGGAAAATCAACATCCAAATTAGTAGCATGTAAGATTAAAAATTCTATGGCAGGAGAACCTCACCAGAGACCAGTGTAACCCCCAACTCAACGAGGCTGTCTGGGGGAGCTGGTTTTGCTCCCTTTGTGTAACATTTGTCCATGGGAAGCTCATGGCTCTGACAGGGCGAGGGCATCATCCTTGGGCAGTGCTGCAGCCAGTAACTCTGGAGCAGAAACCCTTCTATGGGGCTGGTGCAACAGCACCACAGTGGGTCTCTGCAGAGGGTCAGGTGCAGCATCTCTTGCCAAAATCTGCAGCCAATCCTGATTTTGGGTATTTGGTTGATTTCTCCCCGCACCCCTCCACCCACCCCACCCCCCAAGCAAGAATATCTTGGGAAAGAGATCCTACAGATGTGAGTCCCATAGCTCCGGGAGGCCCCAAGGTCTAGCTCCTCGCTTTGTTATGGGGTAGCTGAAGGTTTCTGCCAAAGGCATTCCCAAAATTCCCGCTTTTGGGCTCTCTTTCTAGCCTTCCAATTTAATAGGTGTCTTCGTGCCTCCTATCCACTGCTGAAATACAACGTGTGACATGCTGGGAATAGTCTTTAAACCAACAAAGTGGTGATTAGAAAAATCTCTCCCACACTCATGTTGGAAGATACCAAGGTTCAGGCGCTCCTTTATGGCCAGCTCAGCCCCTCCTCACTCCCCAGGAATGATTGCCTCTTTGAAGGCTGTTCTACCCAGAAGGACAGAAAAATATACCTCTATCACCTTCCTTCCCTGAGGTTATTTTCTAATGTGTTTTCATTTTTCAGCCCTCTGTCCCTGTATGGAGTTCTTTTCATGGATGCAGTACAAAGTGAAGCTGATGAGGGAAAGCTGCAGTAACATCAGGTTATTTATTGGAATGGGTAGCAATAATAGATGATTTGGAAGAAGTTTAAGGCTTTTTAATGAGCAATTTATCAGGAACCTGCTTCTGGAACGTACTTGTTGGGGTTTTCTACCTTAGTCCCAAGCAGTGGCTGATTTTTTCCTAATCTCTGGGAAGTACTCAGAGTGATTTGAATGTGATATGAACACCTGAGAGACTATTTTTTATTTCAATTTAAAAAAAAAATAAAATCAAGCCTTTGAACAAAGCACCCTGTTAGCCTTTGTAGTAAAGGTGGGTTTGCTTTGCCCTGCGTTATTGTGTGGCACTGAATTTCACAGCTAAAGTCCACGTTGCATTTCTGAAATGTTTTCCCATCTGTGAGTATGGGGTTGTCACTCCTTCAGTGCCCGGGTGTCAGCGCTGCTGTGAGCTCTTCTGTCCTACTTCTGCTAACCTTGAACGATATTCACTTCTGAAGTTGATATACTTGGTCCCTTCCATCTCACCACCCATATGTATGCAATTGTATAAATAAAGAGATAATAAGACTCCACGCCATTAAATTCAGGGAACTGATGCATTTCAAATGCAGAAAACAGAAGCAACTGAAAGTCTTGCTAATTTTTACACTAATTTACACCAGAGGGAATAAGAAGTCTCTTAAATCAGATGCTAATTTTGTTTACTTAACTTCCTAGCCAGCACAATGACCTTTCATCCATGAGTAGGAACAAATTAGTGCAGAAGTTCTTTGTGGGAGACAGGAGAACTTGCCTCAACCTGATTCTGAATAATACCCAATTAAATGTACTTCTAAACAACTCTGCCTTCCCTCCTAGAAGGAAGATTCAGATAAAAGAACAAAACGATATGCCTTTTATTTGCCACTTTACAAAATCCCTTCACGTAATGCAAACAACCCTAACCCTAGTGTGTCTGATACAGGATTTGCAACGCTCTCAGTTATTGGTAAGAGGATAAGAAGCTTATTACCGTTTACTGGGGGAAGATAAAAGATCCCCTGTTCCCCTTGCTAGGAGGGGAATGGATTTCCATGTTTATCAACAATCAGGAAAGGTGGGTGGGTGGGAGGTATTTGGGTAACAAAGCTGTAAACACACACACACAAAATCTTTCTGGCAGAAAGAAAGAACAGGAGTTCTTCATATTTGGTAATGGGATAAGAGACATTGAACACGCTCTTTGGTGAGATAAGGAGCTTACAGTGAAGTGGAAATGCTTTTTGGTATCAATACAGAGATCTAGAGGCCTCCTGATGATTAGGAAGCAGCTAAGCGGCTACCTGGGGATTTGCGAAGAGAACAGGGGGGCTCTTGATGTGGCAACAGCTCTGGCGCGTATGCAGCCATGGTGCGGAGTGACCAGCCACCTGCAGCTCTTCGTGCTTAGACAGAGGTTTCCCCACAGGCTGTGGGTGGGGAACCAGCCAGTGAGTCCCAGCTATAGGACAGCAAATGAGATGGCAGATCCCAGTTGTGCCTTTGGTCACCATGGATGTGACATAGTGATGGATGGGGGACGGCACCTTCGATCTCAGGGCGTACAGGGCTTGAAAGATATTTGAGATACAGGCATCTCCAGCATCATCCCTTCTGCCACCTCACGCTCTGTCCAGGCCACAAGGTCTCTTCTCCAAGGAAAATCAAGCTGTTTGTGCTTGGCATGGGAGATGGTGATGAGGCAGGAGGAAAAGCAGAAATCCAGACCCACACAGTGCATTTGAAGGGATGCCTGTCCCTTCCTCGCTCTTGGAGGCAACGTTTCATTTCCCTAGCCATGCTCTCCTTGTCAGGTTGATGTAAATTTAATATCTTTGGGTTATAATGACAGAAAACCAAACAATTTCCAGGCATTTGTCACACAGTAAATGAAAGAGACAATGCAGCAGCGGGCAGACCATTTGATTCACTGAGCTGTAAAGGCTGCTGCCCGCAACACCACGTTCAAACACTCATCGGGAGGAAAATTGAGTGAAGCACCCGGTGGGAGGAGAAGTGTCATGGCAGGCTCTGACGCTGCTTGGTGCATCAAGTGCTGAGGCACCGCAGGGGCTGGGTGGGCATCAGAGGAGGTTAAAAGTCAAATGTATTTAAATGTTAAATCTGTGGCACAAGTCTTGTTTAAAATAGGCTCCTTCTAGCTGGAGGCTGGTGGTGTGTTTTAGATATAAATGGCTTTCTGCTGCAGCTGGAGTGGAAGAGGGGTGACCTCTAAGCCAGCACCTGTGCTGTGTTGGTGGCACGCAATATCTTGAACATCTCTGGCACCGGCTCTCCTGCTGCAGCCACTGTTTCCCACGTAACTCGTGGTGCGTGCCTGGTTCGCAAGGAGCCGTGAAATGGCAATGGGGTGCCCATGAGCAAGCCTGCCTGCTGCACTGGGGTCAGCAGGAATTCTTTGGTTTTTCTTCCCCGAATGCAGATTGGGGCACATTGCTCAGGCTGGGCCAGATGTAGGGTCAGCAGGATCTCGTCTGCTCGACTGTGGCTCGTGCTTCTGTGTCAAGGCACAGCTAGAGCAGAACCCCATCAAACTGCTCTTCCCTCCTATCCTGCTAGAAAGAAATAATTCAGCATTTTTTTTTTCCCCCCAAAGAAACTGAGGATGTTACCTACACAGTCCTAGGGACACTTAACAAGAGCAGACATCTAATTCCTCTCTTTGCTCTTTTGTAAATCTCCACCACGGAGTCACAGCTGCTGTTGCATCTATCTCTGACAATGGAAGCTTCTTCTGTGGGTCTCCTCTCCTCCCAGGAGCCACAAGAGGACCCCGGTCAGAGCAGCAGCCTGGGCTTGTGAGGACCCCAAGCACAGATCCAATGGTCAGGACAGCTCCTACCTTCCCTTCAGAGTGACTTTATTCGTAAGCATGGATATCATTATAGCAGTACAATTCCTGTAGCTGTGGTTTTCTAAAGACAGAAATGAGAGAGTCTTGTGAGGAAGTTGGTTTTTTTTAATGTGCTAATGCCACTGAGGGAAAGGAAAAAAAGCTATCCAGCATACCAAACTTTCTTCAAACACATAGAGCTATGCAGACGAGACTGTGCTTCCTACCCCCAGAACTCCCCAGTTTTAGTGCTTTGTGTCAATCTTACACCCTTACCAGTATGCACCAATGTGCCTGCCTCCAGCTAAAACATCCCAGGAAACTTCAGATAAAAACAGTAAGAGAAAAGAGATCCTTTCTTTACTTTGTTTTTTATTCAGCTCTTTAACCTAGTAACTCTAATGTTTCTTTTTTTAGTTTAAACAAGGACTTTCAAGGTAGCAATGGCTCTCTGTGAAAGGAAAGAAGAAAAACATCTAGACTCCCCTAATTTTTTTTTTTTTTTAAAAGTCAGTTTTCACATGCTTGTTAGTTTTTGGTAGCTTCACAGTCTGTCACTTAAATTAATTTTTCAGAGGTAGCCACTAATTGTCTTTATTTTCTGGAGACCCCAGGGTGCAGTGCTCAGAGCTGAGCACTCTGCAACTGGAAGAAACTTGCATTTTCCAACAAAGTACGTTTAGGCTGAGTTGTGACTTAGGAAAAAGAAACTACAGACACCAGTACACCATGGGGGCCGGTTTCAGGTCTTGGGTAGTTCCTGCAAAACAAAAAAACAAAACAAAAGCTTTTGTTAGTTCCTGCAAAAACCAAAGACTTAAATGAGCCATGATGAGGAGGGGTGAACTCCCTGTAAGCTTGTAGCAGAAAAGCATGAGCTAAACGTGGGATCTTGTACTAAGCATATTTTACTATAGGTGTCATGCTGCATGGCTCCTTTTTGGTCCCCAATGTGAAGGCCCACTGCCAGGGGATCTGTTGTCCTCTCTGGAAGCTGCTTCTCCCATTAGGACCTGGGGACCATGCGTTAAGATACAGGGAGAGATTATTTTGCAACCAGCGCTAGCTAATCCTATCGTATTTCTCTCTCCTTCCTCCAGTGTCTGGATGAAGAGCTTGGGAGCCGTCTGTCCATGCAGTGCACAGGTCACTAGGTTTCTTCCCTGGAGAAATGTCCACTTAATCCTCTATATTGCAGTAGGGCCAAGAACAGCCCAGGACCGCTGCTGCCATGTGGTGTGTGACAGTCCTCAGCCCAAAGGGTTCAGACTGGAGGGTTAAATCCATATTCATGGCTCTCCCTCCCACCACACTGCGGATCCAGGACTTGGGCTGCCTCCCTCACAGATGGGAAGGCCAGGAGGATGCTCCTCGGATCCAGATCCAGAGCTCAGGTCTTTTCAGATAAGGATTTAGGTTTGGGCTTCTCTCCAGTTGGGACAGGCAACAGATTCATGCCTCGCTTATCCTCCCCTTGACAAACCCTCCAGCTCAGAGGATAAGCTCCAAGCCTAACTAGTTATCAAAGGGATCCAGATGCCAGCTAGCCGAGTGTGCTTTCTGGCAAGGGCCAGCGTTGCGCTGTGGCCTCTCCAAAGGATTGCAGAGTGGAGTGGCAGTTGTGAAACTGCTCCGGAGGGGCTGGCAGCAGACCAGGCTGCCAGTGCATTTATTTATCGGTGGGAGAAACTTATGCACTAAGTCTATTGAGGTGCACAAGTTATTTTCTTCATGGATATTGCTCTGTGAATTGGGTGGGGGTGTTTATTTTTTAGAGCTGTGAAATGTGTCTGTTGGCTTTAGGTAGGAGCAGAGAAAGAGGATGGAAATGTGTCCCCTCTGAGCTCAGTTTCCTGCTGCTGCATGCCAGTTTTATGGTAAAACTCCCCAAATCTCTAGGTTTTTGGTCTCCACGCTAGGGCCTGAGGACCTGTGGTGGGATCTGTGCTGGTCTGGCAGGAGCTCAGTGAAGGGTGAAACAAGACAGGGAAACCTGCTGCTCCAACCAAGAGTGGGAGAGGGGAAGCACATTGTATTGCTTTTCACAAGAAATAAGAGCGATGCTTTGTGTTTGTTTTATTTTCCCCACCCACAAGTCCTTGCAAGGGCCATGGTTCAGCCTAGCCCCTGTGCTTGCAGCCTCTTCACCACCCAAGCTGCAGGTCCAGCTTGCAGGTCCAAACCCTGCTCACCCAGGGGACCCAGGCACGCGCTGCCCACCCAAAAATAAATCACTGTGACCCCCCTTAGGCAGCTGCTGTCCCGACCGCACGCCCCGTGGCGAGAGGCTGCTGGCGTGGCTCTCCCTGCCCTTGTGCCCGCGGACGGCAGGGGAGTTCTCGTATCCCTTTCCAGATGAATCTTTCTCTCTGGAGTTTAACTCCAGCAAAGGAATGATTTGCTCTTACAGCCTGTTAATGAATTTCTGAAATAAGGAATTAATTACCGTCTGTCTAAATTAGAGTTGTCCTATCCTTTGAGATCCATCTTTTTGATTCTAATTAATTTTAAAAATTACTTTTAGAGTCTTCAGTAGAGATTCTAATTTATTTTACTCTAATATTATTTCTCTGATAAGCAATTTAATTTTTAGATCGGAATCCGCCTAATCTCAAATTTGTCACACAAACTCTGCTCTCTAAGATACTGTTTACAGCTTTTTGTAGATGACAGATCATGATGCACAAATCATTCTTTCTTCTTTTTCCCTTTTAAACACCTGAATGTGTGTGTTCAAAGGAGATTAATTGAAACCCCTCACTGTGCTATGTTTAGGAAAGATCCTTAATATTTTAGAACCAAAACCAAATATTAGTTATAAAGCTTCTCTAATTTCACTTTTTCATGGAGAAAAATGCATGTCTAATTTGCTTTTTTTAAAAGAACATTTGCTTTATGGGTATTTGCTAGAGTTTGACAGTTATTTAACTGGCTGTTTTTATTAACTCATGTTCTCAGCATCAAGTGCAATGGCAGCTGGGGAAAATTCAAATATCAATTTTATGTTCTTATCAAAGCTGCCATCCCACAGGCTGCAATAAACTGTGTTGCAAACTTCATTCTGACTCCTGAATTTGTCCTGCTTGAGTTTTGGACTTCAGATCGTTATTTTTGTTTATTGTGGGGATTGCAACACCTCAGCTGAGACTGCAGCTCCCGGTGTAACCAAGCGCTTCCTCCCCCCGTGTCTTCAGGCCAAATAGAAAAGGCTGTGAAGGGCGAGTCCTCAGCCAGATGCTGCTTTTCATCCTCAGCTGGGTGGCAGTGCCCACACGGGGCCACAGACAAGGACGGGTATATTCGTGAGGCTTGGAGATCAGGGAAGGGCAGCTGGTATAAAAGACTGGGTCTCCATCATGCCGGGTGGTGTGTAGGCACACAGCCCTCTCCTCAGCAGAGGAAAGGATGAACCGGAGTAAAGGGCTGAGCAGACACTGCAGCCTTTCCCTCACTATGGGCATTTTTTTTTTCCTTTTTTTTTTTTTATTTTTCTGTAAAACATGCTTGAAATTTGGTAGAAGGTTT
Source organism: Nipponia nippon (assembly GCF_047370975.1). Lineage (NCBI taxonomy): Eukaryota > Metazoa > Chordata > Aves > Pelecaniformes > Threskiornithidae > Nipponia > Nipponia nippon. Next base: position 5,412,640 of record NW_028262332.1, read on the forward strand.
AAAAATATAGTAGCAAGGTTCGGAGACATAACCTGAAGTCTTGCACTGTCTACCAAAATTATAGCAAGCAAAGCCCTAGAGAGTCCTGGAAGTCTTTCTGGTGACCTCAGGGGAATTTGGATTCTCCTGGTATGTCTTATTCGCGGAGACGACCACTGTTGCTGAGTACCTTGCTTGGCTGCTTCTCTGCAGTCCCTCCATGCCCCACCTTGGGGTATGCTGCAGACCATTTTTTGGGCCTGGCACGTGTTGAAGAGCACCGGTGCATGAAGCGGACGCAGTTGCTGGGCTATGCATCTGCTCGGTGTCTAGGGTGTCCTGTAAGAACCTAACTTCCTACATTTGTATGCAAGCTAGGAAAGAAACTCCTTAGTCATTTTGGACAATTTTATATTATAGTTTGTTTGGGTTCTTAAGCTCCTTCTATTTGTATTTTTTAATTCCCACCTGTGTGTGGTATGGATCTTGGATTCTAAGAATCCCAGATGCTTAGCAGATGGTTAGCTTGAAAAAATAATCAAAGAGGCAGCGAAATTCTGTGTTCATGAGCTCCTATTTATTTCAATCTGGTGTTTTGCCTCACAACAAGACTAATAAGCAATTACTCTAGCATCTCAAATGCTTATGCAGTGTAAATGCATCTGTCAACCAGATTCAACATCATCAATAAAGCTGCCAAAGCTGTTCATAATTCAATGATATATGCTTTGAGCATCTTTTTTGAATATAATTTAAAGATTGCAGTCCTATGATTCCGACATTATTTTCTATGTGTTTAAAATACCTCCAGCTGGAAAGATCCATGTATGCATCACATAATCACCTCTGCTTGTGTGGACCACTAGAAACTGTGCCATTTGGCTTGTGTGCCGGTCTTACTTTCTGGCCAGACTCTGACAGGGCTCCCACAAGGGCTGCTGGGGCTGCAAGAGTCTTTCTGGGATTTGCAGTATTTCTTTCCTTCCTTCTCTTCTGGTGAAATTCACCCCTGTCAAGAACTTCATCAAAGTGCTATAAGCCTTATGTGCTGCGCGTGAAGGGAACTTGTTAACAGGGAAGGTGTACTCTGCAATACCCTGGGGGAAGCTTTGTTGTTTGTTTGTTTTTTTTTTAAATATCTTTTGCAGCCAGATATTGTTAGGAAACAGGCTGACGTGATCAGTCTCTACATGTATGTACACACATCTTAATTTCTTTTCTGGATTTCAACCCAATTTGTCAGAGATGTCTCAAATATGTTTTCATTAATGCATATGAACAAATCATGGTGCACTTCTGTAAACTTAGTTTTAAAATTACTTAGCGCTTGAATCCTGCACAGGCATTGAGAGTCCCCCATATGCTCTCCCACCACCTTACACCTCCCTCTTTTCCCCTCGCCCTACCACTGCAACCTCCTTCCTCTGCTCTGCACCTTGCTGTGCAAACATTGTGTAGCGTTATATCATACCAATGCTTGTGGAAACAGTCATGCTGCAGAAAGACATAATATTGATGCCTCAGCTGAAGAAATAGCAGCCCCACAAGCTCAGCTGTTCAGTAGATCCCAACATGTCCATGTGGGAAAGGTGTTCGTGAATGTCCCAGCTGTGGGAGAAGCTTCAAACAGATCTTGCAGTTTGCCCTAAGACACAAATCCATGGGAGATGGTCCTTTATTAGTGTCAGTGCTGGTGAGGGGATACTTTCAACCTAGGGCATCACATTGAGAAAATGAGTATTTTGTATGGCACATGTCAGTTGGTCCAGTTGGTCCCCACAGGTCACTGGTCTGCTGGCGGGGACCAAGACCTGCCTGGGGTCCCAGCTTTCACACCCGTCCACTGCTGCAGCGGGTGAACTTGTAATTACTCATTGGCCGTGCCCAGAGACCTCGGCGATGCTGAGCTCCTGTTGTGCCAAGCACCATGCAGAATCATGCTAAGATAAGCGTCGTCCTCCTCTGCGCTACTGCTTGTACCGACATGAACTAACAGGTGGAGAAATGCGGGGGGCGGAGGGGGGCCCTTTGCTGCCGGCAGGCTTTCGGGCGGGCCGGCTGCGAGCACAACTGGTAGCTGTGCATAGCCAAATCATTAGCAATTGTCCTGGTTTGCCACCTGCCTACCCGTTATTTTCTGATCATGCTCATCCTGTTGGATAGGCTCTCGTTCCTGGATGAAATGAGGAGGGGGCATCAGTTTAGCTTTGCCAAAAGGCCTCCCTGGGAAGCGCCGTGCTCTGCTTGCTGCGTGAAGGATTTCACACACCACTCATGCCATGTCCGGAGGAGCTGGAGAGCCGCAGTTTAACTCCCCCATCCCAGCAGTGCTTCGTGCCCGTTGCTGGGCATGATGCCCAGCAGCTCTCAGGGGCCGGAGCCAGCGAGGCCGGTAATTACTGCTGAGCAGGGTTTGTCACACTTGCATCTTGGGGCTGCTCCTGCAGCCCCTCCTGGTGCTGAGCTTTCCAGCCCCCATAAGCGGAGCTGCCCGGGAGCCAGCGTCTCAACAGGTCTGGATGGACCCAGCTCTGCTTTCCACGTAGGTCTTCCCTCTGAGGGACAGAAACAAACTTTTTGTCACTGTATAATGGGATTATTGCCACTTTCTTGTTTACCAGCTTTCCTTCAGATGTCTGTGCATGGTGGTTTGCTGTCAGGGTGCTCTCGACGCTTATTCTTCCAAGTGTGGTACACATGTTTTCCAGCTTCAAGTAGAGCAGCTAATCAATTGCAAGAAAGTGATGCTCGCTGGAGTTTGGATCCTTCTTATCTCCGCTGCCTAATTCACACAGACCCTCTTGGCCATAGGCTTTTATTGCAGCTCTGAGGAAGGACTGACTGTTCCTCCCATCAGGATCATTTTCTATGAGTCGAAGTCCTCTGTTCGCTTTGCACACTGAGTATGCTAATTTACTCTGCCGCTGTTTTCTAGCCACCCACTGGTGTGAGTTTCTCTTTCTTTTGGTTTGCATTGTGCCTTATGCCAGAGTTAATGGAATACAGATTTCTGAGCAGAGAGAGATCCCAATGATTTTTTAATATTTTTTTTTTAAGTCTCTGCGTGAATAAGAATCTGAGTCTATCAATGCAAGAGGCAATCCTGCACAGTTTAATTTCTCTGCTCTCTCAACTGTGTCAGTTCCTGAAGGGAAAAAATAGTTAAAGCAACACACTAGGAGCAGTAGTCCAAGGTTAGAAAAAGAAGTGTTTTGAAATTGGTTCTTTGGAAAAGATACGTCTCAACTTCAGGCAAGGCAGACCAGGGAGGGTGTGAAGGTCTGAAGGGGAAAAGCTTGGTGTGGGACACCTGCCTGGCTCATGTCCGCAGATGATGCTCTGTGTGGCCCTGGCCATGTTGCACGTGCGCTACAGGACGTGATAGATGTCCGTGTGTCTGTCCTCCTGACCAGGAATCTCGGTCAAGGGCGGAGCCTGTTTGACTCTAGTCCTTGTCCTGTGTATTCGAAAGCTTTCTGGGGAGGACCATGTCTCTCCTTGGCCCTCTGCCATGCCAAAAGCCTGCAGGCAAAGAAGGTGAGGAGGTCAGGGCAGGTTTTAATGTCACCACCACCGCAGAGGTGGTTGTGGGGTTTACCTGCGAGTAAGAGGGGCTGCCTAATGCATGGCTGCATTATCCTCATTGCCAGCCCTGTAAAGTTTCTCTTTTTCAAGAGATTTTGGAGTGATCACATGCTAATCTCTTCCCATGTCAACAGAAAAAACATCCTGGCTGAGGTTTATGCTAAACTGAAAATATTTTGTCCTAGCATTAATTCCTTTATTGGCCTCCAGGAACAAGCCAGATTGCTTTGACTGACCTTAGGTTGGGTGTTGGGTTTTTCATTCCTAGATTGCCCAAAAATTAAGTGCTCATCTGATGAATGCTGGGAAGAGGTCAGCTGGATTGTGTGTGTCTCAGCACTGGGCTGGGTTTTGGGGGTGGGTTTTTTTGGTCTGTTTCCCTGACATTTTGTAAATAGTCCCATCACTGCTGGAGATGAGTCCTCCTGTTTCTGCATGCACACATGTTCTAATAGGTCCTTTGGAGCCTTCAGTAAAAATAGACTTAAAATCCATGTTTGCCGGGAGCATCCTCTGTCTCGACCTGTGAAACCAGCGAAGTCGAAGGCTTACCAAAACACCAGCCATATACAGTGAACCTAGACTTTTACCATTGGGCTCATGAGGAATTACAGGATCGCTTTGCATTGCATATTTTTACACAGGAGATTACATTGCATAATTTTACTCCATTTCATGCTTTCACAGCTGAGAATTTTTTTAAGACCATGCAATAAGTGAAAAAGTGAAGGTGGCTCCCCCCTCCCAGCAAGCTCTGTTCAGCTGAGCTCTCAGCTGTTAAACCCAGCCTGGTTTTATAGCCAAGAGGTACAAAGAAAAAAGACGAGAGAAACATTTACAACACTTTATGAAGTATTTTACAGAAGAGTGATGTGGCATATATAGGCTGGTTAATAGTGTGGTATAAGTGTTTTACTGGTACTTGTAAGTGATGCAATTGCCACACAAGCTCATGCTAATAAAACCTTTAATCGGCACCATATTACTATGGTGTCTTGAGCCAAATCCTGTTGCCATCACTCACGCAACTGATCCGCAGGGAGCTGATGGGGCTCCCTGGGGAGGGAGCCAAGCCAAGGCCCCGAGAGGCTTCCACAGCTACGTGCCAGCACTGTGCAAGCTAACGGGCACGGTGGGCTCAGCAGGTCCCCCACCCCATAACTGATGCAGCCGTGAAGCCTTGTTTTTCCCCAGGCTGGAATATGCTCTTGCTCTGTTTCACAAGATGGTGGTTCTTTGCTCTTTGCGTTGAGGCAACGTGCATGGTTTCTGTAGAAATATCAAGTAGGCTTGGAGGCTGCAGTCTCTGGCGGAGGCGCTGTGGCAAGGGTGATGGCCATGCAATGCCCAGGGTGGCCACTCACCGCAGCATGGCATGGCCCAGGCCTTTGAAGGGCGGAGGGTGTATTTAGACTAGAGAAGCTCCAGGGTTCACCTCTCCATGCAGGAGAGCATGGCAGTGGCTGGTGAGATTCCACTCTTGGTCTTGCTGAGGTTGCTGCTGGGAGGTCTCCCATGGGACACGTCAGCAGGTAGAGCACTGCCGACAAACTCCGGCAGGAGCTGCAGAACTGCTTCTGAAAAGTGGAGCCTGGAGGGAAAACCAGCACCATGCAAGAGACCTTGAGGGTCCACGGAGAGCAGATCATTACAAAGCTTCCCTGCCTGCATAAAATTTTCACGATGTTTCTCAGATTCCCCGTGTCAAGTCTCCGTGTAAATTCTGCACTGTTTGTGGAGGTTACCAGGCCAACTGACTTCATATTGATCTTTCTCTCTGCATTATCATCAGATGTAACTAAAACCAATCAAGGAGCAGCTGCATGCAAGCCCGCATTCAAGCGGACATAAATACAAATATCCGTCCTGTTCTGCAGGCTGAATTCCATCAAACAAATTGGCTTGGGGGTGGAAGTTAGCCCTGTTTCTGCTTAAAGTCACATTTTTCTAGCAGAAGAGGTAGAAATATCGGGTTTCAGAACCATATGCATCTCTGCCTTTACGCCAACAAAAAACAATCAGGCTCCAATCAAAACTTGTCCCCTGTTATCTTGACAGCTGCTGACGATGATGGATGGAGACAGGTTTAGAAGATCAAATGCGAGACAATCTGTACTGCATTTCAAACCACCTTAGGCTTTTAAGTGCCGATATGACATCTGGTGGACTCAATAACGCGAACTGCACTTTAAAACACCTCCGCTGTCCCCATCAACCCTTATTTACCATTGTTATAAATTAATAGCTTTCTCCAAGATATTTTAATGTATTATCCCACATGTGCATTTTGTGTGTTGTTCTGTTAGGGATAGGCCATTGAGTGAAATTATAACCGCATGGTTCTTTTTTTTCCTTAACCACCAGTGGTTTGCTATTTTTTATTATCTTTTCTGCCTGGAGGAGTTTTAGAACAAAGTAACTTTTAAAATCACAGTATTTCTTTAATGCAATGTCTGGAGATAAGTTTATTGTGCTTTTACGGGATATAAGTAAACACATTTCTTAAATATATTCCCATCTACAAAAAAAAATCCTGCCGTGGCTTTAGGCAAGCAGAATACCAGTGGAGACTGTCAGAGCACCAGTGTGTACCACAGGCCAGGCTGGTATGGGTTGGTGGGATGGTAGAATCTCTTTCTCCATTTTTTTCATGCCTTGAGGGCAGGAGAATATGGGGAGGGCTGCGGGGCCTGAGCTGCAAGGGGATGCTGGTGTAGCTGTTTGCCAAGTGGTGCATTGGGATCACAATGTGGATTTCACGGCAAGCGACGCTGGAGGGAAATGATGAGCAAATGGGCTCAAATTATGCTCAGGGGAAGCGGAGAACTTGCCTCTCCCATTCGCAGCAAGATAGGTGCACAATGGAGTTATTTAATTTCATATTACATGACTGCTGGAGAATGCATAATTTGCTCTGATGACTTGAGGCAAAGCAGGTTGGTTTTTCACATCTTTGACATCATTTTTCAAGGCTGCCAACATCACTTGCTGCCTTGAGGGCTAGCACAGCTCAGAGCTGAGCACTCGGATACCTGCCCGCACCCCGGCTGCATCTCACGGGAGCTGTGGGTGCTCGTGCCGGGGCAGGAGGAGGGGACGGAGGATGGCCATGGCACCCCTAAGACCGGTGCAAAATCAGGCAAAGTGTCAGGGTGTGATTTCTCTGAGTCGTGCTGGCCCTGTGTAGTGCAGCTATCTTAATGAAGTCTTAACGAACTGCTGCTTCAGTGTTTTTTGCTTTTGACATTCCTGCTTGAGAATGCACACAGTGGAGTGCAAAAATAAAGATTGCATCTCATGCATAATGCATGCCCCAGCAACCCGCTTCAACAAATTACCCGAGTAGCTTCTTCCGACGGGGTTGGGGGGAAGGAGGGGAAAAAAAAATATTGTAACAAGTATCTTTCTAAAGAAATGACAAGATAAACACATAAAAAATAGGCATGTAAGAGCATTTCTCAAGAGGGGTCAATTCCAAAATTAAAGATGAAGGTTATGTTGTTGCCGAGTACGGAGCAGCAGGTCTGAACGCCAGATGGGGCAGGGGCAGCAGCGGGTCCCGTAGCGCTTGCATGGACGGGGAGAGCCCGGAGCTGCCGCGGAGGTGGCTGAGGGCTTGACTTAGTGGCATTTGGAACTTATTAGAGGAGTGACTTCATGGGTAGATAGGTAGGAAAAGGGGTTACTGTTGGTTTATTTATCACTTTCCATTTGCTGGTTTGCAAAGACGTGCTGCAACTCTACATTGATGCTGAAAGCAAGATTTTTCTGCTACTTCTCTGGAGACAGGAGCGAGCTGTGCAAAATATAGATTTTTATGTGTGTGGGAGGATGGTGAGGAGGGGGACAGAAAGGTAGGAATGGGCCACTAAAGTGACTTGAAATCTTTCTTGTCGCCAGCCCTGGAGGAGTCTTGGTTTCCCCCACTGTTGCCAGTTGCTGCTCTGCAGCCTGGAGAAGCTGGAGGATGAAGCCTCTCCTCCCTGCATGGGGTATTTTCTGCAAACATGCTACAGCCTTTCCCCCTGCAAAAAGGCATAAAGTGACCAAGATCCTTCCCCGTGCGTGCTTCACCCCCCTGCCAAATCTGAATTATTCACTGCAGGATGGCAGGAGAGGCAGCAGCCCACTCCCCTACTCCGAGAGCAGTTCCCTCCGGAGCGGTGCGCCGTGGTCGGTGCATAGCGTGAAACGTGGATGCCGAGCTGTGGGCTCAGCGTCAAACTTTGTGGTGAGGAGAAATGGCATTTTAGGAGCAGAGGGGGTTTACTTTGCTTTTGCTTCACCCTGGAAGGGGAGGGGTTGGCCCGTCGCCCCAGCGGGGCTGCTGAAGCGAGCAGAGGCGGGTGGTTCGGTGCTGGGCTGCCGGCAGCACCCTGCCGAGGATGGGGCACCCTTGAGCGCTTTCTCCTCTGGAAGCCAAAGCCCCTGAACAGGGATGGGAGGGGAGCATCGCTGCAGCACCAAAACATCAGCAAGCACCAAATGTGCTGATAATTGTACCTTGACAATAACGCCAGCGGCTTCTGGATCATTATGATTCAATGTAGGGCACGTTTTAAGACTGTTTGCAATTGGGTTTTTTTCATTTGAGTAATAAAATGTCAGTAAGCCCTGGCTCCAAATCTCATCTTTTTAACGTCATTCACCCTGACGAGGCCAGGCCCGATCCAGCAAGGCGCGTTGGGGTTTGTTTCAGCTTCCTGCAGGCAGGAGATGGGCAAGGCGGGAGGAGCACGAACGCGGAGCAGCGGCTTGGCGCTGGAGGACTGGCGGCCGCAGGTTCGGGCTGGGCTCTGCGCAGCTTCGTCCAACGCTGGCTCCCAAAGCTGCGGCACCGCTTCTCTGCCAGCACAACTTGCTTTTGCCATCTAGCGGCTGTCCCAAAAAGGCTCAAAAATGGACCTGGGGAGTCAAAGTGGAGATCGAAGAGGTCAGGAAGGGAAATAGGGGGGAGAAATGTAGGGGGGGGGGGGTAATCTGTGCTATTCAAGCAGCTTTTTTCCGAGTTGTTACAGACATGAAAGCGAGACCAGCGTGCCCGGCTTTGCAGAGCGCACTGCTGATACCTAAAGGTTAGCGCTGGAGTTAATCGGCCTGCGAGGCCCGGCCAGAGCGCGGCGTCCCCGGTGTGACGCTGCCAGCGACACGGCTGCGCCTGTTTGCAACATCCAGAGGCCAAGTGCCCTCCACCAGCAGCAGCACCCGCACCCGGCGGTGCGAATCGCTGTGCGCAGCCGCCTGGGAGCGGCTTTAATCAAGTCAAAGGGCTTTAATACGCGTAGGAGCGTGGGCTCGTTTGCACTGAAGTGGTTTGACCTCGCAGGCGCTCTTGCTCGCAGCAAAGCCACGCGTCTGCTTCCAGGTTCGTGCTTTAACCCACAGCCCACGCCTGCCCGGGGTGGAAAACCTCTGGACAGCCACGGCTTCACGCAGCTCGTGTCCGCGGGGGACCAGGGGCCAGGCTTTGGCCGCTGTAAAGCGGGATTTTGGTGTCAATAGAATTCCAAAGAGTTTTGCTGCCTTCTTTTTATATTTTTCTTTCCATATAGTCATTTCTGTTGAATTTGGAACTGATGACAGGATTTGCTTTCCGTCTAGTTTAGGAGTGTTTAAAATAAACCCAAAATGTAAAGCGGGCTCGTTCCCCTCTGCTCGGCTTCTCGGGAGGCAGCGGGGGGCGAGCGCTCCCCCGTCCCCCTCCCCGCAGCCCCATGAGGACCCGTCCCTCCCCGCCCCGGCAGACGACACCCCGCAAAGCCTCTCCCTTGCAAAAAATGGAACTGGCAGCTTTTGTCGAGATTAAAATACCACCCAGATCTGCTGCACTTTTGTTTTTAAATGCTTGAATGCATTAGCATTGATTTATTTGTAATACAACCAACCACCTGTGATTTTTGAATATTATTTCTATTTGTTCTCTTTGGCAGAGGCAATTCTAAGGTTCCTAAGCTGGGGCCGCAGCCTCCCGGCCGTGCTGCCGGGGCGGGGTGGCTTGGGGCTGGCCAGCAGCACCAGGTCCCCGTGTGTATCCCTAACGCACGGCTCTGCCCCCAACGGCACTGAGTATTTCCTCTGTTCAGTGCACCTGTGTAGCTGCACGTATTGTAGGGGACCTAAAGAGGAGGAAAAAGCCTTTTCTTTCTCCTTTTTTTTTTTTTTTTTTTTTCTTAATCTCCACTGGCCTTCAGCAGCCTATGAGAGAAAGGCCACAGCCTGTTTACTGCCTGCAGGCCTGGGCAGAGAGCGGAGAGGTTCGAGGTCACAGGCAAGGACAACGGACCCGCCGGTCCCCCGTACCTACTGGGGTGCTCGCTGCTGAGCTGCCCTCCCAGTGATGCTTCCCGTCACCTTGCACATGTAATGAAGCATGGGCAGGAACTCACTAAGCAAATGAGCCCCTCCTTTAATTCCATTTGCTTACGCTGCTTATTTTTCTCACGCATAATTGTTTTTAAAGGAAAATTTAATTTTGTTTAATGGGAACAAAGTTTAACACTCCGTAAGCTCTGTCTTCTGCAGCCTTCCATCTGGTAAGCTTTTTTCTTTTTTAATTATTTTTAAACCGGCCCAGTAAATTGTGTGTGTTTAAGAGGCACTTCTCATCAAGATGAAATACTTTGATCTCGCAGGATCATCTGTTTTTAAAGAGGTAATGATATATCACATTTCCCCCCCGCTAACCAGACCCAGCAGTGGCTGCGTCCCCTCGGCCTGCCCAGCACCGGCGCGGGCGCGGGCTCCGCTGGGAACGGGGTGCAGCAATCGGAGCGGGGCGGAAGGGGAAAGGGGTCAGGAGAGGAGCTCGGAGCGGGCACAGCAGGGCCCATTAAGAAATAAGTAAGTGGCAAATCATCTCAGGAAAGGAAACATTTGATTTATTTATTTCTTTATTTTTAAGTACAGATGGTGTGGGGGGAAAAAAGGCTGCAAGAAGACCAAGAGCCCTGGGTGTACTATATATAGATGTACAGCTGTTTCCTTCAGGTGTTATATCTCAAAAACATAGGATGATTAATTTTGAAAGTTGAAATGTATAGCAGATTCTGATTACATCTGAGTGTCTATAATTTAGCTACTTAGTAAAATTAACTTGACGTTTTTAGTGAGCTGTGAGGACAATAATGTGTGAAGAGACTGAAGAACAAGTTTGACTGCATGCTCTTCCCTTACCTCCCCCCTTTTTTGATTTGCAAAGTTTATTTTTAACTTTTCCAATTTTTCTGGCAGCTTTCCTCCAACCCAGACAAATGAGTTTGCCTCCCCCTGCTGTCAGCTGAAGACAACGACGTTTCATTACGGAGCTCTCCCGTCCCTGGATGGATGGAGGTGCAAGCAGCCGGCAGCCCTAACTCCAGCTGGAGGTGAGGCTGTGGGTTGGGATCTCCAAGGCACAGCCCGTTTCTCCGAGCATGACGCCTCCAGGAAGGCTGCGGGACCTCCCGTCAAATCCATTTTCATTCTTTGGAGAAGCCCATTGCTGTGAACTTGCAAAAAGCAGGTCAGACCAGGGGACCGCAGAAACGGGCACCCTGAAAGTAAGTGCATGGTTTCACGTTGTTTTTCGTTAATAAAAACTCACCTGCGCAATGTTTGTGTGGGCATACGGAATGTGACAGCCCATCCCACTCACCAGGGCCGAGGACCAGGTTATCTGTGACCTGGGCGATACCCAGCTATCGTACTGGCGACCACCCAGAACGCAGGAGCGCAGCTCTGCCCAAAGGGAGGATGCAACAGCTCCGACCCTTTAATATTAAGCTGCAATTTAGAAGCATCTTTGTGGTATTCAGCATGAGCTGTATATCATCAAACTGTTGGGAAACTAATTTGAAGGAAGGAGGGGAGTTCTTCGGACTTGTCTTGGCCTCTAGATGTTGTGCACGTACTACCAGACAAATCAGAACGGCCCCAGCTCAAGGGGTGTAATAGCTACCTAGCTCCACAGCCGTGTTTCAATGAGCACAAATTCATTTTTTGTGAAAGCCTATTACACGTTAGTTATTTTCTAGAGTGCAATATCCAAGGACTCAATATAACCACAACTCTGTGTTGAGATTTCCCAGACCTGGTGCTAACCTCCTTGGATGACGAGGGTAAGTGATCTTGTATAATGGGGACATCATCAACTTGAGGGGAAAAAAAAAAATCATACTTTGTGAAATTCATTTAGTTCAATAAAGCCACGATTGGACCATAAAGTCTACTTTTGTAACCAACAATCACTTTAAATTATGGTCTCGTTAGGGTTAAACGAAACTATTTTCCCCGTTCGGTTTGAGAGCAGGCTGCTGGCAGTCAGCTCTGCTGTGAAACCCAGTGCTCAGGCAGCTCGAACCAAAGGCACCGGGCAGGACGAGTGGAGCGCAACTAGGCATGGTTAATGCTGGTGTTCTCTGGCCTTGCCAAAATATCGCTATTATATGTATCAACATGGGAGATAAAAACCCATGGTAAAAGATTTATTTAAATTTAAGAAACATTTTTCAGAGGTTCTACCTGAAAAATGGACTTTAAAACTGTTTGGCTGTGTCCCTCACGTGGCCTTCTGCCCTCTCTGTACAGATCTCGGGGAGAGCGAGGGGGACAGGGGATGACGTTAACGTTTTACCAACAGCAAGATGTCTTTCGCTTCTTGAAAGCAAGTTTCCAAGGCCCCCGCTTGGCCGTGACAAGCCATGCCTTACCGCGCCTTACAAACACTGCCCGTAAGGACTGGGCTCATTTCAGCTGAACTCAGGAAACGAACCCGCTAACGCGGCTGCTTTGGTCCAGAAGTGCTCCAAACAAAATAACGCAAACAGATTTGTGATTATTTTTCATTTTAATTGTCTGATTCTAAGTAATATTTTCAGACCTACCATCAATCTAAGTTTCTAATAGGGCAATAAGAAAGCTCAGCATCAGGCAGCTTCCAGACGAATCCTCCAGATACGTTGAAAATGCTTTAAAATATTGAACATTTCTCATATTGCTACAAAACAATGACAACTGGCAGATTTTTGTTTAACCTACATTCTTTTAGCAGTAGAGAAACAGTTTGGAAGGTGGATCACATTCTTGACTCTTTCAGGACCTGTTTGACTATAACAACAAATACTTTTATAACATGACAAGTACAAATATAAAATTTCACATGAGCCAACTTTAAAAAAATCTGGATTTTTCTTCAATACCTCCAGTACCTTACTTCAGTAATAAATATTAAAAACCATCTTTCACATTACAGAAAATGTTAAATAAGTTATTTACCAAAAGATTTATTTTTTCTTTTTTTTGGTCAAAGGCTGATTCCATTAAAAGAGCTGAAACAAACATTTTTACATCAATAAATAGTAAGGCATAAAGAAGCAAACAACAATCCCAGGACCAGTCTTTATTAGTGGAACTTTCTCCTTCAGAGAAGCCTTTTTTTGCTGGTACAGGAAGGTGATTTTTGATTCTCAGCTGGTGAGACCTGGTTAGAAAAGCAGTAATTATTACTATTTTACAGTACGTCAAATGCACACAATTTGTCCCTACCCCGGGCCATAATGCTGCAAACGGATCTGTAAATAGGAGCTTCTGTGTTCAGCAAATCTTCAGATTAAAGTGGGGAAGGCTTCTGTAAGCAGAAAGACTTTTTTATGTCATCGCTTTCTAGCTCAGGTAGGGCTGAGACAACAGGAGAGCAGCGCTCAAGGCACCGCTGAGGAGGATTGAGGAGTCAGGGAAAAGGTTAGAGGGAAATTTAAGGAGGGGCTGGGAAATGCGCAATCACTCAGCGTGGAGTGGCGGGAGAAGGATGGGATTTAGGAGTCAAGAAGTGTATTACGCATCCTTCTGGGAGTAAAGGCTGAGCCTTCTGGGAGAAAGCAAATCTGAACAGTGATTACTTAAACACTCAAACTAATTTAATACACAGCATTAGCAAATCGCTGTTTGCAAAAGCTTGCCTGTTGGGCCTATATTTTTTAAAAAAGCACCACCAGTTATTAACACATACACAAGCTTTAAATAAGGGTGCCTTCTGTGAACTTATTCAGCAGACAGGCTATTGGACTGTGATCTGCTGAAAATAAACTACTGGAAGAAGATGACAGACGTGAATATTAACCTAAGGAAAGCATCAGAAAGGAGAGGGTTTAGCTGTTTACATGGTCAGTCATAAAACTCTAATTTAAACATCAACCATTGCAGAATATTTATCATACTAAACTGCTGTCACCCGGACTTGATTCGGTAGCAAACCTAAAGCGAGTCGGACTGATTCTGCAAAATACTACTGACACAGCAATGCGTATTTCTAATGAGTATATACCAAGGAATTAAATGCAAGAAAAAATTCGACTTACTTCCAAGTTTCCTCTAGCCTTCTTCAAGACATCATGAGTTAAAACCACTGGAAAGAAAGAGGAGATTAAAAAGAATACTGCACAGTCTTTCTATATTCTCTGTATTCAAGTCTTAAGACCAGCTATTAAATAATGAATGAACTCACACCTACATGATGGGCAGCAACCAGGCAATCACACACAGCCCCCTGCCACCACTTCAGCTTTCTTACTCACCCACGTCCACAACTCGGGAGGCCTCCCGAGCCCCGTTCAGGAGCTCAGGCTGATGTACAAACCCAAAATCACAGGGCAGTGCTGTACAAGCAGGCAGAGTTAGGGAAGAGCAGGAGTCACCACTCAGGACCACAGGGCAGGTCCGAATCAGCGCCACCACTAGAATGCCGTTTCCTACCCCTGGCCTACGTTCCATCCAGCACATCATCTGCTTTTCAGATCGAAACATCAGGGAAGTGTTTGTTTTTAAAGTTTTTCTACCATACCAAGAACAAGACGTGTTAAAACACGTATAGCTCCACTACATTTAACATCACAGATAGGAACAGCCCCCTGGAATACTGATGACCTGGTTCCCTCGATCTAAGTCATCAAAGGAAGACTTTCTGTTCATTTTAAGAGGAGATGGTGCATGAGCCAACTACAATTTGACCTCTTAGGGAGCCTCCTTGGGCTAGGGGCGGTTCGCAGGAGGGGGAGAAAAATGGTGCAGTGGAGAGGTTATGGGGGACCAAGGGCTAGGAAGAGGACAGATGGCAAAAGGTGTCAGCCAGCTCCTCCAGCAGTTCAAGGACAAAGCAGCCTATATATGCTTAGGGGAAATCACGTCAGTGGCTTGCTCTGAAGGGTTCCAAGTTTCCTCTGCTCATCCAGCTAGTTTGTCTCTGTGGGGACAGCGCGAGACCTGTGCGCGGAGGAGGGGATGCTTCTAAACAAAACTGATATTTAGAAATGTCAGGTTAAATATGTGATTCTCTAATCTGTGTCAGCTCCATAACTGCTGAAAAATACCATTCACAAGTACCAATTTAATATTCCAGTCTCAAAAATAAACAATTTAGCCATAATAAAGATTTTTCATTACAATAATAAGAACCCAGCCACTCCAAGGGTATAGCTGTCATGAGATAATTATACCCTTGGCAGATTACTGCAATTTGGCACTGCATTGTTACATGTTCAGAGGTTCAGATGAGGTTTATAAGCAATGAGTTCTCTCGGCAGAGAAAGCACACTGAAGACTCTGAGCCCCAAGAATGTTCCAGTCTCTGCCTCTAAATGTATTTTGGAACGCTCAGGTAAATAACAGAGGGAACCTGGATATCCTCAGCGGCGTGGCCAGCGAACAGGATGTTTGGAGAATGAAGGAAGGCAAGGTCACCTACTGCCATGCCTTTGCTTTCTCACTAGCAAAAGGAGAAAGGAAGAAATAACAAAAACAAGCGTAAGCATCCTAACAGAATCCAGCAGCTTCATATGATCCACCAGTTTTTTCATAGGCTTGGTCAGGAATTTGTGTACAGATGCAATTTAGAAACATTTCTGAAATTGCTCTTTAAGGCAAAGGTAACTTGACATCCATAATTCCCATAATCAATGAAACTTACGGAAAATCGTATCTAGGTCTTTCTGTGTAGCAGAGTGCTCTCTGCTCATAAAGAACTCTGCTAGTAAATTCATTTTACCTGGCAAAGTAGATTTTTTTCTAAATCAAAAATATTAAATTCAGTACATGAAGAGAATTTAGAGGATGTGACACTAATAGCAAAGCTGCTGCTAGCCAGGCAGTACTTTGCATTAAGGAGATTTCAACAAATGCAGGCTTCATTTTATTAGGACCTAGTTCAGATGAGGTTGAATGACCTGAAAAGGGGTGAGCAAAAGAAGAGAGAGATGTACTGTTTTCCTTTTGAAAGCATGGGCAGGTGGAGTGGCTGGGGGGATAACAATCTGGCCAGAAGGGTAAAATCTCTGCAGATTTATACTCTGCCCAGCCCTACTGAACTTACCCAGTGTACCCGAGATCTCACTGGAACTAGGAACTGACCAAACTAAACCAGTAAACCTACCCCAGGGATATTATTTGGACAGACAGAATAGCTTTGATTTTTATATGACAACCCCCAACTGAGCTATTTATCATTAAAACCTGAACAAAACATAATTTTGGATTTAATATAAGTAACTTGTACATCATTTAATACAACAATCCTGAAAGAAGTGATGAAAACCCAGCCCATAAATGCTTAAAAAAAAAAAAATTAATCTGCAGACAGAAGATACACGTACCTTAGGTATAAAAATTACAGGCTATGGAGCAAAATGACATTTATTCCTCTACACTGCATTTTAATGAATCAAGTAACTTATAGTATTATGGCCATTTTCATAACTTTGGTATGATGTGTAACATTGTACAGTCTAGATGAATTACCGATAATACAAGTGCCATTCCAGCATAGACTAACGAGTCAGTCAGTCCCACCTCTTAAAAGAAGGTAATGAATGATAGTTGTTTGTTTGTTTGTTTGTTTAAGAAAAAAATTAAATCCTCCTCCCGCAATACACATATTGCCATAGCATGAAGGTAGAGAAGAGGTTAGCTCCATTCAAATCTCTTCTAATGAGTGATTATATCTCTTAAAACAGTCACCTGGCTTAACACAGCTACACTATAGCCCATGTCCCCCTTGTTTTCATGGTCCCACACAACTTTATAGATAAAGCTGCTAAGGGTAAAATATACTTTCACAGCATGTCCTAATTTTTCTTTAAAAAATGACTCATAGTAAGCTTTTGTTTCCCTTGTTCTGAGCCTTCTGTTCTCTTGCACTTCTCAGTCTGGTGTAGAGCATTGACAAATCTCCTTTGCTGCTGCTTTGGCTTTTCTCAGTATTCAGCTATCTAGTGCGATACACGCAACAGACAGGCACCTCAGAAAACCTAAAAGCCTAATTCCACATTTATCAAGACTGAGGCAAAAATCACAATTTTGAGAAAGACAATGTCAAAAACCGGCTGGAATGGTCTACAGCAACAGTAACTTTGCCTCTGTCAGGAACTGTTGTAGGATAGAAAACTTGGGGAATGGCAGTATCTGAAATGGAATAACTCAAGTAATTAGTGGCAGCTGCATGGATTGACACATTATCAGTGGGTTGTGTAAAACCATGAACTGCTTCTCATGTTATTCTATGCAGCCTTTTGTAGTTGGGCAACTTCTCTCCACCTGAATGAGGCTCCATCAGTTCTGAACAGTCTGAACCTCATGAATTGTTCATCACTAACAACTGAGTGTGCACAAGGAAATCTCAGTCAGGGCAACTGCAAAAAAACGGGTGCCTATATTCGTTTTGTTGTTTCTCCAATTTTAGAGGTAGCTACAGACTAAAAAAATAAAAAAAAGAACCAGTAATAAAGCATACACTTACACTGGTCAATGATGACTTTCTCCATGTTTTCCTTCAGCTGGTTTGTAGAGTGCAAGCGTTTCACTGTGCTATGTAACTTCTTCTCTTGCTCGGACAGTTTCTTACGTAATCTAAATATTTCTGCTTTCATTCCTTCATCCTACATTGAGAAAAGAAAATATTATATTAAAGCATTATATGAAAGTACTTTGTTAATCGCTAAATACTTTTGTACAAGAGCCCTCAAGCTTCCTTAGAGTATGAACAACTTAAAGGAGTGAAACATCACTGAGTCTCTGTCCTTCCACATTCACCTCCCCAACGGCACATGATTCTATGACGTCTGCCAAGAGACAACTACAATTCTTAGCTGGCTTTTAGTGCAATTAATTTTTCTGCTAGTTTGAGAAAATTCTTAACACCAGCACCTATTTTTCTTTTTAAACTTCCATTCCTCTCTCCTTTTTTTTTTCCCCCTCAGCTAGAGAATACAATGGAGGCCAGTGCTATGGGATCAGCAAGTATCCTGTCTGCCAGGTTCAGAACTTCCAGCTTCTTCCTCCAGTGTCCTGTAGTAGCTGATGTTGCCTTTATCAAAGGGCTGAAAGGCATCGTACAAATGACCGGGACACTTCTATTGCAAAATTATGTGAAAGTATCATTATCCGAGGTTCCGTTTTCATCACCAATTCCAACTAAGTTATGGTTAATATCTTTTAAAACAAGTAGCCCTGACATAATCTGCTGGTATCACTGATCTGGATCCTCACGCAAACTTAAGCTTGTACATTTTTCTTCTTCTTGTGCCAGTTGTTAAATAATAGCACCTTCTGGAATTCGCCCCTAGCATTTAGCTCTTCAGAAGAACAGATTACTCACAACGCTTATGGGGCTGAAGAGAAGGCAGTGAATGCTCAGTATCTTTTAGAATCAAGCTTCAAGAGATATTCTTTCATATACTGCACTTGAGACATCAAAAGCAAGCTAAAGTCCTTAAGATCTCAGGACATTAGATAACAAAACTCTAGAAAAGATTCTATTAGAGCCTAGCTAGGTGCAGTCCTGGGAACTCAGATCCCCCACACATGAGAAGTGACTGATCCAGGTAAGGAGGTTTAGATCAGTATGACACTACAGCAGTAGCTGCACCACACATACACTGAAAGACCTGTGTGTGTGATATGTTCAGATACTGCAATCCAGGCCAACATAGAGCTGTCTATGTAGAATATACACATAAGGAAAAAAATGGAAGTATACACACTGTTCGAGACATCCCAAATAGGGAGCTGAAACATCAGTGAAGTATGTGAGACAGCACAGTTCATTCTTACTGCTTTTGTGATTTTACACATTTAAGGATGCTAGAAAATAACAACAAAAAAATTATTGAAATTATATATAAAATGTTTACTTTCCTAAAGTTGTGGGTTTTTTTTTTTTCCCAGTGATATTCTGCCTCCCTTAAGAAACACATAGAAAAACCGCAGTGAAAACACTTTAGATTTATGTTAAAGCCAGAGTTTGAAACAGTTTCATTACTGAGTGGTGGTATTATGACAGTATAGATAATTCATTCCTCATTCAGTTTACTTCCATTCATTTGCATAGTGCAATCCTTTTTAGTTAAAATGTTATAAAACTTGTCTCGGGGTTTTGTCACACTTTTAAAAAAGCGTCCTATTTTACAGCTTAGGCATCAAAAACGTAAAAGGAAAATGTAGCTCAGATTACATCAAAGTTGCTGAAGTTTCTGTTGTTACTAGTATATACATAATCAAATTGAATTTGGTTCTATAGCAGGGAGTCCAAACCTTTTCTTGTAGAAATGGAATGTTTGCCACCTGCCTAGGTTTCCCAAATATCATGTAACAGGGTTACAGATTACATCTTTAATATAAAGTATTTTGTAAATAAACACCCCAGCGTGCAATACGATCAGGATAGAAACCAGCACACATTCAGCCTTAGCCTTCAGTGATGAGAGCTACCTAAATCCATGTGTCCAGAGACTGGGCATCCTGGGTTCATGATTTTCAAATGACATGTTCCTAAATGGTGCACCTTCCTTGTCACATTACAACAGTTAAAAGAAAAAAAAAAAAAACCACACACAAAAAACAACCCCCAAAACCCCAAAATGAAAGATAATAGTACCTGAGTGCCATGAGTAGTACCGTCTACAGCTTTCAGTGGAAGGGAAACTCTCCAGAGAAGTTTCAGCAAACGTGCAGCCTCTTCTAAAATCTGCTGTACTGTGTGAGTATTTGCGGAAAAGCTATGCAGTGATGCCTGGTCTGGTACCTATATCATAGGATTAGAGACACGTTATATTTTATGCTTAAAACGTTATGAAAATGTAATCTTAATTAATGGGTTAAATCAGTTGGTATGATTTCATATTTAAGATGATGTACACAGCTATTGTGTGCCACAAAAGCTAACTCGTTAGTTTACAAAGACTGCTGAATAATGCATTATCTGAGAATTTCAGGAAGGGAGGGGATTTATCCTAATCAATAACCATGATTAATAATAGATTATATTTACTAGATTTGCTATGCCAAATGGCAATAGTTGGCAACTCTCCTCTTTCTCCATTTGCATTTCATGTCACGTTATTTGAAAGTCAAATGATTACAGACATCAATTTAAGCAATATAGATGTTTCTTCCTTAGCAGACCCTTTAAACTGTTCCATTTAATGCTAAAATAACTATCAGGACACACATAAAATGTTTTCCTCTGCTGACAGATGAGAAAACCAAATTGAAGAAATTGCATAAATGTGAAATAAAGGAGGGAGAGAATGCAAGGGGAGCAAATGAATTACCAGAGCAATGGTGATAGAGAAGGGGAAGGGTAATGAAAGCAAAGCATTCACGGTTCCTGCCCCATGCAGCATATCCTCTGAATACTTATTTAGCATTGTTATCCACCCAGAATCCGCCTGTCACATAAAATATCCCATTTGCTAAGTAGTTTGAAACTTCAGTGATGTAAAGCTTGATAGGAAACTGCAAATTGTGAAACTTACTCCTTTTATCTTTACACCAACGAAACAAGTTAAAAACTTACAGAGAGATTACTTTGCAGTCATTATCAGTATCTTAACTAGGTCATTTGAAAATATATGATACTTCAGAGGGTCTTAAGTGTCATTCAGACATCATTTTACTGTGTGAGCACACATGTGATACCACAAAAAGAATTTCAGAATTGTTGAAGACTGCATCTTCAATAGCTTTACTAATTATAACTAGAAAAATAAGTAGCGCGAATTTATCCATGCAGTTAAGGCCTTCTGGTTTTTGAAGAGCAATGAACATGTTTTTTACCACGTTTATATTATCATAAAACCATAGGGGTGAAAAGGATCTTCATTAGTCACCTAGTTTACTTTCCCACTCCAAGGCAGGAAAGCATTACATGTAATTTTTCAAACATTCACGTGATCTGTTCTCAAAAGCACCTCCAGGAGCAGTGTCTCTGAGCAGCCTCCATTCCAGTGTTTCGCTGTTTTTTACCACTGGCATGTTGTTTGAAATGCCTGATCCAAGCCTCTCCTATTGCGGTTTAAGTTTCTTAGTTCCTTATTAGCTGCCATGGACATGTACAGATTGTTCCTGCCCTTTTGTTGAAGCTTGTAAATAGATTTGTCTTATTTAATCCACCCCAAATATGCTATCATTAACTGTAGCCAGAAATTAACAATATTAAGTAAGAAAAAATTAGCATAAGTAAACACTATTTGTTCTCCTGATTCTGGAGGAAAAGGATGATATATCTCCTCATTCTGGAGGAAAAGGACTGACATGATTCAATACAAGGCAAACATTTTATTGGCTTAAGAATTATTAAGACTACAGCAAGAGCACCATGACTTGATATGACTGTCACACCTGGTGCAGAAAGGATGATACACTACGTCTTAGAAGACAATATTTGATCATTAATGAGACATTCAAGTTTCTAGACGAACTACTGATATTGCTGAAGTGTTCAATTGATACCAGGAAGTGGAAAAATATTAAAAAGCTTCCCTAAATGAAACAACCTTCATTAGCATACATCAATCATTAATGTACAGTTGTCACCTGGTGTTAACTAAAGGGCTGAATACAAGTAAGTGGGGAACTCAATCAGCTGTATATCAGATTTCTTTTAACTGTCTCATATTTCCTGGGTTTATCCCAAGCCTTCACCTCCTTAATTATTTTTATCCTTATCCTTACGTTACTGATACATAGTCACAGTTTAAGCCCTTTCTAAAGCATTTGAGAGTTTTATCTGGGGTTTTTTTGTTGTGGGTTTTTGTTTGGCTTTTTTATCGTTTCCAGTGTAACAATCACCAGTTTCCATAGTAAAAGCAAGTAGTTTCACCTCATTTCAAGTTGCAAGTAAAAGTGAGATTGCTTATTAAAGGACCGGAAATAACTAATGTATCTGTAGCCTCATTAACCCAGAATCACAAATAGGTGCCTGCATCTAGATGAGAGTTCGACTGTCAAGGTTGAGGTGTCCTGACAGAGTTATTCAGTTAATGGTGCCTGCTGCACCATTAACCTAGTTCTTTGCTTTTGTAACCTATACAGTTTGCACCTCCAGGTAAAATTCACCATCGTCTAACAGCTTTCACTGTTTACCTTTATTCCAGGCTCCTGCAGTTTCGTACCAGTGACCTCTCGTAAAGAAATCTCCATTTCTGCTAAAACCTGTTGCCCTTCTGAAATCTGTTTCCGCAGAGCGTTATAATCCTCAATCAAGCCAAGAATGTGGCGCCCATTTTTGTCTGCCCACATACGATGTCCAGGCACAAGACGAGGGGTACATGCCGTACTGGAAGATGAAGTGCTACTGCAGTGTGAAATACTGTCTAAATTGTCTTTAGAGGCCGAGTGCGTACCTGGGACGGAAAAATAGTTTAGATTTTTTTTTATCCTCACTAGACTTCTCTTAAACAGCAAGTCTGGGATACTGATAACACACAATTTAAGATACTTGTGGATGTACCTGCTTTCGCTAGCGAAATGCAATGTCCATGTTTCTGCAGCTTACAAATGTTTCTGCTGGTAGCAGGGCATTTGCAAAGATTTTCTATACATAAAAACAGGACAAGGAAGAGTGTATCAGTGGAAATCAACATGCATTAAAAAAACTTCCTAGCTCTACTTCTGTTTCTTTTTTTTTTGCTGATGCTGCACTTGGACTCAGGAAGCAGGGAAACACAGCTAATTTTCCAGTACCATGCCATGTATCTTCTACTATTTACCTACGTTAATTTTTTTAGCATCTATCCAAAGTTCTAGATATCTCCCAAAATCAAGTCATAGTCAGAAAATTAAAATACATCCTGATAAAGATATTTTAATCAACAAATGTAAGCTTCCCATTAATTCCACAAAAAGTATGACACTCTCCACAGCTATACCATACTTAAGATCATATCTCTATCCCCCGTCTTCAGACCTTCCAAATTCCTTAAGTACCTATGAGTAAAGACTAATCACGGTACATCTAGAAAGCTAACAAATTCAGCTGTTGACATTCCAAGGAGTCTTTCTGGTCTACATCAAACCAAGCTGTTCTAACTCTATTCACCATTTTCTTAAAGAAATAAGGAGCTTCTCCAGCTCTTATCTACTCTACCTGATAGAGGTCAAAAGCAACAGCTAGGATTCTACCTAGAAACTAAGCAGGAACAACTGCAATGTGAGGATACTGGTGGTACAGGTTCCCCACAATAGCTGTTCCACACCTACTTGATCATGCCTGGCCCTAAGGAACCAGCCCCATATGGAACAATCGACTGTAATTTAGTGTTCAAGTATAAAGTGCAGAGAATAGTAGCAACCCGTAAATGTTATCATCTGCTATGTTCCGCATCTTTCTTACTTGTACAGAGTAGCCTAGAGTTATGCTCATTATGTATTTCATCTGAAGTATGATTCTGATTGCACACGATGGACCCACAAAAGAAGTAAGGTGGTAAAAAATCCCTGTTGTGTCTCAGGAGCTCTCACAGTAATCCTCTGACTGGTGCTGTTGCTCTGTGTGGTGCATAAGATTTAGGTAGGCATGGTCAGGTGAAGTGTATGGACCCAAAAAGCCCCGTTATTATTGCTTCCCATAACACAAGGTACACCTGTACAGGCAGTAGGAGAGGTGGCTTTATGCTGGATGTATGGAAAGCTGCTACTATGCGGAGTACTTTAACAGCAAGGAAGAACATTCTTGTGCCCTCTGTATCCCACGTACATCTATATTGGACCATAATCTAACCCTGTGTGTAAACACAACGTTTTCCCTGATTTGCTAAAACAGTATCATTTAACAGTGATTGAAATAAAGGTAAAATATTCCTCAAGGGCAAAAAGGGGACAACTGATTTATACAAAGACCATTTAGTGCACTTATTGATCATTCTTGAGTAATACATCGTCACCCTTAGCAAACACTACAGAGCTCTGCATTAAAAAAAGAACCCCCAGGTAAGCAAAATTCATGGCACTTTAACGTAGGCATCCTTCCATCCCAGAGACTGTCTGCAAGTGCTTTTCTTGAATGAAACGCAAGTGACGGTCGGAGGCTAGAAGACGGTGCAGTGTGCACTTCACCTCCCCAGGCACTAATAGCTCTAACAGGAAAGGGATTTGAAAGGCCCATGGGCAGCTCCCAAACGTACAGCCGATGTTGTATAAAGCTTTCAGAGCATCTTTAAAGAACAAGGCACAGGTTCTACCGTATAACAAAAGCATGTATGGGACAGTACCATTCATGCCTGCATAATGCTGGGCTTCTTGTTGGAATAGATAGTTGATATTCACAGCTGACACTGATCCCACTTCCTCTCTCTTTTCTTTTGAAAGCTGTTCCTCTAATTTCTCGTGCAAAGACTTGTTTGTCTCTATGCTTCTTTCAAGCTGCACTCGCAAACTCTGTATTTCAGTCAAGAGTTCATGTAAGTCAAGTGGATTATTCTGATCTTTTCGGAATTCTTCTGATGCATCACATCTGGGATCTGAGACAATTTCAAAAGAAACACTTAACATCTTTAACAATTAAAATAATATTAGCCATTATCAGAATGCTGAGCAAGTAAATTATAGCCAGCTTTATCCTCAATATTAAGAATTAACTACAAACAGCATTAAGATAATGGTTTGACAAAAAGCATGTCTTAATTGCTTCTACCCTTGAAAGATTTAAAGAGCCAAAAATTATTTTTCACTTTGTCCATAAAAGCTAATAAGTCTCATGCCAAAAGCAAAAAAAATATAATAAAAAGAGAATGAAGAGGATTTACAAAATCTGAAGTGCATTAATGCACAGTCTGGGGAAAGTAAAAGGAATGGGTAATCTCAGAGTGCGGAGGAAGGATGGGGTAGAATTGGGAGTTTAATTTTATACACAGAAGAAAAAAGAAAACAGTGATCACCTCGCAACCAGAGGAACAAATCTGAACCTGAAAAAAGCAAGGGCTGTGTTCATCTTTTCATAGAAGATCAGTACACAAACAATTGCATGTATTCTTTCAGGCTGAAATCAAACTGTTCTCCAGACAGTGGGAAGGGGCTCAACTGCATGAGGAGGCTGCTGCTGCTCTCTAATGACATTACCAGTTCTGCAAGGAGACTTACTTCCATCCCTGAGCCAACTTTGGCTTGAAGCCCTATGCCAACAGGGCTCTTCTGCTGCAGCCAAGCATGAAATACAGTGACAGCAGGGCATATTACTTAGAGTAGCAGGAAGAAAAAAAATCAACTTTTACAAGAACTTCCAATGGGAAATTTGCTGATCCTGTAACGAGTATGCCGCAATGAACAGCATTCCACTTCTTTACCTAACCATACCATCAGCTATGTGGTGGTATAGCTTCTCTAAAAGGGGCAGGAAGAACTCGTGCAAGTCTCATTCCTACCCCTCACCCTTAGTGACAGAAAAGTGGACAGGAAATTATTAAACATCTCATTCAGAAAACAGTGCCAGCACTTTTCCCCAGCCCTAGGGAGAAGACACTACCCTCACATTCAGACAAGAGAAAGCACAAGCTACCTGAGTAAGCACTACTGTGAGGATGCAGCAGCATGTATTTAGATGACAAGTAAGTATCTAAGATCCCCATGAAGCTTATCCAGCCTGAGCCACTGAATCTTCAATATTTGTTTTTAGCTTAGCTAAAAAGATCAAGGAAACTTGGGTGCGCTTAGTCAGAACATATCACACATCTCAGCTTCACAGTTACACTCCTAAGTAAAAAGCAGCATTTTATCATCAAGTTGTCAGTTCTGCTTTGCATAGCAGACACAAGTAGAAACAAAGAAATACTGACCTGGCCTTACTGCCCTTTGACGAGAACATATTCGGAGAGGGAAGGGTTGCAAGGGCTAAGGGTATAGAGACAACTGTACATTTATACCTGTCCTCTTCCTTCTTGACTCTTCCAGCTTTTCATAAACCTTCATCTCAGTTCGGAGTGACTGCAGTAACTTCTCATTCTCAGAGAGCTGACGTTGCTTTACATTAATTTCTGTTTGCAACCTGTTAAGTCCCAATAAACAGCAAAGTAAAGTGTTAAATTCTTATCTTTTGTCTCAAAATCTAAAATCCATTCCCCTCTCCTCCATAATTCTTCCCTTGCCTTTTGAATATATCTATGCACCTCATTAATGTTAATGGCTATGGCTAAACACATGCTTGTCACATTGACAATTTTCTTCTCTAAATGAATGTCTAAATGTGGACAGAATCGATACCTGTTTAATTCATTACGACTGCTGTAAATCTGACATGTCAGATATCTGGTTTCATCCTCCTTTTGGCCAATTTGTTTGTGCAACCTTTCATTTTCTTTCTTAATGCATTCATAATCCTCATGAAGATGCTCAATGATTGCATTCTTCTTAGAAAGAGATTCTCTTAACTTTTCGTTTTCCTTTTGTTTATCTGAAACAAGAAGAAACACAAGGTGTTTGCAGTGCCCGCAACCCACTAAAGCTCTGCTTTTTAATAAAATCAGCTTTTTCAGAGACTGTCAGAAAATAACAGCTGCTCTTGCGAGTTTTAGGATTTCGGATTTTCAATTTTCTAACGACTTTTGCTAGATGCAGTTTCTGTAACGTGCAACATTTAACCCCCAGGACTCCCAAAGGCTCAATAAAAACCTGTGTACAGTCCTATACGCCAAATGCCCACAACACCGTTTGGAATTTGGTCAGAAGGACAGTATTCAACAACTAGTGTCAGCAGGGTCCCAAAGCAGGCACATGAATTCTGCCAATCCTCACAAAATAATGGATTTGACTTCTCTTTAGGAAGAAAAGAACTCAGTAGGATTGTTCTAGGGCTTGTTGCATCCATGTTCCTCTTTGTCTCAAAGAAATCTCTCTCTCCCCTCCTTCCCAGCCCCATTCATCTGCCGAATGTATCCTATCAGTCCTTCTTTCCTCGGCACAAGCTGTTTCCCCAGACTGGTTCTGTGACAAAGAATTGCTGATAGGGGCAACTGAGCATTCAGTTGCAATCAGAAAGGCCTATGGGGACCCCAAGATTTTTGTGACCCTACATTTAGCGTTGGAAAAGGATGCGGCAAAGAAACAGCAGGGAGGAATCGTTCCATCTCCGAACAATCAGAAAATCATTCCCTTATCTTCAGTAGTCCTGTTGAACGCATATGAAAATGGTAACCCCCACGTGCTGTTAAAAATGTGCATCACCAGTCTTTCACTACTGAAAACCTAAGCTAAGACTAGACAGAAAGCACCTGAGACCAAAACATGCAGGAGGTATCTAAGAGGCTTTTCTTTCTCTAGTGCATCCAGGAATAAAAGGAAAAGAAGATCACAAACTCCAGAGATACCGACATTATTTTAAAACACAAGGGCAACAATTCTCTCTTCATCATGGTTCTTATAAAAAAGAAACCCTGATATTATCAGATCATATTGTCAAATGTGGAAACAAACAAAAGCAGGGACATATTAATTTAAAAAGTAGAACTTGAACAAACTGATAATCACCAAGAGGCACTAAAACAGATGAGAAAATACACAACTCTGGAAGAAGCACCAGTGCTTTTACACAAACAGTCTGAATACAGAGACTTATAACCTAATTGTAGGTTAAGCTGCTTTTAAGAACCTAGTTGGCGAATTGCTGGTTTTCTTGGGGGTAAAGAAAAAGGAAGACTTAATATTTTCTCTTCATAGGTGTGAAAATGAGGAAAGTTTAAAATTAATCTCAAAGACTTCTAAATGGATTCCCTCAGTTCTGTTCTCTTCTAAATTGTTTCCAAAAAGAAGATGACTTGGCCTGTCCAGTCAACCCTCTGCAGCAGACTTCGGAACCTTCTGAACTCCTCTGTACTGAATGGTTTCATTTGCAGCAATAATGCTATTCTGTGGCTTTTTTCTTTTTTTTTTTTTTTGAGAGCTTCAGAATGGAAGCATGGGGAAAAAGGAGCAAGAAAATGGTAATAAAAGGCACAGGGGGAAAAGGACAAAGAATGTATAAAAAGAAAGGAATGCAAAAAGAAGAATGGCGAAAGGAAAGTGAATACCATATGGAAAATGCTATGAATAAACAGAAAGAAGGAACATTACTGCTATTTCTTTATCATTGTTAGCCCCAGTTTTAATGCTTATGGTTGAGCATGGAATTTCAAGGGGTGGAAAGAATGGTTAAGTCAGTTAATGAATGGGCTGTTAATATTCTATTGTTTTCTGAACTGAAATGAGTTGTGGTCTACTCCTGTAAAGCACAGTTTTACATTTTTACCTCTGGATCCTTTTGCTAGCATTGCATTCAGAACTTGATTTTGCTTCCTCAGGAAATGTATTTCAGAAGTCAGGGAATTATGCTGCTCCGAGCCATGGATAAAAATGTTTGCAGAACCTATAAATATATACATAAAAGATGATTTATGAGTCATCTCTAGGTCATTAAAGATTAAATAGTTATTATTAAACAGCAATTTAAAAAATGGCAGAAAAACATGTTATGAAAGATATTTCTCCCCTATATATTTTGAAGGTTATCCCTACAGACTGAAAGGCAGTTCAGGTTAATGCCAAGTAATCCAAAGCCCTGCATCACAAGTACCTCTCATTGCTGCGCAACCATTACCAAAATTGCAAAATTATCCCTGGCAGTCTTTACCTACCAGCTAAAATTCCAACAGGACAAAATGCAGGAATATTTTGTGACATTGCTATTCTTTGAAAATAATGCAAACGGTACAAATGTTTTCCATATATTTCAGTCTTGCTCTGTTTCATACTTTGCTGTATTTAATGACACCGTTGCAGAGGACCACTGGATTCTACAAACTGATCCACGGTGGGTAATGCAGGAAATAACGTAAATAGTCTGGTAACACATTTGTTACCATGCCAGTCTAGAGCATAAGGCTGGAGTCACTGTCTTTGCCTCTGCTTACAAATTGAGAACCCATTTAAAGTCCCAGGCATTAGGACTCATCCCTCTTATATTCATGTATTTAACATTTAGATATCTGAGCCAGTGTTGATCAACCTATGGCTTCCATCAATAGTCGTGGGGAGAAACAGGCACCTCCAGAGAGCAACTCATCCGATGTATCCTCTACACACCTCTCTGAGGATGAGATGCCCTGTTCTCCAAAGAGACATACTTTTCTCCAGTGCCTCCCCGAGAAGCTCTGGGTAACCAGCACAGACTTAGATGTCTGACTTCTAGAAACCCTAAGGCTGATGAATTCTACTCTGAGGATCTTATTGCGCTAGTCCTATGAATATAAGTGTTAAATCGTGTACCCAGTCAGTCAAATTCCAGCCTAGGTAATCCTCATAATGTACTGTATTTATGCTACTCATCTCACAGCAATGAGTAATGTTACAGTACAATCTGAAAAGTGCCACATTCCACTCTCGAGGTGGCTGCCTCTGAAATGCAAGTCAAGTAATTGTTATTGCCCTTTAAAACCTGCTTATAGTCAGTAAAACACTTCAGGACCCACTGGAATTAACATTACTATTAAAAGTATTTTTCAGTTGATTGGTTATCCCAGTATCTCCTACGCTTTAAAGCTTGAGATAAGTACATGAGTGTCAACTATTTGGTTAATAGAGAAATAACCAGCTGGCAAAAAAATTAGCTGAATGTGTGAGGAGGATGCCTTTCAGCTCTGGCAGTTCAATTCAATTTGATGTGCTGCACTTCCTCCGAGTAATCTCATTTTATTGTAATCCCAATTGAAGCTTTTACCCACTACCTAACTGGGATGTAGTGTGCCATGATATGCACCTCTTGTCGTTACTGAAAGACTCAAAGGCTCTAGAAGCCTGGCACTAATGGCATTTTACTATCTATATGTTAAAGAGTTGAGGTAGCTATGTGAACTCAAAAGGCTTTTTCCTTTCAGATTTTAACAAAGCAATTCAACTTGAAGTGGCAAGGCTTGATGGTCTCATCTTGATTCTAATTTAATTTATTGCCCATCACCCAGCTTTATCCTATTTGAAAAGTTATGCTATCACAGTTCTACTGAAAAGCTTTGGAATATAACTATTAGTTATCTTACATAATAAGGGATAATGTAGAGCCAGTGGTAATAAGGCCACAATCCTGCAATCTGACCCACTACTGAGACTACTACTTCTGTGCAGAGCCCTGCTGACATCAATTACGCTCTCCATAGATGCAAAGGTCCATCTAACCAGAGTGAAGTGGAGCATCGGGGCCCACAATTGCAATACACTCGAGTTTTCATTATGTTTTGTACTGAAAAAGTGAGTGCTAAAGAAGCGTACCTTGAAGGTTTCAAAGGAAACACAGACTGAAAGACAGGCACTATTGAAAACCCCAGCAAAGAGGAAGGAAATCTTCATTCCCAGGTAAAGCAAAATAAAGGCATACTAAAGCTGAAGATAAGTCTGAGTAGATACATTAGCTACTTATGGGTTAAAAAAAAGCAAACAAAAGCCCCTTTTAATGTTAACTGCTGTTAATAACATTTGAAACCTAGGAATCTCAAAATTAAACCTTTGATTTTATTTTCAAGCCTAACATTTGAAATGATTGAAGCAATTATTTTGGTTCTACTTGCACTGCAAACCTCAGCTCTATAGTAACGATGTAGTCATTACCAGCACTTGAGTCATTTATAGAATACTAGAAGCCCAGAGGCATTTAAATACTTAGAAAATCTAAATATTAAAAATAGCATGGCAAAAATAGTGGGCAGATGTGTGTATATACATCCATATAATATTTATGAGACAAGAATAATTCCGTGCATTAACTTTGGTTGAACAAACAACTCAATATCACAGGAATTTAACAGGCTCTCATCAACAATGAAGTACGTTACAACTTGGTTTTGTTTTTTAAAGGAAAACAAACTAAGGGTATTAAGTTAAAAGTAAAAAATTGCTTTGAATTATTATGTCCAAAAGCTAAAATCTGCTTCAACTTCACTTCAGAACGACTTCTTACACTGAAAGTCAAAAAAAGCCCATCCATTAGGAAAAAAAGTAGCATCATTGCTAGAGATGAATAGAGAGAGCACGCATATCTGATAACATGAAAGAGATCTTCAAAACAGAGAGAAACGGGAAGCACTGAAAGAACCTAGTAACAAAAAGGAGCTGTTCTAACAGGTAGTCGCTTTTTTCCTTTCTTTTCCAAATTTCTCCTCCATGTGTTGGTGGATGCACTAAGGCAACAAGAAGACAGATGGAAGGCATAAGACAGTTTATAAAGAAAATATACTTTCACTGCATTAATGGATGCCCTTGCTAGAATCTTT
The DNA here is from genome assembly GCF_047370975.1 of Nipponia nippon. Lineage (NCBI taxonomy): Eukaryota > Metazoa > Chordata > Aves > Pelecaniformes > Threskiornithidae > Nipponia > Nipponia nippon. The sequence continues at coordinate 5,443,731 of NW_028262332.1, forward strand.
ATGAAGCTGTAAAAGAGTTGGAAGTGTTTCAGTGTGGTTATTTCACAAGAACAGTATGCCTTTCCAGCAGCGTAAATACTTCATGAATGAAATGGATGCTTTTTATACACCTTTCCATCACTGTAAATTATTCCTGAAAGCAAACTGCCATTTGCAGGTAGTCTCCATTTAAACAACAACAGAAATGGATCACGGGGATGATGTAAAACATAATGAATCTAATGCCAATATTAGTGAAACTGAGTAAAAGGAAAGCATGTATGTGTTTATTGCCTGCTTCCACTCTGAGTAATATTGCATATTAATCAACTGTCCTATGGGGGGAAATGGAGAGCAAGAAGAGAGTAAAGCGTAGGAAAGTATGCCTGGTACGGTGTGCCTGAAAAGGTGCTACCAAAGCATCCTCAGTGAAAGGCTGGCTACCCTCTTGTTGAAAAGTTTTAAATGCACCACAGAGCTTGGCTTTCAAAGATGCTGAACACTAGCAACAGAAAGCAGTGACTCTGAATTTGCATACCTATTTTTAGTATTTTTCATCCACTGCTTTATATTAGAGTTTGGAATGAAAACCAACTCTATGTTAAAATCACCATCAGTTTCTGTCAGGTATTTCTCATTAAAAACTTACAATGTCATTTTGTGCAGATCACATTTATCAGGCCAATCAATTCAAATGACAAGCTGAACACCACGGCCTAGGCTCTGTCTTACAGATATTTTGTCCCTGTATGTAAACATAAGCTGGCTTTAAAGCAGTCAGAAAATTCCAGAGAAGGCATCTTCAACAGTCCTGTTAGCAGCGGTGCCGCACTGATCACCCCAGGTAAACACAGAGTGGGGATAGGAAAGCTAATTCCACAGCATTCCTACTTTGGATCAATAGCAGCGGCATAATTTAGAGCAAAGCACCTCCTCCTCTATTCATACTGGGCACAGGCCCCAGTGAAATTATGTTGATAAAATGGGCTTCCTCTCCTGCAACTGCCCCTGGCTGGACATGGCAGAGAATTAAGAGAGGATGACATCCTAAAATCAAAGACCATTACAACAATAATGAGATTCCAAAGGCACAAAAGAAAAAAAAAAGAAAAAAGAAAAAAGAAAAAAGAAAAAAGAAAAAAAAAAGGCAGGCTGTTTGCTGATAACAGAACTAGAAGGGTCTTTCAATTACTCTGCATGAAATTCAACCACAGCATCATCAAATGTCATAAAACTACCTGGTAGTCCTGTTCTCTTAGCAATATGTGCAACTGTAGGTTTGAGGCTGTGTGGTGTACCTGTATCCCATAAAAGATTTGTGCATTGGTACTGGATACACTTCAAGCAACGGACTGAAGGAAGAGGGCACATTAGATCTGTATTTATGCCACTCTACAGGCAGCGTAGAAAAGCTGTGTCTGCTGCTGAAGCTCAAGACGCCGCAGCACTGAGAGAAAGGCACATCATTTTCCAACTGTAAAGGGGTGGGCTTTATTCAAAAAAGCACACAAAACATTACCAGCAGCATTTGATCCCTCAGGCTGTAAGCAGGAAAGGTGGATTTAATTTGTCATGAAATAAATTCTTACCTTGATCTAGTTCCTTGTCTGTTACTTGTCTCTCAAGCTGCTTCCTCAGTCTCTCATTCGTTTTTATGGAGTATTCTAAACGTTGTCTCAGGATTCGAATTTCTTGCAGATGCTCCGTTAATAACTCTAAATAAACCAAGAGACCACTTCTTATTTAGAGTAAATGATCATATTCCTTTACACTATGTACTCCCGTCAAATCTAATGTGTGTTAATACTATAAAAGGATACAGAGCTGTTCAAAATGGCAGATATTAAATATCTGACTCCACAACATTCTCTTTCTATATAGTGCCCAAACGGTGCATTTAGTGAAAACTCCTACTCTACATTTTAACTTAAACAATGGTCCAGTTTAAAGGCTCTTTAAATTTCTTCTTCCTACAAACTGCAGTAGATAACAATTTTATCTAGTTAAAACATTCCCCGTACTGGGAAATGAATCCAAAGTTCTGCAATGCAGCTTCACATTCAGGCTCGATGCACCAATAGTACACATTTTTCCTTATAACAATAGGAAGCTTACCAGAGTAACTCAGATATAAATTTTACTTTGACTTACACAATGCATACCATAATAAATAAATCTGTTCTATCAAGTTTCATTACCGTACCTTTTCCTTCTTGCTTTGCCATTCTACAATTTTTCTTCCATTGGCTGTAAGTTTCAGCTTTGCTCAGGAACTTATCTGTTCTAACTGTCACTATCTTATTTGTCAGTTTATCCATGTCATACACTCCTGGTTTACTCTGCAATATTTTTCTCCTGAACAGTACGTGCTATCTCAGCTATTAAATTTTCATCGCTGCCTAGAACAAACTACTGCAAGCATCACTTGTGCTTAGTGAAACTATCCAGGTCAAACATGACACCACTTATTAATTATGCAGCACTTACAATTCTCAAGGAAACACAACACTGGCTTTTATAAAATTAGAAAATCTTTCTTTTTCAATGTAATAATCTCTTGACAATTGTCTGTTTTCCCCTTATAACTTGTCTATTTAAAGACCGTCTGGAGTACTGTAAAAGATGATAGTCTAAAACAACAAAGACACAAAATATCATAGTTAATTTTGTTTCAAACAGGAGGTAGTTCAAATCGTTGTCATCTCTATATGCCTTATTACTGAAATTGCAATGATTATGCAAGATACTGGAAAGCTGAAGCAGACAAACATTCTTCATTATTTCTTAATTAGTTCCCTTGTGTCTTACTTATCACATTTTCCCAATACCTAGCGAATCTTCAGTGGGAAAAAAATTACCTGGGGGAAACTTGTTTGGCAGAAGCGCCAGTGTGCCATGCTGTCCTTCTAGGTCATGCCTGTGCTCAGGTGATCCCAGAGATGACTTTTCTGACAAATCAAAGTCAGACAAGCTATGAAGAGCAGATGGTACAGGTGATTCATCCTTCAGTTGCTGGTACGTTGTGGTGTTCTTCTCATAATCCCTTTTGTGCCAAACAAAACGTTTTAAAATATAAAAATTATTTTTTTTTACTTTGGAAGCATGACAGAGAGCATGGTGTCAAATTTACAGGACACAGGTAAAGCAAGTGAATTTACGTGAGAGAGCATGACAAAAAACCACACATCAGAGGTATATATCAAGACTGAAATTCCGACCTCCCTGAAGCCAGCAGGAATAACCAAGGGACCTCCAGCCTAGCGTTCACGTTCCAGCACTAGGCAGTCACCTTCGCGTTAAGGGGACCTCAAGCTGCCTTGAACAGGCAGCTGAGGATTTCTGTGGCACAGAAGAATCCCAGGCTGGCATAAAACCAACATATGCAGCATAACACCACCTGCTCCCTTCACCTTCAGCACAAGGGTGTTTTGAGAATGAAGTTCAACAGCACCGTACTTCAGTGATCCTGAGCCAGCCCCCAAGGTCAGGGAAACAGAAAGTTAGCTGACTATCCCTCCTAGCACCTGCAATTAGGATAATATCTGAACATACACAACAGCAGATTATGGCCCATGTTTTGTTTGTTCGTGAAAGGAACAATCCTGGTAGCATGATGCTTCCTCTCAGTATCTCCGCTGTTTGCTGAGAAGTGGGGAAAAAAGCCCGAGTTTATTTTCTGTGGATGTTTTATTAACAAAATCGATATTAATGAAAAAGGCAACATAAGCAAAGCCCTCCCAAAAAGCAAAACAGTGGAAGTTCTGCTACAAAACATGAAGCATCCTTATCAACTTATCAAACAACCGTATGTTTGATCAACATTCAATAGCACTCTTACCTTTGAGCTAATTCATAGAGTACAGTAACTTCTGTACCTATTGATTCTCCTGCAAAGCAGAAATATCTGATTAAAAACAGATATTGAGAATTATACTTTTTTCCCCTCCATCTTAAACTATTTAAATATAGAATGGTAAATTAATGAGAATTTAGAGAAGTCAACAGATACTCAACACACTGTGTATTAATGTCAAATGCTGTACATGAGCAAAACGATTTATAGCCCAGCAACAAAGCAATAGCTTTCCCAGGAGTTCAAAAAAAATTACTAGGTACCACAGGTGCCAGATTTTACAGCCTTGGTGTTTTAGTTAGCATACAGATGTAAAATATTGTGCTATATGGCAAAAGGATTGTGGGTACACGCCACTACTTCTTCAATAAAAAAATATATAAAAACAATTCCATCTCACTTGGATTTTGTCCACCCAGAGTCAGGCTAACCAGTTACCCTTAATGAAAGGGCATACACAGGATTTTGCCTGCAATATTCTCAGTGGTATAGCGTGTGAGCACAAGCACGATTCAGTGCAAGAGACCTGGGCTCAGACACTAATTTGAATACGGAAATAAGAGTTTCGTGGTGTCACCTTGGCTCCCCATATCTTAAAAATTTTGTGCAATTAAGCAAAAGTGGCAGGCAGGAGTTGCACAGCTGAAATTTCAGGGGAATGAACTGAAGGTCAGGATGGAAATGCAGAGACAGACGGTTGTTTATGCTTCTTCTTTACAGTCAATTCTTAGTACGCTGGATGTTCTTTATAACCCTACAAACATCATTTTATTTTAATGTGTGATTCAATGCAACACCATTGTGTTAGATATATTGAATTGTCTCAGTTGTCAGTGACTTTTCATAGTATATAGGATACCATCTGTTGGTTTGGGGACTTTTTTAAAGGCATTTAATGTTTATTCACTACACAGTCTTCTCATTTGTAATGCAAGGAATCTCTGTAGCCACTGAAATCATTGAATACACTCAATCTTTTATTACACGCTATGACACACTAGCCATAATACCTTTTTCTCATATACAACTGCTTTATATGAGCAATTGAAATTGCAACATGCTGCCACTATCTTTAATGAAAGGCAGGATACAGATCATCGTATGGCTGGGCCCTGAATGTTTCTGAACAAAGTGATCTTCTAGAGGCAATTTCAGGCAGACGTAGGGGTCAGGGTCCCTATTTCAGGCCACCTCAAGTGTCTCACTGAAAATGACAATTTTGCAGCTGACATCTATGGAAGTATTGCTAGTTGCTTGGGTCAGAAAGAGCAACACTTGTGAGGATAGGAAAAGGTCTTTCGTGCTGAATTTCACTCATGTTAGCATCCCTTTTCCATCACTTTGCCGCTAACTTTCTTCAAACCATGGACTGAAGGCAATATGCATGATATACTCTTCCTTCAGGTGACAAATGTTGATTTTGATGCTCATTTTACAAAACATGGTCGCATTTTAGCTCTCTATTATGAAAGATAGCGTGCTTTTCTTAACCAGCTAGGCTATTTGGCAGCAAGATGCAGGTCTCTTAGGAAAATAATTAGAAATGTCAGGAATAATACATCTCCTGATATGGTCCCACTTCTCAGACATTTACGGCTTTGCTTTTCCAACTTAATGCTTTGCCAAACAATAGGTGGGGGAACTGGGATAAACCGTCAAAGGACAAGAGCATTTTCAGATGTGCAAGCTCCCATTTTCCAGACAATATGCCAGTTCTCACTGATAACTAAAAGGGCTTTGCTTACTGGTGCACATTACAACGTCCTTTCGCGGGTATACACTCCATTCAGCACTCGGCTTTCTCTAACACCAGGACAACACCTCTCTGGTTGACTTCCCCTAGGACCCCTGCACAGGAGGCTCTTTTTCTGCTATTATGCCCTACAGAAACCCTCAAATACACACTGATTTGCAATACCACAGTCTCTTAAATTCATGAGCTACTCAGAATTCTGAAAGGAGTTATTCTCCTCTGCCTTCTAACCAGATAGATTTTCCTTTTCTCCTCCCTTATTTTAGTTTTCTGTGTGCACCATTTGGGTGGGTTTCTCCATAAAGTCTACGGCTCTTTTCCTTGGTGCATCCAGTGACAGACGATTTTACACCTGCATACAATTTAACTTGTGTTATTTCTACAGGAATATCAATAATGTGCAAATCAGCATAGTATTATCTTCCAACTGTCCCATGCAGGATTCCTTGCAGTTTCTTTAAAGGCATTGGCCATAGAAAATTGCCTAGATGGACTACTCTGTGATAATTTCTTCTTTCACTCTAAAAGCACAGCCCAGATCTCCCACACTGCATTTACCCTTCTCCCAATCAACTGCACTTTAGGGGAAAAACTTCAGGAACCTGTAATTTTTTCTTTTTAGTTAAACATAGACTGTGTTAAACACCAGCTGTGAACCATGCCCATGAGAACCCTTCAATGGAGATACCCTGTGCTTAGGCTCAACAAAGTCAGCTGGGCTGTTTCCTGAAACACAAAATCCTGAAGCCTGCTTGTAACTAAACTTTTACTAAACTATATGCACTATATTTTGAACAGTGAAAATATGCATGTTCTAAGATAAACAACTCAAAATGGAAGGTGTCAATACAGAGGACAACTACAAAAGTAAAATCCAGTCTTGTTGGAGCACTAAAATGTTATCTTCCAAGACAGTGCTCCCTATAAATCATTTAAAAGCAACCAAAAGGAAGTAAGGCTTCCTTTTCACTAAAAAGAAAAAAAAAAAAACACCTTCAAATTTCAAGAACATTAATACCTCTCAGACTATAAGCACAAAATACTGCCACTTACCATACAGGAATTTCCTTTCTAGCTTCTCAAACAACAGTACACTTTGATTCAGTTGTTCGCGGAAGCCTTCAGCAACATAATAATCTACATCACTGGCTTGAAGCAGTTCCTCAAAAGCTTTAATAAGGCTCGTCAGATGTTGATGGTAAGCGACACAACCACCGCGGATCTCTTTAATTTGTTGGCGTTGAAAGAAGAGTTCTCGAGCTTGTGACTGAACTAATGAATCATAGCTGGGAAAATGAAATTATCTTTAGAGTAATTTTCTGACCATAAATAATATTTAAATATAAATAAAAAGTGAATTAAACTTATATTCCAAAGCTATAATTTTATATCACTCAATTTTCTTTTAAAATGCTTTTACAGCCACAATGAGAAATGTATTGTCTCTAACTGCCGAGTTTTGTATTTTGGGGCATAACTTGTGAGTTATTATCCTTCACTTAACTGCTTCATTTATAAGATAGGCAGAAACTAAAGTGATGACTTGTTTGTCTGCTTGGAAATAACCTGGATGGCATGCAAAGGTGTCAAACTAAATAAGAGTGAATACACGAAAAGAATTTTTAAGAATACACATATTTTTCCTGACTGGTTGTCTTTTGTTTTGTTTTGTTTTGAACTCACTATGGTAGAACAGATGGAGCTGTCCCTTCTTCTGAAACTTTCCTGCCGGGAGCACGGTATTGGAGTTTCTGAGCTGATGGTTTCACCCAGTCTGAAAATTCGGCACGTCTCTGTATGTTTGTTACCAGAGACACAACCATGACAACTACTGTACTGTCCAAACTCTTGTACTCCACAAGCCAGGATATAAATTTCCACTCAGATCAACTAAATTTATTCTGCACTTGCAAATACAGACATCCCCTTTATACTGCCACTGTCTCTTTTTACAGACAGACTTCTTTCTACAGAATCATACATTAGCGGAGAGAAAAAGGGAGAGGATCTGAAAAGATGCAGGGGATCAAACAAAATATGGGGCATAAACAAAATCTATGACGGTGTGGGTTGTTATAGAATTTTTATTGTCATTTGTATAGGAAGAAATGCATAACTCACTTTTGGGTCTGTCACTTGTGACTCATGTAGTTGTCCTAGACAGTGGCCATAAAAACTTTACAGCAATCCATACTGTCTCATTCCTTAATTTACACAGTTAGATCTTCCTTTGTAAAATGGATGAGGTGTATTTTCAAGGTATGTAAATTTATATGCATTATGTAGCACGATTGTATTTTATGATAGTAATACTAAGAGATATACAATAGTCCATGTTGGTGGTTGCTCAGTGTCTCCAAATATTTCTACTCAAGCATTCTGAAGAAAGCCAACAGGCCAAATACCTTTCTTTGTTATACATCCTGCCATTCCACAGGCCCTCAGGACAATAAAGATATTGGGGGGCTGGGGGGGGGGGGGGGGCGGGGGGAGAAAAGAGAAGGAGATGTTAAAAAAGGTTTGGTCTTATGGGATCCCAACTTATGTCTGTGATTTGTATATGTGCTAGCCAAAATGCTGCCCGCGGTCTTATCATACAAAAAACCAAGACTGATACTTTCCAGCCCCCCGTAAATTATTTTCCAGCTCATGAGCTTATGCTATAAAATTTCATTCATTAATTTCTCTATATATCTACTTTCACATCCTTCAAAGGAAGGCATTACAGCACTCAACTGCAAAATAAATTATAACTAGAGTGTAAACTTCTTATTTTATACACAAAGTGTGGTCACACAAACAGAAGGGTTAGCATGAATCTGTCAGCCAATTGCCCACGGAAACATTTCTATCTTAAATGAGGTGTTCCATTTTCTTACAATTATCACCTGAAAAAAACCTGAATGATGCAAAACTGTAATACTTTGATTACAGAGATCAGTCCGTCTCACAGAGTAACCTGAGGAGATCTGACTTTGCTCAAGAGAGGATGTCTTGCAGCAAAGAGAGTGGTGGACCTGAGGTGTGGGGAGACACACAGGTGTCTGGCATAGAATCATCACAGAGGATGATACGAGCTTATCAGGAGCAGTTCTGTTGAAAGAGAAATACTGTTTTGTACTTCAAGGCATCTTTGAACTAAACATTTCAGTTGCTTTATGTTAATGTTAGTGAAATTTAGGCTTTACTATAACAACACGCTTCTATGTGAATAAAATTATCTTCCTATTACCTTCCTATGTTATTTGGTATTGCTGTTTACAAAAAGGAACCTGAAACAGTAATAGCTTTACTCACTTGGATGGTGATGTTTCTCTCAGTTTGTTCTGAAGATGATACACTTCATCAAGATGCATATTTGCAATTTGGTTTTTCTCAATTTCTGCCTCATTTGCAGAATGTCGTTCCTTAAGGTTTTGTTCTGTCCATGTATCAGGTCCTTTTGAAGACTCTGAATTCTTGTTTTCAGTGTGGATCTTGTAATCCATCAGCTGAGGTACACTAGAAAATGGTTTGATTTCTTGCATAGCTGTATCTTGCACTTGAGTCACATGTCCTTCCACAGGCAAGGCTGTGTCACTCAAAACTATGTTGGAAATACCACTCGATAAAAGCTGGTCAGAGGTCTGTAAATGAAGCATGAACATTTTGTACTTTTCAAGCTCAGACTTCATATTCTTAATTCTTTGTTTCAATTCTTCTATGTCATCTATGACTTCACAGTCATCAAGTGCATCTGTACGTGTTACACTCAATTGGAGAGAACGCAGGCACTTGGAACCTGAATATGCGGTGGCTGAGTCAATGTCGTCATGTTCCATGGGATGAAACTCTTCATTTATCTCTTTTAATGAATGCTGGATATTCACGTTGCTAATGTTACGATGATTTTGCATTTCTGAAAAACAGGAGGCTTGCGTGTGAATATTAATATTTCTTTATCTCACATTCTGTTCTTAACAGCACTAGAATGAATTCATTTACTTCTATAGTAACAGAATAAAAATGCAGAATAATTATAAACTATACAATATTAGTTTTGGACCTTTGACCTCTTTCTATGATTTGCCCATTAACTCAACTGGCACATCAAATATTTCAAACCCCTTATCACCTTTCAAATAAACAATACTCAAAACGCACCCACTTTCTTTTCCCAAATGATTGAACATTACTTTTGCGATACGCAGTCCTGAATCAGACACCGACAAAGCCCAGTCCTTTCCAGCCACAAAGACGATAACCTCAAACATAAGGCACTGAGATTGAGAAGTAGACTCTATGACTTTAAATGGTTCTTCCTAAACTTCTAATTAAATATTCTTCTTCTCCTCACTTCAAAAATCTATACAAAACCAACTGGAACATAAAGTCAGTGGAATTTTAAAAAGATTATCAACAAAATAGTAAAATTTGAAAAAGGGGCTTTAGTAACTTCTTTTTAAAATGTGTTCTAAACAAAATCCATAAAAATGTTCGGTGTTAAAGGTTTTACTGGCACTCATTTGGCATGCACAGCACATCCCTTAGTTGGCTTTGCCATTCATAAGTAATGCAATCACTCCAGATTCAGACCAATAAAAGCTATATATTCCTACACATATTCTATGTTTATAGTTCTGTGTATGTTGAGGGCTGTATGTGTAAGTATCTAAGAAAATGGTTATTTTCTGGTTATCCGTAAATTAAATTTTCCCCTTCTATTAGTTCTGCAAAAGATCACTACGAATTAGAACCTCCCTTTCAGGAGTCATTCATTGATCTTGCGGAGGTCTTAATACTTTCAAATTGGTTTCCACGGAGAATTCGAATGCTCAGGTTCAAGCTCTACATCTGATCTCGGGGTCGGGGCGGGCAGCTGTATATGAAGGCCCAAGTCAAGCCCAGGCACAAGGAGAATAAAACCAAACACAACTTGAAGCTGCGATACTGGGATATCAATATATTTGAAATTAAGGGTAGATGATGCTCTCTGCAGTATACAGATTGCTGCACACCATTATGTATGTCATTCCAAAGGTTACAGAATCACAGGACAGAAATACTTCCAAGAAAATGCCCATGTATGAATTCAAGAAGACGCATTGAATAACGGAATGCAACACTGAAGTTCATTAGCTTCTCCTCCTTTTCTACCAGTCGGTCGCTGCAGTAACACAGATGTCAGAGAAGCTTGTGCACCGAGATGGAAAAAAGCCAGATACCAGATGAACTCTTAAAGTCTGCAATCCTGATCTCATGCAAACATTCCAGATAACAAAAACAGGAAATAAAAACAGAAATTAGGGAAGAAATATTTCTGATTAGAATACTAGTTATAGTTTTTAATGAAACACTGCCCTTTAATTAAAGGAGAACTAATAAGCTCTCTGTCCACACACAGAGAGGGCACACATAGAGCACAATCCTGCAAACCAACTGACCGGCTTCAATGAGACTACTTACACAAATAAAATTAAAGATGTGACAAAGGATTACAAAATTGGCCATATCCTCTGTACTCTATACACAACACGTTAACCAGGTTATTCAAGCCCTCCCGAAAAAGACTAATGGATGATGCAGAAACACATAATACACAGTATTAAGCCTATTTACATTTTCATTAAACAATTCCATTAGGTTTCAACCTAGTTGAATGCCTTCAAATAATTCAGATAAGCAAAATTCTATCATTCAATTGCTTCATTCCAATAGTTCACAACTAGATGCAGAAGCAATAAGTAACAAACATTTAATTCAGAGAAGAGTTCAGAATTGAGGACACTAGCAAGAGAGATCAGAGTTAGGCATACAACTCGCTATTTTTACTGGAAACCAGACTCATAAATCCCTGTGGCTCTTCTGAAAGAGTAACCCTTAAAAGACCAACTTGGATTCTTAGAGCAATTAATCCATACTAGCTAAGAAAACGAGATTTAAAACCCACAATGGCAAGGGAGACAATTACCTGCAGTAATTTACAATTTTGCACAATCCAGAAGAAACAAGAGTTTTAAAATTTTTTTTTTGTTTTTTTATACTATACCATATAAATGCTTTACCTTGATAGTTTTCCTGGTTTGTGTCCATCGCGTATTCATTCTTGCTCCTTGTACCCAGATCAACACCTTGCAGCTCCGTCTGGATCTCACTATTATCCAGTTTGAGCAATGAGTCAACTGGAGAATAGTGGGGGAAGGTAAAACAGAAGTCAGTAAGTGACTGAAAAAAAATTAAGTGGGGATAGATTAAAAAAACCCAAACAACCAACCACCCCCTCACCCCCCCCCCCAAAACAAACCACCCCACAAATCCAAATCTGGTTCTCTGACAATTTGGAACAGGAAAATCACCTAGGGAAGAAAAACTATTGAAAATGTAATACAAACATTACTGGTCATATGGAACTGTTTGCACGTATTTTTAAAATACTTGAACTAATTATAACTACTAAGAATGTGAATTGCAAAGGCTTCCTACCAACAAATGAAGATAAACATTTGCAAATCCCCTTTGTAATGTACCAGTTAATCAATTTTTAGTGCATTTTTAAATGTTTTATGTTAAGCTTAGAGAAAAGGCTAAAAAGTTTCACCAATAGGAGCACTGATCATAAACTAATCTTCTACAATCTCCCATTGCATCAAGTTTCGGAATCACTAAGGGCGCAGTACAACTGTTATCCAGGGTAAAGAAATCAGCAGGGAAAGGAAATCACAAGACTGCAGCCCAAACAGGTTCCGATTCATTCCAGGATCCAATTCAAAAGTGCTTCCCTCCTCAGAATTCTCCATGGATTTTGCACCTACCAAACTAATTGCCAGAGTCCTACCAACGTGAGTACTTATAATAAGGTTGTGCCGCACCTGTCCCTTACCGCACTAACGTTATCATTAACAACAAAGCCCCTGCAACCTCTGCGTTTGACAGTGGCTGACTTGCTACTTGATTGAATCTTATTTCTTATATTTATACCTCCTCTCTCCCCCACCTATCCTTTACATCTCTACTCAGTTTTTAGTCTAAGTGCATTTTTTTTTTTTACCACTCCAAATCTTTATATAATACCCACTGTTCTCTATCTTACAATTTATCATATTTTGCAATCCAGATACTTTGTCAACAACTGAGTTTAAATTAACCTAGGCACACTGGAAACAGACACGTATGACTGGACTGATCAGTGGAATATTGGAAAAACTTATTTATGCAGCATAAACAAATACAGTATTTTTATAATCTCCTGTCTCCATTACAGACAGTTTTCATTAGACTTGGCATCATATAAAGGAAATTTTTTATTTACCTAAACATTGACATACATGTGTGCATGTGTGGGCACCCTGTGAAACTGTCATTTATTATATACTTTACGCCATGTATACAAAGCACTTGGTATTCCATACAAAGCTGTTTTACATTCTAGTGGCAAAGATAAAAGAAAAAAAAAAAAAAGGTGTTTATCAAGAGCTGTATATATTTGCCTACCCAAGAAAATCGTAAGATTAAGCAGCATTGTACATAACTAAAAATGATCTGGTTTACTTTCTACTACAAGAAAAGCAGCCACTCTTTCAAGCAGCATTACAAGTCATTACGCCTGCTCTTTATTTACCTCTCACTGATGGGCTTTCCTGTGCAGGCTCTTCTTGAAGGTTTTCAGTTACAGACTCATTCAATAATAACTCTCCATTTGTTTGTGGCTCAAATGGTTTGTTTCGTACTTCACATGCTTTCAGACCTTCATAAGGCACCTTGCTATGACGCCGTAGTTTTGAATCTGACTCCCACATACAGGAGTCCAAAGGCACGTTTGCTAATGGTCTGGATGATTTTAAGAGAACGGGCAGACGGGACTTCTTGGGCAGGTAAGCAGAATCAGTCTGAAAAAGGCACGGAATAAAATGGGGAGTTGGTAGCTCGCATGTAACAGTCAAGTAAAAGAAGTATAAACAAATATTCCAGGAAAAATAAAAATTTTCCAGTAAGATCAGTAAGGTGTCACATTAAATAGTTTTGAAAATGAGATTGCAATACCCTTGCAATGTGGAAAGCAAACATTCAGGGAGAAAAAAAACCTATCCTACTGGTTCAATTTTCTGTAAGTGCTGCTTATGCATCCACAGCCACACAGTGAATGGCTCCCAGTTCATGAAGCAAGACAGCAAATCCACCATTGACTAGCCAAGACTTTTAATCAGTAGGTGTATTAGTTAACCCTGAATTTGTGCGTGCCCCGGGAAAACAGTTTCTCACCCAAACTGACCTCTCTAACTGCTACTTCCCAGTCTCCTGATTTGTATCATAAATGTCTGACAGCCCAGTAACTGCTTCCCTTAAATCTTTTTCTTTTTTTTTTTAATTGAGGATCCTCCTAATTTTTCACAAATTACCAAACGTATTTTCCTTTCTTCCTTTTGCCTCCATCCAACGGGCCCTACTTTGTATCAGCCTTCTTTCATACCTTTGAGCAAATCAACATAGCTTTGCATCAGCCACAGAGGAAATTTATTCTGCCATAGAGAAATTTTTTTATGAACAAGAATAGCTTTTCAGCCATACACTCTATAAATTGCTTCCGCAGGATTCCTGTTTCCTACTGTAACAGACATTGTCACTGGAGTTGGGGGCAGAAGTTAAATTCCTTGAGTCACTACATTTTAGTCTCTCACCTTTTGAAGACTGCATAAAATATGTCTTTGTTTGAACCACAGAGCACAGAATAGTGCTATCTCCAAGAAGATAAAAACATGCTATGTGTTGATGAGAGCTACAGAATTGTGTGTAATAATAATGAAAATCAATAATGGCATGTTCAGATAGATTTAGTTTATTTTTTTGCTGTTCATTTGCTCCCCCAGTGTCATAAGTCCCATAATTTCTTTTACCACCCAATGTATTCTGAAATACCTTTCCACATTCATTTCTTAGCAATTATAGTCCTTACACAATTTAAAATAATAAAAAGCAAGTTCCATTTTCCTAATGACGTACTCAATTCCTTTCATACATACATGAATACAATATCATTTGGAGGCTGAAAAATAAATCCAGGCGGGATGAACCTCCTGCTAGTTTTACTAAACTGCACTAATAACGTCGAACAATTTCCAGCTGTCTCAGGGCTGTTGTACAGACATATATGTCACACAGATTACCCAAAGCCAAGTTCAGCTGGCTACATGAAATTATTTATAAAAGCCATTCAGAAGCCAAAGATACACTGCGTTAGTCCCAACAAGAAAGCTTTTAAAGCAACTGACTCAGGGATTGCATTGAGGTTGCAGCTGATAAAACTAGAGAGGAATCTGGAAAATGATGAATCAAAACAGTATACTGAAACTCAGTGAAAACAGAAACTTGAAAAAAAGAGAACTGCAGAAAGAACTCTAGGTATTCCCTGTGGAGGGCACTTTACTTTCCTTCAGAGAGACTGTCCTTCGCTCCTGAGAAGTAAGACCAGCAACTCAAAGACACCGTTAGTGTTCTCAAGCAAGCCATCACAAGCAGATCTTCATTAATAGGCCAGCTAGGTCCTCACCCCCCTTCCCCCTCTCCAACCCATCTTTACTCTTCCCAACTTCCACCTGCCCTCGTCTCGACTTCCACCTGCCCTCGTCTCTTCGCGTGTTCCTGAAGCTGCCCTGGATAGCACCAACACAGATGAGAACGCACATCCATGCCCTGCTGTCTCAGACTAGCCAAGGCATCCCAAAGATGCAGGAGCAGCTATCACAGCAGTCAACCTGCCAAACACAAGTGACCAAGTGCCAAATAGACTAAGAACATTAACGACAGCCCAAGAACATTTCCATTATTACCCTCTTTCCTCCCCAAACATAATTTTTTTAAAGGTAGAAAATTTACCGCCCATAAGGAAAGCTTAAAAGACTAAGAATGCACCTGAAGATACTCTGAAAGATTTTGATTACAAGCAAATTGTTTGGTGAAACAAGACATAGCTTTTGTGAGTTACTTAGGTTTTGATTTTTCAGGGGTATCATAACCTACTGCTAAGACTGGCATGAATTTTCTCGGGTGTTTGCCAGGGACCAACCATGCATGCCAAAATCTCTTCCTTAAAATCCCAAACCATACTGAAATGTTTATGCCTGTACAGAACAAAGTTTTATCGCTACCTCTTGGTTTACAAGCCCCTTCCTTCAGTGAAATGAATCCAACAAGAACAAGCCAGAATAAAAATGAGTTGCACCCACTTGCTAGCTCGCAGAAATCTCTTGATCGCTAAAGTCATGGAAACCATTCTTTGCAAAAGGCGCTACAACATTCTCTGTTAGCATTGCACAAAACCAAAAGCAATACTCTCCTTTGTCTGCTCTGCAAGAGCGAAGATCTTCAAAGAGTTTTCAGCTTCACTTCTGTAACTGCTACTGAAACAATGCACATGAACTCTTTAGTAGACACTGTTTTCCCACTTTTCTGTTTGGGATCACAGACTGCCCGCATACAAAAGACTCGAAAACTTATCTGGCACAAGCAAATTACATCTGTACTCACAAAACAGATTCTGTGCACTTAGGTTCCAAACAAATAAGAAGAACTGCCCGCACAGTTTATAGAGTACTACTGGTCATACTTCTCTAAAAGCAAGACACAATGATAAGACGTTAATAAAAGCCTAAAATTAAGATTTGAGTTTGTTGAAGTCTACCATTAACTCTTTACCGGCATGCTCTCAGACATTATGCAAGTCTTCGATTTTCCAGAACGCATTTGCCATTTACACATAATAAGCTATCAGTTCAGAATGCTCTGGTTCTGCACATCATGAATATCTATGGAGGCATTATATGGGATATCTATATATTATATGGAGAAATAAGGTAGCACAGAATCAGGCCATTATGCTATAAACTATCTCTTTTTCCAAAAGCTATAATATTTACTAGTATCTGGTCCTGGTGAGGATTGAAATTCAATTAATTAATGTTCTAAAGCACACTGAAGTATGCGATGAAAAGCTCTGAACATTAAGAACAATTATCTAAAATATATTTGGCTTACTCTTTTTCTAATTCTAAAAATTACACAAAAGCAAGATTTAATATTAGAAATGAAACATATTTTTCTCTTTTATAAATCTATTCCCCAAGTATCAAAAAGAGAATCTTAAATGAACTTACTCCATTTGTTCTCCTTGTAAAAAAAAGTCTTTCATGCTGTTCACCCTTCTTATACACATTTTCTTGCTGATGTTCTCTTTCTGCATTTAATCTTGAATATTTTGGTTTTTCTTCTGAGGCTCCTTTATTGCCTTCATGTTTGAATCTCATGACATTACTCTCTAAAGTCATTGTTTGTGTAGCTGCATCTTTCAATTCCACTTTCAACAACTCAATATCCTTATTAATCTGTGGCATTGCATCTGGATAAAGCTGCTCTTTCCCATCAAAAGTTGATTTCAATTCTACTTGCTGCGTTAAGAATTTATTGACCTGCTTGAAATGTTTGAGTTCAGCTCTTAGTTGAATAATCATTTGCCTAAGATCTTTTTCATCCTTTTTCTCTGTGTCTTCACTTGAACATTCTTCCTCAGTTGCGTTCAGATGATCTAACAGTTCATTCACAGCTTTCATTTGTTCTTCTCTTCTATACTCAGGAAAGAGAAGAGAAAAGAAAAAGCATGAATTTTGATTTTTATTTAAGCAAACAAGAATACCTTCTAAGAAACTCTTTTGCAGTGTCTCGACATATCTGAAATTCCCAGGAGATTCCGTCTTACTCTCTAATGAATTGCTCACTAATGAAGAGAGGTTTTGAAACCTTTTCACAACATGAGGTATATCATATATTATCTCGTCAGTGCTTTTCTCCTATTTATGACCATATATGCTCTACTGCCCCTCTCCCCATTCCTGAGCAGATACCAAACCTCTGGCAACTAAATCAATTGCTTACGCAACACAGAAATATAAGAAATATGACTGGATTTTCAAAAGAGTTTACCCTCTGATTTAACTACCTTAAAAATAAAATTCTACCAAAACCGCAGGAGACTCTAGCTGTTGAGTTTTTCTGAAAATCTATCGCTTCATGTATTTCTAAGGCAAAAGGGAAGATGGAAACTGAGAAAGCAGCCAAAAGCCTGCAAAAACAGCTCACTGCAGACCACCAAACTGCCCCACAGATAACTAGTGGTCCATGGACAACAGTTTGGAAAGCAATATTTTAAGTGAAACTGAAGCCAAGTAAGAGACATTTAAAGCATAAGCAAGCCCTCAAATTCTACAGATGATTTCATGCATCCAATAGAGAGCTGTTTGTGCTAGTAAACATATAAACCGGCATTTAAAACAACCGCATTTGTATAGCCAGCCTCTGAAATGGTAGAAGCTAACTAGGCTTTTCATGTCTTTCTCTGGCATCTAATGGCATCAGTGAGAATTAAGTTATGCAAAGTACAGGCTCACAACCAGTCAATCTGGCCATTTATACTTGAACATAGAAAAGATTACACACTAGAGTGGTAAAGATGGTGGTGCTGGAATCACTCATTAGCAGACTTTTAAGTAAAGTTAACAAATAAAACAATGTTATCTATTCATCCTCTAAGAGAGTAGTATCTCCTCATTTACCACTACCTAGTGCTTTGACAACTAAGACCATTTATGTGTGTTAGAGAGTTTTAAACAGTAATGTAAAAACACAGAATTGCTTGAGTAAAGCCAACCGCAGTGGATGCTGAACACAGAAAACCCGATTTGACTTGTGTAATTCCACAGGGTACTCTGCTGCCAGCATTGCCGAGCACAACGTATACGGAAGGTCATTCCAATCACTCTCTGGAAAGCGCTATGGCTAGCTGAAGGGGGGCACTGATGGGCACTGAGAAAAGTCCCGTAATGCTGTACATAGTCATTACAGGGTGGAGAGAACTAGGAAAGGAAAATGAGAATGATCTCCAGCAAAGCTCTAATTCAGTTTTCAACCAGGAGATTAAGTAGTGTAAGCATGAAATTGGGGGAAACAAAACTAGTCAGGGAGTGAGTTTTCTATATACTCTTTTCTTGCTTGGTATTGTCCAGTTTCTATGGAAATGAGCATTTCAGCGGGGAATTGATCATAGAATCATAGAATCGTCAAGGTTGGAAAAGACCCTTAAGATCATCGAGTCCAACCGTTAACCTATCACTGCCAAGTCCATCTATACCATGTCTTCGAGCATCGTATCTATCTGTTCTTTAAATACCTCCAGGGATGGAGACTCAACCACTTCCCTGGGCAGCCTGTTCCAATGCTTGACCACCCTTTCAACCATAGTGATCAAACCATAGTGTAACACACACACTTGAAAAACATTGGTTACACTAGGGCTTATACAGATTTAGTTACACAAGTATTTTCTCCTGCATGAAAAGTGACCTAAGTACTTACAACATGGTTCATCTCAGCACAGTCCTACAAGTGATTACACTGGAATAACCCATTAGTCAACCGCAGCACATGGGCACAGACTCCCTAAACTGCTGACAGAGAGCAAACCTCTGTCCAACCAGTTCAGATGAAACGGCAAAGGCCGCAAAGCGTACAGTAACGTCCATTCAACACTAACCCTGTGAAACAGTCATTGTAACTCCATTTCCTCCGTCCTCACTTCCTTACACGTACAATTTTTACAGCAGTAGAGTGTCGTCCCCTCCACCACACCACCTTTCACTGGCCTGTGCTCTCAGATATTTTATTTAAAAAAAAAACCAAAAAAAACCCCCACATAATATCATCTGAGCCCTTTAACACTCCTCGACCCCATCCTGAAAACAATCAGTCCCTACAGTAAAGCTCCGTATACCAGTAACTTTGGAGAGTTTTTTTCTTGTAATGGGTTTTTCATAAGGATTTCTACCGATAGTATGTTTCCTAATTACTTAATTGCATGATAGACTAAAATGGCTCTGAAGGCGCCTTGCCAATCTCTCAGGTAAATTAGACAGTGCCATTATCTAAATTCACTTTAGCAAAATTACTTTATTCTCTTCTCAAATAGAAATACTGTCAAAAGCAGTGCATATCCCTCATACTTACGTAGATTCCAGTACAGATGTTCTATTTTCTCTTAAAAGAGATGTGAGCAAGTTCTCTTCTGTTTCATGTTCGCTCATTCCTATTCTGCCAAGGTGCTTGCCAGTTGTATCATGTTCAAACTGAGGCTTATTGGGACTCCTATAACGTCTATCTTTGCAGAAATTCTCTGAAGAGCCTGATGGAGTTATCTGTTAAAAAATTCCAAACATTTTCTTATTACACAGGTATGCAATGTTCTACTAAATCCAGGGCCGTAATCTTTTTGTAATCGGGTTTTGCAATTCCTGATGCTCTTTATCTACATTAAGAAGCATCCACAGACATTTCACTTACTATTTATTAATAGAAAAACTAATTAACATCTATTTCATATGATTAATTCATAGTGATAGTAGTAAGTAGATTTCCCTCAAGGTCTTTATCTATGAAGAGGCATGAAACTTCTGGAATGTTGCCTGCAGATTGCAAGCTAACTTTATTAGTTCACCTTTGAATCACCTGTCTTTACAGCACCAAATTCTGTCCTGGGGTCTCCAGATGTAAGCCCTGATGACCAGGACAGGATGCAGCTTGAAGTATTTACAAACTGCCAACTTTTTGTATGCAACACCATAGACGTGTCCTAGGAAGTTTCTACATGGGCTCTCTCCAGTAATTGAACCGCCATTTAAATCAATGAAAGTTTTCTGTTTCAATTACGTGAGAATTTACACTGGGCTCATTTGGATACAGTTTCCATCAGCAGACATCAGCAGTGAGAGATTAAGATGTTTAAGAGTCAAGAGACCCTTTACAATACATCATTTACCTGCTTATCCAGCTCAGAAGAAAAATCCAAAGATACCTGAAGGCATACCTAGCAAACAGAGAAAACACAGAAATCACAAATTTCAGGGAACAGAACGTCATTATTCTCCGACATCACTAATCAAAATGCCCCGTTCTGTGTCATATTTTAGCATGTTATAATTTTTAAACCAGAAAGGATCAACTTAATTGGACTCTCTGATCCTCTAAGGTCCCTTGAAACCTGCATTACTTTGTGATTCCATGATGCTTTATATTACCTCACTTTTGAATGAGAGAATAAGAGCACAGCAGATTCCTGTACGTACGAAAACGCAGCCAACAAGTTACCAAGACATTAAGTATTTCAACCCTAAAGAAGGATGTACGGTATTTTTCCCTCAATCATAGCAGCAAGTGAATCTTACACAACTTGGACTGTGGGCCTGGCTGCAATGGCGGCTGAAGATCAGTGTGTGCGTATGTAAAGAAACACAATTTCAAGGGACTCTCTGTCATCCCCATTGAGGAAGATTATGAGTACTCAAACAAGAGAAAACAAGGACCAGAACGAAAGCTACCCTGACTGCAAAACCCTAGCAGCAGAAAAATACAGGAAAAAGCTTTCAGAAACTCTTTGGGATAACAATTAGTTGAAAGCAAAATCAGGTATCAAGAAAAGTATGCTTTGTTTGCAAAAGACTTTGTGTCCTAAGAAAATAGGAATTTTTAGCGGCATGCAGAGAAAAGAGTACTGTACCCAGAGCGGAGCCCTACCTGACTGACCCTCTCAGAAAACTGACTGTTCTGCATCTTCCTGTCATTGTCACCAGCTTCGGTCTGCATCGCAGGCTCCTCTGTTATTTCAAGACACTACACAAAGTATGGAATGATGTGAAAATGTAGCACAAAAAAAATACTGTGATATGAAACATGCATAAATAAGTCAGTGACATGTCTTAAAAGAAAAATAAAAAAAGCCTGTAATACAAAGTAACAAACACTGAATTAGATTTCTTCAACAAGATCAAAGGAAATTAATATAAAAACCAGGAATGACTCATATTAAATACAGTGAAACTTTATCTTATACATTCCTTCATTTTTATTTAACTCTTTCTCCTCGGAATTTACAAAAAAATATAAAAAGCACTTAACCTCTTCTGGCAAAGGACCTCTATATCTTCGGTCATGTTCTCATTGTGCCTATTTTATTTCCCAATTTCCAGAATTTATTTTCATTTGCTACCCAATTCCAGGCTGTTCTCCAGCATCCACAAAATAGATGGTTTTAAAACAAAGCACGTGTAGCTTGCTATACACTAAAAAGATTTACTGTAACACTGAAGGTTACAATCTGCTTTGTCTTGCCCAAATTTGCCCATTTGTAGCAAACGGTGCCAAATCATCTTTTTCTCCCTATTTGCCAACCCATCTCCCATCACTAATATTTCCCAAGCAAAGAGGAGGAGGAAGACTCAGCTTGTTTAGTAGCAGAACCCAAGTTCCTGACATCAGCATAACCGACAGCAAGATCCCTTTGGTTTACGGGATGCTACATCTCGGCAACGGATCGGCAAAGCACGGGACGAGACGCACACATTGCTCCTCTCTCAACGGCAGTGAAGACCACGCCTGAGCGAGCTTCACCTCCACGCAGTTCACGGAGAATATTTTCATCTCGCTTACAACTCACCTCCTTTCCTCAGTTTCCTCTGACAACAGAGGATAGAGTTTAGCCTTGCCTATGTCGGTTTAATACTGATCATAAGAAGAACTCGTATTTACAAAGAATTATTATATTCAATAGCCACATTCTGGCACAGCCTGCCAGACAACAACCTGAGTACAAGAAACGCCTTTCGCCCCACTTTGGGATCCATCATGAGTGACCACCACTCCCCTGGGAGAAGACCAAATTGGACATTTATATCATCTTGGTTTATAGCAACATTTCCCCATCTAATAGAAAAAGATATATAGGATCTTTGCTGCTAGAATCTCATTAAATAGTAGAAGCATGCGAGAGTGATGGTAAATATTAACGATGCTATGCCTAATACGCCTAAACCATAGGTAGGATACAGCACAGCGAATTCAAACTTGCATTTAATAAAAACACTAGTCTTAAAGCACTTATGGCAATAATACAGCACTGCTGTGTATAACAGTCATATTTTGGTACAACTTGGGCTAAAGAAAAATTACCTTAAGACACAAAAAGCAGAATCTTGAGGATAGTTATAGAAAATTGAGATTATAGGTACAGAGACTCAGATGACAGACTGGAAGGAAGGAAACTGGTGCCTAGGGGTCTTAGATGTGATATTTATAGCTTCGATGGATATACAGCGCAGTGCTGAAACTTATGGCATGAAAAGAGAAACCTGCTTCCCCAGTATCACATGCTGGAAGGTCTTGGCTCACGGCTTGTCAGTCCATCACAGACAAACAGGATTCTGCAGGGAGCGTTATTTTTGCTTCCGAAGAACACTGGGAATTGAATGCAAGTGTGGGTTTGGGTTTTTTTAATTGAGTATGCACAGAATGGATGCATAGATATATATATTTGAAATAAATGAGAAAAGCCTTTTTATCTTCCAACCCCTAGCAGTATAAGCAACTCTAATGGTGTTAAGTATGAATTTTAAAAGGTAGGAACCGGATGGCACAGCATATCAATATATTTGCCTTTTACTATTAGAAATCTGCATTGAAAACTAACTTCTGAGTCATGCTTGAATTATTTTGGTATTTTCACTCAGACTTTGTTTTCTAGGACAACACAAAGTAAAGACAATCTGAAAACTAGAGGAAGACACAGACAGGATTGTGATATATAGCAAGGGCATGCATTATAAAAAAATATATTTTTCTTGTAATCATGGGATGCCAAAAGTCCAATAATGTTAGCTATTATAAAAAAAAAAAAAAACAACCTGCTAAGGTTTAATCTTCCATGTGTAGATTCAGGTGTATTAAAATTAAACTTCTTTGCACATATAAGATATCCACCCAAAGCAGCCTTTTATGACTCACCATTTTTTAGTATTTGCTTTTCCCAGACCAGTATTTGGCTTAATAAGTGATGCTTCGTAGAATGAGACTATTACATAGGACCAAGAGGTTATGGCACACTATTACAACAAATGACTGCAGTTTGAGGCTGCTCCTATGGTCCTGTGTCTGAGAGGCTGAAAAGAAACTTTCTGTGCTCCAAGGAATACAACCTAATGTTCAACAAAATATTAAAAGAAAATAAGTGTCTTAAGGCCAGAAAAAATGTCTACCAAGAATAAGCTGCCTGTTTAAAGTATTTCCTTGGAGACTGAAAACCTTGAGAATGTTTTCCCTAAATGAATCGGTGATATGCTTGGTTTGCAAAGATCCCTGGAGCCCTGAAGGCTGAAATCACTGAGGCTGCTTCTCTCGGAGAAAGCAGATGTTCAGAGGACAGTACAAAAACAACCTTTTTCTCTCCTCCTTCTCCCTCCCTTCTGAACATGAAGCCAAGAAATAGAGTACTAGGGGCTGTCAGACCTTTGGGAGATGCCCTGCAGATGCACCAACATGCAGATTCATCTCATTTGTGCTCCAGCTTTGTGAAGGAAAAGAAAGATGAGTTCATTTTAAGAACCTGAGAAGGATACATCTTCCCTTGTCTGTCCAAATTCCTCTTATAGCACATATGTTAGTGTCATCTCAGCACTACCTGCCAACAAATTCTAGCCCAAAATATACACAGAAAAATAGAACTTAGGTTTTTTGACAATGGTTATTAATATGCAAAACACACGCTTGTCACAATCCATAACCCGAAATCCAGGTTGCCATTTACTGTCAAGATTGATTAAATGGCACATTTTAAACTGAAAACTTTTAATTACAGATCCTTTCACTTTTGAGCTCCATAGTACTATTATCATTCTGGCACAGGTTAAAATACTGTATTTTACTTCCCTATTTCCTTTAGCAGAATTTTGAGGTTTATTTATATTTCACAAGCTTCACTCTTTGTCATTCTACACCTAACGTCACGTAGACAGCTTCTTGAGTAAGTAGCCCTACACGCACTTTTCATGCCGCGACAAACGCAGGAGCACACAGTATCTTGTCACGATAATCTTAGCACAGACACGAATTCCGTTGGTCTTAACCACGGCATCAGTGGGGGTGCAGCACCCTCTGCAGGGTGACGAGGCAAATTGCTAAAAATATTAATCTATAGAAAGTGCAGGCACTCTGAAACAGATTGCCCACAAGCTTTTCATGCAAACCTATTACAGTAACATGTAAATTCATTATTTTAATAAAAGCCATGGCACCCCTAAAGGTCGATCTATATTTTAAAATGTATTTCAATTAAAGGCAACACGAGTATGTCTTAAAACTGAAAAAGCAAGAATATTTCATGACTTTTGATGATTGCTCCCAGTGCATCTGCAGCACATACGGTAAGACATGACCCTTTTTCTAGAGTCCTGCGGAATAAACTGTCCTGCAGAAAAACCATCAATACCACAGTCCCAGTTCTAGAATTAGGCAATCCCTACATGTAACTGACTCAAACTATTCCTCATTTTTTGTTCTTTTGAGTTTAATTCAGAAATTCAAGACACAAAATACTAGCACCATCATTATTCCTTTTATATTTTTACCTTCCTATTCAACATGTGGTGCACCAGAACAATGTAACTGAAAGCAAAACCCACGCTACAATATAAAGGAGAGTACTACCAGCCACATTTCAAGTCATACTTTCAAACAAGCTAGAAGGTTCACTAGAATCTACCAGAGCCTCCTGAACATCCTTCATCATTCACACATAAGACGACACATGGGGACCCAGCACCCCAAATGCTTCTCAGTGGAAGTGTTTTGCCAAGACTACTTCTTCCTCAGAGCTAAAAACAGTCTTAGCTTTGGGCAAAAGAATGAAACACCCACCAATGATTACTTCCTTGCACCTCTCAGCAATCTACCACAATGCTGGCCACTTCTTCACATACTTCTATATTCTATATGAAGGAACAACCATGCATTTAAGCGACCCAAAGTGCTGTTCTTTCTTGGTGAACCCTAGTTGTTTTGTAGATGCAGAGGAAATATGAACTAAGCTCTTACGGAATTAGACACAGCGAGAGAATGACTCTTGAACAGTAGACAAGCAGACATTCAGTAATAGCTAAAATGTTATATAACATATTGCTTTCTTTGTAAAATTAACTATTTCCTCCCCATTCAATTGGCAAAACAAATATGTCACAGACCCAATTAATATTTTAATGTGTAAATTGTTTCCTTAAAATCAACTTGACACATCACTGAACACTTGCATTGAGCTGATTCTCTGTTGTGCTAACATCTTAAAGTTGTTTACATCATTAATTTAAAAAGTTATTATAAGGAATTAGCAACCTAAGCCCCGAGGGTTTTACACTCGTTCTGCACTGATGTAAATGACTCCACAAGATATATTACATGTGAGAGTCAGATTCGCTTCTTCAACTCAGAAAACCTACCTCATTGTGGTTTAATATTTTCAGTGCTTCCTTCCCTTGAGAATCTGTTGTACAAAGTCCAAGCTGCTTTTTCCTAAGTTCTTGATTAATCGACTGCAGATCCTTAACCATCAAGAGAAGGTCAGTAACCTAAATAACCACAGGAAGAACAAGCAAAACCAGTAACATCCATACTAGTATGAAACAAATGATGATATATAAATCTCCAGCTAAATCTAAACTGCAGAGTTGGAAGGCCTGGGCTTCTACATCTGCTCATGAGGCAATCTCACTATGCATGAAAAACATGATTATATATTTGTGAGTTAGTGTTCAAGAAATCTTGACTTGTATGACTGTAGTTTCCAACCGTGTTATTGAGGTATCAAGTTTCACAACTCAGTAGCAAGAAGAAACCTGAGGGCACCTCACACCAACAGGATGACTTGAGAAGAATCACTTTAGCGCAAGGGAAACCAGCATTACAGGGAAACAGTAGCATTCAGAAACAACCTGTTCTTCTATCTCAAACACCCTTTATAGGCCATTATCATTCCGAGTCGTTTCACAGATACAAAATCTGAATGGATAATCATGTACAAGACTCTTAAACAGACACTACTGTCACAGACTCATGCAGTGTACGAATAAGACAATGTTTGCAGAAGAAAGTGAAATCTTTTTATTAGACCATTGATATATCTGGAAAAAGCAGATCAGCTTTCAGGCATACAAACCCTATTTGAGGTAAGAAACAGTTTATAAACATCTTTTGCTAGTGAGCGTCTCTGAACCTACTGAAGGGAGTATGTTCAGGGAGAAAAGTGGTATAACCCCAGAATGGGACTGGGACACAATCTGGGGCTTTTTTTATTGACACCTGTTCAGTGTAAGGCAAACTTCTTTCCTTCAGATTACCCACGTCCAGATTTTGAACACCTGCCTACAAATTCAGCTGGCCAGGAGAAATATAAAACTTCACTTATGTCCACTCCCAAGCGACCATATTCAAAATAATGCCTTATCATAAATTGGTGCGTGGATCAGAGGTCACTGCACAGGATAAGGAGTCAGAAGAACAAGTTCTGAACTCCGATTCTGATTTATCGTATGACAATGGTCTGCACATTTAATTTCTGTGAATTTCAGTTCTCCTTATGTAGAATGGAGACAACATTAACTTACCTCAGGGTTATTTTATAACATGCCATATTTACCGAAAGATTTGCAAATCCTGGGATGGAGTGTGCTGTACAGAAGTATAAACTATAGACACCACTACCATCTTCATGATTAATAAAGATGCATGGAATACACGTTGTGAGATACTTAATGCAAAAAATTTTCTTTGGAGTTGGTATACTTCGTGATGACTAAAATATGGTATTGAGTCTGAAACTTGAATCCAGGTATCTAACTAGCATAAAATCTTTGCAGCAAGCCACCTATCTTTCAGCTGATTCTGAAGCTCATGGGTGTAACAAAGACTAAATCGTTCATAAAAGGTGGATCACAAACCACAGAGACGAGAACTTCAAATCCTTTCAGAACTACCCAACTGTACCTAAATAAACCTTTTTGTGAGAGATGTACAAACTACAAACGAAGCAGAATTAAGCCATTGCAAACAGTAAATAATAAAAAAATCAATACCTTTTTCTTAAGTTCTTCAAGAGACAGATGGTCTATCTGTAGGTTTAAATGATCTTGCTCTCCTAAACAGATACTCATATAAGATGTTTGATCTCCGCAGAAAGACAGTGTTTCATCTGTCAAAATAACCAAGGACAGGAATTATTTCAGAAACTTTATTTGCAGGAAAACATAGCATAAAATACAAAGACAGGACTTTTCAAATAAGAACCTACTAGTAAGTCTGTGGGAGGCCAGTTAAAATGTTTCATCCCCCAAAATACGCTTTCTGTTTAATTGAACTAATTTTGTCCTCATATTTCTTTGTGCTTCTGACACATAGACACGCTGTATTTTCTGCGGCTGTACTTTCTGTGGTTATCAGCATGAGCTGTGAATGTAATTCTGAATTATAATTTGCATATTTAGCATTACAATTAGAAATAATTTTTAGGAAGGATAAGTAAGGCATGAATAGTTTTAACTATATTTTAACTATATTTTTACGAACATGAACTCAAGGTCTCCAGGCAAAAAGCCGGGTTAGACAAAGTTACTGCATTTATTTTGCTTTTGGGTCAAAAGATTGCATTAATTGAATTGAAAATAGCTACTTATTAATTTCCTCTGTAACTGCAGGAATGATTTGTTATGTTTCAATAAACACCTGTTCATTTACAATACAGATGACAGTTAATTCTATAAATATATCTCATTAGATAGGGAGGAAGCATATCTAAATTAGGACAAAGAAGAGACATCCAAATCCTACTCCCAGCTCTGACACTGATCCCCATGGCTGCTGCAAGGACCCAGAGCTTCACAAATGATTACTAACTTTCAGAGCCTTCATTCCTAGCAGCCTCACACTCAGCACAACTGCTCTTGAGAACCCAGGAGTATGCACAAGACCCTTTGGCCTACCCTGGTTCTTCATCATCTCTGTGCTTTTAAGGTTGGAAGCTGAAACGGCACAAGCTTACCTTTTGTCACTTATCATAGCTGTCAAGGGAGTGATGCTAAATCTAAGTTTAAAGGGGTAAGTGAACAGGCTTTATTGTTATTTATATATCCCCTATGGAATAAAACAGATACATCTGTACATATGCAGTAAACAATATTTAACAATGGCCACTTACACTATTCTTTTCTATATCTTAAGTATATACTAAAAACACCTCCAAATAAGTACAACAAAAAAGCCAGAAGATAAATTATATTTAAAAGCTCCGCTATTTCTGAATTACAAAATAACAAAACCTCAGGTTGTTTTTTCTGTCTCTGGAAACCCTTCTTCTGTTAGGAGGAGCCCAGCCATTTCCAGAGACACAAGCTCTGTACCAAAGTATGGTGAAATAATAACGTTCCACAGTCAGAAAGTGATCCCATGGCCACAGATTCATTCAAAGCCAGGAATCTCTGACTTCTGCAGAAAACAGTAAATTCTATGGGTACAAAATTGTAGGCAGCTTGAAATGATCACTGCAGTGGAATTGCCATAGAATTACTAACATTTGCTGCATGGAAAGAGAAAAGCTGTCCCTCTGTATATGCCCTGATTGCTCAAAGACAATCTGTTACAAATCCCCCAAATAATTTTCAGTATAGAAAGCCAAAAAGAAGTTTTTCACGCCTTTTTCTACTCTCAAACGTTTCTTCTCCATCCCAGCAAACTGACTGTAATAAAACCAGTTTTCTTTTGTGCAAGAAGATCAAGAAAAGGGATGGGCTGCACATGTATACAGACCTTGTCGGTTTTTAATGTCCTTAATCTGATCTTCTAAGACCTTCTGCAGATTCCGATTAGCTAAAACGTCGTCTTCTAGTTGTTTTCGCAACATGAAAATGTTGTTTAGTTCCGTTTGCAAGCTATTTATACTAAAAAAAAAAAAAGAGGAAAAAAAAAAATCTTAAAAGATTCAATTCAAAACATTTTGTTGTGCACCTCAGCATCTTTTATACTTCCAGGCTTCCACAAAGAGCCCATTTCACGTTAGCCATCGCTGTTTTTCATGACACAGTTACATCATTTTGATGCATAAGAATAAACAAATCCCTTCATAGAAAGATGAGACTAAACCTTTACATATACGTCCTTTTCTTGCTGTTTTGAGCTGTGCTGCTTGTAAGTCAGCTTAAACATGGAAGATATATTCAACCAGCAAACTTCTGTGTAATTCCTTTTAAGGCAAATCAAAATTACTAACTTCTGAAAAGTATGCCAAAAAAATATCATTATCACATAATACTGATGGCTCTGTGTATTCCATTATAAGGTGACCATGGAAACTTTGTTCCTTTGCTACAGAGCTACACTATATAATCTAATGCTCCGCTTAAGAAAAAAATTAAAAATCGTGTTTCGTTGAAAATATGACCCAGACGCAACTGTTTTATTTCTTCATTTATCCGAAAGTCTGTAAAAATTGCTTTTAAGGTCTAAATTGTCTCAATTATCTCAATGGGGTGTAAATGCCAAAACTTACAAATGATAATTTGTCAACGTGAATTAATTCTTTAAGCAGCTTTCTTCCAAGGTGACCACTGAAGCTCTGACTGTAGCATCAGTCACCGTCCCCCAGGCCTTCCAGTGTCAGCACCTCTAGCTGTCCCTTGCTAGATCTTCCCCGTACCCTTCAACAACATCGACAAGACAGTTCTGATCTGTCCATAAAAAGACTTAAGTGCAGTAAAAACTGAAATTGTAATAAAATGTAATAAATTGGATTTAATAACAAATAAATAACAAGGTGTTACTGAACTCATTGTATTATTAATTTTCACATTTACTTCACTCAGAACCTCAGTGTTTTAAGATAAATTAAGCTGCTGTAGAATTTCCAATCCACTGCACATTTTAAATGCCAGAGAATTCAAGAATCTTTAAAAAAAAAATTTAAATCCATCTTACTGAAGACTATACAGGAACATACAGCACATCATACTTGCATGAGAATAACAGCATATTGTAGAAACGCATTAATTAAAAGACAGCATGTATGAAAAGACTCTCAGTCTGCTTTCTGACAAGTGTGCTGTTGTCAGTGTTTCCTGCACAAGAAACTATTGCTTTAACCAATTCTCCCTCGCTCAAGAGTATCTTTGAAGAGAGAGCTCTTAAATGCTCAGCAAAAAATTAAGAATAAAAGCGAACCAACACATTACTAGAAGCTAAGTAAGCACATTTTCTCCTTTTCATGAGGTAAAGGTTTTATAAGGAAAAGCATTGATTCCCTGCTTGAAGAGACAAGAAATGTCTTGGTCCTGACATCCGGTAGCTTATTTTGAAAAATAACCATCCAGGTTGCTTAAAATAAATAATGCCTAAAAGAAGACATGTCAGCAAGAAAACAGATGTTTCCCCAAATCCATGCCACTGCTGATGGCAATTACACAAATGAGGAAGCTGAATTTATCTGCAGGGCTTGTTCATCAGCTCCCCAGAACTTTGGGGGTTCAGGTCTTCCGTCATGACATTTACAGCACGTCTCAGCCCACAAAACTACGAGAAGAAATGAGAAGACCTGCCTCCAACTTTCAGCTCTACTGTTGAATCATTGCCCATCCTCTGCAAATCGCCGCACAACACACACTCCTCTGTGCATCCTATAACTCCGTATCAAGAAAACAGAACTAATGATCCTGCTTCTGATCCTACAGAAGTTAATTGGAAAACTCCTATTACCCTAATGATTATAACTACAGTTATAATGTTCCTCATTTGAAAGATATTCTAAGAAAAACGAGTATCAGAGCTGTTACTTTGCTGTCATTATTACATAGCGTTGACAATCGCCTTACCCACAGAGGGTGTTTCAATGGCAGGTCACACCCTCCATATCAAATATTAAAACAAACTGCCTTCTTCCTTCATTTGGTGATTGTTCAACAGAAAAGTCATGAAAGCCATTGCTATTTTCCCAGAGATAAGAAATAATCTCCATAATCTGACTTCTATCACTATTTCTAATGAAAAAGATTCAAGTATCTAAAAGAGCTTCTGAGCTGTAGCCAAGCATAAGCTGGCATTACTATTAATGCGCTTAATTCAAATACCAGACCTCATCTACTTTAGTGCTACTCGCTTTACGGTTCCAATCTACAGTGGTCTATAAACCAACTGCAAAACACAAACGCACATTCCCACAAAATTGGCAGGTATGAGCCATTGCCTTCAGGCAGGAAGAGTCAGGAGCTAGCTCTCAAATGCTGCCAATACCTAATTAAGATATTTGTAATTATAACAGTAAAAGTAATTTCTTTTATAAAACGTTTAAATTTATTTTACCTAAAGGCTAAGAATTTTCTTTATTTTATCACAACGTCTCCTCAACTGCCAAGCAATAATAGGATACAGAGTAGGCCACAGATTTCTTTCTAAAATGTCGTGTTCTTTGATTTTAAAAGGTTAAAAACCACTTGCTTCTGCCATACTTCTGAATGCTTCACATTGAAAGCATACTATGCAAACTTCAATTATTCTGTTTTGTTTAACCTTCTCCAAAATCTTACTGGCTTATATTCTCATCAAAATTCTCACAGCGCCACTTTTAAGATAAGCATTATCTGTATTTCAGGAGTAAACCACGGCAAATCGGCCAGCACCCAAAAGTTCACTGCGATTTGATTTTTTCCCCTATATTCCAACACAAGACATGTACCTCCTGAAAATCTAGCTGCTTACTTTGGTACCCAAATGGAAGCCTGGCTCAAATGAGATTCCAATCCAAACAGAAATATTTCAGAAACATTTAAGTAATTTAGATAATATAACCCCCCTTACAAAAATAGTTCTCTTTGAAGGAGACTACTACAGCTAGTTTATGCCTTATGAACAATTGGCCAGTACAAAATAATCAGCACTCCAGTTAAGCTGCACCTTTTTTCACAACTTTTGACTTTTGCCCTTTGAGTTTACATTACCCACCAAAACAGAAAAAGTACTTACCTCTCCGATTCCTTGAAGGTCTTCACTAGCGTAGAATAAATATTTTGTTCCTTTCTTAAAGCAAGGATCAGCTTTTCATATTCGGCTTCCTTATTTTCCTAAATTAAAACAAGACCATACTAAGCTTACAATGCCATTTTTAAGTTTGCACGTCGACCACTATGTGTATGCTTGTGTCCTGAAGAAAATGTGAAAGAAGTAGCAACCCAAATTTGCTGAACGGGACTGCCCACCTCCAACCTCTAATATGAATCTGGAAACTATTCATGATACTTAAAAACAGCTACTGTTAAAGGAGGCAAATAGTGTCTCACTATTTTCCTACCGTGAGTCACATATCTGAACAGTGGTTCATCATTTTTATTATTTTTATCACAGTCTAAAAAGCTTTCCCCGCCCCGTCCCCAGCATCCTTACATCCAAAGTGTACAACTTACCAACGCCGGACAACCCGGCAGGCACCTACTGCAGAGGAGGGGAAGGGAAGTAGAGAAGCCCAAGCTCCAAGCACACATTTTAGAACATCGTCCTAAGAGTCCTCCCCGTATTCTGGATAAAATTGACTTTCTTTGGGGGAGAGGTTTCTGCAAATTCTCTTCCGTTTCTGAACGGAAAGGACTGTATCGAGCCGACAATTAAAGGATGAACATGTCAGATACACACTCGTCGAGTCAGCTTTCTGCACACTCAGCTGGCCTCACTACAAGCTGCTTCTTGTGCAAAGAAAATAAAATTGTTTACCTGCAGTCTTGCTCACAGAAGGTATATTATTATTATTAGAATAAACCCAGGCTCTTATGCTACATTCTCAGTAAGGATCCACCAAGTTCCCACCATTTTTTTCACTCCAAAACAACCACACAGCCATTTTTTTCAGCAGGAAGCAAAAAATGCAGCTATTTAAAGGAGTATTGGCTTGCACTTATTACATAAAAATATCTAAGATATCAGCCATCTCAGAAGAGAAATAACTGGGATATCTACAGCAAATTTAGCTGTATTAATGTCAGAGACATACATTCTGCCTCTGGTTGAGAAGAATAGTAGGCCTTGTTGCTTCTCTCAGTTTTCTATTTCAACTGAAAACAAAGGAAGAACAAAAAAAGTGCCACAGCTAAGGGGGAATGTTTATGGCTCTAGCATGACAAGATAACTCTGGAGAGCAAGAATGAAAGGTAATTCTATTTTCTCCGTATTACAACCTCAAGATTGGAAACTAAACTCTCAAGAGATACTAAATCATTAGTGAACAGATCATTAACAAGGAAGAAATCTACACCCAGGGGTTTTAAGCAGCTGTTATTACTCCAATTGCAATTCCTAAGGAAGGAATTGCAACAAAAATTCAGCTACAGTAGAATCTCGTTAATTCACACTAACGATGCAAAGACTCTGTTAATTTGAAGAATTCGGTATTCTGCAAAGTAAACAGTACAAAAGCAAGGACAACTGTTGTTTACTTTTAATTATTTACACCCATACTTCACAGTATGCTAGCAAATATGTTAAATAATATTTTGCAAGTGTAATCAAGTTTTGATCAAATTACTCCCGTTAAGGTAATCTGCATGTCAGATCTTACTGCGGAAAGAGTAGCTTCTACCACCTAACGCTACGGATTCTGTGAAGAAGTGACCTTGCCTTTGTACACGTGCATCATGTTCATCTACCATCATTCCTGACAGTAGCTGTATTCTAACAAACGTTTCCAGGTTCTCGTGCAGTTTATACATGAAATGCTATTCTGTATATGAAGTGCAAAATACTGAGCTTCATATCGAGTTTATTATCTAGATGAGCAGAAGAGAAGCACACAGCGATGGCTTCTGCTGACTGAGTACTGAGAAACACAAAGGCAAACAGATGGAGGTGGGTGATCCAGAGCCCATTAATAAAAAATCTCACAAAAAAAAACATGTAAAACAGTACATCTTACAGCCTGAGTTAAGGAGTCTTATCAATGTGTTGGAATCTCAGCCTTTCAAGAACAGTCACTAAACATAAAATACACAGATTGCAATTTAACTTGGAAAAAGTTTGATCACAATGACACTGATCAATGACATAGAAAGCAACAGGAAGAAAAAAAAAATCTTTTGACTTAATTTAGTCAGTTAACAGTCTGTTAAAAGTTCTAGTGAACTCCTCCATATGTCTGATACAAGCCTTGCAATTATTACTGAAGACACCGCAAAACTATATCCTAATTAAAAGCTCTTTCTGAAGCACTGGCAAAGTAATGTCATTGAAGAGTTTACGGTACAGAAATTAGATAACGGTTGTCACCAATTGTTCAGGGTCTATCGCTGCTGTATTAACAAAGCAGCGTTATACACGGAACCATGCTCCGGTGTCCTATGTCTGTTTTACAATTCACATATTAATTTAGTTCTACATTTGCACCAAAATCTCAGTAAGCTCATGAAATCCTCCCAACTCTTTTTTCCTGCATAACGGGAGACATGAGCTGTTTCTTCATTTCAAATGTCACAGACTATACACAAATTATTATGAACTCTAAATTCAACTCGCTAGATAGAGGTTAGCAAAATCATGAAGAAATATTCTTGATTTTTCAGAATCTTTCATGAATAATAAGGATGGGAAGATACAGCATAATTTTTTTTTTTTTACATTATTACTGTCATTTCTAAATAAAGCGTAGGAGTGAATTATTCCAATCAACTCCCCAACGGTACACAAAACATAAGGCAGCTCTGTAACTTAAATAGACCATAATGCTGTGGGAGTTAATGAAACATTAAACCTCTTGACACATGGTGTGAGGGAAAATGTGTTAGAGGAGATAGCTGCAAGACATCCAGGACCATATTGCAGTGAGAGATTTATATTCCCATGAAAGGAGGCAATCTAATACATTAAAGTCTATATTTAAGTCTGAAATACTATTGCTAAGCAGTAGTGGTGGAAAACATAACTTATTTTCATTAAAGGTTTCTCAAATTGTAAGCAATGGAAGTAAAAGGTTTATACCTCCACAATAAATAACTTACTGGCAAAGTCAGAAGAATATCCAGTTGCCTCACTGAACACTCTCTTGCTTACAACAACCATTGGGATCATTGCAAAACCTCTGAAGGTTAGAGGACGAATAATCGAGAGAAGGCCATAACCTACAGCTCATCACTGATTCATTCGTCCATCCATCCACCAGTACCAGAACTTGGTAACTTCTTCTAACATTGCAGTAAACTTTATGTATGGTCCCCCATAAATGAAGCGATCACTAATAAGATTAAAATTGTTACGGGCCACTGAGTCATATCTCTAAAGAAGAAAATTACTATAGCAAAAGACTTTGTTGGTGACTTTTAGAAGATGTCATCTCAACCACAGAAAATGTCACAAAGCTGATGGCTCTGAGGAACTTATGGCCCTTCTTGGTGATGTGCGAGGCAAGACTACTGGACCATATACTCCCAATATCACTTCATCAGGCTAACCCCTTTAAGATTAAATTTCTGCTAATATGGAAATGGTGAGATACCCCAACCACATCCATTCCCATCACCAGGCCACACTCAGTGTCACAGGAAAAAAGCATCATGTTTGAAGCGTGTGAAGACATGGTTATTGACAAAAAACTTTGCTGTTTTCAGCTATAAGCTAATCTCACCAAATCAGCAATTGAACTACCACCTTGTTTATGTGTTCACAACATCAACTTCAAGAGACTGAAAGCAACAACTACAACACACCGATCACTATTTAATAGACAGGACACTTGTATAAATAAAACCAAGCCAACTACACCCCTTCCCATAATCACGACGACTCAGCACAATGTGCACGCTGCATCAATTCCAACAGCAAGGCACGTCTGCAGTACTGCAGCAACTGCACCAGCTCCAGTTCTCACGACACCCGTAACTGCAACGCTCTAGCTACATCAATAACTTCCATGCATTGACTATAATTTCTCCAGCTGCAGCAAATTAGACATCACAACTGTATGCACACAGTATTCTTCAGTTCCCTGACTGCAGAGTATTAACTCCCTAAATACAGGAGTAATTATAATCAAAGTCAAATATGTGCTGATCATACAGGAATTAGAAAGTGTCTTGTGTCTGCAGAAACATCAGATTTGCCTTGCAGTGTATCAGCTAACTACATTTCCTACTCCACCCTCAAGCGGTATATAAGCTCCCCTTCCCAAAAACAGACATCGCGGAAAGGCTACATTACAGCAAATCCAAGAAGGTTTTTTTTTTACAGTTAGAGAAATCAATTTAGAATTAAAACTCGTATCACTGTGGCCCCTTACTGCAGTATGTGCCGCGTGCAAGATTACATGTGCAACACAACAGAACCCAGAAGCACAGCTCAAGGACTGAACAAGAGTCACTTTTCTCAATTTTGCTGCTTTTCTCAGAAATAAAATGAACCACAAAGGTCTAAAAATCTGTGTTAGAAATATATTTACCTAATAAATGCTCCAACAAAAAGACCTTTGTAAGTATAGGAGTATTGGTTGCGAGAGAAGAGCATTAAGCACAAACCCAACTAAAGCTTCCAAAACTACATGGAGTCCATTGCACTTCTAAATTCCTTGGCTGTAAAATATATTTCATTCCGAGATTTCATAGATACCAGAGTCAGCAGATGCATGACTAACCTAATTATCAGTGGCCTCGCACACTCTCTCTCTAGCCCATGACAGTGGCTCAAGAATCCAAAGTCTAATTAGAAACTGTCATTTATCTTCCCTGGCCTGGCCAAGGCACCCAGCAGAGCTTTGGATGTTGGTTGCTTTAAAATTTATCGTTACATTAAAATAAAGTAAAAAGGTATGATGAAAGAGAGAAAGTTCTGCATCTCTCAATTCAGTTTCTTCAACTTTAAAGATCAGTGAGGCTAGAAGAGCTCGGCTTCTGTTCTCTCTGGTGGGGAGGATCCAGCTGTGCATTTGTTGACAGTTGGTGCAGCACTGTAAAGTCATCAAAGAGTCCAAGGCAGCCAATGAGAGCAGCGTTCTGGACAATCTGTGCCCAAAAACTTATGATTAATATGCCGAAGCGGGTTCTTACAGGAGATATCTTACACAGAGGTTGAGCTGAGCGGACAATGGGTTGTGATTAGGTATTGTTCACAATCACTAAGTGAGACAGCAATAGAGAATAGATCATGATTAGAAGGTGGGGACCGGGTCATTACCATGCATGGCTTCGCTTGCCACTGTTCTCTCTCCTGGTTATACACCTGTACTGGAAGTGGGGTGTACAGAGGAAAGTTAGTGTTTGATTTTCATTAATTCTGTACGATTTTCCATCACTCTTGGGTCCCTTTGTGACAGAAGCTATGTGCATGCACTGCAGTTTGTTTTACAGAGGTAGAATTTCTACTCAACTTTTCACAGACTTTATTTTCTCTGCATGTATATTCATATATACTTTGATCTACTCTGCACTGGTACCCTGGCAAACAGTG
Source organism: Nipponia nippon (assembly GCF_047370975.1). Lineage (NCBI taxonomy): Eukaryota > Metazoa > Chordata > Aves > Pelecaniformes > Threskiornithidae > Nipponia > Nipponia nippon. The sequence continues at coordinate 5,481,659 of NW_028262332.1, forward strand.
ATGCAGCTCCTTTACTCTGAGCTTCTCATATAACCCATGACTCAACGTGTGCTTGCATCTGCCTAGTTTAATAATAGTGCCCGTAACATATTAAGCATCTCATCACGAGTAGGTTCAGAATGTGACACAAGACATAGCACTCGTGTTTCCTTTGCCATCAGCTCACTTTATTTTAAACTTCCTTGAGAAAATCTCATTAATGACTGATATATTATTAAAGAAACAAAATAGCTTCCTCCATCACAGACATCCTAGTCTAATTCTTTTTACTTTGCCTGATGCTTTTGGAGACCTTAACATACTAGGCTGCAAACAACACAAAAAAAGACAAGAGATGTACCTTCAAAAGCAGCTTCCTTGTTCAATAATCTGTACACAATAATAAAAATGCACCAATGGAGTCACCGATGGAGTCAAAGTTCTTTGCCTTAAAGTAGTTTTCTTCTTGCCCTAGACATATCTTCACTCCTACCTCCGTTTTTTATCCTCACACTCCATTTATCTCCTGTGGTCACTAGCTCTGTGCAATCTTTCCCCTTATCTATCAGAAGTACACAAACTCTCCTCTGCATCTCTCTTCAGAAACGCAGACACCCTCCCACTCAGGGAAATATGGCTACCCTAATGACCACAAAACTCTACCTTTTTATGGCAGGCAAAACATTTTACACACCTTCTGAGAGTAAAGACTTTAGTGATGCCATATAAACTCATCTGAGTACAATACTATGTATTGTTAAGATGCCAGATCAATACCTCCACAATCATACAAATCATATGACACAATTATTAACAAAGCCATTGTTATCTTTTTAATAATACAGAACATTTTGATATGGTACTGATACGAAGGAAAACCAGCCCCTTGCTACGTGGGTGAATTACAACGTGTATGAGTCCACACCTATGAAGCCAAAGTCAAAATTCCCTTCAATTTGAACTCAAGGTATTTATCTGCAAATGATCAGAGTTATGAAAAACTCACCTCTAACTCTCTGACTATCTTGATGATTGACTGTTGAGACTGTGCAGCACATTTTTCCTTTACTAAGCCCTCATTTTTCAGTTCAAGTTCTTCATTGGCTCTTAGAAGGTTCTTGTACTTATTCAGGAGCTCCTGCAATTCTGCATCCTTTTCTTTAACTGTTCCATCAAGTTTCTAACAAAAGAAAACAATGAGACAGTTTTACAAAATTTACTCTAGTTTTATATTGCAAAATAGACAAACAAAAAAAAAAATTCGGGAGAATATCCAAGGATGATCCAGCACATATTCTTCACGTACCTCGCAAAAGACGACCTCAATTTAACATAATACAAGCAAAAAAAGATCGAACAGAAGCTTTCCCCAGCTATCCAATCTTTTAAGTATTAAAAAATAAGTCAAGGCATGCACCTTGGTCTCCAGGTATAGAGCAACCTCAACTACTACTCTTTGCATTGCTGGTTGAATACCATCGGTACTTTTCAGGGTTATGCCTCCAGCTATAAAAAAACTGAGCAGGGGTCTGTTAATATTCAGGCAGCTCCCTTCTCGCATACATTGTTTTGAATGGGATCCAAAAAAAGAAGATAAAATATTTCAGTATCTATACCTATTCCTCAACTTCTAGTTTCTGCACAATAAACTGAAAATCACAGGCACTTCAGAGCTTTTAAAGTATCTTACTACAACAGTGAAAATTCTATGTATTTCTTCCTCCTCTCTCCACACGCTTCATAAAACCCTAACAAGAAATCTTGTTGAATGCCACACACTCTATAATTATGTGTCTCTTCTGCAAATACAGTATTATAAAAAGTGAAGGATTATCATCAAAATCAACAGTAATTCCAACTACAAATGCGATTTTGTAATAATTTGTCATACAAAATCAAATGATAACTTTCCATTTTTCATTTCAACTTAAGTCTACTTACTTGAAGCAGTAGATCCTTTTGATTGACACTGTCTGTTAGCCGCTTGATAACTAGCTCTTGGCTCTGCAACTTCTGATTGCTTTCACTCAAAAGAATATTGTAATGATGTTCAACTGCTTTTTCTTTCTCAGTCATTTCACCGTGTAATTTCTCTAGTTGATTTCTAAGGTCCTACAAAAAATAAAACGGAATATTTAGCAAATCAACTTTAAAAAAAGTTTAAGACTAACAACCCACATTATTAGCTTAACTTTTCATTGCTTTAAATTACTCATATCACTGAATAGTCTGGAGAATGTATTTAAGTCAGTATCTTTCTCTTGGCATCAATGAACACCATTAAAGAAAGAAAACTTTTAGATGAGGTGTCAGTATTGCCTTCTAAAAATCTCGGTTGTTATTGTTTAAATGCCTTTCATACAGAATGACTGGACTCCAAGGCTGTTGGGAATATCGTGCACGTAGCTGTTGCTGCTGTCAGAATGAACACTCACTTCTGAGTCAATTTACTCCCTTGCTAGAAATAGGAGAAAATTGGTTACGGGTGATTCAGTTTGTCATTTGCTCTTTTTCTCATCACACCGTGAAAATTCTTGCACTAACATTGTATTACTAGTTACTTTTGCATCAAACAAAAGGTCAGAAATGTTAAAACATTTTCTTTCGACAAGAGCACAAACTTCAAATGACCAATCAGGTCGGTCTCGCGATTAGAAGTTGTGAACAGAACTTGACCGTGCTTCTGGCTGTTAATTACTTCCTGCAGCTCCAACATTAGTTGCATCATCTCCACACCTTAGTTTCCCATCAGAGAAATGTATGCTTCTTGTCCATTTTGCTTCTAAAACACAGAAACAAGCTCTTTCAATAGGCTTATGCAGTAGCAAGTCCAAAGGACTCTTGAGATCTGTTAGGATCAACATGGGCTACTGCAGTGTAAAAAGGAGTACCTCCTAGTTTGCAGGTCACGCGTTTGACGCACACCACAATTACAGCTTTCTCCTCTGCGCTCCTACAGATCCTGCTCCACTTCACTTGACAATCCACCGTCTAAAACCGTGGCTATCTATGGGGTTTCAAAGTCTGACCACCTGATAAAGCCTTGAGTTCCAACCAATAACATCAAACAATTCCTCTTCCTTACATTTTGCTAGGAACTGTGACAATCGCTAAATCGATGGAAATATACATGAAACTATTAGCATGTAATTAATAGTCAGTTCCCAGTTACAGAGTGGAAAATATGCAAGAGCACAGGGCAGTAGAAAAATCCGTAACACGGCTTCTCTGTCTTTCCACCTTCTCTCCCACCACCTCAGTCTGTGTCGCTTCAAGCTTTTCTGCTGCTTTGTTGGAAATGTCAACACTGCCCACTGAAGGAGGCACAGCTTGCATACACACTAGCCCCATTTTATAAGCTTTTACTCTGCAAGATCTAGAGCATTTACTGCAGGGATGGTGTGGAAAAAAAGTAGTAGAAACTCGTAACAAAGGAGCTGCTGTCTAAAATTAAACAATTAAAACTTACAGAAGACTTTATACTCTCTAAAAGTCTCTTCAGACCCAAAGAACCAGGTATCGCAGCCTACATCTTAAAACAAATGTTTTCCATTTATTCCCCAAAAGGGCCCATTTGTGAAGTACCATAAGCCCTTTAAATAGTCTGCACATATGGTAGTCACCTATAAACTTTACATTTACCTCCACCGGGATTTAAAATTCAATAGTTGGTTCTTATTCTAAGTACAAAGAAATAGTACTAGTGACACTTTAATTGCCATCACTTTACAAACTGTTTTATGTCCTTTTCTTGACTTAATTACCTTGCTTCATGCAGGTTCACATCAAATCCTTAACATCATTTTACTACTTCAGTGTTTTACTTCTATTTATTTTGCCCATTAAATACAAATTGTCATTTACAATGCCTTTTGGTTTACTTGCTTAATTTTAGCTTCATTACCAAGATTCAGCTAAGAAACCCCTAATAGCTCCCCAAAAATACCCTCAAATGTTATTCCGTTTCAAAGAATGATTAAGCTTAGACCTTCAGTTCTGCAAACTAACAAAGTTAATTTTTTCAGGACGAAAAGAACGACTTGCCTGACTAAGAAAACTGAACAATTGCAGAAGCAGGTCCGAGTTTTGTCTATATACACAAACTCTCAAATATGCTTCTATTTCTTCCTAACCACTAACTATAAATACAAACTGTGGTGTAGCATAGATCTTTTGGAAGTAGTGTAAGGTCTGATAACTGCAAAGTCTTTTGGCTTCACGTTAGGGAGCTCTCCAAGCGGGTCCCGTTCAGCCTGTTCATGTACGGCACGTGAACTGGAAGCAAAGGATCAACTGCAGCGTTATGATTTTCACTGCATTGCAAAGTTCACTCCTTGGCTTTCTATTTTTACATTGTTTTTATACGATTACGTCACTGAGAGGCTTTAAGAGAAGACATTACCTGACAGGTAATTAAACATCAAAGGAACACTTTTGACCTGTCCTGTAACTTCAAGTGACCAATACTCTGTGACTTCGCTTTATGAAAACCATAACCAGCTTTAAGAAGAAAAGATGACAGACATGCATGGATGGAAAAGATGCTGCTGCAATAACAGTACTACACCCCCTATTACCTAACCTCAGTCGTCGTGGGGTACAATACTTGCCAGGTACAGAAACTGTGCTTCTGCCTTTGAAGCAGCAAAAGTATTATAGCTAGGTTTATGGGAAGAGGTGGATTGACAAGGCATACAATTGTGGAAAAAGTAAAAAAGCCTGCGAGAGACTTGCAATTTGCAGATACTTCGCCTCTACTCTTTCTGCCCCCAGAGTTCCCTAAATCCTTCCCAAAGCAAGCTGGAGCTGAAACTGAAAATTATCTTCTTTGCATGAGCTAGAATTCGGTAACACACAAAACTATCCATCACTATAGCAGGTTGCTTGAACTCATTGACCACTCAAATTGTCTGGGAGAAAATCTATTGGATTCTATACATTGACTTGCAAGGATAATATAGTACCTACAGCTCTCGGAGCATAAACTTTGCAATTCCCTCTGCCAACCTTCTTCCCCAAGAGACTTTCCTATGATTAATGATAGTTGAACTAAGAAAAATGAATGTGAAACACTATAATATAGGAGACTGGAGCAGATGCCTCCCCCTCCTTGTTAGATGGAAAACAGGCTGGTGAATAATTAAGTCCTGAAGCTCCAAAACCTCCCTCTCAGGCTAAACTACAGGTAGGAGGACTAAATAATAAATTCTGCCTAATGAGTTATTCTGCATTTCCCCAACCAACTGATCAAATATGAATACCTAGTGAATACACTCTAATTGTCTACGTTTAGGCCTGGAGAGAGAATGGATACTTTAAGTGTTTAATCATGTAAATTTGAACAAAGTCTTCGATCAAGAAGCACTGGGTCTCTGTTACAGACACAGTAACATAGTGGACACAAGCAACATTAGGGATGAGTTGATGTTTATTCCTCATCAATTGTATGTAAGAATATAGGCCCAAAGTTTCTTGTTTCAGAGAGCTGAAGGTGATGCTGAACTACTGCTTACCAGCAGCTTTTGGGAAGTACGGAACTGAAAGAGTTTTTGCTTTTAAAGTTGACCTAGCAAAAAGCCAGGGCACCCGCCCACCCGGAGGCAGGGACATCGCTCACAAACATCTACACCCCTATTGTACCAGAAGACTCCTAATATCGGCCACAGTCTCCGATTTGGATGATCAGCTGCCGTGTAGCAGTCTTAATTTAGTTTAACCTTCTTCCATTGCAGAACAGTAATGCCCAAATCATCTCCGGACAATCTGGGTTTACAACAGGGCAAAAGTACTTTTTCTGGATCTCTAAGGTTTTTGGTTTGTTTGGGATTTTTAATTTTTGTTTGGGTTTTTTTTTTAAATAGATATATGCAAAAATTGGTATTATCCCAATTACAATATATGAAGAGTCATTGAAAATTTCCCTGTGAGTGAGTGAAGAGCTAAGACAGCAGTTCATTACAGATATTGAGGGCATTTTCTACAGTTTAGGCACATTCTTGCTAGTTTTATTCTAACAAAATAGAAACACTGACAAATAGGTATCGCGGAGCGTAAAGAGAACAGAATTTTTAAGGCTGTCTCATAAAAAGTTTGCATCAGATCACTGAAGTGGTTTTCTATTTGTCAAAGAGCAAAATATCACAGCATATTTTTTTACTCCCACATATCTACTACTTAATGGGCAACATTTCACAGGCAACGTTGCTATATCCAAATGTACTAGCAACTCTGAAATTGAAGCAGCTGTTCTGCAAGGAGCGGGAAATAGGTTAGGGATATAATTTTTATAAGACTGCTCATCTTTTGGCAGGAATGCTTTTCCCCAAGGAGCTAGTCATTTACATGAAAAACTTGGACATAATGGAATGAAACAGGCTTCTGTAATACAAGTAACTTTGAATCCCCTGGCAACCCCTTACTCAGTCCTATTTTTCCTGTCTTTCCCATACCGAGTTATATTCTAGCTCCCTTGAAAGACGAAAAAAGTTCTGAATAGCGAAGATAGTTAAATATAAAATACTTTAAATCAATAAAATCTGTTCTTTGTGGCTGTTTTACTGACAGGAGCGATCTGTTCTTTCTCTCCTTAACCTCAACACCCTGAAGAAATTTCAAAGCACACCAAAGACAGAGACTTTGTGACAGCAGCCTAACCACAGTTGACAATCAGCCGAAAATGCAAGTTAAATTGGGGGCAGGAGAGGGCGAGCACTTATTTGTTTGTGGGTAAAGAGATCCCTCTACTGGCTTTAAGTGATATTGCAGGGACAGCAACTGCCACGTATACCTGTGTTAAGGTTCCTATTTAACAATTGAACCAAAACATCCACTGAATAAATACAAGCTCATTTAATCTTTTATGTAGTTTAATATAGCAGCAGACTAATCCCTAACTGAAGAGGACCAGCCTCTGCATGCAGGCAGGACTCTAGGCGAGAAGAATTTAGAAAACTCCACGTGATGACATACAGGTGGGAATTACGTTTTATGTCAAACACTCAGCAGAAGTTGCATCCCTTTTTCAAAGGAAGAAAAGAAGAAACCTGATCATTCACTTCGTTGCATGAGCTGTGTGTGTTGGAAGCAGAAGTGCTTATCTAAACGCCTACAGCAAGGTAAAAAACCCTAAACAGAATATGATGCAAGTAAAATTAATGAATAAATAGAGCACAACATTTTCATGTTCAACTGTCATCAAGTAATCCTGTGCTTTGGAAATGTTACAAGCAAAAATTACTAAATATACAGTCTTTACAGTGACCCTGCTATGATAGCAAAAAGCAAGCTGAAGTTTGGCTTAAGGTTGCAACAACTGGCTACTTACTTCTGTTCTGCATTAGAACTTAGAAGAAAGTTTAATTTAAGTAGTGTAATTTAAGATAACGTGTAGACATGTAACAAGACAAATACAGCAGCAATATAAAACGTACACTGTCGTACATGTTCAGACTCTCCCAGCAGAAAAACTGAAACCAATAGTAACCACGTATTACTTATAAAGGCTAAGGATTTTTTCTAGGACCTAAGACTGTCAAGATGATATTTATTTTAAAATCTTTTTCTGTGCAGACTACGTGCCTGAATTTTCCTCAATCTTCTTGGCCACGTTCCTTGGAACACTGGCATTAGGCAAACGCATTTACCTTTCCAAAAAGTATTCAAATTAAAAAAACTTAATCTTAGAAAAGGACATGCTAGAAATGCTAAGTTATTTTTAAACTTTATGAAATAAAGGAAAAAAGTGATAATAACATTAATGGTTTTGTCACTTCTGCTCTTCTGTAGTTGTGCTTCATCCAGCTCCTTCTCCATTTTCTCTCTTTCTAAATTCAAATCATTTAGCTCTTGATCGGTCCTTTTAATCCTCCTTTGTAGTTTACGATTCTCAGCATCCTTTGTAAGGTTTTCTGAACGCAGCTCTGCTAAGAGGGTCTCTTTTTCCATCAAGAGAGCTTGATAATCCTCAGCACCCTGAAATACAATGCAGCATTCAAGTTCTATAAGGGTATTTTGTAGAGACTGGAAGTCTTTACTCTTCTTGTATCCAAACTCACTCCCCCGCACCTCTTTCCAGTACTTCAAAATTATGGTGGAAAAATACAGTGAAATGACAGTTACTCACACAACAGGGAAAATGTTACACTGAAAGTATTCTCAACTAATGTAACACAGCTTTCAATGACATCCAGCGCAGGATAACAAAGTCTTAGATAACTAAGAATTAGATAAAGGTTGACCTGCAAAGGAGTCCATAGTGCAAATGAGACCATATTATTATTGGTTCCCAAAGCTCTTATTACATAAAGCTTTCTACTTTTGGGTCAGTTTGAATTCAGACCAGGTTATGTAGTTACCAAGTCATCAGCTTATTTTCTTAATATGAAATAGCAAGTCTGATTGGTGTTCTTCCCGTCACATACTGTTACAACTGGCCTCCTTGAAGTTCACAACACAGATGACAGGAGCAGCGGGTTATGCAGCGTGATCTACTCACAGAGAACTGCCTTCAACTCAAGTTTGTAGCTAAGTAGCAGAGTAATGAGGAGAAAGGCTTGCTCTGTCACCCACCGTGCAATATGGATTCTGTGGACAGGAGGGATTAGTTGCACATTTTTTAAACCTAGACTTCTCAAAAATAATCAAGCTCTCATCAAGAGTTAAAATTAGAGTAATATTTCAAAGCAGGACTTCCATGGTATGAAAAAGCAAACCTAAGCTATAGATTCACACACAGACCAAAATGACCAGAAGAAGAAATAGGATATACTTTTCTCAATAGTGCACACTTAAAATTTGGGCTTAAGTGAAATAAATGGCTTTTGAAGAAATGGAGGTGCTCTATGAGAACTAAACATTACTACTCTGAAATCCATTAGACTCTGAAATCCAAAAACAGTACAGTCAGTCACAAAAGCTTTAGGTGTGTGCACTTCGGAGGCAAGCGTACCAACCTCTTCCATTCCTGCTGAGCTAGGAGACCAAGTGGATGAACAAACATCATGATGGAAGGTTCATCACTGCCTCTAATCAGTATCAGTTAGTGTCATCAGACATAGTTTTAGATGAGTTGGAAAACATTACAAAAGACATTATGTTGTCTGTTTTAATATTAAATTCTTACTTTCTCCCATTTTACATTTTAAGACCTTTATAACACATAAATGATCATCATAAAGTCCTTTCTCCTCGACACACATGAAAGCATTACTAAATGACATTTTCACAAACAATGCTCCACTATTTTATAAACAGTGGTATCACATTTATTATATAAATAAATCCAAACAAGTGTCTCATACCCAGTGCAACTCTGCTAACATGAAGAGTGTGCTGTTACCATACTTTTGGAAGAACAACCAAAACATTCTTAGGTCAACAAAGAAAGCTCAACATCATCTCAACTCCACAACTATTTGCGTCTTTATTTTTAACTCATTTTGCTTTCACACATTTCTCCCTTAATAATTCTCAGTTGTTATAAAAGAAAAAACTCAAGAAACAAGATAAGTAATCTGACATTTTAATGCTCTAGCATTTAAATAATTTGATTTGGGAAATATTTTTCACAGTAAGAAAAATTAAACTTTTTTTACACATTTTAAACTACTTTCTATTCCTCTGCTTTCAAAGATACAAAGCACTACCTGCTGTGTGGAATCATGGAGAAGGGAGGAGCAGGGATGGGGGAAGCAACATTAATTGCTTGCTTCTTACCTTGAATTTTTGGATGTGTGCTTTGTGAGTTGCCTCTCTTGCCTTAACCAATGAAGCATTTAGATCTTCTATTTCAGAACCAAGCTCCTCATTCTTTAAGTAAAGTAAAATGAATACTATGTAGAGTTATTTCCAAGGGATGGTGATTCAGTAATAGCTATCAGATCTCATTATCCATTCATCCAACAACACAAGACAAATACTTTAAAGAACAAAGACACCAAATACATCATAATAAATCTTGTATAACAAAATTCTTGTTCTTATACAAACACTCACTCGACTGCCTATACCTCAAGTTAAATATTTCCCATTCTTCCACAAAATCTGAATTTCAGCTGATGTTGACCTCTTCTATTTTAGCTGTCTTTATGACAGCTCCACTTACTCAGCAACATAACATACTTCTCATACCTTTTAAGTGGTGCTCAGGGCTGATAAAAATCAGTGTGCAACTGAAAACATTTTTCCTCAAAGTTCTTAAGGGAGAAAGTATCAGTTAAGTATCCTTTTCCTCGCTTCTCCAGTCCAAGACCCAAAACTCTCGATAAACAGAACTGCTTACAGATAAGACAGCAGCGATTAAGGACCCACTAGAAATCTACTGGCTACAGTGAGATGGTCAACCACCGCCACATACACAACGCACACACCTCTCCCAATGATAGTTCCACAAACCAGCAAGTCATAACCATCATACCTCTTTTTCCTTTGCTTTTAATGCAACAGTTAGCCCTTGAATAGTTTTATCCCTTTTCAAACCATTCTTCTTTTCAACAGCAAGCTCATTTTCTCTCTCTTGTAGCTCTTCTTGAAGTGACTAAATTAGATTATGTGAAAGTTGCATTAACTTCCCACTAAGAGATACTGTAACTGCACATTAATAAGTACATTCTCTCAGAGTTCTTATATCTTATTACTCAGATTACTAACATAAAACATAGTCCCAAAACGCGAGCCATCATCTTAAAGATGTGCCTGGAATATAGTATAAGAAGCCTAATCTCGTGGGCTGGCCGTGGGTATCAGCTTCAGTATTTGATGAGCGTGCCTATCAGCTTTATTGAAAATGGCTTCAAAAACAAGGTGAGCCTCCCTGTCATCTAACATAAAAGAGAATTTACCAGAGGACTTGCTCTGCTTCCTTTCGAGTCAAGGCCTCTCTGTATCTATGAATGCATAACAGAAGAGATCCCAACATGCACTGTAAGTGGTCGAGGAAACAGACACAAACTAGAACTTACCTGAATTTTTTTTTCAAAGGAATTTCTCTCATTTTCGAGCTCCATTCTAATAGCCTATAAGAACAAAACAGTTGTTACAGTCAAGTAAATTAATTCTGAACACAAATGTAACCCATTAAGCACTCAAATGACGCAAAATGAGCTTAAAAACCTTGGGGAGAGGTGGAGGGGAAACGACAAAACTTAATACACGCCTTTTGGCAGGAATATATTGAATCAGGTGCTTCCTGGAAGTCTACAAATCTGCCTGGGCACAGTATGAGCCTGTCCAAACTAATAAGAAAAAAAAAAAAAACAACACACACACAAAAAAACCACACAACATTTTCTTCCGTGAGACAGGACAACTGTACTTGCCGAGTTAATAAAAATGTATTTTTATGTGACATTTCTCTATGTCAGCAAGATGCTTTTATCAAGGGAGATTTTAATTAGCACTTTTCCTTGGAGAGGTTACAGAATTTTTTTTTTAAAGTAATCATATATAAAAACAGAGCTGTGCAAAGGTATTCATCAGATTTTTCTCCAATACTGCATCCCAAAATGATCATACAGTCTACCTCCTATGAAATGATTAAAGATGACCCTGTTTTCACCTTGACACACAAATACTCTTGTGAAACCAGGGTAGTTTTTCCTGATGCATATTGATTTAATTGCAAGACCACCCAGAACTGAAAACTTTTAATTCCACTAATCAGTCCAGTCGTAGAAGGTTCTCTTGTCTATTCTTGACATAAACAAAAAAAAAAATGTGGAGGTACTGATCAATATTAAGTTCCAAAACAAAAGGGAAGAAAATTCCTCGGAAGCATGACAGCCTCCATGACTACTTTCCTAATTCTGCCAGATTTAATTTCTTCTTTGAATAATCAATGGCGGGGGTCGGGGGGGACACACGCAACACAACAAGCCTGAAGTCCTGTTTCTACAGTTCAGTTTTCAGGATACCTGTCTTCCTGTTTAAAAGCCAAGTGAAATAAAAGACTGACTCAGCACCTTTTGTAAGCTAAAGGCTAGACTTTCACTTTGAAATGAAGTGCCTACCTCCCTTACCACAGCTTTTTCTCCAGAGCATAACAGTAGAGATACTGTAGATATGTAGAGATACAGTAGAGATACTTCCCAAAAATAAACTCTCAAGTCACATTCTTAACTTTTACAGTTATGTCACCTATTCAGGGATCTATTAACGTCTAGCATTTTTATACATATACTTCTGCAAAGCAATTGCACAGTATCTGTAATACAGGCATCAAGTCAATGGGAAACATGGCCTCTCATTGAATGAATAGTAAGCACGGATAATAAGGATGAATATTGACCACCAAACCACAATATTACCAATGAATGTTAAGGAAATGGAGGAGGGAGGGAGAGAACAACTGTGGAGAAGAATATTTTTAAAAATTGGCTTAAGTCACTCACATACTGTCATGCACAAAACCTTTAAAATCCTACAACACATGAGATTTATAACATACAACTGTTCAGTCAGTTTCCTCACCTCTATCTCACTATCTTTTTCATGCCTCAAAGCAAGGGTAAGTTCTCTGATTTTTTCTGCTGACAAGTTCCCATCATAAGATCCACTCTGAGACTTTTCCTCTTCAAGGTGTTGAATTATAGCTTCTTTACTTTTCAAAGACAGATTCAGTTGCTCTATAAGTCTAAAATTATAAGATTTTTAATATTAATCTTGCATCATCTACCACCAATTCTCCAGTCATTGCAGTAAATCTTGCAGACAACTTCCCTAGGTGAAGACTCCAGACAATACTTGTAAAACTTGAGAGTACTTTCACAACCCCTTCTCCCTCCAGAGAAACCAGAAAAGGTGCCGTAACTTTAAAGCAAGCAAAAAACAGGGTTGAGCTATCTGCAAAGTGCTCATCCTTACTTTCCTCCAGTACCATTTCAAAAGTCAACACTTAAGCTTCAATATTTTAGTTACATTGTCCTTTATAGCACACACAAAAAGCTTATCAATCTATTCCACTTCTTTGCACATACACCACCATATCCTTACGCGCCATCATTAGTGTCCCTCAAGCACCTGGTTTCATTTATATTTGCTCCTAAGCTGGTTCTCGTTTCACATAAGCAAAAAAAAAGTTAGGTCAGTGCTACCTTCTTTGGTCAATACACATCTTGACACTTCCAGTATTCCAACTGATAAAAACAACAATGCTTGAGTTTTCCGACAGACATAAGGGTTACACGTGAAAACTTTCTGGCATAAGATGCCAGCTGCGATTCTCTTAGTATTTTGTAGCCTAGATGGTGAAAGTATCTTTTTAACACAATATGAATTCCAGATGTGCTACTCCCAGACAAGTTTAAAGCATTGCACGTTAATATTTGATTCACTTCAAGAAGTCAAATATTCTCTTCTTCCATTGGCACTATGTTTTTCTGGTCCTGTGAATACTTACACTGACCTACCAGCATGTAATTACAGAAAATCCTGCTAAGACTGGATCACGGCGGGGGGCAGGGGGAATACTTTCTTTGTCATACTCCCCACAGCCTTCACTTTAGTGATCCAATCCTGACGATTTGTCTCCACACTTTAAGCACTGTTTTCACACAAGTTATAGAGCTGGCAACTCAAGTACCTCTGAGAGGGACTGGTTTTATAACTCCTTCCCAGCTCAAGTCACTCAGGACAGCAACTGTATTGACGCAGATGACTAACAGATGGAAAGAGGAAGACAGGAAAGGGAAAGGGGGGAGATAACCTGAGAGCCAGGTTATAATTACTGTGGTGGCACACAAGTTGCAGTATCAAAACCTGTTAGAACAGTTCCAGAATTTTATGCCACTGTAGACTTCAGAATTGCAGTTTTCAATCTCTGTGCTTTTACAAAAACTGGAAAACGCTGCAAGCCTTGCTTTGGTCCTACCATAATTTAAAACCTATGACATGAAAGCCTCAAGCCAACATAACTTTCGGTTTCCAGGGTAGACCAATTATGCAGTTACTCACAGCGCAGTTACCTGCGGGTTCAGTCACAAACAGGCAGGAAAGAATACTCCAAAGTATAAAGAATCATAATGATCTTTTGATCTCCACTCCGGGATCAAGTCCCCAAACTAACTAAGCTTTAGTAGGAAGCTTGCTTTTACCCTACATATCTTAAAAAAAAAAAAAAATCCTCCAAAGTATTGAGATTTGAGTTTACACATTTTCCCCACCTAAAGTTATTGAGCACCTCACACACCTTTCCAGCTACCTGCCAAACAAAACAAAGCCAGTGCTTTGCAAACACAATCAAAACCGTGAAGCTCAAACACAGTATGCTTCTCTTCCCATCAGATTTACCAGCCTCAACAGATACCTCACTGGCACTGAAGAGCACATTAACACCATGAAAGCAATGAGTGAACACAAATGGAAGAGTCAAGTTCTATTCAGCAACAGTTTCAAGAAAGCAGCAAGCAGGAGGTAAGCTACCAAAGTTACAAAGATGCTTTAAAGCAGGACACGCTCATGTCACATGCATACTGATTCTTTGCTGTGTTCATTTAATAGCTGAACAGGAAGGATGGCCAGTTAACACTCACTCATGGATCTGAGGGTAGGATCAAACTATTGAAACCTATATCCATGTCAACTCTTCACACTTTAAACAGTAAAGAATTCCAGTGGTTAGAAACATCACCAGCAAGACTTCTGACCTGTCTTTCTCAGCTCCTGTAATCATATCCAGATCCTTTGCAGGGGCATTCATAATTGAAGAAAGTTTCTGCTCAGCAGCTATTCTCAGAGCTTTCTCCTTCTCTGTCATTGCAATGGCTTTTTCCACGTCTTCTTGGGCAGCTTTAAGATTCTGTAATTAAAACACACAATCCTGATGCCTATAAGAACAAAATGCTCACAATTTTTTTTCACATACTGAAGTTTCTTCTACCAAACATATGTTGGTATGTTTAATTTAGCAACTTTTACCAAGTAGTTCAAGCGCTTTGCAAATGCTTCTGAACTCTTTTGCATCTGCATTTTCAAGATTAATCCATTTTCTGTGGCACATAAAGAAGGGAAGTTTGTTTCAAAAAAATAAAACGAAAACCCTAACTGATAGCAGAACTGGAAACAAAAGTGTCCCTATGCTATGGCTTTAGAGTTAGCTATTATAATTTGGCTTTGTCCCACTGTCCTCCCACTATCATAATAAATAGCTACACTTAAATTAAAGAGGTCAAAGAAGGGCATTTTTATTCAATCAGAGATGAAATTAATATTCACAGGCTCACTGTAGCTAATTGGAACTCTTCCCAACATAATTTATAATATTTTGCAAGAATTGATAAAGTATGAACCAGCCATTTTTCTCTTGCACAGCAATGGAAACAGAGATAACACGCAGAGATTCAAGTCAACTTCCTCTAGTGACCCAACACATAGAGACAGGGAACACCAAAAAAAACCCACACTTGTCATACACTACATAAAACTTGTTTCAGATCTTTATTTTTATATTGTAAGCTTCCCTGCTGTGCTCACTGAATTTTGCTTTCTACGAAATAAAAGCATCCTTGTAGCCTAAAAAGTAATTCCCCTCTCGCCTTCAAGTCTATACTAAAAAGCATATCTCTTTGGGAGAGGATGAAGAAAAAGTCCTTCACCACTAGACTTCACCACTCACCCCCTCTCCTGAAAAACTGTTCTGCCAGCATTCATCTTTCAATCAAAAGCTCTGAAGGAAATTAATCTTTGTTAGCGTTACCTGCATCTATATAATTATATGGTGCTATGTAAACAAGTGACTAATACTCCTCTGCAGTGTTCACATTCATAAGCACAATAAAATTAATGTGAGAGGCCAACGCTATCTTCAGGCTACAGAAGATACTGTATCACCATGAGATGAGAATATTCTGCCTGTCAGATCTGGGAAATACCAGTCTGATTGGCTGTTTTGGTATAGAATAAGTAATTTAGGAACTTCTCTACCTATTCAATAGCACAAAGAATGCTTTGAGAAATCCCAATTCCACTAAACTGGAAGAAAGGCAACGCAGATTCCCCGCTCCTCCTCCCTGAAGGTGCTCACTGCTTTATGAATACTGCTAAATCATCCTGATAGAAAATACCATCAGGAGATTGCTACCAATACCTTCCACGACCAATTCATTCTTATAGGGATGGAAAGCAAATATTGGAATATACCTACTTGTGCTATTTCTATTTACTTACAGAAAGAGCACCAGACACCTATCCCCTTCACAAACACAGCTACAAAATCCCACACCTGCAGAGAAGTGTATACAGTCAATGATGCAAACCAATCAAGAGCTTATATATTTCTAGAACCTGACACAAACATTTCCAGCACAGACCATTCAATATTAAATTTGTTCTTTACAAGACACTGAACTTCTCCTTTCTTCTGAGGAAGCGTGTTATTCATATAGAGAATTTTTTTTTTGCCTTTACACTACAAAATGAGGAAAACATGAAGCGATTCCCCTGTAAAGATACCAGCAATGGCTCAACAATAAATATAGGAGTAAACTGTCTCAACCACAGACAGCAAGGAATTAAAAAAAAGACATTGTTAAGAATAACCCTGCGGAACAGGAGAATGCAAGAAGGTGATATAGTGACAGCAGAAGCCATGAACATTTGGCAGACAATGGTCAATCTAACAACAGAGTGTAAGGCACGCAGGCGCAACACAGGGAAGCGCCCACCTACCCGCAAGCCACCATAAGGAGGTGGCCGCTCTCAGCCTGTAATGACCACACAAGAGCAGAGATACAAATCTGAGATTCTGTGGCTTTCTATATGGCAATACTGAGGTCCCCCATACAGACGAGCAGGGACAGGAGTGCTTACAGAGTGGTTTCAGCTATTTATGAAGCTGACACCTTATCAGTAGAAGTGTTCAAAATCCAGCCCCTCTTCCTCTAAACAGAGACTGCAGTCCTGAAAACGTAGCCCCTGCACACTGGAATTCAGGAATCAAAGGTTTGTGCTGAATGTACCTCAACACCACCAATAGGTACGAATTTCCTGAAGAACTACTATCCTCATATTTGACAGTTCAAGAGCAGCTAAAAATACCTTCCCTTTCATTGTTTTCTTTTATTTTTTTGTCTAGTTTTGTACTGGCTATTTTTGCAGGAAAGCGGAAACAATTTTGAAAATATAGGTAGATCACAGTATCAAATCTCAGCCAATAGTACAAAGACAGTACCAATTTCTAACTATTCCTTCAGTTTTGGCCACTCACCTCTTCCAGAAAGTTTATTCTGCCAGTCAGGATTTCTTCCACTTCTTGCATCTTCTTCTGTGCCTCTTCCTTCACACGCTGTATTTCGGCATCACCACCCTGGGCCAAGCTTTCAACTGCCTTACTGAAAGACCATAATATAGATAGAAATCCCATTGCATATCAGAGTGGAAAACATTTAAAGTGCAAATGGCTGATGCACAAGCAAGTGTCTTCCACTTTATCTGTGCCTACTTGGCACTTTAAGGTTAAATACAAACATCTGCACACTATATAGCAATTTTGGTGGTATAGCCGAGAGTTCCACACACAAGCCTTGTCACAGTGGATAAGCAAGCACTTTATATGTACGATGAAAAAGTGTCATATTCCCTTCACATTTGTAAAGCTTCCTAACACAGTATCAAGCCTTTGGTAGAGTTGTGTTTTCTACAGAAAGCAGCATTGGAATAAACTGAAGATACACAGCTGTCGAGACCTTTCTCATTACCTTTTCAGTAATTGTTAATACCTTGTAAGAAAAGAACAGCTAGCGTTTCCTTACTAAACAAAGGATGACCACTTGTTTATGATTTCCCCCTAAATTTTGCTTCCTGTTATGAACTTGTGCAAGGTTCCATTCGAAGCACAGCAATACCTTTTGACAGCTACCTGGAGAGACCGAACAAAAATTGATCTGGTCCACAGGATCTACTTGAAACTAGGCCTCTCTGAACTACCAAAAAAAGGCTAATTGGTAACAACTCAATGCCATGTGAGGCAGCCCACACAAAGAGAATTCCATTGAAACTGGGGCCCATGTAGCAGTCAGTAGCTGTCAGTCATTGCCAGCTCGGATTAGTTTTGAACCAGATATCTAGAAGGAAGCAATTTAACAGGCTATTGTCAGCCCTCCCCAGAGCACATTCCACCTTGCTCACGCCATAAGACAACGTAGCACATGTAATTTTAAAGTAATATTTATTTACAAAAGAGGTTTTAAAAGAAAAGCAGGAATTTTAAGTGCATTCATTTTTATAACATTAAAAACCACAAAATTCATTCTAGATTAGTTCTGAACTGCTCTCTCTGCCTTACTGAGAAGTGTCTTGTGTACTGCCTTCCCAATCCAGTGCTGTAAAAAAGTTCACCTGTTCAGACAATTAAGCTCTTCGCTTAACTTCTACAACAGGAATGCTAAGCCACTCCCAACTAGGGGGTCATTTATCTGCCTGAAAAATACAGTAGAATGAAGGATAATATCAAAGTCGCACCATCCAGTATAGCTACATTAACGTGATTGTGCATTTAATAATTCACACATGTAATTTCTGCAATGAATGAAACAATTTCTAGATAAATGCCCTTAAAATACTACTTTGGGATCCTCATATTCCTAAAACATCAAGAAAAAAATAAATAGAAGCAAGATCTTGGAAATCCTAAGTAACAAACATCAAGAAATATACTGGTACTTACGAGGCTTTGATGAGTAGTTTCTCTCTCTCCTGCAGATCACGCTTCAGACTTTCTATCTCAACCTTCAGCTCAATGTTCTAGGACAAAAGAATGAAAGTGCCTGGAGAGAATTCAGAGGTCACCCTACCCAAAAATTATTGGCAATGAGTAGATCACTTTTTGCTTGGACCAGCAAATATAAAAGTATCATTGGGCTAAGAATAGCATAGAGACATCTTAGCTTTTAAAGGACGTATTTTGCAAGGTTCAAGACTTTCGGAAATCTCAAAAAGCATTTAGGACCATCATATTCAAGCAAGACAAATCCCCTACACACACGAACACACACTTTACTACTATAACGAGGAGTAGTGCGGATCATCTTGGGAGTTTCTAGGGCTTCCATGCATGGTTTTTTCTTTGAGCTATGAGCTATTTTCTTTTCATTTTGTTATAAAAACCTGACTGTATCAACTATCAAGTTTTTTAATAATCTTAAAATTATTTTGTTATAGCCTGAGAAAACTACTCATGACATAAGCACACAATGTACAAAGAACTACTTGGCCTGCAAGTTGACAGATACCACTTCAATACATTAGCAATTACAAGAAAGACACCAGTGTAGAAGACCAGGACAGAAGACCAGTCAACAACATTTAGTTGAAACCATGACCTAGCAAAACATCAATGTACTTAACTACTGCGACAAGCATCAAGAGAGACTTAAGTTTCCATCCTATTACAGAAAAGGGACCAGATGCAAGTATCTGTTATAAATAACGTGCTACTGGTTATCAAAATGACTTATTTTCCCTTCTAGAATGCAGGCACCACCAAAGGTCATAAGAAATGCTTCCTATCATCTGTAAACCTCAAAAAACGAGGATGCAAGACACCACTCGGCTCAAATCCTTATTCCAAGTTAAAAAGATACCAGGGTTTTTTTCTACAAACTGACAGAGGAATCAAATAGATTTCCTGAATCCTGTACAAATACGCATTCTTTCAATTTAGAGCAATAAAACTAGAAGCTATACACAACCCTAATACAACTTTATCTACATGCTTCAAAGGAAGCAACTTTGAGCTGGAGTGCCCAAACAATGTCCAAGAAGCTGCACTGACATCTAATAAATCCAGGAAAGAATAGAGGGGTAAACTCAACTGCTCGATAGTAGAAAGCAGAATAACTACATACCAAATTCAGAGGAAGCGTGATGCTTCTATTCCCCATTCAGTGCATCATTTCAGTAGCACAACTACTGAAGATTCATAACCACTTACTGGAAACACAACATCTCTTAGTCTGCCCCATAACTACGGACACTCACGCATTTGAAACTAATTTTTCCACACCTTATAAAGGTCATTTTAATTTAGTTATTACTGAAAAGGATTAGGCCAGAATAAAATAAAGTTATCATACCAAAATTTCCAACAATAAAAAAAGACTCAAAAGTTGAGTAAAACAGGTAACCTCTCTACAAAACAAACTCTTCAAAGAGATATATGATTCTATTAAGTTTTTCTAAATGCATACGATTTTGTATATTTCTTCAGTGGGACCATCAAACTTCTGCTGCATTCGCTCCTCCAGAAAGTATATACGAAGCTTCAAGTTGAAGTTCTCTTTTTTCAGATCAGTGATTTGCTGTGAAATAAGAAGAAAAATGAGCAAATTACGTCACGTGTTTCAAACCAAGTAAAATAAAGAGTGAAAACTACTATCATTTGGTTTTGCTCTCCACAGCACAAGATTAGAATTCAGCCCACTGGACATGGTTAAACATGCATATAAGCGTGGGTGATACACACACACACATATATATTGAAATTGTGAAGGTGTTAATAACAACATACAATACCCAAGTCAAAATGAAACATCCTTCCCTCCAAGATCGTGTCACCCAGGGAGCTCCAAATACTCCAAGCCCTTCAACAGGTTTCCGTCTTCTCCAGCTTCAGCACGTATCACAGAACATATTTTTTTCCCACCATCCCATCCCAGTCATAATGTTTTTTTCCCCCCCCATCTCCATTCCTCACCTTAACAAAAGAAGAAATCCCACTCCAGCCTACCCCTTCTGAATGTTTTGGGGTTTGTTTTTTGGTTTTGTTTTGAATATAAAACACACAAACTTTGTGTGTTTGTGCAAGATGTTATCATTTAGCTTGTGTTTATTTTTAGCCCTGCCAAACTCAGACACTAGCACTTAAGCAAATAACCATTATAAAATAGTATTGTTTAAAAATTTATAATACATGCTGTCGTGTAGACAGTGCTCCTTAGAGCATTCCTTCTTTCAGTACTAAAACATTGTCTGACTTTACACAAAAAGAATCCAAGAGAGTTTTTTAAATCTAGAAATATTAAGTAGTTCTTTCTTCTATAAAATAGAACTTGAACAAAATATAAGATGTCATGTTGAAACAGAAGTATTTTCTTGGCAAAAGCTTAGGATGGCGGCCTTATTCATGGGAAGAAAAGCCACAAGCACCCAAGGCATGTGAGCCCAATCGAACACCACTAAAACCTTTCTCCCATCCCATATTTCATAGTGCAATTCTTTGTGGAAAAAATTGCTTATGATTTTTAACCTTCTAGTAGAAGTAGTAACATAGTTGATGGTTTCATTAAAGAAAAGAGTCTCCCTCTAAATTTTTCTAAGGGACTAAGCATAAAACATTCATTCAAGTAAGACTTGTGTCCCCTGCCAGATGCTTTCAGCCAAAGGAAATCTAATATGTTACAGAGCTACTAATAAAATATTTATGTAGGCTTTTCCAGAACAGTATAGTACCACTTGTAAAAATTATTAGCAATGCAATTCTTAAAATATTTGGCTTGTGAAACCTAAGATTATTTCTGTAACTGCACTCAGAACCTGCATCTGCAAACAATTCTTCAGTTTAATAATCTTTGCCCAGCAAGATGCTTCATCATTATTCACACAAGTAAATATCATCCAGGCAACTGAAAACACGCTTGACTACTCAAACTTTGTGGCCCATTCACAGATCCTGAAGAAGCCTGTCTTTAGAAGCAGTAGCAATACGTATATTTATCTTTGTTTTCCTACAATTCCAATTGGATGACCACAAACAGTAGTGGATATAAACTTGAACTATGCAAGTCTTGACTGTTTAAAGCACGATACCTCATGAGCATCACGGACTACTTGAGTAACTAGAATGACTATTTTGGAACACTCAAATAGATGTAAGTATGAAAACAATGCAACTTTGTATTTCAATTCAAGTAACAGAGCCCAACGCAGAATACTGCTCAAAACTGAAATCCTTATTCAGAGTAAGCAAAGAAATTAAAGATCTCTTAAATGAAGCAAGGCTGCAGAACTGGGCGAGATCCTGCGTGTCTTGCTGGCAAGTTCAGCACTATGTTCAACTAGTGAGTGAAGACCTTATAGCATTTGGTTCGTTTTGTTGGGTTTGGGGTTTGTTTTTTTTTTTAAGCTGTCAGTAGATCATTCCTAACAGTCAGCCTCTGTTCATTCAGAAAAAGTCCAAGTGCCAAAGTTACTCTGAAAACGTATCAGCTGAACTTCTTCTAGTTAGTCTTCACATACGCAATACATTTCTGAGTCAAAAGGAAAAAACAATTTCAAAAGAACCCTGCATTCCTTAATTTCACTCACATGTATTTCAGTGACAACAGAATTAAACCGAAGAGCTTAAGGGTACTATTTTCAAAAGGCAAACAGACTACGCAATCATAAACCAAGATGTGAAACAAATGTTGTCTCTGACACTCAGTTTCTCGGAGGAAAGTTAATTCAGGCAGGCTACAATTAAAAAGTTATAGCTTAATAAAAGACAACGTATAAAATGTGAACGAGTTCACACTGGAAAAGGGATTTTAATGGCAATCCTCTCAACTTATACACTGAAAGACTCGGTCTTAATTCCTTTATGCATTTTGATTTCTGTATTTAAAAAAGGAATGAAAGAAGAGAAATAGCAGACACTTCTTGAAAAACCAGGACAATGCAACACACTCTACACAGAACATTCCACACCACAGACAGCGTGGCAGCAAATACCACTTGCCCAGCTCGGTTTAGCTCCTTTCCAAGTCTGCATAAAGCCATTTTTATGCAAAATGGCATCTGTCAGCAGAGGCTGTGGTTTCACAGCGCAACACGGTTTTTACCATCAGAGGCCATTTTACAACACAGCGAAACTCTAAGTGGGTTTGGGGAGACAAGAAAAAAAAAAAAAAAAACCACACAAATATTATTACTTACTTCCCTGACTTGATACCAATCACCCTTTCTATTCATGAACATCTAATATACCATAATGAGGTCCTCAATTAAAGATGGCTTCCACTTTGCCCATGTAATCACATTTTCTATCACAGGGCAGTTCCTCCCCCATATTGCAAGAAAGTGGGACACACCATAAATACTAAAAATATTTACATCTCTAATACTATCGAGCTCAGCATCTTCTCCAGGTCTACACATAAAAGGACCTTTTCTACATGGATCCACCCTTTAGCCCATGCAAGGGTCATTGCATCCATCCTGTTCTCTCTGAGCTGCAATGCAAAGAGCCCACTCTTTTCATTACTTCCTTCTCATATCCTATATAAACAACATAGCCTCAAAGATCAGCAAATTCATGCAGTAATAACACACACACACAAACCACCTCCAAGCAGGAGATATCAGGATCTTTACCCGCTAATTCAGATTTGTTTTAAAGCGGGATACGAACAGCCTTACCATGTCAGTCCAAAAGCGCATCTAAATGCAGCTACTACTGGATGCTTGGTAAACAGTAAAATGACAAAGAAAGTAAATGCTCTCTTTCTCAAGTTTAGCCTTCTAGCTACCAGCAATCTTAAGGACTCAAAACCAGAAGTTATAGAAATATCTGTTTTTAATTGTGTTTAATGGATCCTTCTTCCTTTACTTGAATAGATTTTTGAGCTTCATTATACTGTTGGCATCCATAAAAGCCTATAAGAAGTTTTACAGCTCAGTTTTAACATAAGGGGCCCGTACGCACCAGGAAGCCAGAGGTCTGTGGGGCAGCCCTTTCTCCTCTACATCACACAGAACAAATAACAGATTTTTCCTCCCTTCTACAACTTTTTCCCCCTGCGCAAACGAACACTGCAGATAACAAACCACTTGCAGAATGTATATTCTAGAGTGAGGTCTTTGGCACGTATCACAGTAAAAGATTTTAAGCCCATACCAACGCCAAGGCAGTGTCTTTCTACCCCAGCCAATACACAAAAACAAAAGAGAAAGTGAAATAGATCCTTCACCAAGGCTTTCCAAAACCAGCTTTACATTGTGAGCAAAGAGCATAGCTTTCTCCTCAGAGGAATATAAGGGCACAAGAAACTGAAAGAAACTGAAAAAAATGAAAGAAACTGAAGAAACACTCATTTCAAACATAACAGTGCTTACAAAAGGTACAGCAGCAGAAGCACACTAAAACTGCAGACGTTTGAACACATCTTAACGACAGCAAGCCACAGCCGTTATCTGTAGCAGTCATCTCAAATTTTTGATTGCTTCCCCTCTACAGTTCCTTCACACAATTATAAGAACTTCCGTTAAACAATTTAAAACTTCTTACGGGGGCGTTGTCCTGCAACACAGCTATATCCCAACCAAATCATCATTCAGCAGTTATAAACAATTGGCTTATTCAATTTAAATAACCAATAAAATATATTAAAAAAACCTAATGTTTTGCTTTATATTCTAGTAAGCGCCAAAACCAGTTTTATCTACAGAACCGTCACAATGATACTACACCTTTACAACGGAAGTATTCCAAGCACACTCGTACATAAGTGTAAAAGGTATTAGACAGCAGTTGAGGAATTAAAAAGCAAAATCCTCTACGAGTCTAAATGAAAATAAACTTGATGCTTCCCTGAAATAAATCAATTGCAGACTTGCAAATCAAGTTCTTATGTTTCTGGTGATTGCAGGAACTTTTGAGGAAAGGGTGCCAATTTTCCTTTCGCAATTTAAGAGCGGCAGTTGGCTAGACTCAACAACAAATTTTTGCCTCTGTTTCTGAAGGCAATACTTAAGAAACGGAGATTCAAAGCACAGATAGCCAGCTAGTCACACCTCCAACAGATCTGTGTTGGCTGACACAAACTAAGAACCTGACCCAGAGATTCAACACTTTAGCCAGCATGTTAGGAATATCTTGGCCATAAATCTGTCACCGAGTCTTATATTAAAAGTCTGCTTACATTTTCATAGTCCTTCATGGTCCGAGCTCTAGCTGGTGAGACTGTATCTTCTGCCACATCTGGTAACACTAGACATTTAAGAAGACAGAACAAGTTCAGACAGCAGAATCTCTAAGCTAGGCTTCAATTTGGAAACAGCAAAGGCCTACACTAATGTAAACATAATAAAAGTACAACACCTTTTGGAAAGCGAGGGAGACCTTTTTTTGTCCCTCGTTTACATTATGCGTTAGTGCTACTAAGTAGTTAGTATCTGGATTTCTTTCTGATCACAGTAAGTTGTCTATCACTTAAGCTCCCGAATTCCAACATCACCCATTTAAACCAAGATGTACACTGAAATTAGGCTACGTGAGGTGCCCTTTCAAGAATAAGTCCTCAGAGCAAGTACAAAGAACTCCCATATTAGAATAAAGTCCTACTAAACTATTAGAAAGCAGTTCAAACCTTTCAGTACCTTACTGGTCACAGGACAGGCTCCACCTTAGACTCAGGGAAACCATGGACAGAGGAAATGGCCAGTATCTATGTTCCTAAAATGTCATCCCTCCTGAACGTACATGTACTTAAACTTCTGTTTGCACACACATTCTGTAACAGCCACATTTAACAGGACTGCATAACTTATGTCCATTCAAATCTGTAAGAGTAAACTTTTAATCAGAATAACGAGATTGTATAAAACATGTAGCACTTATATAATCTTAAATATAAAGAAGAGCTATCTGAGGACTCAGACTGACTCTCATGACAACTAAAAGAAAGTATTTCATTTAAAGTACTTCCAAAATTGTTATGCAAGTCTGTAAAGCAGTCTTTAAAATAACCCCAAAAATACCAGTCAGTGGTTCTTAAATCTTGACATTCTGACTAATTTCACAAGACAGCTCTCCTAGAGAACTTGCAGAGTACAGTAACATTATTTTGCAGCATTGGTATGTTTCTTACATTTGCTTCCTTTTGTGAGCAAATAGATCTTCCTGTTAAACCATCTAATTTGTCTTAGTTTCAATTACCCACTTCATCTATACAATGAAGTCAGCCAAGTTATGTTGCTGGATACAAGCATGCATAAAGAGAAATCAAAAACATACACCTCAAATTTACGGAACAGAACATGGAGCGGTTAACAACACAGAGAGAAGGTTTCAAAATAATACTATTCAGCCATTTTACTTTAAAATAAGTGTTTGAACCAAGTCTCCCACATCTGAAGATGAACAGAGTTACATGCTCATCATATAGAAAAACATACTGAATTACAGCTTCTGTTCAACAGGAACTAGATCAGAAAGCTTCTTAATGCATGAGTAGATAAAAGCTAAGATACCGAGTCTAGATCAGGTCTTCGGGCAGGAACTAACCCTGAACAGCTGAACTGGAAAACCTAACGAGACGCAGCCTGCAACTTCCCTAAAACTAAGCAGAAGATGAAACAGTAGCACTGCCTCGCTGGATGTTTTAAGTATTTTAAGTGCACGCTCCACAAAACCGCTGATCATCTTATGCAAGACTCAGAGCCGTAAGGACCACAGGCAGCAGAGCGGACAGCAGTAATTGCAGCAGTTGCTGGCGTTTTATAGTCTTAAGAAGACATAACTTGCAAAAAGCTGCACCACTTAAAAACATTTTCTGCCTCGTTCTCCCTCAGGCACGAGGTTTTTCCCTCAGGTTTCGAGACCCGCACGCAGCACCGAGCCCCGGGCGGGGCCGCTCCGCCGGCAGGGCCGGGGCGGTGAGGGCTCGGCCCCCGGGCCAGCGGCGAGGCTCCGTGCCGGGCTGCCGGCGCCGCGGGGGCCTGGCGGGGGGCTCCCACTCGCGATGCGCCCTTACCTTCGCCGCCGGCCGGGCCGGGCTGGGGGTCCCCGGGGGAGACGTCCGGCAGCTGGGAGACGCTGGGGAAGGAGGAGGACACCAGTGAGGAGCCGAAAGCCCGGGGGGGGGGGGGGGGGGGTCGGGGCCGGCAGGCCCAGCCCCGCCACACGCAGCGGCGCGGGGCCAGCCCCCGCCCGCCTACCTGCCCTCAAACGCCACCGGCAGCGTCGGGTCCTCCCCCGGCAGCGAGTCCATGGCGCGGCGAGTCCCGCCGGCGGCCGGAGCTCCGGCTCCTTTGTGCGCGGCTTTGGCGGCTCCGCTGGAATTCAAACGGCCGCAATCGCTTCCGCCATCTTTGCGTCGACGGAGGTGAAGCCGCTGAAGCCACCGCGGAAGAGCGCACGAGGCGGGCACAACGGAAACTGGAGGGGAGCCGCCATGTTTGCTGCGGGCGGCGGCTGAGGGTTGGCGGGCAGGCGCCATGTTGGCTGAGGGCAGAGTCCCGCGGGGGACGATGGCGGCTGCCAGCTGGGCAAAGGGAGAAAAAGCCGTCGGGCCCATCTTGAATGAGGGAAGGAACGGGGACGTCCGCCAGCCGCCATCTTTTCCAAAGCAGGCCAGGCGACGAGGTTAAGCTGTCATCTTCACTGAGGACGCAGCGGGGCGTTCCCGGGCGCAGCTGCCATCTTTGCTGAGGGCAGCGCGGGCGCGCCTGGCGAGCCTGCGGCCAGGCGCCAGAGGGGCCCGGCCGAGGCGGGAGCCGGGGCCGGGGGTCGGCGAGGAGCGGCCCCCGCCTGGCCCCGGGCGGTTTCGGGCCCTGCTCCGAGAGACAGGCGTCTGGAAGAGGCTTGTGCTGGGCTGTGCCGGGGCCCTGGCTGCTGCCAGAGCCGCTGGAGCGGATTGTTTCCACGTCCTCCGTGGCGCCAAACCGCCATCAGACGCGGAGAGAGAAATAATTGTGCTTTAGTTTCAAATTTTAGTCGCTATTCTTTGTAACTGGCAGGGGTGAAAATCTGGGAAGGCAGCGGCTCTCATGATCCGTCCTGCATTGAAGCAGGCTGATTTCAAAACAGTCGGGGTTTTTTTGTAAAGCAACGATGGAACCGTTGCAGCTCTCCCGCTTTTTCGGGGAGGAAATGCAATTATGTTGAACATTTGAGAACATCGGCACCTGGAAATGCTAAACTGAATTAAATAGTGCCGTCGTTGCCCCTTCTAGCCGCCCCGCTCGCGGGGGTGCGCAGAGGGCCTGGCGCGGGGCGGCTGCTGCGGGAGCAGGTGGAGCTCCGCACCTCGCCTCGCTTCTCACGCTCGTCGTTCGCTCTCTTTTTTATTTCGTTACTGGAAACCTGTGTGTAGGATCGAAATACTTCCCTGCAATACTTACAACCCCAGCCAGGGCATTATGCTAGGACTTAGTTGCAGCATTACCTGTAACACGAGGAAGCTCCATCCCAGCGAGGCGCCCGCCTGGCGCTCACCCGCAGCTTAACCACGTGCTTAAGCATTAGATTTGGTTTCCTCTTTGGTACCGAGTGTGTCACGTTTCACTTACTCACTATCATCTGGGCTGTCTCAAGGGGATTCTTGCCTGGCTAGAAAATAGGACACGGATAAGGGCTGACCATAGGCCGTGGCAACTCTGCGGGTATATTATTCCAAATTGTCATGGTGCCCCATTACTTCCATTCTCTCCAGGTACCTGCTCCAGCTCTACTCTCTATTCAAAACAAGTGGGAGTTGTGAGCCTGTAAAACGCCGTAGGCCAGCGGTAGCAGCCGTTGCAACCACTGGATGTGCATGGACACAGTGGGCTTCCCATCCCTGCTTCTGTCTTTCAACTTCATGTGTACAAGTACACGATGGAGCCACTGTCGGTGCCCCAAACTGCCAGGAAATGGCAGGCTCTACTTAGCCCAGCGAAGCTCTTCATCTCATCTCCTATCCACTTGGACATGCCTGATGCTTTGCACTTGAGGTCTGACGGCCCTAAGAGACGTTCGGTCCCTTCAGCCCCCCCGTGGCCCTTGGGGGACACTTGTCACCTTACGTGACCGGGTCCCCTTTTGCCGTAGCCTCACCTTCTGCCAAGCTGAAGTTAAGTTTGCAAAATCAGGTCTGCCATATGGCACCAGGATCTGATCAGCCAGTCTGAAATGTGGCTTCACATGTTTACGGAGCAGATCTTCATAAAATGAATGAGTCCACTTACTGAAAGGATGATACCAATTTGCTCTTGTTTAAGGTTACAGTAAGGTGTTACATATTTGATGCATGCCATTAAATCAGCATCCATCAGCCACAAGTACAGCACAAATCATCCGCTGCTTGCGTGCTCTGGGCTGGTAAAGCTCCTCCATGGCTGCAGAGCCCTGGTTCATGTCCCAACAAACAGAAATCAGCAGGGCCCTCCTTGTTAAGATCATCATGTCACGAAATGCCTGTCTGATGGATAAAAGCATATAGATATATACATGTACATACACACAGACATGACAGAAAATTTCCCTGGGTTACTGCACTGCCCAGTGTTTTAAAATCTGCAGCAGCACCAAGAAGCTGCGAGGGGCAGAAAGGGCTGGGAAATGTATTGTTTAGAAGCAGTGAACAACTTGCCTTCTGATAATCTGCTTGAAGTTGTTTAACCTTATCTGAATTAGTAGTACATTTCGGGAGATTATACTAAATCCTCGCACCAGGAAGCCGTATTGGAATGGCGCTTTCCTGCTTTACAAGGCAGCCTGAGATCCTTACCACCTCAGAAACAAAGTCCTAAAGGGAGTCTAGGAAAGAAATGCTTGCGGCGAGTGTAACGGTATGGACGAGTTGACCACAAAGGCCCAAGGAGCAGGATGAAAGCCTGCACCGCGGCTGGAGCGCGATGGTGGCACAAGGAGGACGGATGTCACCGCCAGATGAGCACGGGTCCTCCTTGCCGTCCTGTTCTCAAGCCCCTCGGGACCTGGTTCAGCCTTCAGTTATGCCTCCTCCTGTGACAGTTCAGAGCAACACCCCTCCTAAGCCAAGTCATACACAATCAAACTGTTCTGCTAATGCAAATCAGGCCTCAATAAACTCCCTGGAATTTCACCAGCGTGATCCCTGCTTATATAGCTCTGGCTCAGTTAAACATTGGAGTGAACACTTTGTTTTAAGTGCTTGCTTAATTGATGCTGACTTACCTCTCTTCAAGTTCTTTGCTTAATAAGGGTCAAAGAGTTAGACAGAACATTCAGCAGGAAAGACTAGCCTTTAGCATTTGTATTTGCGTCTGCTCCAAAAAAAATCAATTTCTGAACACTGAGAAGTGAGAAAGAAATGCAAGTTTTCCACAGGCCCTTTTGCAGACACTACCAGAACTATTCAGAACTACTGATGCCACAGATGCGGATTTCAGAGTATGCGAGAACATAAATTTCCTTTGAAAGATCCATTCTGGTTATGAAGAAAAATCTGATACAATATCCTCTTCCGATTTCTAGCTTTGCTCTGTAGGTTCCATTTTTAATGGCTGCATACATCTCTGACAAAATACGTCTGTGTGACTATTACAGAAATAATGGGGAAACAGGCATTGACTGTCCCGCTACCAAACATGTTAATGAAAGCAGCTGAAAGCTGGAATGATTAATAAGCAGATACAAGAGATCATAGGGCTCATTTTTTAGATGGATTATCTGACACAATGTCAACTGTACTTATGAATATCTGATGTTAAAATACATTTTTCTGCCATGGTTCTCATCTCACATACTGGGGTATAATGAAGGAATAATTCTCTTGGAACAAATGTCATTACTGGGATGAGATCAGATTCAGTCCTTTAGGTTTCAATCTAGCTCTGGTTGCTATCAGTGGAAAGACTCCTGCTGGACTTTAATGAACAATAAACAAATGCAAAAATCCAAGTGGCATAGATACAAATTATATACATTTATTTTTATTCATTTTAAATAACATTCTTCTGTATAAATTCTGACATATATTCAAATCATACACTTTTTTTTTTTTTAGAAATGCATTTGTAAGCATAGCATATGCTTAGGAGACGCCTTATTTGGATGTGTAGTAAGACTGATGGGTTTCAGTTGGGAGCAAGTACAACTTTTAAGGCCCACATTTTTCTTATTTTAATCCACCCCTCTGACACATGAAGAGCAGAGTCCTGTGGGAGCTCATTTTAAAACGTCACTTTAAAGAGAAACGTATTTTTAGGATTCAATCATACCCTTTATTTAAAGAAGACTGTGCAAACTTTCTGCCACATTTACATTGCATGTAACATTTGAGACAAAGATGCTGTACAGCAGTGGTTAACCGGCCCAGGACACCCGAAGGATGCTGAATACATCCCCTCCTCTTTTGTAAATGGCTTCCAGCGTACTAAGTTTGCTCAGCCTGGTCCAAGGGAATTATCATGCCAATGGATGACATCTCCTGACAGCTCCCCGGGGCTAGCGCTCCACGCAGTTATTTCTAGCTACAGTGGTTCATCAGATTCGAGATCGTATATCCACATTAACCCAATCACAGTTTTGCATGTCTGCTGCACTCTGTGCTTACCAAATGCTCTCCTGTGTTGTGAGCCATCCAGGCTGCCCCGTGCCTTTGACACATCATTGCTTTTTGCCCTTTAACCGCTCCGTTATATCCTCTCGCCTTTGACTGCAGAACTGAACTCGCCCCATCCAGACCAGCTGGACCCACAGGGCCCTCACACCCCTGAGGATCGTGCCTTGAGAGCTGGTTTCCCATCTTCACCCAGCCCTCACCTGCCTTGTCGTACCTTCTCTATGCTCCACAGCTACCGTACCATGCCATCGACCGCCTCTCTCCGCAACAGCCACACCACTGCAGCCAGACAGCAGCATGCCCAGTTGGGTGATGCACGGTGGCCCTTCAGGAAAGCTATGTGTATCTGTATTGCCACATCAGCCCTACAAGTCACCCAGATGCCTTCCCCTCGTCTTGCTGCCTTCTGAGTTGGGCCTCAATGCAGCCCTGACCGTCCATTTCTGGTGTACCTGCCCACACCCCAACGTGGTGTAAGACAGACCTCAACACCTGGGAAGCTTCATGACAAGCTGTAACACAGGGCAGGTCCTGGTGGCCTTTAGCACCCTGGCACGGGTGTTTTAGCTCTGCACCCCCTCGAAATACAATGCCAGCCTAAGCTGATCAGAGATGTAACTAGCTCAGCTTCTTCCTCACCTCCTGCGGTGCCCAGGGGACAGCTGCATGACTGACGGAGAGAGCAAGGAAGGTCTAATCTCACATCACCAGAGTCGAACATAAAGCTGTTTATTCTTTCTCTGCTGAGGCATCGATCTCCTTTTATAAATGTTGTTCCTCTGTGCCAAAGGCCTGGCTGGCTGGAGGTGGCGGGTATTTTCCTGCTGAGTCACTGTGCCATCCGACAAGCGTTGTCCCAGTGCCACATCCTTGCTGTGCTCCAGTCCCTCCTAAAGAGCGTCCTGTGCTTTCCTCTGCTGTCCAAACCTGGGCAGCCCGGCCCCCCTGCCCAGCCAAGCTTCCCATCGCATCTGCGGGGGCCATCCAGATCCCTTCATCCCGATGTGTGACCCACGGGCAACAGCACGGCTGTACCACCCTCCCTCGCAGACCGACCGCGAGGCATCCCGACCTCCTCCTCTGTTCAAACCCGAGGCTCAAACACAAAGCGTTTAGAATAATTTGGAGGTCAGAAGCAGCCCAGATGCAAACACCTCCTGTGCTGCGGTAGGCATGGGCTAGGAGGGCTCAGCATCTGAACTCACACTCCCGTTTGGCAGATGGTCATTATTTCTACAGTGAGAGAAAAATCAAAGCCTGTTCCTGTTACGAAGTAGCCTACAGTCATACCAAAATTTGAGGAAGAGGTGTTTTGTGGCAAAGATGAAGAGATCTACTAAAATATTTTGGAAACCTTAAAGTGAACAATCTGTCCTTTACTTTGCCTGCTAGCATTAGTCCCAGAAGCTAGCACTTCCTAAGTTACCTTTCCCCAACCTATGAAGTGACCAAGTGCAAGTGTATCACTAAATCAGCACTGCTAAATAATTACAATTTTTAGGAAATTTTCTATTTTGTCACCACTCTGCTCTTTAAAAGTTTGATGAGTAACTCGAGGATTAGCAATATCCAGATTTTCTCCTCCAGTCCTCCCCCGTTTTATAACTAAAAGTAACATTGTTCTGAATGACATCAGCCAAATTCATTACATAAACTAAGGGACCTCTCCCAGGCCCGCAGCAGGCAACGGGAGCTTTTCCATCAGCTCAGGCCTATATGCAATGTCACATCCTACCCTCACCGTTTCCCTTGGTCATCCTCAACTATCTTCCTTCTTACTTGCCGTGCCTCATCTTTAAATCAGGCAGCAAAAGTTTTTGAGGCAGAAATGGCATCTTTGCGCATGTGTTTAGAGCGCCTATTCCCCCCCTCCCCCAAAGTCTCCAATGATAAGAAAAGCCTCCATGCAGCACCAGAAAGCAAATAAATAATCACCACATTCTTCCTACCATTTCTCGTCTTGAGAAATATTTACTTTTGCCTGGCTCTGAGGATGCCTCAGTCAGCTCCTGCTGACCTTTAGCAGGTACTTCATGTATCCTCAGCATCAATCGCTTGCAAAGCACCAACACGCACAGCAATGCAGCTTTAGTTCTGAGGTTGGTCATGAGTTAGGTGAAATACTTGTTTCACGCCCTGCTTAAATGGCATGGTATTGATTTTCATGGGTCGGACCTGGCGGCCCCCCAGCACGGGGCGGGCACGGTGCCTGCCTCGAGGCACGCACGCACACTGCAGGTACCGAGCGAGGAGCTCCGTGGTGCAGCCTCCCTGTGCTGTGCTGCCCGTTAGTTGTTCCCCCTCTGCTAACAGTCCGCCAGCCTCCCACAAAAATCAGGGGAATCTGCAAAACCTAAAGTCTCCTGTAGGTTTTTGACAGCTGATTTCCCATCACCACCTTGTGCTACATAAATTTCCTGAAAGCATCCATGCACTTTTAGCTTTTAAGCGTAGAAGCGCACATCAGCTCCTGGAAGCTCTTCGGCTGAAAGCCGTTTCCACCCAAATCCAGGAGATTTTTGTTTTTGCCCTTCAAGAGGCCAGAAGGCTGCGCTCAGCCCTCCGGCAAGTCTCCCCCGTCGCCGTGTCAGCACGGGAGAGACGGCAACGAGATCCACTCGCATGATGAGCAGCTGCTTCGGAAAAGCTCGGCCATCGAGATCAGGCTCTCAATGCATTCATGACAGCGTATTTGCATTTTGTATAAAGCTTTAAAAGCAAGTAACAGAATGGTACATCCGATTTTTGGACACCTACGCGGCCCTAGTCATGGCAACACTGGTATTCACTCTATCTTTAAAGGAATGGGAAAATTTGACAGATGCAAGTAGGGAGCACTCACATTTTCTCTAGAAAAGAAAGTTATTCAATGACACTAGAAGAAAAGCTTTAAGCAGTCGGTGTTTGCCAGAGTCCCAGCTCCAACAATATTGCCATCTAATTTACAGTATTTTAAACAATCCTCATTTTTTTCTTTTTAAACAACGCCACTAACCGCTGTACAATTAAAATCTAGATGATAAAATATGACTTGGGGAATAGGGGGGGTTGGGGAGGGGTTCATGGTTTTGTCGTTGGGGTTTTTTTGGTTGGTTGTTTTGTTGTCTTTTTTACAAATAATTACAAATACAATTCCAAGTAGATATATTACATTTTATATACAGAACAGACCATTTCTATCAGGGTAGGGTATTAAGCCTAGCTTTTATTTTTACACGGCAACCCTGAGATGTCTTGTCGTCTTCCCTTGCACAGAAACTATACAAGTTCATTAACTCCTTCTAGAAAAAAAAAAATGGATTGCTATGTTTTAATAGCATCATCATCACCCTGTATAAATACTCAGAAAGGGAAAAGCTTAGTCTCTTCCCTAACTCCAATATTTTCATAATTTTTTTTCCTGTTTCCCTGCTTAGTGGAAACTGATAATGGTGACTTTTTTCAAGTGTGCAACTCACTCCTCTACTTGCCTTTTGGTAGTACAGCAAACAATTATTTCCCTTTTTTTGTCCTCCTTTTCAAAGAAATTTATATCAGGAACTAATATGAAGCCTTTCCAAAGGTCTGTTTCCTGAAAATCCACTGTTAATTCATGAGCTACTTTTCAAACTAAAGGATGCAGACATAAGTGTTAGGTTGGCTGGAAATCAAGTAGCTTCTGATTAATCCTGGGGTACTGCTTTCCCCACCCCACCACCTCTTCATAAAAACATTTTCAGATCAGCATAATCAAGTCTTTAACAACAGTGAGTTCTACGGATCTTTATGGAGAACAGGACACTGAATGCATTTCACCATATTACCTGAAATTCGGATGTACTACACTTTTTTCTGTTCACCTGCAAGCTACAGCATGCCCAGTGTTAAGAGTATCTGAAGAGCAAATTCCTCTGCATGGAGCCTTGGCACGGATCCTGATACCCTTCAACAAGCCCCGTAACTTTTTTTAAGCCAACTTCGGAATAGCTGGATCACTTCTTCTAAGCTTTATAATTATGCATGGGAGTCGTCAGCGTTAGCTGTCCGTTCGGCGCGACTTCATTCCCATCGTCTTCCAACAGCCCCGAAACATCAGCGTTGGGTATGCTGTCGTGGTAGCTGCTAAAACTGATGTTGTCCTCTTTGAGTTCAATGGTCCAAAAAGGAGCGTTAAGTTTTCTGTTTTGATACTCACGGTACATGTAGACAGCA
This sequence comes from Nipponia nippon, assembly GCF_047370975.1. Lineage (NCBI taxonomy): Eukaryota > Metazoa > Chordata > Aves > Pelecaniformes > Threskiornithidae > Nipponia > Nipponia nippon. The sequence goes on from NW_028262332.1 coordinate 5,517,103, forward strand.
CCCACAAAGCCCATTAGTAGGACCACAACAATGATGATAACTGTCAAAATAATGATGTTAAACTGAGTCCATGAAACATCTGCAAAAGCAGAGGTACTATTGTCAGAGGAACTTATAGGAAATATAGTCTGTATAGTTGTGGGTGACAACGTACTGTTTATCACTGCCGTTGAAAATGATGTTGCCTTGCTGGCATTTGGAGCAGAAGTTGTAAACTCCCTTGTTTCTGGGCCAAGAGTGGCTTCTACAAAACAAATAAAAAATTATCAATAAAAATATGCTAAGCTGGAATCAAACACAAACATAAAAGATTCGACATTTATATCACAGTTATTATGGCAATTAAGTTCACACTGTTAAAGCTGGTATTTTTTCAAAATAGTTTACAAAAATGGTTAGCCAGGGTTGGACTTGGTTTGTTGTTTTGTTTTTTTTTTGTTTAAATAATGCTGTGTGCTAAGTGCTCACTGACTGCAGCATTCCTGTGAAAAATCTGGTGATGGATGGATAGGTGCAGTAGCCAAGACTCAGTGTTAGATACATGAGCTCAGGAGGAAAGCAAGCCACCCAGGCCAGCTCATGTTCAGCCCATGAAAATGGGGCTCTACCAAGCTCAGCGAGAGTTTGGACTTGGAACCTAGCGAAGGCAGAGTTTCACTTGTTGTCTACGTGGGCTGCACAATCAGGCTGAGAGGACACAGCGACTCCAGGAGCTTAATCCTCTCACAGTGCACTAGGTGCAGGATTATGTTCACAATATTATTATTTCTGCCTTACCTGTACAAGATGATCAAAAATGAAAAAATGAACCATGAGTATTCCACTGTCACAGTGTTTAGCAACAGGTTTCAATATTTACCCTGCTTTATGTAAAAAGGCAAAATAATCCCAGTTCTGCTTTTGAATGAAGAAGTCATACAGAAATCTCAGGCGAACCCCCAGTCTGCATAACCAGAAGCAGAAGGTAACCAAATCACAAGAAAAAAAAAAAAAAAACGACCGTGGATGTTCTTATGAAGCTTTCGAACACAGCAGAAGCCAGTCTGGATCCTGTTTTGGTTTCAGCTGCTGGCATATGTCCGCACACGAAGGATGAGAACATGGGAACTACCAGAGCGTGCCACAAGCTCCGTCTTCCTCTGCAGCCTGTTCCCAGGCACAGAATAGCCAAGAACCTGCCTTGCAGACACGGGGTAGCTCCCAGCTCAGATCTAGGAGTCAGCAACAAGTTAACACTGGAGATCTCCTAGGTGGGATGCAAATTCATTACACCTTCTTCAAACCGGTTGAGCTATAGACCTCAGAAAGCACCATAAAAGCCTGAGTATTAAGCTCCAAAACATAACTAATAAAGCATTTTCTTCACAGGAATAACCTGATCTATTTTAAATTCTCAAGTCCAGGCAACAGGAACCCTCCAGAAGCTGAAGCCTCAATTGACCAAAATGTTCTCTACACCTATTGCTCCACAGGACTCTCTGCACCCTCTTTCGCACTCTCTTCCATTTCTCTTTCTGCTATCAGAAATGCAACTTCATTTTAAACCCACTTACAGCTCAAGCAATTACAGCTGATGGTGCTGTGCTGTATTGATCCAGCTCTCCTGAAGAGAACGTCTACTTATTATGACTGAGGAGGAGAGTCACTTCCGAAGGACTCATTTTGCACTAAGTTGCATCTCCTATGGCAACAGGAGCTGGAAATATTCAGCACTTCTCCTGCCGCGGGCCCTCGGGGGAGCTGCCGCAAGTTAACTTTGGGCTGTCACGTTCCCAGTTCAGGCAACGGAGAAAGAAACTCCTCTGGAGGGGGCATCACACACCTAATTTAGGCTCCTGCTCAGAGTCCCTCCCTGCAGCAGCTCCTCTATTCTTTGCAGGCCCTGCCTTAGGTTGATAAGGATACTCGGGATGCTGAATGCCAGAAGGCATTTCTCTATGGGATAACAGGCAGAATTTAGCAGTAGGAAGCAACGTGACAGGAGCAAGAGGTTCCTGGATACAGCTTTGGGAGAAGGGCATAAGGAATTCAGTCACCCTTTCCAAATTCCTTCATCAACACTCAATTCTTGGCAAACCCTGCCAGTAGCTATAATTAGAAAAAAACAGAACAGAGACAATGGCTGATTCACCAGCAAGGAAACAGGACTTTTCTGGGCTTTATTTGTGAGTCAGCATCAGCTAAGCCCTGGCAAGGGGACATGGGTGAAGACATTTCCTGGAACTGATGGTAACGTCATGGTGAAACAGTGCCCTGCTCTGACCGTGGACTGTCGCTTTTGGGCCGTGACACAGCGCTGCCTGTTTCCGCTCACCAGGGCCGTGCCAGCCCTCCAGATGTCCTAAAGCAGCTCTTTGAGAGCGGCAGCTGTTCAGTCAATGGGCTGCTTTGGCAGCTTTGACACGAGCGTCGTATCCAGCTGCTTGATTGAAATGCAGTCTCTGCAAAGCTTCTGCTACCTCCTGCGATGAATGAGCACCAGCAGGAGCCAGGGCCGCGCCAGCAGCCCACGCGCCAGCTCGCGCGGAAGGCTGTGACGCTCGGCTGGGTGGCGCAGTGCCACGCTGCATCACTCGGTCCTTGCCGCTGTGCCTCACCCTCACAGCAGGAACACAGCCACCCAGGTCGGAAACACTGACTTTGGGCATCCCACATGTCCTTTGAATATTCTCTCCATCAGCCTTGAAAGCATCAAAGTCTTGGTCAGGTTTAAGACTCTGAACAGTCCCTGCGGCTACTAGAGGCTGGTACAAAACACGCTGCCTTTTTTCAACTGCGACCACTTAAGAGTCTCAGACTCCAACAATTTAATCTGCAGATCGGGTGGGTGATGATTTCCCTCTAGAAGCCACTCGAAGCCAGGCCACTCAAATGCACTAGTGGTTTATGAAAACGTTAATCTAAAACTAGTTAATGCACAGTACCTCAGCATGTTGATTTTTAGGCAAATTGTGTGTAAGAAACTGGAAAGAATCTGTACGCCTTTTTAATTGCTTAATAAGAAAGGGAAAAAACAGGTGTCAAGGAAACAGGAAAGCTAGAAGAGCATGTCCCAGTCCCTTTAAAAGGGGACAGTCTATCCCCACATCAGGAATTGCCTATAACAATGCCATTAAAATAAAATGAATGGTGAGAACTGCAAGTATACAAGCAAAGCCATACACATGGATTTTAATGGAGCAAGGTCATGCAGTTCTTTGTACAAAGACAGAGCTGTGCAGAGGGAGATAATGGATGACCCGATGCACACCTGCCATTTCCAGCCCTGTAACGGTACAGTTACCACTAATGAGCATTCAACTTTTTTGTATTGATCACCTCCCAGCACAGAGAAGGATTCTGTGATTACACCTCCAGAGAGCAGCATGGGAGTGAAAACCAACATTAGCGCCTAATAGAAGATCTGAATTAAATCTCTGTTGGTGACAAGGACAAATTTGGGCCCAGATACTTTCCTGAACTCTGGGTTCTCTTATCTAACACATAACACCTGTAATGTTTCCATGCATGGAGCTGGAGATCCACCTTGTGGACCAACCTCCTGATAACCACTGAAGGAGCAACTTAAGAACCATTTTCTCTCATTTTACTCTGAGTCCTCCTGTTATGCAGTAGCCTCTCTAAGTACCAGAGCTAGTTTGCGTCTGAGATGCTACATACAGTGTCTCAGGTGTGGACTGAAGACTGACGAGAGACCTCCAGAGCAGGTACCAGTAAATTCTGGCATTAACTCGTGCAAGTTTAGATCTCACCTCTCTGAGCTTTGCCTTCCCCATTTACAAAGAAAAAAAACCAAAAAAAAACCCCAAACATCTAAACTTGGTCCAAGTAGTTATTGTTTGCAGAGTACGAGGAGTGACAAAATTTATTATAAATACCCTTTCTAGGGAACTAGACAGTGCTATTGAATGGTCTAGTCAATAAGGACAATTCACTGGGCGCTAGGAGATCAAGTATATCAAGCAACAGAAATGTGAAAACCTAGATTTAAATACACCGCAAATAGCTTTTGTTCTCCAGCTTGCTCACTAGAGGTGCCTGCCACAGTCTGGGAATCAGGGTGGTCACAGAGCTAACTCTCAAGCACAGATTTCAAGGCCCACAGGCACCCACATGTTATAAAGGTCTGGTTTCCTTCCCTATACCACAGGCCAGATGAATCTAAACCAAATGTGAACAATTAACAGCATTCCCTCCCCGGCCTTCAGGCAGCTTGTGTCCACCTGAGCCGCACAGCAAGCTTCGACACTGATTTGAGGAGTATGTTTTACCTTTCTTGGTGCAGTTGGTCCCCTCGGGGTCTCGGACGTAGCCGTCCTCACACTCCTCGCAATGAAACCCAGCAGTGTGGTACAGGCAACCGATGCACTCCCCGCTATCCGGCTTGCACACGCTGGGTGACCGTGCTGGGTCCACGTTCCCGTTGCATTTACATCTCACACAGATGCTGTCGGAGTTGTAGTAGCCATTGTCGCACTGGTTGCAGTTCGGGCCAGTGTACCCAGTTTTGCATTTGTCACACCTTGGGGCAGTTTCACCAGGCTCTAAAGAATACAGAGAGGAAACCCGGTGGGTGCCACAGCCCCTTGCAGAGAAGCACCCACTGTGGAATTGTTCTGTGGGACCTGACCACAAGTCACTATGACAAAAATCAGCAGCCACTGAGTATTAACCAATCTCAAAAATTAAGCTGAAAATATAACTTTTGAACTGCAGCATTTCTCTGTTCCTAGGGGGAAAAAAGCTTTGGCGGTTTCTGATGCCTTGTACCAGCCTCAGAGAGCATGCTCAGCATGTTTGCTAAGCACACAAATTATTACTCCTGACCATTCCCATCTCAAACAGACAATTTCAGAAAACAGCTGGAACTATATCAGGGATGTTAGCAATCTACAGGAACTTTTTGGCCTATATGAAGCCAGAGGAGGCTTGACTGCAAAACTGATTAAGGAAATATCAAAAGAAGTCTTACATATGTTTATTACAGCTATGACTTCTCTTGGTTACATCAAAATAGAGCAGGAAGATTGCGGAATCTCTGTTTGGAGTCCCATGGCGATGTTCAGAAGAGGGCTGACAGAGGCATGGATGGCTACGTGGCACTGCTGGCCACCTCCCGTACCTCTCCTGGCTGCCACGAGCCCAGCAGTTTCTCTCTGCAGAATTTTGCAGGTTCTTCAGAGCAGGCTGCAGCCTGTAGCGAAGCATTTCTGATGCCTTCCGCTGCGCAGCTGCTCTCAAAAAAGACAACGCAAGCACCAGGGACACATCCTGGCAGGCACTGCTTCCAGCAAGGTGCCCCAATTCCCACGAATGGGAGATTCACAGGCTATAAACTGCCTCACTAGGCTGATGCACACTGACTGGCAATTTAATTGAAACATATTGAGAAGAGCTACATTCATTATCTGAGAAATTAGACCAAAACGAAAGCCTTACGTATTCGGCAGGTGCCAGTCGATGCCACGGTGGAGCAGGGGCAGCGATGGCAGGTGTGGGCAGGACGGGTGCTTCTGTAGAAGCCCTCCTTGCAGAGCTCGCAGTGATTTCCCTTGGTGTTTTCCTGGCAGTGCAGGCAGATGCCTGGGGAAGGGACAGGAGCACAAGCAACCGTTTGGCAGCAGGAACTGGAACAGAACATTTGGAGCAAGAATCTGCATGGAGCGCTCTCAATTATCAGAGCTCACAGGTGATTTTGGATGCCCTCCGGCCAAAACACGATCCTGGCCTCTTATGACCTTCTGATGGTCGTCCCCCCTCCACACCACACACACGTAATGTGAAAAAGGAGGCAGCTCCAGCAGAGAGGCCCACCGTTCACCGCTTTAAAAGGTCAGTGCAGGTCAACACACGCTAGCAATATTAAACGGTCCTCAAGGAACGAGGCTTCAGTTTGCATCTGTGCCAGTGAGCCGGGATCTTGGTGCTTCAAATCCCTCGCTCTCGTGAGGGACCCCTCCAGTTTATACCTTTGCCCTTTGTTGTGTGGGACCTATTCCTACACCGCAGAGCTGGTGGTCAGGGGTGAGGAAGTGCCACCCTCCTGCTCTGGGGGCAGACGGCTCCGTCCCACCAGTGCGGCTCCAGCTCCTCCATCCCCGTCACGGGAGGAACGTTTGCTACAGGGACAAGGCAGCAGTAATTACTGACCTTCCCAGAGAAACAGAGGGGAACTGGGGGTTCACGTGAGCCACCTCCCCTTCCTGGGGTAGACCCTGAATCAGAAAATCGATGTGCCACATCTTAGCAGAGGCTGCGTCCTAACAGCCCTCTAAATTGCATTTTGATACTATTGTGACCAGAGAAAGAAAAATCTCCGTAGTTATAAAAACACAGCCTCTATCAAAAGCCCATCCATCAACAGGAACATCCTGTAATTCAGCAGGCTCCTCGTCGAGGTGGCAGCGACCTGAGGGAAGCTTATTTCATTAAATGCCGTGTACGAGACTCTGAAAAGGCAGCAGCCACCTTCTCACAAACCAGGGCGGCACAGAGCAGTTTATTCCCTGCATGTATAAGCACAGACAGGAGATTCACTGAGCTAATCTAGCAGTGCTGCGGGGGTATGGAAAAAGACTCATATCAACATTAACCACAGAAAAAATCCTGAATTAGGTTAATGCTGACTGTTAAGAAAACCAGAGCAGATTTTCTTATTAATACTGAAATGGTCTGGCTCCCTTGCAAGCCCAACACACTGCACGGCTCCTCCTCTTCTCTTTCCACAGCGATGACTCTGCAGCCGAGCATCCCTGAGCAAGCCCGGCGCATCCTTGCAGCCGACCCTCGCGCCCAGGGCGGGAGGCAAACCCTGGCAGCTGCCGCTTTTGGGAAGCAGCTGATTCACCCGCACGGCGCGGCTGGCAGCACCCCAATGACTAAGGACACTTGCTCAGCATCGGCTCCCACACACTGTTTGCTGTTCACCCAACAGCTTGTCAGACACGAGCCGGTGGTTTTTGTGGGAGAGATGTCAGGATTAGAGAGGAAAATTATCTGCTGGTCTCGGTTTCTCCAGTTGCAAACCTCGATCAGCTGCTTCAGCGGGATGCCTAGGACAGACTGGCTCGTGGAAGGTCAATTTGCCCGATCAGCACTAAGGGTGCCTTGAACCGTACTCTGCAGGCATTAATGGTGGTATAAATCTGGAATCACACCTGCGTTTTCTGTACAGTCTTGGTCATTTCAGGACCAATGTCTTTCCCATCGGCGCAAATTACTCGCATTTACCTACACCAACCCTGCAAAATGACTGCGTTTTCAATGAGTCAGCAAGTTGCTCAGCCATGCAAAGCACGCATGGGCTTGCAATTAGGTATCGCTGTGGAAATCCTTAATAATTAATAACACTTCCCATCCTGATAATGCCCTCGGGAAGGATCAGACCTCACAGTACCCCAACTGGGAAGAAGCAACCAAACTCATTGCACAGACACAACACAGGGCATGAGGGTCGTGTGGAAGGAAGCGCTGTCGCCTGGGGAGCTCCGGCCACCCCATCTCCAGCCCAGTAATTTTAAATATTCCTCCTGGCCAGAGCAACGCCGGCTGCAGAGCCGGCAGAGGGAGCCCGAAGTACAGCGTTAATGCGGAAGAAACCTTGAAAATTCAACAAAGACAACACACAGTTGAAGTAAAGCTGGGGAGGTCACACAAAGTGCAGCCTCTAGAGCAGGCTGAGTACACTGCCTTACTTATTAGATGTCAGATCTAATTTTTAATTGACTGTTCTCTGTTCTGGTTTTGTTGGGTTCCCCCAATCCCAGCAGCAAATAAAGCAGATGGAGGAAAATTTTTAAGAAGATATTTTTGTCAAATCAACAATAGGTCATTAACCAAAAAGAGGGTTTTTCTTTGCAATGCTGAGGTCAGCGCTGGCCAGCCCCAGCAGAAGCACTGCCTGAACAGCCCCATCCCAGAGGCAAGGTCTGTGCTGGGGTTTGTTTTGGTTTTGTTCTTTTTTTTTTTTTTTTTAAATCAAGAGCAGGGCGAACATTGAGGGAGAAAAAGGAAGAGCAGATTATCCTACTCCTTCACAAAACCCACACACCCAGCTCCAAATCAGTAACACAGCTGATGTGCGCACAGCTTTAGGTACAATCTTATATCCTTCAGTACTGGTAGGACATAAGGACATGAAGTTCAGTATAGGAATGAATGCAATAATTCATCCTCAGGGAGTGTGGATCTGGTGCCTGCCGCTACCCCTGACACCCACAGAAACACCCTCTGTGCCGAGCAGGATCAGGGCATTGGCTGGGCACAGTCAGCACTGCGCCCGCCCGTTCCTCTGCTGCAAACACAGGGGCCACAAGGGAACAGATACCGGTGCAGAAATTGCCCAGAAATACCATATTTGATGAGCTCTGCCTCTCTGCCAGCTACACAAAAAACCCTGCAACATTTTTTAAATTATCACTCCTTTCTAAGCTCCTGGACAAACATTACAGAACTGCATCTCAGCCTGGAAGTTTTGATGAGAATCTGGATTTTGAAGTATGAGTTTTGTTGCTACAGTGGGGATTGCGCAGGCAGTCACATAACATTGCTCCTCCGGGATCTCGCCTTTCAGCGGAGATGGGAAGGCAATTAGGTCCCCGCCTGCCCTCCCATAAGCTATTCAAGCACAGGTGCTTCAACATTTGCACTCCATCGACATCCATGTGAGTGGGAGACAGTCAAAGACATGATCAAGGAAAATGAAAAAGGCGAATTTATAAAAAGTGGGCAATATTAATTAGGTGCTGCCAGTTTTTTCCAGCACTAATCATGTTATCTGTGGCAATAACAGTCACCTTACGTCAGCGCCAGTACAGTATATGTTTCCAGGTAAACAGCAGTTAAACAAAAGCTCCTTAAAAGCCCGTGTTGTGTATTTGTGTAAGTGCAGAGAACAATAGAGCAGTGATTTCTGATAGAGACTGCAGAATAAAGGCTCTGCACTGCACCCTGGGGTAAATAACGCAGCCTTTATTGACTTCCTTGAGAAGAGGACTCGCTCCAACCTTGCCACACATTTTAATTTCAGTGTTAAGGTAAAGACTCTGGGTAGTCAAGACAGAAAGATGCAGATGAAGAGGATGAGAGTGGAGGTCTGCTGAATGAAAATGGCAAAAACCAGAGGCAGAGAAAGACGGGTAAAGCCTGCACCCACCACAGTCACAAAAAGAAAGTTACCTGTTAAGCTGTGGCAGGTTTTGGAGTGGTTGTTGCACTGGCATGGCTCGCAGGTGGTTTCATTAAACCTGTAGTATCCATCACTGCACCGGTCACACTTCAGGTCCGTGACACCAACTTTACACTGGCATTTCCCAGAGCTGCACAGAGAAAAACCAACAGTGAAATACGGATGTGCTGGGAGGCATCCAAAGTACAAACCCATCGTCAGTGTTTTGGACTCCCTTTCCAGAGCGGGGAACTCTGCGCAGAAATGCCTGCTGGAAGTGGGATATAAAACCCATGAGCAACAATTTCCAAAAAGTGATAGGGAGTTGAAGAAAGGCTGAGTGTTTGCAAAACCAGTTGCCCTGATGGCATTTCCAGCTGGGCACCAGAAATCATCACTCGCTCTGGAAAGCCTTGGCCCAAGGCCATCCCCATGTATCAGCCCCCAGCAGATGCTCCAACAGCCCCTCTCCAGTCCCAGCTTCATCAAGCACCTGCCCCGGCCCCGGGTCCCGCAGGACACTGGGACACCCGTGCTCCCTGCGCCTGAACGATAAAAGAGCACCCGTGTGGATGATAACCTCCCCTCCGCATCGGTGCTGAGCAGCACCTCCCGGATTTTCGGCCGAACGGACAATTCCCTGCCCACCACCTGCTTTCCCAGCTCTCCCCCAAGGGCCAGGGCAGCAGCTCAGGTGTCGCACTCGGGTTTCCTCCCCAGCAGCCGGCCACATGCGCTCCCTCCGCTCCTCCTCCATGATCCTGTTTATCCCTTCCACGCAACATCCCCACGGCCACCTGGGCAAGGCCCCTCTCCCCAGTCGACTTCTCCTACCCAGGAGGAGCCAGGGAAAGACAGAGAGGGTTTTCCCTTCCCCTGTGGTTTCCACTATAGCTAACCCCAGGCCGGAGCCTGTTTACTTGGGCACCGAGGCTGACTGCACGGAGGGTGGAGCTCTGCACAGTTAAAGTAGCGGATATTGGTGTTAGTTGGCATGAACAAATACCAGGAGGCTATAAAAAGCAGGGGTTACCCTCATTCCTTTGGCTTTCCATGCCAGTCTCTCCACATAGAGGCTTCAAACTTATTGCTTTCATAAGCAACTTTATATACTAGCAGCATTCAGGCTCAACTCTCAGCGAAATCACAGGAATGGATAAAATGCTCTTTCCCATCCACCTCCCAGCACGGCGACTGCCAGCTATGGCTCATCCCACCTGCGCACCTGGCAAACGCCGAAGCCGAGGGGGAGAGCGTGCAGAAGTGCCTCTCCGTATCTCCGATAGACCTGGGGCGACCTGCGGGAAACCTCACCCCCTGCGTGCTGCGCAGGGAAGCCAGGACAGCAACCCAACCAAACGTGATTTGGTCTCTGCCAGGAGATGGATTTATTTGCAGCTGCAGCGGAGCACCCCTGCACACCGCTGGGTGCGCCCTCCTCTTAGCTCTCCCCCTGTATAACCTCCACCCTATTCACGCACCTTTTTAATTCAGTATTTTGGGGTTCGGTGTGCCGGCACAAAGATGATCTATTGCTCTCCCTCGCTCCTCCCGAGGAAGGGCGAGCAATGCACAATTTGCTTCTAAAAGCCGCTAGAAAAATCAGCTGATTAAAACTAATAGAGGCTGAGGCTCCAAATGGCTTGATGCACTGTTGATGTGTTGTTTTTAATTAAAATGCAGTAGATTGCAATGCTTTTGGGAAGACATTGCTTCTGTTAGAAATTAACATAATTTAGTATTTCTGTTGTTCGTTTGCTTGCCAAAGGAAGAGGAAATACTCAAAGGCACACCAAAATACGGAACTCAGCCCAAGTGGCTACACAATTAAATAGTTCCAGAATATGAAACTTCAGGCATATTCAATGGACTGATTACAAGAAGGAAAAAGAAATACGATGTTTTCTTACTCTCCAGACCATTATCTGGAATTGCAGCAGGCAGATGCAGAATTCAAAGGGATGCTGTTAAGCAGCTCGGTATGTTTGACTTTTAAAGAGCTTTTCACAAGACCTACCATTAATCCAAATGTTGTCACAGTGTTTAAAATAAGAGCAAACAAAAAGCAGTTTGTTTTTATTTGCTTCTGACCACTACCAGACAGCTATTCCTGTAAGTGGGCAGAGGACGGGCAGAGCCAAGCAAGGAAAAGCAACTAATTTGGGGAGATCTGATATTTAGCCTGAAAACTCATCTTCTGGGGATGTGCCCTACGAGTACGACTTTACAGGACCAAGCACTAGAGGTGTATAATCTTCACCCTCCCAGGCTTCCTCCTGGAGACCAGGGTACTCCGGTTTACTCTCTCCTGTCCCTTGATCAAGCCTTTATCTTAATGACACCCTCCTCTTCCTCCCGGCTGGCACCCTTCCATCCAGACGCCCACTTCATTTCTTTCAAGGAGGTTTGTTTCCCCAATGACCCTGCTAGAGCTCAATGCAGCATTTTGGCGCAGCGTCCCTTGGTTTTACTCGTTAGCTTAAAAATAACAGGAAAGAAACCTATTTTAAAAAAAAAAAAAACAGACAGTTTTGGAAAGTTTGGTTTTAATGCCTCTCAAGCAGACCTTTTCTCAACATGTTACACATGGCACAGAGCCAAGTTCTGCATGTGCAAGAATTAAATCACTCAGCAAATATAAAGCTTTGCCTGTGGTCATTGCTTCCATAGAATAAAGCCCCCTTACAACACTCCTTTTCATAGCTCCAGTCCAGTAAAGACTGTCAGACACTTTTTAAAGCAAAGGTCAATGATATAAATGCATTGAAACCACAAAAAAAAAAAAAAGAGTCCTGTTAACAGACCGATTGTGCTCATAAAAATCCAGAAACTTGAAAGAAAAGACCCACAGTTTAATACTTGCACAGTGAGAACTGAACTGGATTTTGAGTATCAGCCAGGAATTTCTTTTTTTGGGGGAAGTGGGGGGAAGGAGGGGGAAGGGAGGAGGGAAACATTTTGATGCAGCAACATCAATTGCTCAACTCCATTTCAGATGATTATTAACTCCACTAAAGCCAGCCAATTTTTAGCTCTCACAAAAGAATTGATGGAAGGATGTGTTGGGACAAAAACAGACTTCCAGTAACAAAAGCCTCCTGCCAGCCTTGGTTTCTATTAGATTTTACAAATATACTTACTTTAAAGACTGTGTAGGTAGTGTATATCACCATCACATCATCCATCAACTTTATATACATTTCCTAACGATTAAAAACATCAACAGCACGAGAGATGGTGGCAGAAGGAGCAGGCAGCGATTACCTGGCCGGCGGGGATAGGGGCAGATCACGTGCAAGGCTCGGATCCGACGCCAAGTGATCCGACCCTCCGGGGCCGAGGGCTACACGCCAGGCTGGGGAACCCCCCAGGGCAGGAGCTCCGGCGCCTAGTTGCCCTCAGCCCTTGGGCTGCATGTTATGCCTTAGGAGCTGCTGTCTCCATGCCTGCAGGGCAACAGCCTGGGGCTGGACGGCGCTCGCGGCAGGCAGGAGGCGGCTGCCCAGGGCAGCAGCATGCCAGCAGACACTGAGGAGAGGGCTGTAAATAAAAGCAAAATATTGGGCAAGAGAGAAGAGCCTACACCCCAAAATATGGCTGCAAAAGCCAGTCTGATTCACTTCCACCCCCCACAGCCCCCTTCCACTCCACCCAAGGGGAAACAGCCACAGGGTGCACGAAATCCCCTCACCTACCAAGTGATTCGGCAACAAAACCTTCCCCGTGGTGGGATTTTACATGGGACTGCAGCTTTACAGCTACAGAAGTTACGGGGATACAACAGAGAAACCCCCGCCGTGCATTGCTCTGGGTGCTGGTAAACAGCAGGAGCGCAGATTATTTTGACCCCGCTTGGAAGTGTCCTAGGAGCAGAGCACAAAGAACAGGGAAACCCAAAATCCCATCTCATGCCTGGCCTGAAGCCGCAGGGCATCATGCAGGTAATTTTCTGCCAGGTCTGGTGGCCAGGGAAGGACACGCCGCTGGGACAGGCTCTGCCTGGGAGCTCGGGCAATGCCCTAACCCTGCACCGCTCGGCACGGGACAGCACAGGAACTCAAGGCCTCATCACAAGGCGAAAAACAAAACCGCATTAAAATATCTGTGATCTGAGAGAGATCGCAATGTGCGGTTGCGTCTGCAATGGGTCTCCAGTCCTCCTCCACAGAAACATCCTTAAGTTAGCGGGGACACAACAGACACAAGATGGATGGGAAGACAGAGGACCATAGCCCTAAGGGCTGTTCAGAGGCATGCTGTGCACGGTTTAATGGTGTAACGGAAAACCCTTAGCAAGCTCTAATAATTTATTTTCTTTTTTTTTCTTTTTTTTTTTTTTTTCCAAGGAGGAGGGAAGGGAGAAATTCATTTTGAATGTTTTCCCAGCTGCCAGAAAAACCTGGATGCCCAGCTGCCATTGAGAGCCCAGGGGCTGCTTGACCAAGTCAGAGCCAGCCAAAACGGTACAGCACCAAGTTTTTGTGCCTTTATTTTTACAACATGAGACTGGTAAGATGTTGGGGCAGGCTCAGAGAAAGAGGGAGCTCCCATGGGTCACAACACGCAGGCGAGCCACGCAAAGCCCACCACGGCTTTGAAGGAGAGCTTTGCCAAACACATTTACCGTCTTTATCTTGAAGCGCAGAGCATATGTATGCACCCCTCACACCACAGCATCTCCCAGGACCACGTCACTTGCCAGGACCGTCCCCAGAAGAGCCAGCGAGGGGCCACGCTGCCCTGGGAAAGGGGAAAGCGAGGGCTCCTGCCAGCCCTTCCCCGACCCAGCGGCATCTCCAGCTTCCCCTGCCGCCCCGTTCCCTCCCAGCTGCTGCCTTGTAATCCTCTGGTTACCGACATGCCCATCACTCATCCCAGCAGGGCCCGGAGGTGTTCTGTAACATATACAATTAACAGCAACGACAGCGCTCCGTATGAATGAGGAAAAATGCGTTGCTGAACTACGAGCATCTGTAAAACAACCCTCATGAAAAGGCTTTGTCACACTTTGATGGAATAAGACAAAAGGATGCTGCACAAGATTAGGAGGATTCAGAAGAGATGTCGCTAAAAATGGTGTGTTTCTCCAGCGAGCCCAGCTCCTTTTGTGCTGATTTTCTGTGATATCTGACAGCAGCCAGGGGATAAATCTCTCTTACATTTTCTGGGCAACTTAGAAAAGTTAACATTTGAAAGTTAAACGCCCAAGACACTTCCATGGAAAACCAACGCTGTTAACGCTCACCTCGAGCAAACCAAGAACCCTCGTAACCCACGTGTTGATTTTCCTTTAGGTCAATACCTTTTAATACCAGCACGTGGGGATGCAGAGAGCAGGAAAAAGCCCCATGTTGGGTTTCACCTCCCTGTTCCCTCAGCTCCAACCAAAGCCACTGGCAGCCAAAACGCCTCGGTGGAAGGGTTAGTGCAACCACGGCCAAGCCCCGCGCCTGCCGCCCCGCTCAGAGCTGCCTTTGTGGAGGGCAGAAGAAGCGGGGCTTTATTGCGGCGAACATTGGGCCATTGTGCGCCACATTCCTCGCTTTGTGCCGGGGGACGGCATCTGTTTATATGGCAGCCCTCGACGGAGCGGGGACACTTCACAGCTCTGAAAGGCCATTCTGTAAATGTCAAAGGGCCACCTTGTCTGGCCACCGCCGCCTCCGCGGCCCTGTCTCCCCCACTGAGGATGCCCCGCGCCGCTGGGAAAGCCGTGGATCTCCAGCCCGGGGCTGTGCCGTCTCCTCTGGGTGCCCTCCCGGCACCAACCGCTGGGACCTCGGTGGCTGGGGAGGGAGGAAGCAATGGGAAGAGCAGGATGGCCCCAGGGAGCAAGGTTGGATGGGGTCCCTGACAGCTTGGCACAAGGAGGAGCGGCAAAAGCTTAACTAACTGCAAAATCTCAACCTCAAATGGCGGGTCCCAGCTTCTCAGAGCATGAGAATGGGACAGGCAACCTCAACACAAAGGAGGATGCATCAATGGGGAAGGCAGGGAGACGGGGCTGGTCCCCACTGGACACACCAGTTTTGCCCAACGCAGTCCCTCCATCCCCCAGGTCTCTACTGATGCCTCCTCACAGGCAGCAGAAAAAGGCACGGGCAATAAGCACTGCCTGAAATCAGGCCAGGCACCACTTCTCCCAAACCAGAATTCAGCCATAAGAGGTTAAAAAGTTGAGCCAATTTTTTTTTTTTGGAGGGCAGTCAATGTTTACCAAAGTGGCAAGTCTGCAACAGACAACACAGGAACAGCAAAGCGGCTGGGAAATCAACAAAATAACAGGATTTCTGAGAAGCCACAATCATTGTAGGGGAGATGATAACAATCTACCTTTCCCTGCCACTGCATCCAGTCACTCATTCATTTCCAATCCCTGTCTGCAACCGAATAAAAATGGGTGCAGGTACAATATTTACCTGCTTGTGGGGGCAGAGAGGAGGAGAGCTAATCGGATGTAAAGGATATAAGAGTCTGTAATAGGAGAGAGATTTAGATAATTAAAGCACACAGAAAAACATGCTCTAACAGGGTATTCTTCTGCTTTTATGATGTCCACATGTAACAATTTCTGCTACCAAAAAAAAAAAAAAATCTGTTCTCTGCAGAGTGATGCTGACAAGGCATTACTGGGAGATAATGAGCCACTGCTTGTGCTCAGCCAATCTATAAAAGGGAGAGCAGTCTTTTTAAAATAGAGAAACAAACCAAAAAACCCCCTTTTTCCCTTTTTTTAAGTAAGTCTTTGAGGTGTTGGGCTCCCAAGGTCTTATCGCCAAAGGGGAGCAGTGCTGCCCAGTGTGGTTTCCTGGACTGCTAAAACACAGTACAATGGAAATATAGCTCCCACGCAAAGAAAAGACATTTCAGAACTGTGATGACACTCTGAAGACAGAAAATGAAGATTTTCTCTATGCAAATTGAGAACTCCACCGCCTTCCCCCAAATAACCTCCTGTGGCTGGGATGGCCCTGGGAACATGAGGTCTCTCATCTCAAACCCTTGCCACGAGCACCCGTCCTGCCCAGGCTGGTGAAGCTCCGCAAAAGCCTTGGATTTCAATGGATCTGCATTTTCTGACTAACAAATTCTGCCCCACGTAGCTTCACACCGCATGATGTTCAAGCTGCATCTAGTCTGTGGCCCACCTGGGTGCTGCTCAACGCTATCAGGACCCATGTTCCTTATCACTTCCCCCCCCAAGGTCCCTCTGCATCTTTCCACATCCCACCACCTCTGCAAACCCAACGTGCAGCTCTCCCTGCCCAGCATCCCCAAGCCTCTTCAGAAACCCCAGCCCTTATTCAAAGACCTTAACAAAGAACATTGTCCAGTGCTGCTGACCTTACTCTCACCAGCAACAGTCCTGCAAACCCCTATGAGTAAGGGTCACAAGATCAGCCTCTCCAAAGAGAAGCCCACTACAAAGAAAGCATACAGCGACGGAGACTGCCCAGCCAACAGCACTCCCCTTCCAGCCTCGCAGCATCCCTGCTCCAGGGGACAGCCACGTATAAATGCTCTCAGGGACGCTCGGCCTTAATTCTTTTTAATACAAACACAAAGCATGAGATCCCCTTGAGGGGGCAAAACATCTCTGAATTAACATTTTGGCATTTATAGGCATGCCTTTTTTTTTTTTTAAAAAAAAAAAAAAAAACCAGAAATGAGTGACAGGAGCTCTCTGACACGACTTATGCCAAGCCTGTGGCACGAACTGTGCGTGAACCAGGATCAGACGCGGCAGAGCTGTCTCCCCAGCCAGCAGGAAGGAAAGGCTGCTCTGTTCGCAAAGGAGCAGAACGCTGCACGCTCGGCCATGTGTTTCAGGGCAGGATGTGAACCAAAGCTAGCATTGCCTCCGAGCCGCGCGTGGGAGCCTCCGCTTCCCATCGCCCTTCTGCTTGTGGGGAAACTGAGGCACGGGCAGAGGGAGCAACTTAAACTGATTCGCAGACCTCAATTTAACACACATCTCTTCATTAGAGACAACGATAGCATTGTATGTGTGTTTAGTTTACAGCTATTTTTGTTAAGGGAACTGAAAAAACCTAACCCAGATTAGATGGTTAACCCAGGTTTAGCTAAACCACATGGCAACCCTTAAACACCCACAGCAGCCACAGCTCTCCTCTTGTTCGCGAGCGCAGGTAATGGTGCAACAGGAGTTGCATCACCTTGTCTTCCCTTGGGACCAGAATAAGTTAAACACACAAACAACCTCCCAGGGAATTCGGGAATTGAGGGCTGAACCCTTCTGCGGGGCAGCGGCGTCTCATAGCATCGTCCCTGCTTCGCAGCCCTTCTCCTCCACTCACATCCCAAATCGCGGGGTGCGAGAGCAGCGGCATGGGGACACTTGCTCATGGGCTAAACACGCTGTCCCTGCGGCTGCGGGGCCACGCTTTGGGGAAAAGCCACAAAGGCTTGTGTGCTGGGCTAGGAAAACCTCGCATGAATGCCTTGCAAGGGGTAAATCAGGGTCATACCCCCTCTCCCTCCCTGCACTGGGGTGCTGGAAAGCCCTGCACCAGCACACAGCAGATGAGCCCAGTGCATCCCAGCGGTCTGGGACCCTGTCGGCTCCCCTTGGCCAGTTTTTACCCATGTTTGCAGACCAGCGTGGGGTTGGCCAGTGCTGTTAACAAGGTAAAAATAAATTAATTAAAAAAAAATGCAGAGTCATTGGAAATCTCCTGCTCACCAGGATGGTACCACACACTGCCTCTTTCAGGCTGGGCTCTTCCTGCGTGCACTCCTGCCCCTTTAAATGAATCAGCCAGAGGACAGGTTTACACAGGAAAATTATTTCCGCATGCATTTAAACAGCTGCGCCTGTACAGCTCCTCATGTCGGTGCACGATTGCTGCTTTGCAGCAGGGAAAGGCTTCCCCCGAACCAAACCTTTCCTCTCACCTGGGAAGCGCTCACCACGTCCCGGGGCTGCCATGGGGAGCAGCCACTGTGCCGGCTCGCCGTGCCACGAGTCAGCTGGGGACACGAGTGGCATTTTGGGCGAAGCCACACTGCAGGACGTGGAGGGCAAGGGTGTGCCAGGCGCTGCAGAAACACTGCGAGGAGCCCCAGCGCTCCCACCACTGCCCTGGCCAGCGGGGCTGGAGACCACTGTCCCCCCAAACCACCTTTGCTGCCTCTGCTTGGCTCCTTGCCCAGCCGCAGGGAGTGGGAGATGAGAGTTCAGGCAGAGGACTCTGTTCACATAAAGAAAAATAAATGCACAGGGGTGCAACCCTGGGAGATGTGGGCTGGCCAGGCTGGAGGTGGTGACCTTCTCCAGCAGCATCACCTTCACCTTTGCCTCCTCCACCAGGTAGGAAAGTTCTTGCTTCCTTGGTGGACAGACAGATGGACAACACAGCTTTCAACTCGAGGTGCTCAAAAGATGAGAGATGCAGCTGGTGGGGGGCAGCTCCTGGCTGGGGCCACGTCACCATGGGCTGGGGCCACCACCAGGCACCCTCCCCACCCAGGCACCGTCCCCAGGGCTTTGCAGCAGGAGCACAGCCCTTCCAGCTCACCCCGTGCACCCACATGAGTCACAAGTCACCGTCCTCATTCTCCACTACCCTGTGACCTTGACCATGGCCCTTGAAACTTCAGCTTCTTTCTCCACCCTTCCTCTATGGACTCTGAACACTTCCAGGCCACAGCTATCTTTAGCAAGCATCTACGCAGCATCTAACCCAGTGAAATGTGGTTTTATCTGAGGTTTCTAGGCGTCACCGCAACAGAGACAACGCATTCCCTGTCTCCGAGATGTGTCAGCCCTCTCCGCACAGCCCAGGATTGCATCCAGCCCCACAGCAAGCTGCAGCTTCAGCTCTACACAGCTTTTCATCTAACAAAAAAACCCACCCAAACCAGAGCACAGAAATCCTCTGCCATCCCAGAGGGGGAACTGTGTGGATCTCCCCAGATAATCAAATTTAAAACACCACCAAAATAGACCTTTGATTAGCGGCCATGGAGTCCATTCATAGCGACAGCATGTCAGGTCAATGTTCACTCCCAAAATCAACTGTCTGCCTCGGGAAAGGGATTTTTTTATTTTTATTTGATGGTCTGCATTCAAGGTCTAGTTAATAAACAGTGTGCTTGGGTGTGCCATCTGGCCAGCCATACAGCATGCCTAGAAATAAAACTAATAAATCGTCATATGGTGGTGCTTTAAAAGGCAGTTTTACAAAAGCCTGGGCAAGCTGACTGAAACCTATCAGGCATGTTTTGTGTGCCCCGAGAGCTGAGCCTTCAGGCAGTCTGCCCCTCGAATCAGCCACTGTCAAAAAGGGTCAGAGTCCAAAATTACGCTGCTGTTTTACTCAGAGACTCATCTGAACAGCAGACACTTTTTTCTTAAGCTAGCACGCAGGAATTCACTTGTGCAAGTTAGAGTTGGGCTGGTGCTTTACAAAATAAATAAATAAAAAAATACAACTTACAATATTTTTAATGTCAACAAAACAGAAGCTGGTTGCTGGTGTTGGGCAAGGCTTGTGTGCCTCATCCCAAGTGGGCACTGCCTGGAGGGACACGCACCACTTACCCAGGGACTTGGTGGCAGGTAGACACCGAACACAGAGCTCCGGACCCAATGTTTTCAGCACAAGAGCCAAAAATCTCATTCCTGGATTCACACACACAGCTCCTTGCAATGCAGAAGAGGCTGTCCCACCCGTCGGGATAGACCCCAACACAGGGACGCACCCCATGCTCCTGCCCCACCGAATTTTGGATCCCACTTCATTTTCCCCATACACATCGCTATGCACGAGCCTGCCCCCAGCCCTACAACACAGACAACTGACCTAATTTTCCTCTTTTTAAACACCCAGAGGTCATCTCCATCCGCAGCAAACCCCACTGAGCAGGGAAGAGAACCACAGAGCGATCTCTGTTAGCATCAGTCCTCCTCCCCAAGTCTTCCTCCAAATTTTACCCTATGCTGCCTCTTCTAAATGCCTGAGGATCCGCATCTCCCATGTCCCTCAAGGCTGTAAAACGGTGCTGAAGAGGAGAAGCTAGGGAGGTCCTCTGCCATTTCTGGGTCCATACACGCTGGGGCTGGGTGCGATGGCTCGCTACGTGCATGAACTCCACCTCGTTCTCCTTCACAACTTGGAGCATCTCACCTTAAGTTCCCAAGGGCGTTTCTTGGCTCGCTTCACACAGTGAGACGTGGGGAGATATCACCCACATCCATGCTTTGCCTGCTGCCCGGTGACTCAGAGTCAGGGCGAGAACACTCCCTCCCAGTTAATCCAGTTGCTCCAGTACCACATCCCTCCTCTCCCAGCTGCCAAATATAAGATTTGCCCTATCTGCCTTTCTGCCCAATTTGCCTTTCCAGTAGATCTGACCAAACTCAGATTTTCTAGTCTGTGGCAAACCCTGATGCTTCAGGACACATCTTCCCATACCTAAAACAACCACTAAAAAAGCAAGTGAAAAACTCTACACTTTCCACCCCCAAGAATCACCTTTTTTAGTAAGAAGCTCACTCTAGTCAACTGGAGCATTGCTTTTAAGTTCTGATTTGTCAGAGCTTATGCAAGCAGAAAAATGCAGCATTGAAACAAGAAGGAAGGACATCAACCCAGGGTGTTTGGAAAAAAAAAATATGTATAAAATAATTACAAACAGCATGTCCCTGCAGAACATTTCAATTCTGACTCAGCCCCAGCCTTGGCAGGAAAGTGCAGGTGTTCAACACACACTGAGCCTGGACCAAACCCCAAAAGACAATTTGTGCAAGGCAGCCGGTGCAGAAGCCCATTGCATCTGCACGCAGGGCCCTGGAGAAGGGTCAGGGTCTCTGAGAACACCTTTGCTGCCGACTTTCCGGTGCCCAGGAAGGCTGGAAGTCACTGCAAGGTGGTTTGATGAGGGCATCTCCTCCAAGGAGAGACCCTGCATCTCACTGCCCTGCGAGCACGAGCAGGGGACCCAAAGGGTCTGGCTGCTGCTCAGACCATTATTTGCAGGAATAAAGTGAAACCCTCAACTCAGCAACAAATCTCTAATGACTGACAGATTACTGAAGTTGGAAAAAAAATAATTGCATGCTGGCTTTTAAAAGGCAAAATGTGAGGGTGGCTGAGGTGAAATGAAGAGGAACACATTCATTATACAAGAGCTCAAAGCATCAGCTACGGCGACTTTCTTGACACAGCAAAGGAGAGGAGGCGGCAGGGTTAAACCCCAGGCAAGGCAGGAGCCGACACTTCTGTCGGGCTGCTGCTGCTTTCATGATGCTCAGCAAGGGCAGAGCACAATGCTTTGCTCGCCTCTGGTGTAACGAGCATCCCTTTGGAAAACATACCTCTCCAAAGCTCCTCCGCTCCCCTCCTGAACTCAAGCAGGAAGGCACTCCTGTCCGATAGGCACTAATGGCATGGACAAGGCATTAGAGGAGAGAGGTTCTGCTTCTGTACAACTCAGAAATGCAAGTTAACTCCCTTGTGGGCTGCCAGGGCTTTTGCTACAGCTATGGGTATTTTTATAATCCAGATCTTGAAAGCGAGGAAGAATATGCTTCATGAATTTTTATAAGGCCGGCTTCCTATCTGCTTTTTTTTTTTTTTTGCCTTTTTTTTTTTTTTTAAATACTAGCACCAGATGCCAAGATCCATTCTTGCCTGATCTGCATCCCAAATCCCAAAATATCCCCAAATCCCAATGCCGTGCACACAGCCCCCTGGGAGGCTCAGCGAAACGCCGCCTTACTTACTCATCACACTGGGCGCTGCTGGAGCCGGCAGGGCTGCAGCCGCAGGGACGGCACTGCTGGCTCCTCCGCTCCGGGTAGAACCCCTGGGCACAGCTCTCGCACCGCAGCCCCACGTAGCCCTCGAGGCAGGGGCACTGCCCCGTCGTACTGTTGCATTCGGCCGCGCTGGCGCTCCCCACGGTGCTGCAGTTGCACAGGTCTCCTGCAAGGGGAAAGAGAGGCTGAAACGGGTGTGCTGGGAGCACGGCGCCGAGCAAGAGCCTGAGCGGGGCCAGCGTCGCCGTCAGCACGGCTGCCCTCCCTTTACTCATCCCAGGTTGGAAACATCGTCGCTGTAAGGATGATATTTGCTTTACAATGTTGAGATCATAAAAAAAATGTTGGAAACACCCTGGGGTTTGAACCCCCATGGTTCGTGTTTCAAATCTCTCTCAAAAAGAGAGCTAGAAGATTACGGGTATAACTACTTAAATAGGTATATATGTAGCTCTATATAATGTCTGTCTGTATGTATGTATACAAACACACACACTCACGGTTGTCTGGTTACGCAACTCCAGGAGCTGACAAGCGTTAGCTGTTGTAATATTAGGATAAAATCAACAACAAGTGGCAGAATCACTGATTATGAAGACCCTCCAGACCACTGGAACACCTCCCATTTACCAAGAGGCTGGTCTTTACGACACAGGACACACACAACACACCTACACGATGAACCAGCACCAGCATCTCCCACTCCTGGAGAACGGACACAGAATTTCCCGATGGGGAGCTGAGGGAGCAGAAGAGCTCCAGGCATTTGGGCCGGTGGCAGGGGTCCTGGCTGCACCAGCCCAAGCTCCCCTGAAAATCTGTCCTCGGGGGAGCACTGAGCACGTGGAAACGGCTTTAAATGCTGGGGTGGTGGAGCTGGGGCAAGACGGAGACCTCCTGGCTACCACCCTTCACCACCTAAACCACAACGGGCCACCTTCAGCCCCGTGGCAAGTGGGGACAGCTCTGAGGACCCACACATGTGCCTTGGGGACACTCCGTCACAGGGGTGAGGGAAAGCACACACCGAGCAGCTGCTTTCTTGAGAGAAGCAAATCTTTTGATCAAGTGATGAATTCCCAGTCCGCCTGCACATTATTTCTCATAATGCTTTAAAGCACCAAATGCACCAAAGAGAACAACCTCTCCCCAGCAATTTGTTTCTGCCAAGGGTTTTATCTCCATTCCTTCATTGCAAAATACTTAGTGCCTTAATAATTTAAAGTCTTTTTCTACCAATGGTGAATTATAAACAAAGATTATTTACAGAAATAGTGCATAAAGCGTCAGGGGCTTTATGCAACCGTTGGTATTTGTTATTCCCCGAGAAAAGCCAGCATTCCAGGCACTTCACAGAGAGGGGAGAGGCCAGGTCTCCATCCCAAGAAAACTTGACTTAAACAAAGCTCAAATCATGTCAAGACCACCCAACACTAATGCTCCACGTCAGCACTAGTATTTCAGGTTATTTAATATTTATATTGCACACTTGTGCCCCAAACCAATGGAAAGGGCCTCAGCAGGTGCCTGGATCAAACCACACTTAAAATCCAGTGACTTAATGAAGATTAATTTATGAATATGTAAGTAATCTGCTGAAATCAGATCACACTGAAGATGTCCAAGTGCCTTTGAGAATACAAGCCCTAACGTCTCCCCCATCACAGCAGCACTGTAAAGGCTCCCCGATGTCCTTGCCCTGGGTGCGTTCCCCAGTGGACTGCAGCAGAACGGGAAGGCAGATTACAAAGCAGTTTGGTAAACATGTTAAATGAACATAAAAACACAATTATAGGTTGACTTTTAAAGGAACGCTACAAGCTAAGTGGGAGGAAGGATCCCCCTCTCCCCAAAAAGGGACGCGTGAAGCCGCAGGACCTCTCCAACCAACAGACAGCCAGGCTGCGGCACCCCAGAGCTTTTACTTTTTATCTGTTTTCTTCCAACACACAAAGAAATATGAGTTATTGAGCTTTATTACCCTATCAATACATCCACAGATTCCCCACAGAAGTCATTTTGTACCTACACACCTGTGAAATTGCACCTAAATTTTCTTCAATCTAAACTAGCAAATAGGACAAACACCTCAAGATCTGCAATTATGCACTTCAGCATCCACTTCACATAATGAACTAAATTCCCATCTCAATTATTCAAGCCAAACCTTATCGATTTGGGCACTTGGGCTGCTACCAGCCAACAGGAACCGCAAAAACTTGTTGCGCAAAAGCGCTTTAGAGTTTGTCAAACATGCATCAAAACAAATTTACCTTTCAAAGCTCGTTGCTAGCAGTGCTATTAGACCTGCTAGACTTGATTAAGAAAAGAAAAAAGCATCGCATCAGTTCTAATGGCTATGTGAGGTGCTGAGAGGGCAGGTCCAGCACAGCGGCGATGAGCTGCCCCGTGCAGAGACCCCCTCGTGCCGCAGGAGCAGCGTAGCCAGAGCCGGCTGCACGCCGAGTCCGTCCCAACACTACAGCAGCACCAGCCGAGACCTGAACTTCTTCAGCTGGAAAGAGATGGGCACTACAAGGCAAATTCCCATTCAAAATGCTGCTGTTGATGGGGAAAAAAAATTATTCCATACCGACGAGGGCCATGCATAAGCACTGCTGTGCTCCTGCCCTCTCCATCCTGCAAACCAGCACTGATGGACACGGCTCGCCAGGAGCCATCAGAGCCCAAAAGGACACACGGGCACAGCCGATACCTGGGCACATTGCTGTAAAAATCAAATAGCCTTATCCACAGTGAGAGCCTAAAAGATCCTTAGCTGAGATAGGGCTGTGCCGTAGCAGCTTTATGAACTTGGTTTTGTGGCCATGCTTGTACTAGGGGAAAAAGGAGGGCTGTCCCCAAATATATTATACTCACAGGAGAGGGAGGAGCTGATTTTGACAGTGTATTACCTTCCATGAAAATCAGCCATGGCAAAAAAAGTTAAAAACAGAAGTCAGAGAAGAGGGGCTGCATATGCTGGCAAGAGCCTCACATTTCTTTCGCCCTTTATCAAAGGACCTCAGTCACCCATCAAAAGGGTCCGGCCACTGCCAAACTGCAGTGCAACTCATTGGGAACGTCATCGCTACGTACAGGAGCCCCATGTGCGCTGGACGGCTGCGGGAGGCGAAGGCAGGATCCATCTGGGGCCCGCTGCCTTCTCTGAGGGATGCAAACACAAACAGCCTTGCTGGAAAGAGCAGCTGACTTTGGGTTGATCTTGGCAATGGCACCAACTACTCAACCAGGTTTTCCTTCCAACGGCAGGGCTGTTTGTGTGCTGAGATGCTTTTGGAAAGCCATACGCTTTCCAAAAACACACACAGCAACTTCCCAATGCCTTCTTTTTTTTCCTGCAGGTCTTTGCCCATCAAAATTGCACAAAGCCAGGTCAAAACCTGGAGGCAGCTCAGCCTCAGCAGCTGAACTCAGTGGCAACGCAGATGCCACCAGCTCTGCACACGCCAGTTCCCCGGGAGAGTGAGAAATGCTGCAATAATCCAAAATAACACAGGCAAAAAGCAGCTTTTTGTTCACAGGCTGGTGGAGCGGTGGCTCCAGCTGCCTCAGCAGCAACGGGGGAGGCTGGTTCTGCTGCCGGTGGGGGCACGGAGCCGGGCCCGTCTGCTGCGGAAGCAATCGGGAAGCTGCGAAATCGCCCCCGAGTGCATGATAAGGCATGACGGGGCAGATACAGAAGACATCTCCCAAAAGGGTAGTTTCCTTCCAGGCCCTGCCTCCCCCAAACCACCCCAGAGATTTTTGGGGAGGAACGGTGGCCCGCTTCAGGGCAGCAGCATCACACACGGTCCCCCCTACCCACACCCAAGACACCCTTGCTGCACCCAGCTCGGCTCATGCATCTGGCTGGCTGACAGAGCCCCAAAATGCCCTAAAGCCCCTTTGCTTGGGCAGCAGGGAACCAGACAGCAGCATTAAAATCCATTGCTTAGCGCAGCGTCGAGGTTTGACATGATGATGTACCAGACTATGAAAACCCGAGGCTTAATTTCAAAGACACTTTGTTGTCCCGATAGCAGTCGGGTTCGAGAAGGCGAGAAACATCCACAGCCAGAATAGGAAAGCGGTAACAAACATCTACCTTAGACGTCTGGGAACACACCAAAGATGAGCACTACAGAAGAAGATTAAGGAACATTATGCTGGCTCCTAGCCAGAGCCTGGATTTTTGGAGCCTTTATTCAGTTTTCTCAAGCAAACGTTTTGCTTTTGAAGGTAACCTTCAAAAACACCTTACCGAGAGCTTCTGCAAACGCAAAGGAACACGCAAGGATGGATGAACCCCAGCACTGCCCCGCGCTGGGATGCTCAGCCATGGTTGGAAGTATTGTGTTGAGGTTGGGATAACACCATCTGCAACGGGAGCCAAGGACAAAGACCTCTCAGGGATGGGGCACTGGTCCAAGATCCAACTCCTGGCTCTCCCTGACTTTCCATAGTCACTCACCCTTGCTCTGCCTCAGTTTCCCATCTGCAGGGTGTTCACCCCCCCGCCCAGGGCCTCTGAGCCCTGGTCGTCTCTGCCTCTGCTTCCCATTTCTAAAACGTTGAGGTTTCCCTTCCTTCCCCATAAAGCACCATGCAACAGCTCAAAGCACTTGGCTATCAGTGATAAAAGCCACCACCTTTGCTCGTGAACGTGTTGACAGGCTTTAATTAATTAACAACCCAATGACGTTTTGAGATCCCAGAATAGAGGCACTATAAAAGTGCGTATCACTGCCACATGTTACTCCTTCAAGCAAAAAAAAAAAACAAAAACAAAAAAACAAAAAAAAAACCAACACACCAGACTGCTCCCTTCATGAGCAGCATTTTAACCTTTACTTTTCATTGCTTAGAGGCAGGTGGAGTAAAAGAAAAGGTTTACAGTTTGCTACAGCAAGGGACACGCTGCTGTATGGGAGACACAGATTTAATACGCAATTTCAGTTAGCTGTAACCCCGAATTGATTAATTATTATGCAAAAGTCGTAGGTTACTAATAAACTGGAGAATAGTTATTTCTATTTTTTTACTGCATTGGATACATGCCATGGCTGTGAGCAGCACCAGCACAACCAAGAACCTGCCAGGTTTGCAGTGCTCGGCGCGAGCCCCTCCAGCCCACACCCCCGCGCAGGGATCTCGTTCTCCAAATCCCACCCCAATGCAAAGCAAACCCCAGCGACGTCCCAGCCTGAGCCAGGTCTGATGTGAGACCGCGTCCCTTCATCTCCATCCCCTCCCAGTACTTAGGTAAGGCTCATTCTGGTGTAAAAATAATTTCCCGAATTATTTTTTCACATCCTTTCAGACTACCAATGTTTTAAGTCTTCACACGTATTTTAAGTGTGATTCCTTCTCCCATCCAAACCACTTAATGAATGAATAATTTAAAAACAAGTGAAATATTTACAAGTGGTAAAAGAAGAAATCACTATGAAACACACGCAGATGTCTATATGAAACCATATTTGCTGGGTACACCCTGAAACAGTGCAAATCCTGAATGAAGTCACCGACTCACTGGGAGCCGACATGGAAAATCCAAGATGCACATTTTTTGTTAGAAGAACACGCAGCTGAAAGAGCAAGCTGTGAAGTCCCAGGGATGCTCTTTATTGTCCTGCTTCAAAAACATCCCCAGAGAGACAGCCATTTTCTATTCTCTGGACTAGAAGATAAAAAAAAAAAATATATATATATATATATATAACCTGGAGGTACTGTTAGTTTTTTGGGTGCTAGTGCTGCCCCAGCAGCCCTGGGAGCCAGAGGTGCGGCACCAGTGTGGTATCCCACTGGATTTAAAATAGCAGTAACGATGCCAGGCTTGGGGCATCTCCTGCCATTTGTTGATAGAGGCAAAGCCAGACATCCTCACCTCCCTCCATCGTTTGCACCCTAATTCCTCCCCCTGCACACGTGGCTCCAGGTGGGCAGCCCAAAGCCCAGCCAGCCCGAGGAGGCACCCACTTCTTGATTACCAAATGCTTTTAGTTACACTGGGTTTATACCAACGTAATCTCACTTCACACCAGTCCGACCTCCCAAATATTAACACACCACCGACTCAATATCCCATTCATTTGCACAGAACAGATGAAGCTAGTGTATTCACGGCATCCCATCCCTGGAAAGGCTCCATTTTGGTATTAATATAGCCGTTCCCCCCCCCCACCGCCATACTTTATTCCCAAATTCAAGCCCTACCTTCTCTCCATCTTCCCTCATTTCCCCTTCTCAATCCCTCTCCAGGCACCATTTCTGACAACACAGGAATAAAGGGATCAGGCAGCAGGTTTAAAAATCTATCCAAGGCCATTTCCTTTCCCCTTGTAATTAAATTGTGGAACTCATTGTCAGGGGATGTTCTGGGAGCCAGACATACCTACGGCTTCAAAGGAGGACTGGATAAGCTCACGGAGGATAGGTCCACTGGCAGCTATTAAACGCAGGGACCTGCGGGAAGCATCCTGATGGGAAAGTCCCCGAAACGCTGGCTGCAAAAAGTCAGGATTATGCCC
Source organism: Nipponia nippon (assembly GCF_047370975.1). Classification (NCBI taxonomy): domain Eukaryota; kingdom Metazoa; phylum Chordata; class Aves; order Pelecaniformes; family Threskiornithidae; genus Nipponia; species Nipponia nippon. The sequence goes on from NW_028262332.1 coordinate 5,545,589, forward strand.
GGTCCTCTTGGCATCTTCTTCTGGCCAGTCTTGGATGGGTGAAGCTTTGGTCTGACCCAGCCTGGCAGTTATGATTTTCTCCCTGTTTTCACTGCTCAGGGACAGTTGCAGCTCCAGTCCTCCCCCCAAACAAACAAATCCCCTTTAAACAGTTAGACATGGCTATTTCCACTGGGAATTTTTTCTTATTACAGCCAAAGATGCAGCTGTGCTGCACCGCTGCTCTTCCCCCATCACCTCTCAACAGGGTATTTCCTTTAACCCCAGGAAGATATTTCATCCCCTCAATACGATCCACCAGTGGGCTAAACCTCCCCTAGCAAACTGGACGAAGGTCAGGACAGTGCCGTCCCAGCATGGGATATACGATAACAAGAGCATCTGTGCCATCTGTTAAAAGAGAAGGTCCCATTTATCCCAGCCCTTGCAGAACATTTTACTGAGCTCCAGCCCGTCCCTTCTGCATCTCTGATGCCACCAGCTCAGCGTGGTCAACTCTTGCCCTGGACTGGCTTTTGCATTGAACTCTGCGCTCCTCACTTGGGTAGCTGAGTGCTACCAAGCTGATGCCGTGAACACGGGAGATGTTACTCCAGTGTAACAATGCTTTTGCCTTCAACCATTGCAGGCAGCGTGCCTTCACCCCATGGCCTGCAGCAGATCTGAAAGGGTACAGGCTGGTTGAGCTCTCCCTCAGGGAGCTGAGGAACATCTGCCATGGGCTAAGAGCTCCTGCAAGAACGGGATCAGAGATGAGCTGATGCACTGTAACTTCTTAAAGAGAGGTGTGCTGCCGAGCCCTAGGATTCATTCGCATCTAGACAGCACTCCACACAAAATAATAGTCGACTCTTGCATTACGAAGCTGCATTAAAGTGCTCAGACCTGTAATTCATTCTCACTTGAGGCTATAATGCGAAGCCAAAGCAGTAGGAAAAGGATCTCTGCCTACCCCCAAAAACGTGTCTTCTGTTATTTTGCATTCTGTTTATTACTGAGTGCATCAGATTCAGGGCACTTACAGACTCCTTCAAGCTCAGGGCACTGCAGAGCCAGGCGTGCTGCTGGTGAAGAGAACAGCATCATTCACATTAATGCTGTTAAGAGCTTTACACAAGTCACTTGTGTTGTTCCATAAAAGGATTGTATGGGTCAACAGAGAGGAAAAGACAAGGATTTCTCAGTGCTTATACATCACTTGTAATATCGTTAAAAGATTAAACATATTTATCGAGGAAAAATGAATCAGATTCAATCTCTCTTATCACTTGGAAAGAAGCACAAAGCCAAGGTCCCAACTCTCGGGGTCACCAGCAGCCACACAAGCACTTTTCCTCAGCGTCAAGCAGGCAGACTTCGGGTTTCGGCCAAACCCTAGCTCAGCCCAGCCCATGTCACCCCTCTGCCTTTTCTTTGCATTTTCAAAGGGATGCAGCATCACTCCCCGCTTCAGTTCACAGCCCTCCTACCCCACCAGCCGCGAGCAAAGCGACCGCTCCTCTCCTTCGGCTAACCACAGCCAGGACTCACAGGCCTTAAACAAATGCAGAGGCTTCTTACTCCTGGGATTAGTTATTTTTATTCCTTTCCTGCACCTGCAATTGACCATACAGGCATTTGGTTTCTGAGGAGCTCCTGAAAATTCCTCAGTGCAATGCAAGCACTGAACAACTTTGTTGCTTTCCCTTCCTTTTTGATGCTAAACAAGTTAGCAACCTGCGCAGCAAGCTTTGAACCAGCTCATTCCCCAGTAAACGTGCATCAAAGAAGTCAGACTCACAGGTGTAAAGCTGTCTTGGGAGACTAAAGGATCAAACCCTGCAAACATAAGCAAAAAAGTAAAACATGGATTCTCATTAACCTCATATTCTTCCTGCACTGGGAGATCCCCAGCTCGTGGCACCACCGAGGCTGAGAGCAGGGCAAAATACCCGAGGAGCTCCCATCGACGAGACAAGAAGATGTCAGAGAAGCAGGAGTGGCCCAGTAGTTAGGAACCAGATTATAACGCAGAAAGCTGTGCAGGAGGGATTACACAACTGCAGCTAAAGAATTATTCCTATATAACAATAAATTTCCATACGCAGACAAAGCCTCTGGATCTCTACTAAGCAGACTGCATATAAAGAAGAATGTGGCCCTAAAGTGTTTATGATACAAGAAGCTACAGTAACTTCAAATACATCAAATAAATGCTTGAGGATTATGACCTCAACAGCTAAAAAATGGATCCAAGCTTTTTAATTAATTTGAAAATAGTTTTGTTGGCGTTTTACTTTAGTTGGTTAGATTTTCCCACTAATATTTCCACAAACGTCTGCAACCATATAAATATTCCGTGTTTCTGTTTGAAAATCTCCATATTTTTACCACCCAGCGTGTGACACAGCCAGCCCAGCTCGGGGTTTAGAGATAAACAGGATGAAATGTAACTTTGGCAAACACCTCCACAACAGCACCCAGCAACCCTGGCAGCTCATACCCTCCTTACAGGCGTACTTTCTGCAGCACCTCTCAGGATTTGTCAGCAAAATGCTTTACTTCGAAGATCAAGACACTTCACATGGGACAGGGCTGGGAATTTATTAGCAGACTTCAATTTCAGTATCTATCAAGCATGTCCTAGCCGAGAAAGGGATTAAAAAAAGCTGCATGAATAATATGAACTAGAATCATCCGTTGAAGTCTTCGTGTGCCCAGATCCCTGCAAAAAGTAATTAAAACCACAAACTTTACTTGGCGCTTTGGGGAATTGCAGCTAATGAACGAACGCGTTAATTTATACGGAAGCTTTAAAGGCAGTACGAAGAAAAACCCTGAGCAAAAATCATCCTTTCAACCGTTAGTGTTTGGACTATAAAGTTGTGTTGCATGAATAACCAGCAAGAAAACAGGGGTTAGGAGATGAGTTGGAGGATGAGCTCGGATGAACCCCCCCCTCTTATCGCTTCCCCACCCTTCCCAGCGAGGCTCCCAGCACGCAGCCAGGGCTGGCAATTGCCTGGGTGAGGGAAGGGGTCGGGGTTTAGCTCAAGCTGGCTCCTCCAGTCCAGCTTCAGACTCCTGCACGGGCTTGCACATACATGAAAACCCAAGTTACTTTGCCTTCACTGCTGCTGCTTTCCTATTTAAAAAACACAACTGCATTGCAGACGTCCCCCAGGATGGACGCTGCAGGGCAGGATTTAGGTACATTAATAGGATATGATGGGGAAGCTCTACCCTTGCCACTCAGGAGGTATTTATTCAGCGGTCCAGGAAGCCACAGGTCTCCAGGCATCTCCCAAGCCACGAAACCCACCCATCTGGAGATGGCAGCAATGATGGCACGAAGCAGCGGGCTCTTCTCAGGAATCCCTATCAGCCCAGTAAGCGCTGACCCCCCAGTCCCATGCAATGACCAGCCCTCCCTTCGGAGGATTTGCTCCCACTTCTACAGCCGAGGGAAACGGGGGAGCCAGGCCCTCCCGGTCACTCACCCTGCTCTGCAGGGGAGCCCAGGGATAAATCACCCTGTTGAGGAAAAATCCCTTGCTCCTTAATTTTTGGCCCAGACGTGGCTGGAGCAAAAGAAGGGAGAAACGCCCCAGGTATGTTTGCATTTCAAGTAGAGCAGCAACGCATAAGCTGAGACACTAGCATGACATTAGATCTTTAAACAAAAGGTTAATAAGGCTTTTTTAAGCCTGTAACTTTCCATATTAGAAGAATTAATCTCTTTTCTTTCCCTCAACACTGGTATAAATCAGTTGCAGCCCCACACAGTGCTCATGCTGAGATAAAACAGGCAGGTGACACCAGCCCAGGCTCAGAGCCATGCAGAAGGAGGTTTGCCCCAGTCCCAGGGACATACCCGATTCCCTCCTCAGTTTTCAAAAGTCATAAATTTTTAGATGCTTCTCTGCAGTGAATGTCCAAACCTTTCAACAGCTGCCTCCATCCAGCCCTGAGATGGGCTGATATGCCATGACGTCCCAGGAGGGAAAAGCCGCATCGCCATTAAGCAAAGGAAAGGATTTGTGCATCCTTCTTGCTCAGCAACAAGCTGCAGACTCCTCTGGGTGACATCTCGGCAATGGCACGGTAAAGCCTTTTGTTTAAATAACAGTTGGGATCGCTACTCGAGCTTGTTGCAGTAGAGATAAGCAAAACTTTCTGTTCCTGATGCGCTTGACAGCACCCACTTGCCCAGCTGCGGTCGGAGGCACTGCCTGTCAAACAGCCGCAGATTTTCCTTGGCAGCAGCCGCCTGGCTGAGAGCAGATGCTCCTGCGGGACAGCCCTGCCTGCGCAGCCCTCCTCCTCCTCCCCAAGTAAGCTGTTGCAGATGTCTCTCCTGAGCAATTCACACCCTGACAGCATCAGCACTCCCCCGACACCTTTTGCAGGCTTCCAAGACCAGGCAGCAGTAACAGCCAGGTGTGGAGTTTAAGACCCCCCCCTCTCTGTCCCCCTTCTCAGGGATTAGTTGGGGTGCTGGCTGGGGACCCGCAGGAATGAGCTCACACGCCACGAAAAAGGGGTAACAACAAGGTGCTACACTGGGGCAACTGGGTGGCTCCTTCAGCATTGCAACTGGTGCTGCTGGAAGGCAAGCGGTGTGGGATAAAGCAGCTGAACAAGGCAGAGCTAACTGGAAAGAAATATAAAAGCAAAGAGCAGGATATAAAATGCAAAAGCCAGCAGGCTGGCGGGAGGGGGGAAAGAGAAACCAGTTCTGCAACACCCATCTTCCACCAGTACAAAGACAACTCTGCGTGAACCCATCTGATCGCTGCCCAGCCAAATAAGCCAGAAAGCTCAGCTCAGCGTTTGGCACGCCGCGTTAGCCCTCGCGCCCAGCTGAACCAGCACAAACCGTTTGATGCTGCTGAAAGCCCCACAACGCCATCAGGTCTGTACAGGAGAACTTCATCCTTGAGCCGCCTTCTTCTGGCATTAATTTGTTGTGACCAAATCAGACACTGTTGTTAGTGGTATGAACCGGTGCAAAACACTCAGGTGTCCCCAGCCGAGGCTCCCAAGGGCTCTGCCTCATTAAGAGCATCTTAAGTTCCCATCCATCAGCTGCCCACCCAGGATAGTGGGTGCAGCCACCAGCCTCATCCCACAGCACCTAACGGGTCTCCTGCCAAGCAGCAAGGACCTCCAGCAGAGGACAGAGAACGGGTAGTGGTAACTCCTCAAACCACCACAGCTGGTCTTGCTCTCGTCACTCCTGTAGAGTCACTGCCAAGAGCCATCAATGAAGGTGAACCTCCAGGCAGGTTCACACAGAACCCACGATACGTGAGCTGTGACCATTTGAGCAGCGACATAGAAAATTTAAAGGCTGCATTCTCCATCTTTGCTCCTTTATGTCACACCAAGGCTCACCCAGGAGCCATGGTGCAGAGACGACGCCAGTGCAGAGGTGAAGGGCCCAGTCCGCGGGCCGGCACGCAAACCCTGGCCTGGCTTTATCACCTTATTTCCCTTCATGTTATCAGCTCTGACCATCACCCAGTGAATATCAGGACGCATTAAGGCAGCATCCCACTGGCAAGAGAGCTGCATGCTGGCAAGTTAAACAATACAAGCAACTTCTCCTTGCTTGAATTAACAAATAAAAACTTCCTTGTGAGGAATCCTAGTAAGATGCAGATTACAGCCACTAGATACCTTAAATATACAGCAATTAAGGAAGGCATCACCAGAGACCTGCGCTCTCCATCACTAAGACAGTTACGAGCTGCAAGTCAAGAAGGGCAAATCTTCTGCAACCCCAAAACCCCAGGTGAAGCATGCAGAGGAGAACTCCTTTGCTCCACTAACGAAGCCAGGGCTTGCCTCCCCCTCTTTATCCAAGAACTTTTTTGCACAAACTCAGTGGCTGTTGCTTGTTCCCCTCTCCCGAAGCTGCCCATGCTGCCAGGGCTCCACTCCCAGGGAAGCTGCACAGGCTGCAAAGCAGGGACTTTGTCCAGGTTGCAAGGAATTAATCTGCCCAGCTACAGGAGCTGCCTCCTGCCTGCACATTTGTCTGACACAATTAAGTTACTTAAAATGAATATACATTGCTGCAAGGCATGCAGCCTTCCAGAGCCTTTTCCCCTCTGGACCTTGCCTGCTGACAGGCCTGCAGATGCAACAGCTTCTCCTTTCCTGAGTCACTGCAATTAACTCCTCATGCTCTCAGTGTTAAATTCAGCTTCAGCAGGAATGGATGCGATCTCCAACCTCCTCCTTCCAGACCACCCCGGACCCAGCTCGGTGCCCAGCATCCACTGAACTACCCACCCCGAGAGCTATGGGGGTGCAGACAAGTGGGTTTTGCAGTCCCAGGCCATCGCTGCCCCAGGTCCACAGGCGTGTTCACACTGCCTTCGATAAGAAAAGGGAATGGCCAAGTTCAGACTGCTGTAAAACCATTTTTTGCTTAGTACAGAAATCATGCATCGGGGATAATGCATTTGCTTCAGCACCCTCAGCTGCTGTGGCTGAAACCTGCGCCCAAGGGAGGTGAGCTGCTGGGGACCACGACAGCCTACATCCCTCCATGTAGGTACAGCATGGTACAAGCCGCAGAGCTTGGGCCTCTGGGGAGGTTTCCCAGTGAGGCAGAAAATACACATGGCTGATCTCACTGCAAAATGCATCTTTTTTTGGTAGCAAAGACATAACCCAATTTCTTTACACCAGAGGTAGCCATGGTGTAACCAGGTGCTCCATCGACATACAGAGGGAGCTGCAGCTTTCCCTCGCCACTGACACTAGAGCTACCAAAGCTTGCTCCAACATAGCATGGATGTGGTAAGAAGTCATCCTTTTTCTTTCTCTCATTTAAAGCAGTCGCTCTTTCACTAGGAGGAAAGACAGAACAAAAGCGTGGAGATGCTAACAGCAACAGCGCAGGCATGCAATCAACCCATAATTCAATACAAAAATGCTGGGAACCATGTCCTCCCCCAGTGAGGCATCGGCGAGAGGCAGAGGAGCACTCTGCATCTCCTGGAAGCAGCAGATGCTCCCTCAGAGGGCTGCCACGGCCACCCGGCCAGCTTTGGGGCACGCACAACCTCTGGAGAAGGCCTTCACCTTTGGGGGCAGCGCACGCATCATGCGCAGGTTTCCCTCCGAGCGAGCAGGAGCGCTTTTTAAACTGCTCTAACCATTCCCCAAGATGTGAGATGCCTTCAAAGGGAGATTTGGAACATCCATGAGAAGTGGAAGATGGACCAAGGGGGTTCACGCTGCTGCAAGACAAGAAGCAAGGTCAGACCCTGAGCCCCACCTCAGGGCAGGACCCACTCCTCCAAGGCACCCTGCGGACCACGGGACCACGCAGACACGGGTGTCCCCCTGCCCCATGCCACCGGATAATCCCCCGGCTGCACAGGTGCTTCCATGACGGACCACAACACCCCCTCTCCGCCCAGCTCCTCCAGAGCAGACCTCCCTCGTCTCTGCGGCAGGACAGCCATGGCAGTTTAAGATGAACAAAAACCAACGGCAACGTGAGCAGTTCTCTTTAAACCCTTTCAAGACAAAATCGCTGAAGGGGCTCGTGCACGTCTTCTCAGCTGTTTTAGCATGAAGTGATGCTCTCCACAGACACAGGGCAAAGGGCCACCGTGCACAGCTCTGCATGCAGGCTGCAAGAGGCATTTTTTACAAGTTTTTTTGCTTTTTTAAGGAGGAAGAGAGGGCAGGCTTGCTTTGGAGAGTTTTAGGCCATTTTATGTTTAAGCTTGTGGAGAAAATCTGGAATGAAAACTTTCATCAGTAACTCAAGCAGGTGCCCAGGGCAATTCCTTTCAAGATTCAGCTCCTCCACCGGAGGAGCAAAGGGACAGACCCGCTAACAAAGGCTTCTTTTATCCACACTGTTAATAAACACTCACTGAAAGTGTTAATAAAAAGAAGCTTTACAGAGCCTGAGCTAAGACCCCTGTCCATCTCAGCTTATTGCATTTTCAAGCTTGGAGATCAAGTGAAGCCCCAACACCACAAGATTCATTCCCAATACACTTTCCTAAGTTTTTTCCTACTCTAAATAAACATATTTAAATGCACACTTTTACTCATCACAAACAGCAAAGTATCTTTGTTCCTCTCTCGTTCACTTTAAAGGCTGCACAGGGGAAAGGAGAGGGGACTTGAAGAGAGAAGAAAACCCTTTGACGGTCTGAAGCCAGCGAGTCCTGGTTCTCTCATTGCTCCCGAGCTCAGTTCCAAGTTTAATAAAGGTGTTTTGTCTCCTTGCTTAATAAGTGGAATTACCATAGCAGAAACTCCAGTGGGGGAGAGGGATAGCACGAAGCATGAGTAATCACAACTGGTTTCGGGCAGGTTTTGCCATTTGGGTCCTGTTTCAAGGTTATGACGACATAGCGCTATGGGCTAATTTGGAGTTACCGTAACTCTTGCCAGACAAGGAGTTGTAAGTTATAATGTGCTGCAAGCAGGGAGAGATAGTGGGATAGGGCAAAGAAAATACCTTCTGAGCTGGGAAGAGAGGTGTCCTGCTCCATAAGTTTTATTCCCTTATTTTATAATGCAACCCTGTCTTTGCCCTGCTACACTTTGCACGGGACATGGTGATGCGTCTGCTTCCAGCTCACATTGGGTGACTTTAATTCCCCCTTTGAGAACTTGTTTCACCTTTGCCTCCATCCAACACCAGCCAGACTGGGTTGCAAATACTGCAATGAGATGAAATTTGCTGGCAAATTCATGGAGGAGAAGTTTAGCTTTCAAAGAGGGAACTGATACAGGCCAGGGCACGTCATGGAAAAAAAAGACACCTGGATGGAGAAAGCTGTCAGTTATCACTGGAAGCGGGGAACTGCAGCAGATCCAATATCATCTGCCAGGGACCCGCTGAGTGGGAGCAGACAGCGGCAGGGGACATCTCGCTGCAACTAAGCTCCAAACCTTTCCCTATCAACTGCAAGGATGGCATAAATCGAGAGAGGACAAATCCACCCCATGCACAGGGAGCAGGGACAGAGTCCACTCGCAGGGGGTTTCTGAGGGCAGCCGCCAGCCCCTGCCTCCCGCTCACCTTTGCTTTAAATCCCCGAGCCCTGCAGCAGATTAATTACCTCAATCAAGGCTGCACATCGGCTTTTAATTTCTCTCTCCTTAGTCATCACACTGCTGCCGACACTGACGGATGCTGTAGCTCCGTCCAGGGCTGGCTCCTGCCTCAGCCACGAGGTATTGCCTATATTTATTTCTAGCAATAGTTCACCTTCAAAAGGAAAGTGTTTCCATTAAACAGCACAAGTTCAGCAACCACAAATAAAACAGTGACTTAATGTCTAAGCCAATTCTCTGAAACCTTCACAATAAATACCAGGCCATCCATGGAGTACAACAGGTAGCAGCCCTATCCCGCAGAACAGCCAAATCCTCTTTAAATAGGCAAAACCTTTAAAAGCGTGACAGGGAGGACGGAGGCAGCCAGGCACAAGGTTTTCAGGCACGCTGTGCAGCACTCCCCGTCTCACCCACAGCTTAGGCACTAAGCTAAGACCAAGTCTGAGCCAATATGCTAAACCCAAACTACTGATTTGCAGGGTCAGCGCCAAGGCCCCCCAGCAGCACCACACCACCGTCTTGCAACCAGGATGGCATCACCGAGCGAGAACTGTCCTCGCCAAAGGCGGCATACTCAGTTTTGGACTGGCAAAACCAAGCCTGATCCCAAGTCAGAGATACTTAAAACCACAGAGCTTCCTCTGTAGCCAGCAGGTCAGCTAGAAGAGGTTTGTTGACATTTCTATCCCAACCATTTCCCAATTTTTGAGGGCTTTATAATGACTGTTTTGGCATTGCAGAAGGAGGAGCAGTGCCTCCTCTTCCACCAGCTCTGCTGCTGAAGAGAAACCCTGCAAAAAGAGCATCTGAGTCCTGTCTGCAAAGGGGCATCCAAAATCCTACCAAATCCAGGGGAGCTGGAGGTACCCAACACAACCCTGGCAATGCACAGAGAGGCTCTAGCTCCATATGGCCGATAGTATGCACACCATTAAACATATTACCTGGTATTACATATATATATATATATATATATATATATAGGTGGGAGAGGAATCACCTCTAAGGCAAGGGCCATCTAGCTCAGATACGTACAGGGCAGCGGACACAAGGGAGGTCCCTAAGAGGGATCAAAGTGATGGGTGGTAGAGCAGAGAGAGGAAGGCATCGATTCCCCAACCCACAAGCTTAAACTCACCACCTACACACCTACTGGAAAGCTTTTAAGGTGTCTGTAAACCAAGAGTCAGTGACAGCCATTGCTCCAGGCACCCCATGACACCAAACTGGGGTGCTGGGGGGAAAGACCCTCTCCTGGGCACAGCAGGACCATCACTCCCTCCATCCCACCCCAAAGCTCACCTTCTTCTGCAGGCAAACCAGCACCGCCCTCGTACCCAAACGCCCCTTCAGAGATCACTCCATTTCTTGTTTATTTTTCATTTTAAATGGATTAGACATGCACAAAAGCCTCCCTTGAAAAGAAACAACCAAGATGTGAAAAGAATGGGAAGACCCAACTGCGAGGCGTCAGCACTAATCCATGTCAAAGGGCATGTCGTCGACAACTTACTGTGAACTTCCAGGAGGAAAAAAAGTAGTCAGAAGAAAATAGTTAAGTCCAGACAAATGTTTGTCATTCATTATCTGGAGTCAAGTTTGCATTTCATAACAACACAGCCAAGCCAAAGCAAGCACGTTAATAATAAAACATCTTTTACAGGGAGCTACACGCCAGGCGTGCAGCCTGCCCTTGAAGGGAGAAAGGCTGGAGGCAGGTGGAGGCTCTGTTTGCTTTTCTCCGATAACAGGTATTTAGTTTTCTACGTCACTTCGCTTTATCTAATAGCCTGAAACCCGGCCGAGCAGCCCGGCTCCACCTCCCCATCTGCTCCCCTCGCCAGCCGGCCCCGCGGCAGAGGGGATGCAGTGCAAGACTGGACCAATGCCACGCAGCCCGCTGGCTCCCCCCGACCCAAACAGGGGCACCCCCAGTCCTGCCCGGGAACTGGGGAGCATTGCTGGAAAACTCCACAAGACAGATCTTAACAGGACGCAGCCGTTCACAGGGAGGGCAGTACCGGGCAATGGGATGGCTGCACTCCTGTCCAAGTCACACAGGGAGCTTAAAAACAAGGCAAATCCCCCCAAATCCTTTCTCAAGCACTGGGACCGGGAAAAAACCCAACTGACCACAGCAGGGAACGGCGAGCACGAAGGGACAGCTCTTATTAGCTGGGGAGGCTCCAGCAAAGACGTCTCTTGTATTGGCACAAAGTGAGCAAACACCCAGCCCAGGCAAGAGCCGACAGGTCGGCATGCTCCACTTTAATTCAAATAACCCTTTGGTTTTGATAAACAGCCTGGAGCAGATTCCCCACCTTCTCTGGATATCCTGGGGTCCTAATTGCATCCCAGCCCAGCTCCCCACGCCCCTCAGGCTGCAGTTCGGGGTAGGAAGAGGTGCACAGAAACAACCCCCCGTCCGCAGGCTCTGCCTGCTGCAGGCGTTGTGCAAGGCACCATGCCCTCTTTCCCCATCCAGCAGCACCGCGAAGGTGTGGATGGCTCTGCCCCATTACTCATGCGCCTGCAATCAAGACATGTTTCAGGGAAGCAACTCGGTTTGTAGAAGCCGTATCCATACATACTGCCTGTTCCCTCCACGCCTGATGCAGTGCATCCCTCCCAATTTTTCCCCCAAATAAGTGGCTCCTTGCAGTGCTCAGGTTAGCACGTCTCCATTTGGGGCAGGGAAACCAGAAAACCGTCTACAATATTTGCTTTGTTCCCAGTGACAAAAGGCAAGAGTTATAGCAGACAGAAAAAGAAAATATATTAAAAATATATATATAATACATATGTATATATATGTATCTTTGAAATAGAGGGCAGGAAGAAAAGGGAATTATTGAAGTTTTTTTCATGGACCAAGAAGCTTTGAAAAATTTGGAGGGAGGGAATAAAATGTCAAGTTTAAACTGTTTTCAATGGAAAAGTCCATTAAAGGAAAAGGGGTCTTTTGCAAAAAGGTGTACATTTTGCCGATTTTGACAAAAAGCTCTGTTCAGAGGAGGGAAAAAAGCCTTTCATTAAAGGTTTTCAACTAGCATTGCTTTGCATCTTTACAGCGCTGCTCATGAAAGCATCCTCACAAACCTGTTGTTGCTGGAGCACGATGCGCCCAGGGAGGAGGCATGTCTGACCAGGGGCTGGGTGCGGGCAGGGGCTAGGAGACAACCCTTGCCTATACCGTAAGAAGAAGCAGGTGTTATAAAAGGCAGGGGGAAAAAAAATAAATTAAAAAAAAATATATCAACTTCCCCTCCTCTGTTTTGCCCCCGGGGAAGGGAAATGCTGATCCTCCAGCTCACAGATGGTCCTCCTGGAACGACCTCCCGATTTCCACCCTGTTGGCCACGTCTGGTGATGGGGAAGGATTTTAGAGGAGGGATGAAGGACATCAAACTCCCTCCCCAACGGCAGCGGCAGGAGCACCGCACATGCCGTGCGTGCCGCAGGATGTGCCACGGGATGCGATGGGTATTTCCCGGGATGAAACACTGCCTTCGCCCACCGGTCCCTCCCCAACCACAACCACATCTCACGCCGCAGAGGAGGAAGCTGCGGGTCGAGCACACACCTCCCCAGCAATTAAAGTCATTTTCTTAATATCGACCAGTCCCGGCCATCCTGTGACGGGCCACAGAAAATATTAATTATACCCGCTCCAATTTAGACAGGTTTCTTTCTCATTCAGATGTCGCTGGACCTGAGTCACAGCCAAGCTGGGATTCAGCAATTGCACATGAGGAAAAACTGAGCATCACCTGAACAGTTCTTTTTCCACCTTGTATCGCCCTGAAAATTCAAACAACCGCACATGCAGCGATCAATTTAGAGTAATGCCACCAATGAAACGCTCAAATTAATAGCAATAAAGTGTAAATGCTCCACATAACGGCAGAGCCATGCTTGGGAAAACGATCTGTGAAAGCTTAAAAACCAGCACAAGATGAGACCACAGGGGAAAAAAAGCAACAAAACAAACAGTCCATTTCAATATCCTTTTCATAAGCAACTAAAACGAACCCAGGAACACATCAGAGAATAATCATTTAGCACAGATCAAACAGTAGAACTAGCACATTAAAAATACATGCAGCATTAATCAGCTACACAGAATTATATGCCATCATTTCCATAAATAATACAGGATCAAAGCAGCCCAAGCAGCACTATCAGTTAATATAGTCAGCCAGTCAGTCAAAATAGAGTAAAGCTGCCTGAAAACTGCGGCAGTATAATTTGGCAGGAATAAAGCAGATTCATCTGAGAAGTGGCATGACCAGTTAAACGGGTAAAGGTTACCCGCAGCATCTTAATTATACAGAGGTGATGCCACAAATGAGGGGGGGGGGGGGGGGAATAAAAAAGAAAGAAAAGGCTAATGCAGCTTCAAAAATATTTTTTTTTTAAAGCTTAGGGAATATCAATGTATATCTTGTCTAGTGATAAGCCCCCTGAAGCCAAGGTGCAGGGGAGAGGTGGGAGGACCAAACCTGCCAGGAACATCCCCAGTGGCACCAGTCCCATATCGGGGCTGGCTGGTGATGGCTGGAGCAGGGGTGAGCCCTGGGGTTGCGGACTAAACCAGAGCCCCTTCCCCGAAGGCAGAGCTTTACCGGAGGGGCTCTCCTTCACCAAGGAGAAATATGCCAGCTGCAGAAACCATCCCGCCTGCTCGGGGTGAAGGCTCACCACCAAGGGCCTTTAAATATACATGCACCTATCCATGCATATCAAATGCCTGTGTCATTAAGCCTTTTGCTGAAAGGCTGCAGAGCCATTTAGCTGCTGATTTTTAAAACAGGCATGCAGAGCAGTGCGAGCTATAAATAGCAGAGATGCTTGCCTCGTCATGTTTCTGGTGGCTTATTTATAAGGACAGGGGGCAACTGAATTAAAAATGTTAAAAAGAACGACTTGGGCTTCTTCCTGGTTTCGCCGCCAAGCTGCCTCAAGAGCAAAATCTTCGAGGTTTCGCTTTTTTCTTTTTCCAGGCGAAAATCAAATGCCTGTCTTTCATGCTTAGACTCTGAATCGGTTACATTTACAAGGCAAATTTTAATTCATACAGCAGGTGTTCAGAAAAAAAAAAATCCTACTTTAAGCAGCACAAGACCAAACTAAGGCTTCGCCTTAGTTCATGCAGAGGAAGCTCCTCATTTACTGAAATAGGGAGCGTGTGTGCATGAAGCAGGAGCAGAGGCCGCAGAAATCTTTCCCAGAGGAGGGGGAATAAGAGTCCTGAAGGGGGTTGAGCAGAGCTATTGCCAAACACGAGGGCTGGCAGCCCGTCTGGCATCATGACCCCACTACATTTCATGTGACGAAGGACGATAGGAATTTTGCATGGGAAGATCTGGATGAGCATCAGCAAGAGGAGGAATTCAGCCTCCAACAAAAGAGCCGCTTCAGGCAGCTCAAACCGTCCCCGGCCGATTAGCGCTCCGGCAGCGCGTTTAGATGGTCTATTCTTCACAGGCAGCTAGGCGCAGTCCAGAAAAACCACGTGAACCAAGCATCATGCCCTCTGTATTCAGTGCCTTTTTAAATAGCTGGGGAAAACAAGGGGTGACAGCCAGGCTGCCCCGGACCCGCTCAGCTACAGGACCCCAACCATTTTGGATGGGATCTGCTCAGCCGTAGGAGAAGCTGGACCGCTTTTCCAGCATCCCTGGCTGTGAAGAAGCAGGGAGAGTGGATGGGAAAAGGAGCTGGGGGAGGATGGCGGGGGAGAGCAAGTGACCCCATCAGAAGAAGTAAAGTCACCACCTCTCTGGGACTGGCGGATGCGGAGGAGCGACCAGCACTGTCGGGAGGTTTCCCATTGAATTAGGGGGGGGAAAAAAGTCGTGTCCAAACAAATGAGATTCAATTATTCCAAGTCCAGAATGTCTTGTTCAAAGTGCTTCCAGATTGACAAGCTTTAATCCAACAAAAGACCCCTCCAGACAAGCCCTGCCGGGATTTTTGGGAGCGTTTCCCCCCAGCAGGGACCCAGCAGCCCCCAACTCCACACTGGGGCTGGATTTAGCCCCAAGTGCAACAAGGACACAGATTTTACAGGGCAGCCTCAAGGCACAGGACCCTCGAGCTTACTGGAAGCAGAAGCAAAGCAAGAACAACCATTTCATTTCAGTGTGACCCAACCCAAAAGTCAAATTAAAAAAAAGCAAATAATTTCCTGTGAACCAGAAATCTTGGTTTTCAGCCAGTTTAATGAGACTGAATTGCAACCTGTTCTGTTCTCCTGGGGTGGTAGAGACACACGACCCCCCAAGGCAGGGCAGATGGCTAGATTGCAACCTAGCCTTTAGCTCATAACACACATTAATATCCCCAACCAATTATAAAGTGCCAGACCCTGCGCCTCCCCGGCCCCCTACTCCCACCGAGCGATGCCTCGCTGCACAAGGCAGCCCTGTCGCGCTCAGAGACGCAGCACGAGCCGGGGCAGCAAAGCCTGCGGATTTCCAGGACCTCTGAAGCAAGTCCAAGCCCTTGCTGCAACCTTATTTAAAAGCTCAGTGAAGTCTCAGGTGCAGTCTAGGTGCTGCACAGCAATCCAGCTCCTTAACATTTTTTATTTAAGTGCTTGTCAGAGCTAAAGCAGAAGGAGCCTTCCTTTCCAGCCAGATGACTGCAAGAGAAATCCCTGCCTTCAGCACCAAGCATAGGCATGAGTTTATTTCTAATACTAGCAGATGCGTCACACCACTGCTAAGATCTCGGCTGCTTCTTGGAAGCACCAGTGAGCACCCTGGATCTGCAGCAGCGCTTCCTGACACTCAGCTGGTGTTGGCTCTGCAAATATTAGCACCAGCACAATGACTTAGCCCTGTGTATTTATAGGCCACAGGCTCTTGTCAAAAAAAAAAAAAACCACCTCTAAAATCTTTCCCCTGACTTCAGCAGACTCGCATCCGGGGCCTCTGTTCCTCAGGGACGGCTTGTTCTGTGCTTCTCTGCCCACAGCCACGGGGTGTGGGAAGTCCTGGATGTCCCTGTCCTCATGCTGCTCACCCGCACACAGCTGGTGGGGACGGACTTGGGTACAGGCTCAATGCCCACCATCACCCATCTGGGTAGATGCCAAGATGCTGCAGCCACCTCCAAGGACTATGGTTCCCTCTGGGATGGACTTATTCGCCCCCTGAGGTTACACCTCGGCATAGCCCATGAGATGAGCTCTGCTGCCAGCCCAGCACCATCGCTCCTTAATTGCAGTGGTAGTTTCCCCTCCGGCACAGCCCGGTCCACACCGGGCAGCAGGCAGGATCAAGCCCAAGATGCCTCCCCAGGAAGAGGCACGGTCCACTTGCACCCCAGCAGGACGCTCCAGGGGCAAAACCAGCCACTGGCCGGGAAATCCATCCAACACTCGCCCACGCACTTCCCAGCTGTTTGAAGACACAACCTTTGCACCCCATGCAAACCCCAGTCTGTGTTGCAAGACTGTCCCCGTCCCTCCCGCCCCCAGTCACACTCCAGCACCCTGACCACTGTGTGCTGCCCCAACTGCCCCAGCCCCCGGGGACCACAACCACCCTTGCAGAGCCCGGCGGACCACTGGCATCTGCAAACGGGGCCAGGACACCTCCTGCCCACTGCACAGCTTCACGCAAACAACTTCATTTGGTGTTTCAGCAGCTTTGCTGCAGAGGCTGGCAGTGGCCTCCCCACAGGCTGGTGTTTGGGTATTACTGGGAGCAGCCAGATGAATAACTTCTACCCACCATGCAGCAGCAGCCCTATTTTACATGTGGTATTTTCCAAGTGGCAGCTCAGTGATGTGATGATGTCCGAATCTCAGCTATCATTTAAAAGAAACCAAGCAAAATCCCAGCACCGCTCCCTGCAGAGGGAAGCTAACAAGCAAGACCTTGGGTGCTCCATAGGTCCTCCCAGAAATATCCTAATTTTTTTATGAGCATCGCTAAGTCCAAGAATCTCAAAATCTTGAGTCAGGACAGTTGGATGCCTCTGATTCAAGAATGACTCAGACAGGAGCGTGGAGGCAGGGAGGAAGGCAAGGGAGTAACATTTTCTGCTGTGGGCAACATCCCTTTATTTTAAGCTCAAAGATACAAACCCCACAATTTATTACTTGATTCAAAAAAAGCGTTCTTTACCCTGGCTGCTCCCATACTGATCTCAAGTAACACAACCATATTCCTTATTCTCAGCCTTCATGTCTGTAACTTAATTTCCATTTCTATCAAAAAAAAAAAAGTAAATCCCACTGACATCTTGAAAGCGAGCTCTCAGTAACCACATTGAACACAACACCAAGCCCTCAAATGAGGAAAGCCTAAGCTGCCTTCCCGAGCGATGAGCAGAAGGACAGCCCCAGCTCGCCCCACTTGCCCCCCGTTGGGTCAGAGGCAGAGCAGGGGCATTCAGGCAGGTGCCTGCGTGTGAGCCCAGCGCCGAAGGGCAGGACTTGCGCTTACATCTAAAGAGACAGATTTTTAAGGCTGCAAAAGTCCATTGCAAACATAAAGTCTCACCTACTGCTCAGCCCAAGCCTTGGAAACCAAGCCTGCTGCATGGGCGTTAAACATTTACATGCATCCCTGAGAGAGTCCTGTGTCACGCTGAGTATGCGGAAAAGCTGATCACGGGGCAAACCTGGGTGGGAAGACCTCTACCAAAGGGCTAACGGCTGGAAAAGAAGAGGGAAGAAGAGTCACACAGAGCTGCAAAAGGGACCAGCACTGGCAAGATGTCCCAAAACTGCCTTCAGCAATGTGGCCATTCCTGTCCCACCAGGACTTGAGAGGCCCCAGTCCCGGTGTGGCAGGGTCTGGCTGTTGATGGCTCCATGGCTTGGGCCAAACTCTTTCCCCTATAACAGTACTGCTGGTGCTGTAGGGACCCCTCACAAGACCTGCCCCCATGGTGCCTCCTGCACACAGGGAGCACATGGACCTTTCTCCACGCACTGTGCACAAAAGCAAAACCCTCCACCTCTCCAGCTGGATGATGAAGAAATGAAGCCAGCGCTCATGACTGGGTCCACTCCTCGCCCCACTGCCTCTCCTGAGCCCAGCCAATTAGCCAGGCCACCCCCCATTGCCCCAGAGATTTGCCAGGCTCCTCTTTACAAGCTAAACCCATCAGTTAATCCCACCCAAAGCCGCAGCCACCACCCGTGGGGGGGCCCTGTCTGCACCTCCTCCATCTGGGCTGCGAGGATCCCAGCAAGAGATGGCCCCATGCCGGAGGCTGGAGACCCATCAAACATCATTGCACACCCTGACTCAGCTTTCACCCATTTCCGCAGCAGCGCGGGACGCCTTCCCGTGGTTAACTGCTCCGAGCAGCCGGGCCACCTGCATTTCCTGCCCTGTGGTTGCAGCAGAAATTGCTCATTGTCCACTCCCATGAGGTGCAGAGGTGAGGAGCCAGACTCAAGGTCATGTCTGGGACCTGGCAACCTAGGAAGCGTTACAGAAACCATGGGGAGGAGAGAACGCAACAGCTTGCGAGATCTGAAACACTCAGTACGGTCTAAAGATGCCTAAAGCCAGGGTTTGGGTGCAGCTCTTCTGCTGACCCAGCCGCCGCATGGGGACAGCCAGGCTGTGCAAGGAGGTTTGGGCTTTTCAGCCCACCCATCTGCTGTGCGTGGGGCTGGAAAAGAGGCAGAACAAAATGTCCTTCCGAGAGACCCATATTGTTTAACACCACCGTACAGAAATGGGTAGAATAGAGAAGTTTTGTTCTTTAGGCAGGGAAAGTCCAACCAGGACTACGCTGGTCACAGCAGCTGCATCTCTGCTCCAACACCACGCATCCGAACAGCAACCGTTCCCAAGTCAGCTTCCCCAGCAAAGCTGCAGCTTTTGCTTTAAAACAAGACTATTTTGTATAAAAGGGAGGGGCAGAGTCTCCGTGGCAGGTGTTCGAGGCTTTGGCGATAAGGCAGGGGATACTTCTAAGCTTGTCTCCACAAACATGAGGATTAGCAATTTACCGCTCTTAAAAACAAAATCTGGGATTTTAACATGATCACAGGCTTGGAAAGAAAAATAAACATCGTAGAACTGGGAAAGGGAACAGAACGAGAAGGGAGCAAGCAGGCAGCTCAGCAGTAGCTGAAGTACTTCTTAAATCAGAATGAGAAAAATGCATTAAAGTCAGAATTTAAATCTTGGTGGCACTAAACAAACACAATGTGAGGACTCACACCAATTTCTTATCAGTAATAACAGCATCAGCATTAAAGGAAGCCTTTCTAATAACATGCATGAGAAAAGGCCCATTTGTTTCATGCAATAAAGCATATAATGCATTAGTTCCTTATTGAATTGAAAAAGTAATGTTGAAAACATGCTTGAATTAAAGAAAAAGGAAGGTTCCAGCTAAACCTGTGGTGCCCACTGGCTTTACTGTGCCTTCAACGCTTAACACCCTTTGGGAGCAATCCGCTGTGCAGGACTCCAGCAACGCTCAGCACGGAAAAGCCCCACATAAAACCCACGGAGACCAGCTCCCGCACAGACCATGGCCATACCACCCACCCGTACCACCTTCATGAGCTCCCACGACGTGCAGGGGGTGCTGCCGAGCCCAGCATCTCCTCCCGCTGCCGCCTCATCCCCCCAGGTGCCCTAAAACCCACCAGACCCACGAGCACGCCAGCAGTCCCCCATCAGCCAGGGTTAATCTCAACCTCCCACACTAACAAATAACAAATTAGCCTGTTTGAGAAAACATAATCTGCCCATGCATTCCTACCCTGGCCATCACTGTGGAGTAAAGGCACCAGAGAGCAATTTTGAGATCAAGTGGCTGTAGCCATTAATAATTAGCACTTTAAAACTTCAAAGGGCGATGCTGGCCTCCACAATAAAAACTCAGCACACCCACAGACGGTGGGGAAGAGTTATCACCAGCACTCCTGTTTCACAAGCGAGATCTGAAACGCAGAGGTGAGGACAGCCCGCGGGGGGGGTCTGCGGCAGCACTGGGATTAGACACAAAACCTCCCGACTTGCATCCCTGACACCTCCTGTGGCAGCAAACAAAGGGACGTTATGTGAGCACCATGCACGGACACCCAAGAGCATCCCAAAGGCTTTCCTAAACCAGCGACCTCATGCCTTGCAATACCCTCGCGGGACACTTGTCACTTGGCCCATATGAAAGGGATGCTCTCAATAAAAACATTGGAGCCTGGGATGGAAGAGGCGGTGCCTCTGATGACGGAAACAAACTCATCACACAAGGTCAGATAGGGAAATATTTACTTGACACGACTCAGGGCAGGTACACGCGTCCCCCGTTTGGGGCCCAGAAGGTCGCTCCGTGCTGCACATGCCAGGTGAGTCGCTGAGCCGATGACGTCTGATCACGGCACAACAGAGAAAATCGCTTTTGCTGTAAGAAAACTCAACCCCTCCTATCTTTATCGGCAATTCCTAGTCTTAAGCCATTCTGTCTCTTCCAGAGAAAGACAGAAACCTCAATGGAAAAAGGAATTAAAGTCTGAAAACAAGAGACTCCAGATCTTCAACTGATTATATTTCTAGCCAAATAAAACAGGTTGATTAATCCACTTGTTCAGACTGCTACAGCTACCAAAACAGCAGAATATATCCCTTTCACATTAGGGGAAGCTCACCACACTTAAACAAACATCTTCCAGGCAAGGAGAAAAAATAAATAAATAAAAAAAGAAAGAATCAGTGCTATAGCATTTGCACGTGTCTGAACATAAATCTTTGGAAACGTGAAGCGAAGCCAAGTTCTCTGGTGAAATAAGTGGACAAAGCTCCATCCATGGCTCCAGCAGAGTTTTGTCTACTTCATCTATAAGTAAACTGGAGTCTCAGCTTCAAAGACCGTCAGTGTTTTCATCCCCTGGCATCGTCACTCAGCGCTACACCCAGTGAGAGCTTCAGCTGAAAGCACAGCCCTCCCGTCCGCCCTTTACCTCTTCCCTCCTCACTGATAGTTCCATTTATTCCCATTGCCGTAATGCTTTCCTCAGCTCCGCACAAGCCCCTTGACTGTGACGGGGGCAGGATTGGGCCTTGAGCAGGCTGCACTGAGATGCACATTTCCCAGAGCAGAAAAAGTCCATGGCTCTTTTCTCCCCTCACACAGCCATCGGGTACCACGCTAGCGTGGGCTCTTCCCAGCACCTGCCGAGCTGCAAAAGCGCCTTCAGATACAGGTACGAACACGGGCTCCAGCGACACCAAGTTATCGTTAACCCCGTTCCGCTGCCGGCACGTGGAGGCCGGGGAAGCCTTGATGCTTACAGAGCAACTCTGCCTCCGAGGGAGCCCCCAGCGATGCTCAAGGCCAGTGTCCAACAGGGTGGACGCTGCCCGATGCGACGGCGATGGGAAGGACCTGTCTTAAACTCCTCCACGGGGCGCACGGTGCCCTGACGGACGCTTTGGGGAGCCAGGGCCAGGGCCGCCCCGCTGCGCCCCAAAGCCACCAGCAGCGCCTGTAACACCAGCGGCACGGCGCGGGTTTGGTGCACCTGCCCCGCCAGGCCCCAGCCCGGGGCCGGCACCCCCGCCCTGCCCACCCGGCCCCGCATCGCGCACAACGGGCCGGGCCGTGAGGTGCTCGCGGGGGCCCCCGCAGCCGGAGGGGGCCCGGGGAGCCGCCGCCCGCTGCGAAGCCACCCCCGGCCGCGCCTTTGTCCGCCCGGCGGAGGGAGGGCGGGCGGGAGGCGGCAGCCGCGTCCCGCTCCCCGCCAGAGCCGCCGGCCCCGCTGCCCGCACCCCCCGGCCCCGCCACGGGCACGCGTGTGCCGCTCACCTGCGGGGCCGCTGCCCGCGGCCGCCTCCTCCTCCTCTTCCTCCTCTTCCTCCGCCACCGCCGCCGCCGCCGCCTCCTCCTCCTCCTCCGGGGGCGGCGGCGGCGGCGGAGCGCTGCCCCGGGCGGGCGCGGCGGTGCCGCGGGGCCGAGCCGGCGGCGCGGTACCGGGGCTGCCCTCAGCGGGGCCGCCGCTGCCGCTGCCGGGCTCGGGGGGCGGCGCGGCGCTGGAGGGCAGCCCGGCGGCGGCGGCCAGGAGGGCGGCGAGGCAGAGCAGGGCGAGCCCGGGCGCGGTCCTCGGCCGGCGCCTCATGCTGCGGCGCGGCGCTCCGCCATTCATTCATTCATTCACCCAGGCGCTCCTTCACCCACCGAGAGGGGCCAGGGAGCGGCGCCGGGGAGCGGGGCCGGGCGGCGGCGGCTCCCGCCCGCCTCAGCCGGCCATGCCGCGCCGCTGCCGCTCCGAGCGCCCCTCAGGCGGCTCCCGCCGCGCCCCGGCCCGGCTGACAGCGCCGCGCCCGCCACCGCCGCCAATCAGCGCCGCGCCCGCCCCACCTGACGGCAACTTTGGAACGCTTTGTGCGCGACGCAGCCAATCAGCGGCCGCCGGGGGCGGGCGGAGGGGCGGGGCGGAGCGCGGGGGGGGCTCGGCGGTGCGGCATTGTGAGGGCGGGGGCAGCGCCCCGGCCCCCCGGCGGCCCCGCCAGCCCGCGGCCGCACGCCTCCCCTTTATATCTGTGTGTGTGTCTATAGTCTATGTTTTTAATATACATTTTTTAATTTTTTAATATTTTTAATATTTTTATTATTTTTATTTTAAACATTAAATCCGCCCCCCGCTCCCCCCCAGTTTTGCAAAACAATGAGGAAGGCGCCGGGCCGCGCAGCGGGACACAAAGCGGGTCGCCGGCGGGTCCGTCCCTGCCGGAGCCGCGCTCCCCCCTCCCACCGGTGCGGGAGTCCGGAGGGGTCCGGCAGGTGGGGGGGGGTCACCGTCCCCTCAGCACCCCCCCGGCCGCCCCTTGCCATCGCCCCCTGCCCGCTCCGCCATCCCGTCCCCACGCCCACGGTAATGCCGCTGTTCCCCTTTGTGCTGCTCCTCTTCGGGGCCGGAGCTGTCTCCCACCCGGCGCGGGTGCAACCCGGGGTCCGGCCGTGAGGACAATGACACCTGGGGGAGCACCCAGGCCGCCCCCCACCCACGGTCCTGCCGGGGCCGACACCGGGAGCGACCTTGCCCAAATCCCCCCAGTCCCGGAGGAGCGATCGGCAGCGCGGCGGCGGGGAGGAAGCACAGTGACACATATATTAATTATTTACGGTACCCAACTGGGCGATCGCTGGTTCACACGCGTTGAAGCAAGACGCAGGCGTGCGCCGCCAGCCTTGTGCGGTGGGGAAACCGCTGCTCTGATCAACACAAAGGCACGTGGCTGCACGCCGGGGTGTGCCGGAGCAGCTGGGTGGGCCGTATGGAGCCATATGGGCAGCAACCACCCCTATGCATCCCGCTGCAGGAAGGTCCAGAGCGGGATGGTGCAGAGCACTGGGGGCACGGTGGCTCTCAGCTGCCCATCCCTGCCCGTAGGTGCCTGGCACCGCCAGGCGAGTGTTTACATCCTCTCGTGTTCCTGCGGGAGCCCGCGGGTGCTGACAGGTGTCTGGGATGAGACAGCCCCACCTTCACCCACCGCGCGGCCTAGGCTGCGAGTCCTTCCCTAGCGCAATATTTAGGGGTTGCCTACAAGGGAAACGCTTGCTGCTGTGGGCTAATTATTCTGCAATAACTCACTACTCTTCCCCCGTATCCATTCCCTTCTCAGAAATAAATGGGACTTTATTCCTGCATAATAATACAATTATTATTCCCCAGCAGCTATGCTGCGACATTTCCCCCATGGAGACAAACCCTTCTGAGATTTGCTTTTTTTAATTGTTGTCAGCCTGTCATTCCGCATGGGGACCGAAGAGTCCCTCCGATCGGGGGAATACAGCTGGTAGAGGGGGAGGATGGTTTGCTGATCAAGTCTCTCCTCCAGCAATTCGCACAAGGTTATTGTCTGTGGGAATGGGAAGGAAGAAGCCGAGCGGAGGAACGATTGTTAAGGAAAGAGTTGTCTGGAACAAAGAAATTCCGTAGTTTTAAATAAAAGCAGTGCAGCCTCAGCAGCCAAAGGATGGACCCTGCGCCCACCTCCCAGCTCAGGGATGCTCCCCGCGGGGGCACGAGAGCCCGCACAGCGCAGGCTGCCAGATCTGCTCATCTGGTTTCCAAAATATTATATTCTTCCTTTCTGCTTGGGAGGAGCAGTTAAGCACATCACAACTTTTCATCTCTTTATCCTCAGGCGGCCTCGTGCTGTCACCCCGACACGGGAGGGAGACAGGAGGGTCCTGCCTGGGTCAGGCGTCTTGGGGCATCCTTATCGCAGCAGGGCCCATGAAGGAGGACCGGTCATCCCTTGGAGGAGGGATCATGCGCAAAACCAGAGAGTACTTCTGCACATCTGGCCCAGCTGGCTTATTTCAGTGCTGACTTATCGTGAGAATCATTATAGAGAGCTGCAGAAATACAGCTGACTGTCTCTGCTGCGTCGGTGGTACACACAACCCAGAGCCCTCGTGGTAACGCCACGTCCCGCTGGCAGCAGGGGTAGAAACCCACCGGGCTGAATTCCCACGTTCATGGAAATCACCACCAACCCCCAAGGCTGTGAGTCTCCGCAGCAAGGGCTGGGCACAGGCTGTGAAAAACGCTGGAAAAAGGCTATGGAAGATGCTGGGCGGAGGGGACAGAGGCCCCGGGTGACATGTCCCAGGCCCTGTGCAGGGACAGCTTCAGCAGGACTCACCGCTCCCCCTGTTGATGTCCAATATAGTTGCAAGTGCTCCACACCCCTGAACACCAGACCCAAACCATCCCCAGCTGAACCCCGAAAACCAAGCGCCCGAAAAGCCCCTGGCCGCTTCCGAGGACGTTCAGCCAGGGATGCGAAGGGCACAGAGCAGACCTGCGCGGGCACCGCGCCACCGAGATTTTCACGCTTCCCTTCCTTTTATGTTTTCAGTTTGCAATGCGAAGGTGAGAAATGCACGTCGGAGCAGGATGGATCCTTGGGGAACGAGGAGGGCTGATGCAGAGGTCGGGTTGCGAGCAGGCAGCCCAGCCTCCATGCCTGCCCTTTTCATAAGTTTTAAGGGTATCGACATCCTCCCTGGAACTGTTCCTGTTCCATCAAATCAGCAAGATTTTCTTCCCCAGTGGAAAGTTTCCATCAGATATTTAGCAACCAGCTCTTTCTCTGACCTATTTGCAAGCCCCAAGCCACCCTCTCTCCCACCCACTGCTTGAAAGGCTTGATAATTCCATGAGATGTTAATTCTGACACAGCATAACGCATGATACAAAAACTTTTCTTTTTTTTTAAATTATCATTAATTGCAACGCAGGAGTAATGAATCCCCTCTGCAGACTTAGTTTTCAAAGCACCCAGCAGCGTTTTACTGCCCAGCTCCCATTAGGTCAACGCGTATGAGGTGGTTTCTAACAGTCCCGTGTGCCCTGGGGTAGGTAGAGCCCAGAAACAACGCGGCTGCACAAATCCGCCGTGGGGACCAAGGAGCAAAGCTAAATCGCAGCCTGCCCCGCGCGTGGAGGTGTTAGCATGTGGCTGCCTAAAAAGCACGCAGCAAAGGGGCACTGTTGGTTTTAAACATGTCAGGATCATCTTTTAGGGCAAAATTATGCTCTAAATGCGAAGGATTATCAGTGAGACCCCACGTGCTTCATCAGGGCACGCAGCCTGTGAGCCTGAGCCGCACATGATGCTGGAAACTTTTCCACCTTCGTTGAAGAGCCCGACCCAGTGGGTCTTGGCAGGACTTGCCCCTGAGGAGGGTGCTCTCCCCGCCCGTTGCAGAGCCCTATCAAACATCGCCCTAATTTATGGGAGATCAATGTATTCTTTAGGTTGCACATCCTCAGTGACTATTTTCATTATTCCACAGGCACATTTATCATTTGTTTAAATCACCAAATAAAGGGTGGTTGAGAGTCGAAATCCCCAGCAGCATCTCTGCAAACCCATGCGTGAGATGCAGGAACCGACTTAAAACACAAGCAGAAGTCATGGCTTTATTTTCACTTCTGGAGCCGAGTAAACAGCACGCGTGTTGGGAAGCAAATAATTTTTAAAAATCTTTCTGTTTTCATGACCAGGCCAACATTAGCAACAAGAAGACTGCAGTTAGAGTGCAGAGCTCTGTGTCTTCATCTCTTTCTCGATGTATTTTAAAAATAAAACACCTTGTATGTGGTTGTTCTGAAACGGCAGCCTTGCCTTAGCTGAAGCGCATGCATTGCCTACATTTATCCCCTGATTTGAATATAAATGAAAGCGAGTGAATTAAAAACGGAGCCTGGAGAGCCGTCTCTGCAGGCGTATGGCTGCTGGTGGCGGGGCTTGGCGGGCAGCAGGCCCACCTTGGCGCATGGGAAGAGCATCCGCACCATCACCGAGCCTCCGTGAGCCGACAGATTCCGCCTCCTTTGGGGTCCAGTTGTGCTCACAGGGAATTTACCCTTGTATGTGTCTCCGAAATAACAATGTTCCTTTAAAAGTGCCTTTGGCTGACTGCTCTGGGCATAAACCCCATCACTGCAGAGCGGCGCTGAGCGTCCCTCCCTCCCGCTCTAGGCAACCCCCCAGGAGCAGCCTCATCCCAGCCCCAAGCGCAGCGGGCCTTTGCCCTGGCCACAAACCATCCCACAGCCTCCACAGGCCTCACGCACCTTTATTTTTTTTTGCATAAAGAAACTGCAGCGATGAAATAGCAGATGTCTGGCATCTTTCTTGCAACTTCCCAGACAGCAGCAAAAGTCACATCCCCGGCCAACGGGGCCGCAAAACGCCGCGTGCCGCAGCAGCCGCCGCTCCTACTGCGAGCATAAATAAACCCAGTGTTAGCACAGGTCTGTTGTTATTTCAAATAAATGCAATTAGCAGCCAGACCTCCCTCTCTTGCAGGGGGTGAATATCAGCAGCAGGGAGCAGGATGCAGTGATGGTACGTGCACCGCTAATGGGTCCCAATTCTGCACACGCTTAAAGAGCGGCCTAACTTTAAGCACATTGAGGTCATAGAAATATAAAACTAAGCTTCTTTTCACATCAAAAATGTCCTACAAATGCAGAAGACCGAATAAATTGGCTACTGCTTAAATTTATCACTGCCCTCCAAGAGGCTGGATCCAAAGGGCTGAGCAAGGAGGGACAGGCTCTGCGCTGCTGACTCCGATCGCTCAGAAACTACAGTTTCCCTTCCATGGGTAGTTGTGGCACTTTCCAATGTGTTTTTATCTCCAAATCCTGTTGTCCATCCCAAATTTCCCAGAGAAAGTTTTCAGAAGCGTTGATGGAGAGCGATTGCATTTGCCGTGTTAGTTGAAGCATGGCAGCAGAGGAGGCTGCCCCGGGCGCAGCGGGAGCGCAGCGGTGCGTGCAGCCTGCCAGGGGGCAACCCGGGAACCAGCAGTTCGCACACGTGGGAGATTGAAATGAAATTCATCTGAGTGGTAACGTCAAAACTAAAGTGAGCGATTTGTTGAAATGAAATGCTTTGGAAAAAAATTATCCTCTGAAGGTCAAAGCAAATGGTTCAGATTTTTTTCCCTGTCAATAATTTCCTACGTGTTCCCACAAAATGGTTTGATTTCAGCAAAACCACTCTCTCCAGTAAAAATTGCTTCCACTGAAACACTTTCTAGCCCTCCCGCTGCCAAAAGAGCTTTGCCTGCAGCCGAGCTCCCCGCAGAGCTGCAAATGGGGGCCAGACCCCCGGGGCTGGTCTGTGCCTGGGGGTGCTGGCCCCGGTGCACCTCTCGGGGCCAGTGCCGCTCGGCTGACCCAGGGAAGCTGGGTATGGCTGCAATCACACCCATGTGCCCCCACGGGCAGCTGCTTCGGGCTCCCACCCACAGATTTTCCTTCCCACTCCCCTCTTGCACACACATCTCACGTGGGTGCACGCATGCACACACATACTGTCCTTGTCACACACACACACTGTCCTTGTCACACGCACATACTGCCCTTGTCACACACCCAACAGATTCTCTCTCCACTGCGCACACCGTGCTTCACAACCAGACATTTTCTCTTGCCTCCGACACAGCCTGGAACAAGCCTCCATATTTTTCCCCTCCAGCCCAGCCCAGCATCGCCCTGGACCCCTCTCCCCAGTCCCTGGCTCCGGGGATGCTGCACTCCTGACTTCGAGGGGCATCCCTCCATAGCAGGTGCTTTCTGCTCCCCTTTTTACTTCTATTTCTGTCAATGTGGGGCCCAAAGGAGGGACAACCCTGCTGCTTGGTAGCAGCAGAGGAGCATCCCTTCAAATAAGATTTAGAAAAGCAGTGTAGGAAGGTTTTCCGTACTGCACATCCACAGAAGAGAACAGCAAATCCTCTCGTCGTTTGATGGCAGATCGTGGAGGCAAGTCCTTGAGCGTGAGACACTGAGCTACCAGGGATTATACAGTTCCTTTGAAAAAGGGCTTTTCTTCCAGATCCCTTTAGCAAATCTCCTGCTATTACCCACCCCAAAGCACTGGTAACACTTTCAATCTCTCCTGCTTTCTGCCACAGACACACATTTTGCCTTTCACTCCAGGGCTCGGGTTTTTTCATCCACTATTGAAAGCACGTTATTGCCTGGGACATGGGGTGGGAGGGGATCAGGGACTGGGGGGCCTGTCCAAATTAAACAGTGATTCCCACATAATGCAGGGGACTGGCCACACCGAGCCAGGTGCTCTCCCCAGAGCCCAGGCTCCCTCCCAAAACACTCAAGGCCGATTTTGGTATTTGACTCTTTCAACGTGTTTGTGTTAATGAATCCCCACGAGGCCCCGGCAAGGCTGGGGCTCGTCCCGGCTCGCAGCAGGGACCGTCGCTGCAGCATCGCCTGAGGAGCGGGCTGGGGGGATGCGGCTGGAGTTGGGATCAGGCTGGACCGAAGCCCAGCTAAGCGCAGTGATTGGGACAAGACGCTGTCAGCGTTTGACCATTTCAGCTGCCAAACCCTGCATTCCCTGCACGATTCAGGAGAGTCTTGCTGTGTATACAGGACAAAAGGTCCCTGATATTCACAGAGGTGCAGGTCGGACATTTAGTGGCCATTTCAGCTCTCCCTGGACAATCCATCAGCTGCCAAAGCAAGACCTCTTATTTCTGCGTCTCTATCAAGGGCCCAAGACTGAGCTTCATCGCTACGAGGAGAAGCCACAACCAGGCACCGCCGGATCCCAAAATGCAACCACACCTTTGGTGAACCAGCTGCTCTCAGCACGTCCCAAAATCCAACCATGCCCAACTGCTCGCAGCTGCCCGGAGCCAGGACGCAGGCAATGGGGTGGATGCGAGGAGCCTGGGAGCAGGCAGCGGGATCGGCTGCGTCGGTGGGAACAAGGCCAGGCACGCAGCGAGAGCAGGAGCGCAGAGGAAGGGGCCTTCCCATTGTCCAGGACAAAAGACCAGATGTGCACCCAGGGTAGGGAAAATCCCACCCTCTGAAAGCCAGACCTGGCGTTTCCACTCAGAAGGGCCTCAAGGCTGTCATTACGAGTGCGTTCTGCACCAGTGCAGCTAGGCCCCTTCTTAACCGATTTCATTAATTCAGGACAGCGACTCGTCCCCCCGCTTACAGCAGGTTATCCCAACCAGCCGTACCCTGGCCAGCCGCTCCGCACCTGCAGAGGTTTGTGTCAAGGAGGTCACTTTTGCTTGTCTCTGATTTTTTTTCTTAAAAGCCAATAAGCAAAATAAAGCCCCATGATGGATTTTTTTTCCTTTCTTTTCTTGACTACATCCTTGCTCCCGAGTTAATGTCCTTCATTAGCCCTGGTGGATAAGCGCAAACATATGTGCTAATGCATCCTTTTGGATGCCACTGCAATGCTGAGTGTATCCATACAATCATCTAAACCCATGGATCTCCACATTAAGCCCTAGCCATTAAGCGCTAGCTTGTGCCTTAGCTAACACGTCTTTCAGAAAAGAGCCCAGTCTTCATTTCAAGACACCAAGAATGAAAAAAACACCATTTTCCTTTGGATTTGTTCCAAAATATTGGACCTGTTGGGGTTTTTTTTTAGCAATGAAGGTGATTAATTTCCAGTTTGACTTCATCTGGCTCTTGCTTCCAGCCATCCGTTTGTGTTTTTCCCCCCTGCTAGATTACAGAACCTGCAATGCCCGCTCTTTTCTCCCCGTGAAGGTATTTATACACTGTCACCAAGTCACCTCTCAACCTCTTTTTTTAATAATGCAAACAGATGGAGGTCTTTAAGTTCTCCCCCCTGTAAGGCCATTTCTCCAGTCCTTCAATCATTTTTGTAGCTCTTTTCAGCACTCTCCAACACCCTCTCTTAAATGCAGACACCTGAACTGGATGTAAAATTCCCGAAGCAGTTTCCCCAGTCCCATAAAAAGGTAAAATCCTCTCCCAGCTCCTACTCACCATTTCCCTTCTCACGCACCCAAGAATCTCAATCGGTCCTTTGGCTCAAACATCGCGCATCGCCAGGAAGCTCCCACCGAGCTGGTGCTGCACTACAACCCCACCTCGAGTCCTTGCAGAGAACTAAACCAGCCCAAAGCACCCCCTTTGCTAAGGCTGGAGCTCCTTCTTCCTTCCTAGGTGTTCCTCACTGAACTGCTCTGATTTCACATGTATTCAGGCCATAATAGTGTCTTTTGGTCTCTTGCTGTAAATGGATGGTTTGCGAAATGCTGAATACTGACCTATAACCTGGGAAAAGGGAGATTTTTTTGCATCAGATGTTACAATTTCCCTGTTGTCCCTTTTCTCCTGTTCTCTGTCATCACCACTCCTGGGTTTTGGTGCTCAAGGGTGGCAGACATCCATCCATGGCTGGGCTCAAGCCTGAAGACACTTGCAGAGCAGAGGATTGAGCCAGCTGGCCACAGCTGGGTCACGTCCAGGTGCTACGTGAGCTGACATTGCTGTGAACGTGTGCTGGGCAGCACGGTGACAGCGGTGGGGAGCACGGCTGGCAGCCAGCGCGGCCCCAAGCTCATGCCATTTCCCTGGGCAGGTTTCAAAAGAGATCAGCACTGGTAAAAGGGAGAGATTTTCGGCATGGGCATCTGGTGTGGCCAAGCTCTTCTGAGCAACGCAGCTGCCAGCAGAGCTTCTGGGAGCTGAAATATCTGAAACTCTTCTCCCTTTCTTTTCCTTTCCCAGTTCAGCATTGCAGCTATAGTGTATACACACACTTTTCCATCTGGGAACAACTATCCATCAGCATCCTCTGGGCTGCAAGCAGCATGGTCACTTATAGGCAGTATCACGGGACAGTTTTAAAGAAATCTAAATAACATGCTGGAAAAAAATGCTTCTTGCTGGAGAGCTGCTAACAATTCCCTCCTCTTTAACCAGCAGGTGATTTCTCTGTGGCAAACACCGCTTTTGTGGGAGGAGGATGTTTTTTCCACTGGGAAATAGCTAAATTCTCGGGAAGCGATGCGAGGCTTGGCCTGCATCCATCCCCCTGATGTGGACGGCCGCGGGGTGAGCAGGGGGAGGCAGGCGGAGAAGGCAGCAGCCGACCGCTGCATGTCAGTGTTGCTCCACGCAGCGCACACAGCTGGGCAACATCTGCCTCCCGCGCTGGAGAGAATCTGCTCTCACCTAAAGCACTGCGTTATTGGGGGGATTGGGGCTCTGAGGACGACGTGACAGCACCTCCCAGACAGAGGGACAGGCCTGTGTGTGTGGCACAACTGGTCAACGGTGCCCACCTCCTACTGAGGGCTCAAGGGGTGGGAATTGCATCCCTGGTCCAGGAGAAGGTGTCTGGCTGGCAAGCCAGGGGAGCATGGCCCTGGGCTGCAGGGACACATCTCACCCCGCTCCTGAGCCCCATGCAAAGCACAGAACCCCTCAAAATCCCGCCACGGGGTCCAGCTCCGCATGGTTGCAAGGATAAAGGATAACCTAATATTCCCGCTCCTGGTTTCTATAGGGGCTGGGTTCAGAAGTCAAAGCCAGTGTAGCCCCGGGCAGGCGTGCTCCAGACATTACCCTTGTTCCCAGTGCTGTGCTGGTGTAACCCCACCAAACAGCAGCGCCAGGACCTGTGGGCCCGCTGCTGGGCTCCCCAGTGTAGCAGCCTCCCTGCACGGCTCAGCCGATGCCCAGGGCAGAAGGGATGTCATGCAGAGCATCCCACTGGGACTGTGCATGGCTGCCCATGAAACCCCGCCAGTAATGCAGAAGAGAGACAAAATCCCTACATGATGAATAATTATTGCCAGTTAGTGATGTGGGGTACTCAAACCTCCACACCAGCCTCACACAGCTCTTGCTGAATTCAATAATAACTCATGCTTTTGACTTCCCCCCCATCCCCTCCAGGTCCTATTGGAGAAGAAATCTATAATTTGGGGCCCGGATTTTCCTTCTATTGCCTTGGTAACATATTTCCTTGTTGTGTCCATCACCTCAAAGAATTATATGTTAAAGGTGTGAGGAGAAAGGTGAAAAGCGGCGTGGCCGCCAGAGGAAACCCATTGTCCTGGGAATCCAATGTGCTTCCCACCTGCAGACTCACGTCTATGATTAACCACACAGGTGGCCAGGGCGGACCCATGGTTTCATGAAAAGGGAAACAAAAGATAAGCATTTTGCTCTGATTTAGTGGAATAACAGTACTGATGGTGCCTCATGAAAGGGTAGACGGGGAGCTGGATTTATGTTGTGGAAACTCAGCTGTCCAGAAGTGAACAAAGCTCTTGTTGACTTTGGGGGCAGAGGAGGGCGTTGAATTCAAAGGCTGCAGATTTGTTGGCTGCATGCCCAAGTCCTACAAACAGCCAGGAGGGCTTGTCCAGGTGTTTCACCAGGCATGAAGTGAGTCAGTTCAGCTCAGGAGATGTCCTCTCCCTCCATTTAGAAAATCCAACATTGGGCTCTGAAGGGGAAGCCATCCTCTAGACCAGCAACGCTTCTCCATGCTTCTTGTCCCCGTCTCCAATAAAGGAGGGGGTGGGACACTTCCCAGCCTTAGGGGGAGGTCCTGAGGATTGATTCATCAAATCTCGCAGTGGTAGCATTTCCCCAGCATCTGCCCCCACGAGATCTCTGGTGCCTGCAGACCCGGCAGGTGAGATCAGCCCCACTGCATCCCCGGGAGCAGCCTGGACGGTGCGAGACAGCAGCCACCACACCAGGAACATTGGCAAAGGGACAAGGACATGGATTCATGGGAATGACCAGGAGCTACCAGCTAAATAGCTTTGGGCTTTTTCATGTGTAAATTTAGTTCTAGCATTAGAGTTTGTTATACGGCATCATTTGTTGCAGAGAAAGCACAGCAGTCGGCAGAGACATTGCCCTAGAGAGAAAGTGTCGTGATGCCCCATCACGCTCTCAGCCACATGGGCTGTGCTAGAAGAGGGTTAATCATCTCTTTTTTTTCTTTCGAACTCATTTGCTACTGCAGTATCCACAAAACGCCGCTGTGCTCCAGGGAGATGACAGGCCAAATCCTGGCTCACTTCAGGCCTGAACACAACAGGGAGCAATCAAGCTCGAGCTGTGAAGCCAGCAGTGATTCGTGACCCTGGTCTGGTCGGCCCAAGAGGCTCCGTGACCCGCTGGGGAGGTGCCGGGGCAGATTACTCACACCACAAGTATGAGCAAGCGGGGAAGGACGGCCGCGCAGGGCTGCATCGCAGAGCTGGAGGCTGAAGGCAGAGACATGGAAAGTCCACGGAGATGCTGGGAGAGCCCCTCAGCCTGTGCAGGGCCCCATGCATTGCCCAGTGCTGGCACCACCCAGCATCCCAAAACCTTGTGAGCAACTGCATGATGGGCAAGACCGCAGAAAATTAAGCCCTGGGTATGTAGTCCTGCAAGGCTTCCTCACCCGGACCCTCGGTGAGCTTGACTTGCGTGAATCCTGCAAACCTCAGCTTTGCAGCTAGGGATTAACTTGCAGACTGCCTTGCGGGCACTAGGGTGCACACAGGAGGCCCCAGCCTGACAGCTACTGGAGGACCGGAGTCGTTTTGAGGATCAGACCCGTATTTTGGCTGCAGCTTGGCTCACTGCACTCTCTAAGCTGGACCTGAGCTTCCCCTCCCCAGCTTTGTACTACATGGGTGTTTCTGTGCAGCCAAGAGATTTGCTCGGAGACTCTAAGATAAACTTGGGAAATATTCTCTCAGCCAGGAAGTTATATAAAGTGCATTCCCTATGATGCACGGTTTCTCTGTCAGCACCGTCGTGCCTATGCAAGGAATATCCATGGTGATGGTGCCCACAGCATCTCGCCTGTATCGCCTGCAAATAGCAGAAATGCAGCTCTGATTTAAATAGGTGCAGGTGCTTAGAAAAACCACTTAAACAGAGTCATTATTCTGTTGGACAACACAAGCGTGGCAAAATGAAAACATCAAAAGATCACAGCCATTTCACAGAAACAACATGTTAGGGACAGAAAGAGAAACACATTGCTCTTACCGAGTCACAACATCCTCTTCCCAAACTTTTGGAATGAGTTATTTTGAGTTTTTCCATTTTGAAACAATTTTTAATATCTAATTTTAGACTATAAAATAAATCATCAGGAAAACAAAAATGTATTAAATTATTAAATGTGTTTGACCAAGCACAAAATATTCTTTCCAGCCTAACTCTCACAGAGAATTTTGAAACTTTCCAATGTCTCTCCTGGCTGGAAGAAAAGTCCTCGCCAGATCGCGGATACCCAACCTGTCTGTCCACAGCAGACACAGAGAAGGTGTATGAACCCAGCCAACAGAGCATTGCATTGAAACCCTCTGGCTCTGCTACCGAGACTTCATCCTGAGGAGACTGAGACGTGATAAAATTCACCCTTGTTATGAGAATCAGCACAGGCCGCTTGAGTTATTTTATTCTTCAGGGCTGCTGAAGCACTGAGGTCTTGGATGGGTGGTAGCACAAGGGTCATCATCAGCTTTTCACCTGGAGAGGGGATCCTGGCTCCAAAGTGACTTTTATTGCTATAAAACATCTCCAGTACCTTGTGCTTGAAGCAAAACCTCCTAAAATGTGGATTCTTCCTGACGCTGTCCCAAATTTCCTCTGACTTCAGAAAGTCGTTCAATCTGGATGCCCAGCCACACGGTGAGCCGGGCTGGAGGGGAGAGAAGGGGATGCTGTTTCCAGAGATTGAGTGGGTGCTGTGAATCTGCCAGGGGGTAGGCTTAGCCCCCTTTTCCAACCAAAACGTTCATCAAGGTCACTACCGTGAAGAGCGGTCCCGCAATGCCGAGAACCTCGGCTTCATGGACAGGTAGCAAAACTGCACACCTTTGCGCAGTAAAAAGTGCATGGCTGGTATTCCCAACATTTTTCCACTGTTATTATTATTTACTTTGTTGCATCCACATAATTAGGGCTTGCAAGGAAAAATGTGGAAAAGGATCCCATCCCAGCATAGGCATAGGAAGTACATCAGGAATATATACAGGCATATGGTTTTAAAGCTAACTTAGCTGCCAGCCCGGCGGAGCATGCGTATGGCTGAGCCACCAACGAAGGGGAGCAGAAAGGCAGCTCGTGTGTCTGGTGACCCCCTTTGGCCACGAGAGCCACGAAAACAAGACGGTATCTGAAAATTTGCTGCTGCTCTGTTTTTCTACCATGCCAAGGAGTGCACGGCACCTTCTCCTGCCTCGGCCCTTCCCCATGTCTTTCAGCCACATGCAAGGCAAGAGCAGCCCTGGCTTATACAGGGGACTTGTTATTGAACACCCTGAGCGTAAGGCATGTTACGAGTTATTTGATTATTACGCTGAAGTGGTTGAGGGACTCGAGACATCGAGCTGGGGATGGTTGAGCCATCCCAAAGGGAAGAAGGGAAGTGGGGCTTCCTCTTTTTACAACCAGGGCTTTGTCTTTCTGCTTAATGCAAACACCAGGCTCTGCCATTCCCCTGGATCTGAGGCTCCCGGGTGGGTCACAAGCTCAGATATTCACTGCCCGAAGAACAGCAGCATCCTTCTCCAGCATACAGAGCCAAAGAGAAATCCCTCCTTTCTGCAATAACAGGCTCCTTCAAGCCCCTTGCAGTACATCTATTCATTAATTCACCCAGAGCCACAATCTAGCCACATGTTTCTGAGCAAATCCAACCTCCCCTGTTAACAGTCAGCATTTACAGCACTCCCTTATATATTTTCCTCTGCTACGGACAGGATCGCATGTTGTTTCCCAGCTCTTTTGGAGTGGTCTCCCCGTGGTTACCTTCTCCTCCTCTGCCTTCCCCAGCTGCTCCTACCCCGCTGCTTCTGTCCCCATCCCCTGCAAGGAGCCCTGCAGGCGACAGGCACCAGCCAAACAGCTCTACCTTTTTTTCCTCAGCCCCAGAAGCAGAAACTTTTGTTGTTAAACCTCTTGGAAAAAAAATGACTGAATAAACGCCATAGGAGGAGAAGTTCCATTTCAAGATCTAAGCAAAGTCAGGACAAATTATACAGACCGGCAGGAGAGGGTTACTGTCCCCAAAGGGCAAGTGAAGGGCGGAAGACAGGGGAACACAAAGGGAAATGCTTCATTAACTCCTCCTGAGGTTATCTGCTCAGTTTAAAAGCTAATGCCTCCTCTGAAACGGTACAATGCATCAGCTTGCAGCCCAGTTCATTACACAGCTATTCCGTGCAGGCACACTTCTACTGGGGCCTTTCTTAGGGCTGTCTTTGACCAGAGCCACCTGCCACCACCGAGCCAAGCTAATGATCTGCCCCTCTGCTATTCTTTTCATGTTTTCTGAAATCACCCAGCTTTATGATCCTCTTCTCCATTATCCAGGAATAGATCTGAAACTAAGTGGCTGCGGTCTATGGGGGGATATTGTTCTTGCACTTCCCCGAGTCCTTGAGGACTTTCAGCTAGACTGAGCTGTTCGGATGAGCACACCGATAAGTCTCGGCATGGCAGCATTGGAGAGGAGTGGGTTTTATGGGAACTGAGATGCTCCAGGGAATAAAACCCCCTGGACAGAGTCCCCTGGAGCTGCCAGTGGCCTCCCTCTTTGACGAGGACATGGCTGCACAACATCTCTCCCACTTGGCTTTACCCAGCGGGCACCAAATATCCCGGCACAGGCTTTTGTTACGGCTCCAGGCACCTCATCCTGCAGGGTCCTGTCGCAGTGCCCGTTTCTTCCTTGTCTCTCAGACAGCTGTTTACATTTTTGTTTTGTGTGAATAATCTCAAATATGAAGGCTTTGCTTTGCTTTTCACCCCATTAGATAATATTAATTACTGCAGGGAGCCAAGTAGCTTGGAAAAAGGGGAGGAAAAAAACCACTCTGGAAAAGTTGCAGGCCTTGCAAGTATTTAAAGGGCCATCTGCATCTCCTCCAAAACTGTAAAGACAAATGAGAGCAGCAGTAGCGCATATTTATTCAGTAGACATCATGGCAACATTTCTGCTCCTGTCTCAGCCAAGAATTAGCACCAAAAATGTAAGGCTTGCTATTCTTCAAATGCTCCTCTCCGTTGGGAATGTAGCAGAGAGGTTGTTTGGATGCATGAAGGGACCCGACCTCTGGAAGGAGTCACCTGGATTTTTGGGTCAAATGCCAGCTCGGCCCTCTGCCTCCTCCCTCCACGTGCATCTCATCTGGTGACTTCCCCTTTAGAGATGCTGCACGTCTTCTCCTAGAAGGTTTTCCAGCAATGTTACGGGTTGGCTGGCCATCGGAAAGATACTTGACTCAAGTGAACTAGCAGTATCCTCCGGTGCATAGGGATGCAAGCAGAAATGCAGATTTCTGATCCTTACCTACTGCCCCATATGCACGGATTCCCCTCTGTGCATCTCTCATTGGGGATTTAGGTACCATCCCCAAGAGAAATATCTCTTCACTTCACATCTGGACACAAATATTGGTTAGGCATAATAAGGAAAGACTGAAATCCATTTTAACATGTGCAGTGAGACAAGCTGTTGAAGAACAATAATAAATAACAATAAGTTTATTAATAATTCATCCGTTTCAAGCAAATATCTTCTCCAGGCAGTCATTCCTGCCTACTGCCTCTCTTTGATATTAAGCAGGGCTTCTTAGGGCTGTCCCTGACTTTTCGTTTGGGTACCAGCCAGCAAAGCTTCCAGGTGGATGATGCTGATTTACAGCCCATCTACGTTTGCTGCTATATTTACACTGGGTTGGGGTTTTTTTTGTGAATTACCTTTCAGGATAGTCATCAGTTTTGAAATATAGGAAGGAAACAGCAGCAGCTGGAGGAAACCTAAAGTGAAATTCAGTCACAAATCTTGTATATTAATTCCTGTTCCATCCCTCTCCTTCCCCAGCACTTGCCTTGGGAAGTCATGCCTGTTACTGGCATGCTTTTCGCCAGAGATATTATATTGCTATAAATGTCAGACATTTGAAGAAGAATACTATCTATTAGCATGTAAAAGAGTATTATTGTCTGCAAGTTACTAGGTTCAAAGGCGGCATTGTGCTTGGCAAATTGCTGTCTGCAGCTCCCAGCAAACACATCTCCTAGTACCCTGCTCCTGGAGCTGATGGCACACGGTGTGTGGAGACAGAGGTTCTCATCCAGCCGCAAGCACAGTGCTCAACAAAGGGAGAAAATTAGGTAGGAAAACTGTACAAATGTCTTCAATACCTTTTTGTTATTCTTTTAAGTTACTACTAACTTTCCCTTTTAAAGTAATCTTGGCTTCTAGATCTTTCCTTCTACTCCTATACTGAAATGATATGAAAACAAGAGAGACCTTCAAAACGTGCCCTAAATCATCTGCTGCAAAGGGAGAGCTCTGCTCGGTCCCTGGGAAGGAGCCAGTTTGAACCATCTGAGCATCTGGCTGTCGACTGGAGGGGCATGGTGCTCTCACACCCCAGATGTGCTCCTTCTGACAGGTGGTAGATCCTTTCTAGCTGCTTCCCCAGCAGCGACTTGTAGCTGCTTTCCATTCCCAGCCCCTCGCAGGACAGCGGGGTGGGGTAAGGCAGAGCTCGGGGTGTTGCTGTTATACTGCAGAGTGCGGGCAACATGGCTGCACCTTTGAACTTGGGTTGAAATGGCATCTTGGCACGCTCTGGAGTGCCACGTATAACTAGTGCTCAACTCCTACAGCCTTGCAGCAGCCAGCTCAAAGCATTTATTAAAGAAGTGTGAGTCATGCTTTGTCTTGCAGAGGAGAATCCATTTTCCTGGTCCTGTAACTCCGCAAGATCTCAGCTCCACAGGCATGTCTGCTCCTGGGCCACCCGACTCTCCCTGTCCCTTCCCGCAGCCCCGCTCCTCCTCGGCTCCCATCTGCTTCTTCCCACTTGACTCATTCGATGGAGGGAGTTGTATTTGTGGGTGTTGTGCCTACACTTTAGATTTGAAATTTAACTATAAGATGCATGAATTGAAGCTAAAATCCTTGCTGTGTGAAGTGTGATAGTAAGCACCCAGCACCCAGGGTGGCAGCTGGATGTCTCAGGTAGGAGCAGATGGCCCAGGAGAAATCACAGGGTTTGCTGCCAACTCTGGCCATGCTTCTGTGGGAAACAAATAATTGTGGGGAAGGACATATGGATGGGTACAAAACTATATGCAACGCCTATACTCAGTGATCTACCCAAAAAATCACAGCAGCACAGACACCCCATGGAGCTGCGCTGGCCCCTCTCTGCACCTCGCAGCAAAGCACGTGAATTTGGGCAGAGCACGGTTTCAACGCGGGCAGCGAAGCTTGTGCCCGTGAGCATCGGGATTAGAAAAGAGCAATAACCACAGCGCCTTTGCAGCAATAGGCTCTGATGCAGAGGAACTGAACCGGCTTTGAGGCAGGGATTTGGGGGAAGCCAACGCAGAGCAGGTGGTTAGAAACTACGTTAACAACCCCGTTAACAAGCACTGCAGATTAGACCCAACAACGGCTCATCAGCATTCAGTCCAAAGGCCACAGGCTGCAAAGGGAAGAGAATAGAGGAAGAACAAGAAGGAGGGGAGATGAAAAGAAAGCAGAGATGGGAATTGGTTTTAATAATATTGTTTCCTAATTACAGCATGGCACAGAGAGCAGATGCAGTCTGCTTTGACGTTTACAATTCAACAAAGGACGTGCCAAAAACACGGCGAGCAAACTGCTAACACGAGGGAGGCAGCAGCAGCACCTGCAGCGGCAGCGGTGGTGCAGCACGGGGGGAGCGGGCGTCCAAGCATCCAGCTTGGGGCTGATGTCACCCTGTATCGCTGCTGCCCAGCACCCTGCTGGGGTTTCTTTTGAAGCTACAAAAAGCAATTTAAGGGCTTTTCCTGACCTCGGTCAGGAGGTGTGTTGGTGAGGTTTGCAGGGAAGGGGAAGCACCTTCCTCAGAGCAACAGGTATATAGGGTGAGGGATGGCACACGCAGCACCTGGTGTGGAGAGGCACATTTCTCCAGCAGCTCCGTGCGCTGGGAGTGGGAATGTCTCTTCAACCATGGCAGATCCATCCTCCCAGCACAGCAGGAACATGTTGCTTTCCTTATTACATCCTGAAACATTTATGATGGGAATTCAGTAGCATTATCCCAATATAAGAAACCAAAACGACTTATTGCACAACCCAGCAGCACAGCTGGGGCTGTGGGACAGATCCTTGAGCCTGCCCCTCGCCCTAACTGCTGCCCCACAGGAAACCGGGCGAGGATGGATATGTATGGGGTCGGTCCACACCGTCCCCAGCCCAGGGCCCATGTCTCTGAGCAGTGTGTGTGTAGGAAGAAGACTTCAGACTCCTGAAAAACTTTCCTGCAGCTTGGCACGGCATCTGTAAGTCCCTTACACTCATTCGAGCTGTGCACAGAAATCCACAGGATGAGGAACACTAATGCATGTTTTGGTCCCAGTCCAAAATAAACGCCGGCTATAATAACCCTCATGGGAAAGCTAAACAGAGGACCCCTTTGTTAGGGACAACTCAGCACGTTACGCTTCATTTGGGCCAACAGCACTTCCAGCACGAGGCTCGGGGCACCATCTGCTTGATGTGGGCAAGGTGGGCTGAGGCCAGAAACCAGAGAAAAAGGGGGATCTCGGGACAGGGAGCTTCGGATGATGCCTCTTGTGTCTCCCTGGCCCATAAAGACTCAAAAAAAGCTTGGAAGAAGAAGGACTGGCAGGTATGTTGGGCCCATTAAGGCCTCTGCTGGAGGTAATGGTTTCTAATGGGGCAGGGAGCAGCGGTGGTGTCTCCTGTCCCACTCTCCTTTTGTGTATGAAGGGGTCCTGCTTCAGGATCCTCTCTCTCTGGCTGGTTCCTGTTTGGTTCCCTTCAAAAATAGCAATAGAGGAACAGCAGCATCGGATGAAACCTTGTGGCTCTCTGCTGAGGCCGGCACAAGCTCTGGTCATTTGTGGAAGCTTCTATACTGGTGTAAACATGACGGAGTGACGCAGGGGAAGGTCTGCCCTGACCTGAAGGGGACAGGAGGGAGGGATGGCCTGCAGGCTCCTGCATCAGCTCCAGCAAGAGTCAACGGATGCAAGGTGGTAACAGAGACCTGTGGCCCATGTCCCGCACCTGGCAGAGGTGCTGATGAGTGGGACCAGCCCCAGCAGGACATCGTCTGGCTGATGGGAAGGGGCTGTGCTGGCTGGGGTGGGAGGGACTCCAGGAGGCAGGGAGATATCTCCACCACGAGCATGGGCTGCTCTCCTCTCTGAGGTGTGTGCCAGGTAAAGGATGTCCTTGCTGTCCCAGCTGCCAGGTAAGGCCATGCAGTTGGGGTGAATGAGCTCTGCAGGTTGCGGGAAATGGCTGTGTTTGGGGGAGTATGGTGCAGGGGCTGGTGGGGTGAGGAAAGGCTGCTGTCCCCAACCTGGGGGATGCGGTAACACGTCTCCTTTGGTGGCTTCACTGAGCACAGGCTACTTAGGAGGTGACCACCAACATGAAACAGCAGGCTGGCCCTGAGTGTTTCATCCCAGTGCCTGGTGTGCTGAGGCAGGGATAACCCTGGGTGCTCGAGGTACCTGCCTGGGTTAGCTGTGTTTTGCTGCCTGAAACCCAGGAGGGTACCTGGGGGGTTTAATTGCTGTGTAAAGTCAGAAACAGCCTTTCTGGAGCGGGTTCCCAGCAGTGGCAGCTTAGGGACTTCTGGGGAGTGGTCCCTGGCTTCTGCCCACCCTAAGTGTGCAGACGAAGGTGGTGGTGGTCCTGGGGGCCAGCTGGCCTAGGAGCCAATATGGATGCCAGTACCCCATGTAACTGTAACTATCGTGTAACCGTCTGTCTGCTATGCGTTGGACTCAGATTTGCTGGGAAAAGCCTTGTTGACTTAAAAAGAGACAAAAGGAGGGGGCACGAAGCACGGAGGGAGTGACTGTGATGGGCCTGTGGCTTGAGCTCCTGCAAAGTTAATGTTGCTCCCCCACTCATGGGTGAGGTTCCTGGTGCTCTCAAAGTGGAAACCCAGATACGTTTCAATCCCACAGGGGAAAAGCAGGAGAGATTTATTTTTCTGACAGCTCACTTATGATGTACAGTCATCTGGCAAAGCAATTTTTTTTTTCCCCTCTTATTTATGAGGGCCAAGGGAGTGCAGTGCTGCAGAGGAGCAGTTATTTGCAGCTAGGGTGCCGTCATTGCTGCTGGCAATTGCTGCTGATGGGGGGGTCCTGCTTCTCACCCTGCGGCCCTGGTAGCTCAGGGAGGAGAGAGGCTTCCGCAGCAGGCAGGGAGTTCAGAGTCATGAGACGCTGCTGTCTTCATTGGCGCATGTGAAAATTGCATTGGCTCCTCAATGGTATTTAGACTGCTAAATTGTGTTGTTCAATACCAAAGCTGTGGCTCAAAAAAGATGTAATGCTTTCATCGGCTTAGGGGGAAAAGTGTGGAGCAGAGAGGGGTTACTGCTGTTTTCTAGCAGACGTGGCTGCAGGTGGCTCTTCATCGGACGGAGCTGGCATGTAACAGGCCAGCTGCAAAGAGCCATAGGAAATCTGTCTGTAGCTCCAGGGTGTGAATGGTGCATGTGAGGATTGGGGCTCAGGCCCCGAACCTGCAGCTTCCCAGCAGCTGATTTGAGCAGCAGAGCAGCATTAGGTGTCCGCAGATGTGTTGTACTCCTTGGTGGCTCTTGGGAAAGAGGAGTTTTGGTTCCTTTATGCTTGTAAAATGCTCTGCTAGCCTAGAAAGGAAGCATTAGAGATGTGCAAATAATTAATTGCTAATTAGTTGGGAGATTATTCACAGGATACAGCCAGAGGCTAA
Organism: Nipponia nippon; assembly: GCF_047370975.1. Classification (NCBI taxonomy): domain Eukaryota; kingdom Metazoa; phylum Chordata; class Aves; order Pelecaniformes; family Threskiornithidae; genus Nipponia; species Nipponia nippon. The sequence continues at coordinate 5,588,764 of NW_028262332.1, forward strand.
GCAGTTCCTGCAGAGGCCGTGCAGAGTGCTGTTATCTGTGCAGGGTCTGCGTGGTGGGTGCTGCAAAGTTGCCATCCCCAAAGCAGCAGAAGGTGCAGCAATAGGAAATAGCTGAGAGGAAAAAAAGAGGTGCTTTGGGAGCTGGAAGGGAGACCAGATGGTACTGGGAACGAGGGGATGACAGGGTGCCCTTTGGGTGGATGAGAGCAGTCAGAAATGGGATCAAAGCCTCTGTCATGGGCATCCTGAATCGGCTTTCCCAAGGGGGGCATTAAACAGAGCCCCTGTGGATGCTGCAACAGAGGGAAGAGTGGGGGCTTTTCAGGGGAGAACCGAAGCTGTGTGTGATGATTAGAGGTGAATTGTCACCAGCTGAGTTGAGCTGGAGGTGGGATTTAACACACCTGTTTCTGGGTGGTCAGCGAGGTGTGTCCCGGGGAGGTGGGCTCCTCCAGCAGCCCTGCTCCAGCCATTGCCTCCCCGCAGCGGGGCTGTCTCTGGGATTGCCTGGGGTAAGCGTGGGGGCATTTTTTGCTGTATAAACTGGTATGGGGGTGGCCTGGCTGGGGTGAGACTGGGGAGATGTGCACTGGTTCCAGTATGGACACTTCCCCCAACAACAGCAGGGTAGCCAGGGGCTGGGGCTCACAGGCACGGGGTGGGGAAGGGGGCAGAGGTGCAGCCAGGTGGTTAGAGCACCCTCCTGCCCCGGCCGAGGGATTTGCTACGGGCTTATAGGGAGCTTGCTTCCCCCATGGCAATGCCCATCCCTGTTTTACACCTCTGAGACTGGGTCGGTGGTTGGGGGTGCCACTAAGGGTAGCGATGGTTTCTCTGTCACCTTCACCAGTCTCTGTTACCTGTACCTCTGCACTCATTAACATGCAAGGTTTCCCCAGTTTGCTTTATTTATAAAAATCCTTGCTGTTGAATGAGCCATCAGACATCAAGTTGAATTGACAGCAAATTGGTGGTGAAGATGCAAACTTGAGGCATTCCCAAACTTCCTTTTCCCCTCTACCCGCCATGCTGGCCCCTCGGCACTGCTGGCTGCGGGGCTGCCCCATGCTGGGGGCTGAGCAATGCTTTTCCACCGGTTATTTTAAACCCCTGTGGCTCCTGGCCTGGTTCTTGGTGGAGAAGGATGGAGGGGATGGCCAAGGTCCCAGGCAGCAGCTGACATGGCTCCTGTTTAACAGAAATCACCTTCCAGATGGGCTTTTGGCTCTGGTTTAACTACGCCAGTCCTGAAAACATATACCAGTGAAACATGCCCAGCTCTTGCTTTTTCAAGCTGTTTGGTTGCCCTCTGAGGACAGCAGTTGCTTGGGTCTTGAGGAATGTCCTCAGTGACTGAAACAGCAATACAAGGTATTGCATGAATGCAGAAAGGGTTAATGCACTTGGGTTGAGGTTGAGTTGAGGCTGAAGCTGCTCACCTCAGTCCAAACCAGGAGATCTTCCTGCTGGGAGCAGACTGATGCAGCTTCTTCAGCGTCAACGTGGGAAAGCGATAAGGGGAGGCCCTCTTCCCGTCCAGCTCATGATCTGCAGTAATGAGAACTTGGCCTCAGTCTGCTCTCTGGGCTGAGAGCGAAGGCAGGAATTAAAGCATCTGGGCCCTGGGCAGCTCGTGCGTTTGGGTGGTCCTGCCCCGGCGGGGAGTGCGTGCTGGCAGTGCTGAGCCTCCACCCTGCTCCAGCGTGAACGTGGATGAGGAGGGAGTGGGGATTTTGCAGTGCAATAAGGGCCCTGACGGGTGGGCTGAGCCAGTGGGGACCAAGTCCTCCGGCTGGAGGGTGGCACCTGGGGGGAGCTGGGAGCAGTGCCCCGTGCAGCTGGTGAGTAGCTCATGCCACTGCTCCCCGGGGCTGGCTGGTCCCCAGCAGACATACCTGCTTTGTTGGCTTTTTTTGTTTTGGTTTGCTTTGTAGAAGTTCAGTTTGCTGGTTTTCTAGTGAGGCTCTTTAGCTGTGGTGGGTGTAAATCTCGGGAAGGTCCCTGCAGACCCAGGAGAAATGTGTCCCTCCAGGAGCTGCCTTCCCGTGGTGCAGCATCAGCTCAGCTGGGGGTGGCGGTGGCTCCTGAAAGCTGCCGCATCCCTGGCAGGGGATGCAAGGAACCAATTAATGTCAGTTGGTTTTTTATTTGTTCCCAGCTCTGGCTGACATCTCTGGATGATAACTAAGGGTGTAAAGAGGTCCTGCCCATTGCCTCCTGCCTGTACGGGTAAAAGAGTGCCAAGCCTGGGTGGTGCCTGGGGCATGCTGAAGCCCAATTAATGTGCTCAGAGAGGTTTAGAGAATGAAGCTCCAGTCTCAACATGTACATGATTGATCATGGTGTCTTGTTTGGTTGACCCATGGGTGAAGCTCAGAAAAGAGCCACCTGTGTCCTCCTGTTGGATCTCAGTGCTGCGTATGCAGGAGAGGAGCTGCTGGGGGGATCTGTATCTCTCCATAGGTAGGTGCCTGCTGCCGTGTAGTTTGTTAAGGCACATCACGTGCATCTCTTCAGGCCTGTTACCTCTCCTCCTGCACGATCAGAGAAGACAGTGCCCAGATCTGGGGAGCAAAACACCCCAAGGGGGCTGGACCAGAGTCCCCAGCCGTAACAGCAGGAGATGTTGTTTAGGGAGATCGTTTTAAGGAAATCGGATGTGAACTGATCTTCTCTCTCAGCAAACTGCCAGTGGGTTTCTCTAACTCGCAAAAGGTGTGCGGCATCCACCAGCAGATGAGGCACACGCAGGTTTTCTGTGTGCTTTTACCCTGTGTGCTGGAGATGGCAGCAGAGCACTCCTGGCTCCTGTGCATCTCTGGTGTTTAAATGCGCTTTTTCTCTCTTTGTGTCCAAGACTGCTAGAAAGTTGGAGTATTGATGGCTTTTTAAAGTGCTTGGTGTGTTTGTGATTGCCGGTCAAAATATGGATCGGCTCGTATGTCTTAACCATTCATCAAATTGTGTTTCCATTGATTTTCCTGGGATTGTTGTTTTTCTGAAATTCCAAGTCTAATGGAAGATCTCAAAGCCGGAGGCAGCTATTAAATCATCCAGTCTTACCTACCGTACAACACAGGCTGTGCAGCTCTGTCCTTTGGGCTCTGTACCAAGCTGGTATTTGATTAAAGCAGACTTCTCTGTGTTTGCCTAGAGGCTGTGTTATTTTGGGGAAGGGACAGCTACCTGGTGACTTCCCTCCTGGGGCTGGTATGTTTGTGTCTCACACTAAATTGTGACTGTAACTGGAACGTGCAGCCTTTGTTGGTTTTAATGCTGTGTTTCTGGGTTGGGTTGGTGGGAGCTCACAGCAGATGCTTGAGTGAAAATCTTCTGGCCCTTAATGGTGGCAGGAACGAAGGGGTCAGGTGTGGAACATCCTCAGGGATGTGCAGGACCTCCCTGAAGGTCGTCCAGCTTGGTGGTGTGACTGTGTAAGTCCAAACACGTCCTGCTTCATCTGCTTGGGTCGTTAGGTTCCCAGAGTGATTATAGGTTTCTAGAGAAAGTTGAGGGGCGCAATGAGCTGCAGGTAGATGCATAGACTTGCTTCAAAGCCTTGCAAACAAGAGCATTGGCAGGATGTGGTCTCCATGTGATTTGCCCTACCTCAGCGGGTGTTCGGAGGTATAAATACAGGTATTTAAGTAGCAAAACATCATGAGGTTGTGCCAAGGGAGGGCTGGCTGCAAATGTGCCTGTTCTCACGTGGTTTCTCTAAACACCTGCTGTTGGCCACTGCTGGAGACAGGACGCTGAATTACAGACATCTTTGGTCCAGCCCCATGTGTTAGCTTTTGAGACTGTTGCAGTGAACGATTGCAGTTGCAAGCTGGCAGCCTGTCTGGCCCAACACTGGGGAGGGAAAACATCCCCTGGCAGCATCTATAAATTTGAGGCGACATATTTGATACAATGCACTGACTGCAGTGGTGTATCATCTAGGAGGTGAGGAACTGGGCTCAGGAGGCCCAAGACTCAATGGACCCTGTGCCTATCATCTCCTGTAGGGATGCATTTAACTCACTTCTAGGTAGTGATGTGAATTAAACTATCTGCCTAAATGACAGATCTGGGGGAGTCTAACAGCCGCCGACATTATCCGTCTCCCACCCTAGTACACTTACGCTGCTGAGTGAAGAGAACAGTCCGATAAAAGATGAAGTGTCTTTGTAACTTGAAATGATAAAAGTGAAAACAAGTAATCTTTTTGTGGCACAGCTTTCATTTTTGGTTTGAAAGGATCCAGTGTTTCATAGGACTTATGTGGAGGGACAAGAATAACTTTTTGGTTTAGTTCTTGGCAAAAGCAGAGTTTGTTTTGATTGTGTTTTTTTTTATTTTAAAACAAACTTTTAAATATTTTTTGGCTTGAGTTTTTGTTGGAAATCCAATCCCCTTACACACAGATTTTTTAATTGCTTCTACAAAAAACAGCATTGAGTGGAAGAATGTTGTTCTGAGCTGCAGAACGTGTACAGCTCGGCACAGCCGACTTCAGCCGTCGATCTGCGCACCGCTTCGAAGCGGTCCGAGATGGTAACTCGGGAAAATGAATTGATGTCAGTAGGTCTGAATGCATGATGTGGAGACCTGTGCTTCCAGCCTGGGGGGGGAAATGGTGAAATCTGCGGCAAGGTCTCGCTTGAGCTGCACCACAAGAGGGCAACCCGAGGCCACAAATGCTCTGCTCAAGCCTGGGAGAAGCTGGTAGGAGCACCGGGGAAGGAGGACATGCTGGGAGAGGTAGCCAGCACCTCCCTGGAGCAGAGCAGGACCTGCCGGAGGACAGGGTGGCTGTGGCACCCTGAGTTGTGGGTGGCCGCACGACTGCATGCAGCAGTGCCAATTGCAGGTGGTTTTCTCAATGGGGAGCAATTTGTTGGCATTTGTTAAATTCCTGCCGGATGCTTCTCTGGTTTGTGGATCAGGGCAGAGGTTGCTGCTATCAGTCCAGGTTAGTGCTATGGGACTCTGCCCCGTTAATTAATGTCTGCCAACATCCAAAGCAGAAAAGTGGCTGAAATTAAAGGTGCAAAATGCATTTCCTAGCAGAACTGACGCAGGTGCTGTTGCTGCAGGTCTTGGAGGAGGCTTGAGGTTTCTGTGCAGCCGAGACATTTTACCCTGCCCCTGCAGAACAGCCAAGAAGGCTCCAGCCCGTATGCAGAAGGCAGTGATACAGGGCCCCTGGCCAGCCTGCAGCCCACCTTGCCCAAATCCCATTGCAGCAATGGAAAATGCAATTAGGTATTTGGTAAAAGCCCTCCCTGCAAAGGGTGGCCGAACGCCGAAGCGAGGCCTGGGGACGTGGTGGAGCATTGCAGGCTGTTTGATGCTGCGCAGAGCCAGATGCTGTACCCTGCTGTCCTGGTGGCATCTGCTGCTTCATGGCACCCTCCTCCTGCACTTGGAGGGCAGGGGATACAACGTGAATGCAGCAGAATATCAAGCTGAAATTGGGAGTAGAGAAATAATTCCCAGCTCACCACTGGCAATGTGAGTGGAAATGACCCTGTGGAACCAGACAATGGTTTTAAACTTCTCTGATGCTGGAAACATCAGTCTGGAAATGGGTGGAGTAAGCTGAAAATGCCTTAAAACTGGTTTAAAATGGCTGGATTTTCAAAAGGGAGTTTGGAAAAAAGCATGTCCACTTGCAGAAGGATGAGTGATCCCTGCCTGACAGCCACGCTCCTGCTGGAAAGGGAATTCCCTACCGGGAGGCGATTGCTGCCCGGCAGCCCCGGTCATGTTGGGCTGAGCCGTGCTGGGAGGCTGTGCCAAGGCTGCCGTGTTCGCGACCTGACTCAGAACAAGGGCTCGTTTAAACAGTAGCAGGAGCTCAATTAAAATGGAGACACTCTAAATTTAACAGTACGTAATGGCAGGAAAAACAACCTGCGATGAGTTAAAGAACTGACTCAGGCCAGCGAAGGCCAGTCCTGAAATAGAGCTCGAATGGGGCTTGTTGAAAATGCTTCCATCAGAACAGTTTCCTGATGGAGAATTTGGCATTTCTACTCAAAGAAATCTTTCAAGAAAAGCATCTGCTTCTGTGGAAAATTTCATCTTTTTGGGTTGGAAAAATGGAGCATGTGAAAACTGAAATCTTTCAGTCCAGCGATGTGTCGTGCCAGTTTTCAGGCAGACTCCACCTCTGTGTTGAGCTTCACTTCTCATTCCTGTGGTCCCCCACTCGTCTTTACAGGAGGGGAACCCCCTCTAATTATTAAATCCACTCCTCCCCATCTCCCAGCTTTTTTTAGCAACTGCCATACACACGGTTAAAGCCTCCCCCTCGGTGGGGAGGACTGTAGGGTCAGCTTTTGGAGCAGTATTTGTGGCAGCTCCCCTGGGACACCAAATGCTCTCCACTGCCTCCACACCCTGTCCCTTCTGACATGGGCTTCTGGGAAACCCATCTCCATCCCATGCTGATGTTTTGTGCGTCCTGGGAGGTGCCTGTGACTGGACAGCCAGGAAAGACAACTCATCCTACCGGGCTTATTTGTGACTTTCCTGAATTATTTTGCAGCAAATGGTTTGTTCTCCAGGTGTTTCTGTATTTCCTTGCTGTCTCCTTCCTCGTTTCTATTCCTGTCCCTGAGCACCCAACTCCTTATGGAAATCTAAGATATCAGATGGAGAAGTTGCCTACCCAGGTCCATGCAACAGGGTCAGAGCTAGTCCTAGGACCTGTTTGTGGACTCAGGATGTGTTGCCCTGTAAAGCAAGCATTGTTGGACGGACTTTATTGTGCCTTCCTTCAGCAGCAGTGAGAACTTACTCTTCAAAACGGAACGTGTGGGAGGCAGCAACATTACTGGGTGACACCAGGGTGACACATGAGTTTGGGTGTTGAGGATGGCTCAGAAGAGGCCTCTGCATTATGAGTAATAACCCTTCCAGTTATAGTGCCTAGGATAAACATGATGAAAGGGAAGGAGATCAGTGTGCAGGTGTTAGATGGAAATAAGCAGTTTAAAGCACATAAATGGTCTAAAAACTGTTAATTGTGCAACTGTCCTCCATAGCAGGCCTCATTGCCCCACTACTGAAAGCTGAGGCTGCTTCTGGAGGCAAGGCATTGAGCTCCAGCAGTGCACCGGTGTTTGCTGTGTTTGGCAGGTCCTGTGTTTCCCAAGCTATCTTCTACTGGTATGTTGAGCTGGAAAAAACATAGTGCATGGTGTGTTTTGTTTTTAATGGCAGTTCTGCTTCTGTATTCAACTGGGCCCAAGAAGAGGAAGCAGTCTTAAAGGTGTTAGAGGCCCGGGGGACAGTCTGGGTGTCGGAGCAGTGTTGGTGTGAGGTTTGGGCAGGGTAGGGTTGGTTTGCTTTTCTGCCACGATTCTCCCTGTCTGTACAAAAGAACAGACCGTAAAAAGGAGATGCACCTAGCCCTGGATGAGACCTGCAGAGGAGATGCTGGGTGGTTTTGAGTTCTCATTCCAGTTATCTGTGTCCTTTCTGCCCATTTTTCCCCTCCCAGTCATCGACGGGGGTAGATGATGCTCATCTGATGGTGCTAGGATGTGCCATGTGCCTAAGACTATGCAGTGCTTTGAGGTCCTTAGGCAGAAGGACTTGCAGAAATGTTGAAAAGAAATAATCATATGGCGGGATAGTCATCATAATCTGCAATAACCCAGATCTGAAACAATCTGATACAGAAGTGCTTCTATCCACTTTTTAAACATTACCTTCAACACTTTTCCAAGGCTGGAAAAGCTACAGGGCGCTTGCAAAAAAGATACTTACGTTCACGCTTAAGTGCCCAGACTTGAAAGTAGTGGGGGAAAATGTCTTAAATACTATGTTTTCCTCAGACCACATCGGCAGCGAGCTGGCGGAGGCTCTCTGCAGTCAGCAGAGGGAGTGCCTCACGTTTGTGTCCCATCACCTGGAGAGCTGTGCTGAGAGAACTGCTTTAATTCCTAGCAGCCCTATGCATGCAAAAAAGCCTCATAGAAAGGGGGTTTTGTGCGTGTATGTGGTTCTTTGAGGCCTGGGCATTGTCATGAGATGGGCTCACTGCTGATGTGAGCGAGGGGCTGGGCTGAAAACCTGCTTGGACCCTGGGATGAATGTGTTTTCCCCACGTGAACTTTATGAAAGGACTTCTCAGTCCATTTAAGAAAACAAAAAAGTGTTAGGAGCAGAGGCTTGGCCAAAGCTTGGGGTCCCGGTGTGGAGACTGGAGGGAACAGAAAAGCCTCAGTGGAGAGCATTTTCTAAAAAAACAACCCAGGTACAGGCCAGGCTTGTGTTTCTGTGCTAGCACGGGGTCTATTTACCAACCTTCCTCTGCCCATAGAGAAGCAGAGAGGTGTTTTAAAGAGAAAATAGGAGAGAGCCTGCTGTCCCAAGAGCTGGTGTGTCCTGTTTTCTGGTGTCTCGGGCTATAAAGGCCTGTTAAAGCACAGGCAGGGCGCTGCAGACTGACAGATGTATTGTTTAACATCAAGGCCGTGTGACAGTGCCGGCTCCAGGGCAGGAGCAGCAATGATGGAGAGCCCTGCGTGCAGCTCCCCTCTGTCCCCATGGGATGCTCCGTGCCCCTTTGCAGGAGACGAGGTCTCACACAGGCCCCATGGGCCTTCCCTCTCCTCCCCCCAGTGTGGGCCTGGGTCTGTATTATGACAAAGCCATTCAATCAATTGTATTTACGTGCCAGGTTTCCCCATAGCTCTTGGGAATAGGTGTGCTATTGTCAGAGGCAGCCTGTTCTCTTCTCAGTGGCCGAAGCATCTCCTAACACCGGGGAACTATTGATTCTTCCTCTGCCGCCAGGATTTTTGAGAAATGAAACGGAGACAGAAGGTACCAGCTTAACAAACTGGTATTGTCCCAGTTGACTTTATTTGCCTCTGCTTCTTGCAGCCTCAGGGCACTGATTCCCCCACCCCACACCCTGAGCAAGGCGGTCCTGAGGTCAGGCTCTGTCATGCTGGGGGCCATGCTCCCCTTGACAGTCTGCAGCATACAAAGGGCTGATGAGAAAGGGATTCAATCCAGTGTACTGGCATTTGTGTGTGGTGGTTGTATTAAAAGTACTTGCTGTCAGCCTAGCTGTCATTTATAATTGGCTTTTATTTTCCTGTGTGCCTCCTGGCAACAGCAGCTCTTCCCAGGCTGCTAGCAGGGTGCTGGGTCTGGGAAGGCTGCTCAGTGCCTGAGAGGTACGTGAAAATGGTCAGAATTGGCTCAGGAAGGGTAACGTGGCCCCTTCTGCCTGTCTTTAGGTTGCCTGAGCATCCCACCAGAAGCATTTCCCTCCACAAACTCGCTGTCAAGCACTGGCAAAGGCCATCTGTGTTACGGCTGGGTGGCTTTTGATTTACTGGGGAAAGTGCATCACGTTTGGGGTGGGCAAGTTTGCAGTCACTTGGTTATGGCGCAGTAACCAAGTTATCATGCAAGCACTTGGTTATTTGGGGGAAGGTGGAGGAAGGCTGGGTTTCGCTGTGGTGCTGCCTGGCCGTGCTCACCAAAGGAGCACCAGAGAAGAGTGCTCAACATAATGCATTTAGGCCTGGAATTAGCTTTTATCATTATGGTATTCTTATGCATCACAGTTACATAAAAAGCAGCAAAATGTGTGGAGAATAGGTGAGTTCAGAGCATATTTATAGTAACAATACTGTACAACGCAGACGGGGTTGGAAGAACCTCTTGCAGTTGCAATCTCAAATGCTAAAAGCAGAGACCCCCTTGGCTCAGGCCAGTGAGCAGTGCATGGGGGTGAATTTGCACCTCGGAGGTGGCTTGCCCAGGTGAGTGCCACTGATCTGCACAGCGAGAGTTACACCAGCTGGGCCAGCCACAGCTTCTCTGTTTTGAGGAGACACACTAAGTTTTGGGATATCCTAAGGTACAAATCTTCTACAAGTTCTGAGTTGCTGTAAAGAACCTTTTTATTTTTTTAACCTTACCCCTAATCCTGGAGCACCTAAAGTTGCAAACACTTGAAAGTCATACCAAGATTTCCTTGAAATAATCCCCATAAGCATTTGAGATGTCACTGTTGTGTAGTCTGTGTATCCTAGACATTACTAGTTCCACCTGATTGCATTGTTGTGTTTGCAAATAGAATAATCTAATGACCTAATTTCTGAAGGAGGCCTGTTATTTATTAACTGTGATGTAAATTGTACCAGCATCAGAATAAAGAACATCAGGGGTTTGAATTTCTGCTATTTTTAAAGATCCAAATCTCTAGGGCAATTAATCATTTTTCTGACATATTGAATTCAGTCATGTGTTATAGCAACAAAACTTCATATGGGCAGTTTATGATGCAACATTAACTTGTCAGCAAGAAGGACAATTCATGGCTGTCTATGAGTAGCAAGTGGCAGGCATTTGGACAACTGTCCGATAGTTTTGCAAGTATCAGCAAATTTTGTTGGCAAAGCCTATGTAGGCAGAGCATAGTATGTGCTTTTGCTCATATATATTAAAAAAAACCAACAAAAAATATAATCCCCTGCCAGGAGTTTCCACTTATTTTCCATAACAAGAGCTGGAGGGTCTGTAAAAGCTGGCCTCATAAAAAGAAATTGCATCGGATGAATTTTTCCTTTAGAAGGAAGATGGAAGAAATTTTAGTTTGTTTGGATGCATGCTTCTTCCTTAGTTTATCAGCTACGTTAGTGCCATCTTCCCAAACTGTAGTTTGTCACCTACGTTAGAGCAGCAAGGAGGGCTCTCGCTTAGAGACAGGGACTGTGTGAGCAAAGCGATGGTGCCTGCCATTGAAGCGTACAACGATAAGGGCATGGGAGCACCAAGAACAACAGAACAAACTGCGTTTTTCAGAAAAAGCAATGGCCTTGGCACACCAGAAGCCCGGCTGTTGTTGGGGGGCAGGGGGAGGAGTTGAGATATTGGAGGAAAAAGCTGCAAAAGCTTTGAAGGAGGAGAGGGGTACGCTTTGCTGTTGTTTATGGTGGAGCTCTGAAGGGTCCTTGAGAGTGCGGGGAAGCGGCTTTGCTTTGGTGCAGTAGAGAGAATGACAAGATAAATGCAAAAGGAGGAATTACACAGGGGAAAGGCAAATAGATCAAGTGAAATTTTTACGGTACTGTTCCAGGCAGATACACGCTGAAGCAAGACTGTCTGCCAAGGCCAGAGGAAAGGCGGCTGCAGCAATCTGACTATGAGCTAACACGTGGACCTGAATGGGGATTTTGGCAGGGTGGAGACAGGGATTTCGGCAGGGTGGGGGAATACAAGAGGCCATGTTCTTGGAGTGGTAAACCCTGCGCAGTTATTGTGCTTGAGTCTGGTCTGGGAGCAGGGAGCAAGCTGAGTGAGTTGAAGCAATGGCTGGGTTATTGGCAGGAGGGATGGGAAGGTGGTGGTTCACAGCAAAGACATGTTGGGGAGGCTTTCTAGGGTGGTGGGGAGAGAGATGAAGAATTTTAACTGGAATAAGGCTGGGTTGAAGACTATGTATACACCAGAGGACATAGGTGGGAAATGAGTGGTAGGTGAAGTAGCATGAAATTGTTTATGTTCCACAAGGCAAGAAGATACTAAGGATTAAATGTTGAGGTAGGTGATTATGAACTGCTCTTCTGCTCATAAGTGGGTTTAGACTGAGCCTTAATACAGGATTGAGATGATGAACTAGGGAAAGTGTGGGGGTAGTGCTGGCCTTCACCCAGCCACACACAGACCAGGCTGAAAACGCCCAACCTCACAGCACGCTCTCCCCGTCCGTCAGCGGGGGATTTGGTGCACAGTGGAAAAAGCAATGCTCCAGAAGCCCACTGTCAGTGGGTAGTGGGGTCTTCAAAACACAGCTGGAAAAGAAAGCATAAATGCAGAGGCTATATAATGCAGGGAGGCTATATAATGCAGATGCACACACAGTGTCATGTGCACAGCGTGGCTCTGCGGCGTTTCTCCAGCGCTCCAAAGTACCTTTGTGGCCCAGGAGGAGGCTGGACTCTGCAAGGCTGCTTCTGCATGAATGGTTGCGGTTTGAACGGGATACGTGGGCCGTATGTATGGCATGTCCTGGCTGCTCCTCCCTGACCACAGATCACACCCTTTTTCCTGCTAAGGGATGCTGGCCTCATTCTTCTAGTTGGGAGCAGAGAGACTTAAACTACTTAGGTTTAAGCTGGATAAAAGAAGCTTCTATAGCAGCAACTTATGATGGAAAGCATAAGTTACATGCCATTTGGGGATGGGAACATATGGCCTCCAGTATCTTCACATACCTCCCAGAACACAGTAATTTTTGTCTTGTTTGTCTCACATCAGTTGATTGCTGTAATGTGTTGAAGACTGACTTATGAAGGACACAGACACAAATTATCCCAATCAAAGGCAACAGAGGGAGTATAATAAGAGATCAGCTCGGCTGAGTTGGGAGCTGCTCAGTGCCCTGAGACTCAAAAAGGAAAGACAAAAAAAAGTAGAAACTAGATCAAACGAATAGGCATGCCTCCAAAAAATAGTAGAAGGAAAAATCATTGTGAATGAGACCAAACAGGCAGCTATCCTATGCCTACTGCAGAGGGAAGCTAATGTTAAAAGATGCGAGAACATTGCATGACTTCAGCATGTCCATCCAAACCTGCACAACTGCAGTTTGCTGTTTCAGTTAATGCTCTGTGGGCATTGATGATGGTATGGGCTCACACTAGAGGTACTTAAATAATTGGCTGGGATAAAATTCACCCTGAAGTACCCAGAATAGTGCCAAAGAGGTTTTTGAGCACCAGTTTGTTCTTGGCTCTCTTCAAGGACTCCTGGGGATGAGTGAGGTTACACAGAACTGAAAGGGCAAACCTAGTACTTGGCTTTCAAAAGTGGAGGGGGCGGGGGGGGGGAAGAAACTAGGAACTACAGAGCAGAGGAGCTTACCTCTGGTGTCTGGAATAAGGCAGTGGCTTGTGACTGCCTAGGGGATAACAAGGCCTTGTAAAAAATACAATGCCTTAAATCAAGCAAGTTTGCTTCAGCGATGTAGCAGGAGGGATGGGGATGGATGTTATGGATGGGGAGGAACAGTAGATGATGATGATGTAGGTAAGGTTTTTGATGTTTTAGTTCTTGATGTTCTTTTATACAAACCAGAAAAACATGGCGTAGATTGTAATTTGGCAAGGTATATATCAGTAATTCATTTCAGTTACTAATTACTCTCAGGGAATATCACCAAGCTGGAGGTGTGAAGAACCTCTTAGGTTCCCAAGAGGTCAAGAACAGTGCAGTGCCGCTTTGTGCTGGTTTTAGGACCACTTTATAGCTGCATTAATAAGCTGCATGATAGGATAGGACATAGTCTTATTAGAGTTGCAGGTAACAGCAAGGTGGAAAGGCTTCAAACATACTGGAAGATGGGATTCAGCTTGATCTTGAGAGAATCCCTCCTAGAGGAGAAAGAAACCCTGCATGTTTCTCTAAAAACAAGAGTGAATATACGTGGGAACAGTCCACTGCATAATTGCAGGATGGAAGAATTTGCCACTGCAATCCTGTGGAAAATAATCCAACATTTCTGTGAATCACAAACTAAGCACAAGTGAAAAATATCACGCTATTGTGAAAGGGGGAGGGGGTAGATTAAGCACCATACAGGGACACATATACCAGAGCACTGTTTCTGTGAAGCTGCCTTCAACTCTACATGCTTGGGCAAGGCTTCTGTAGAAGACTGACCCAACTTTGAACTTGCGCTGAAGGAAAATGGGGCAAGATAAGTCAGTTGTGGGGCAAACAAAGAGAATGATGAGAGGTGTTGGCTTTGCCAGAAGGTCCCCAGAAACTGCCAAGAGATGGGAGGGGAGATAAAGGGGAGGTACCACATTCAAAATTGGGAAGAGTTTATGGGAGATCTCTAGATAAATAGGTTTTTTCAGCTCTCATGCTGGTGTTTGGGAATGTTGGGACAGGAGGAAGCCATAATCTGGCAGCCAAGGCTCACTCTGCTTCTGCTCACCGTGGTGCTTGGCAGCGGTGTCTTCACCTGCTTTCCCTCCAGTGAACTGCTGGCAATGCCTAAGACATAATCTCCTGTACCTGTTGCTTGGGAACTTCTCCAGATACTTCCAGGTTGTGATAAAGTGGCTCTGTCCTGCTCTTTTCCAAGAGACAGAGTAACTTGTGATAGATATACATCCACAGAGAGACGAGTTAATCTGCGTAATGTCAGTGGGTGTCATGCAGCGTTAACAGTACAAAACCAGCTTCCAATGCAAATACAATTCAGGGAAGCAAACCGGCCATCCCACAGTGTTAGCTTCTTTCAAATGTAAATCGAGATACCACCTGGATTTTTTGTGAAGCTGAATTTCAGTGCAAAATTTATCAATTTGAGCTTACCTTCGCTCAAATCCAATAAATGGCTATGGGTTGAAATGTTTGTCTGAGTTAGGAAAAACATGAGGTGGCTTTCAGGTAAGCATCACAGGTAAAAATCCCTGTTTCGGTTGTACCTGTGAGGCTTTTCAAATCTACTTTTCTAGTCAGAGATAAGCAGGGGTAAATGTTAAGTGATGGATTTTCAGAACAGTAATAATTCTTTCCCTCAATGACTGTTTTCTTTGTGCACTAGCAGTTCATTGTCTTGTGAAACCTGAAATGGATTAGATTGCATTTCTTCTTTGTTTTGGGGTTTGTTTTTTTTTTTTTGAGGACTTACGTAAACAAGGCCTGATTCAAAGCAGCCCATGCTGTATTCTTAAGTATAATAACAGTCAGATAAGGCCACTTGCCTCACCCACAGGGTAGCACGGTGAGTCTGTTGTTGCCGGTTAGGGGCATCTGTTCTGAGCGTTTCTGGGGCAGAAGCTCTGCTTCTGAGACAGCTCCATGGGTTTTCCAGGGAAATGCTACTTTTTCAATTCTACCAGAAAGAAAAAGCAGTCCTCCACTAGAAGAAGAATCAAATTATGGTCTCTAGAACTGACTGTTCTGGTAGAGCCCAGGATGGGGGCACACTGATGTTGTGCATATCTTTTCACTGGAGAAGATATTACTGTTTATTTTCATGTCACTTTAACGATGTGAGTAGAGATGCCATCCTGGCACTGCAGAGTGTCATCAAAGGTCTGCTTGCAGCCAGCTTTGCAGTGATGTAGGTTCTTGTGATGTTCCTGCAAGTTTTTAGTGATGCTGGATCTCCTGGAGTCTTGAGCCTTTATCTGAGACTGCGATGTCAGCTTACCTGGGGTGCAGGCTGGCTGCTACTCATAACTGGCTGCAAAACACAAATGCTGTGCCTTATGTAGTAAAATACCGTGTGCAAAAGCTCTGTATCTGCTGAAATGTCTTTTTGCACATTGTCAAACACTAAGCAAACCTCTCAAAGCCTCCATGAAGCCTTGCTTTACAGAACCAGGGCAAACCAAGTAAGCGTAGGGGGTTTGTTTTAACACAGATGAACTATTTCAGCCTTTGGTAGTTCTCCAAGCAGATGCCAGCTACTTGGACACAGAGGAGCTTGCTTATTCCTGCATTCCTCTCTTGTCCTGTGCCTCAAATTCCAGTGCACTGATGACGCAGCCAGAGGTGCCCTGGTTGGTTTCTAGTGAAGACAGCAATATATTTTCCTGTCTACGTGTTTAACATTACCTGCACATCTTCCCCCAGCTCCTCCACCGCCCGTCCCAAAGTGCACAAACTTAGACCCTGTCACCCCTGCAGTCTGGAGCCTTATTTTTCATCGTCAAATTCACACTGAAGGGAGGGAGTTTGAACCAAAATTCCTGACTTTCTTGTTGCTCCTGGTCTGTAGCCAGAAGGCCTCAAAAAGCCATCTTGCTGCATGCCAGGCAGCTGACAGAACACCTCCTGTCAGCCCACTTGTCTCCACAGGGAGGGGTTTATCCTAAAGTTGCCTGTAAAAAGCAATTAAACAAGGTGCCCAGGAATGTATGGATTTCTAATGTTTTGCACTTTACCATGCACCGGTTGGTACTGGCTGCACAGCAGACCTTATTGGGTTTGTCACTGAAAGCTTCTCCCCATCTCCTGCCTCTGCCTTAGCAGATGACTGCTCCCTGCGAGAGTCCAGCTGGCTGTCCTAGATGAGATCGCGGGGCCTCTAGTTTGTTCTGATTCTTTCCCTGCTTGCCAGTCTTTTGACAGAAACCTTCTAGGCTTGAGTAGGAGGATCTCTGTCTCGGGGATCTTTGCTTATTAAAGCCCAGCTCTTTCATGACGACCTATTACCTTCCCACGGCTGCCTGATGGTGAGCAGAAATGCCGAATCCATATCAGAAGCACAGAATGTGTTTTAAAGTGACAATTGCTTCAAGTTCAAACCACTCCTTTGCACAAGTGCTTTCCTGGTGGATGTCTTTTCTTGAACCTGTCTTTTTTTAATTTTTTGTCTCTGGTGGATGGTGTTGGAGCATTCCTTGGCTGTAGCATGCGAATCCCTCAAAATCCCTTGATCCCCCCTGTCTAGTTTCAGACTTGTTTATGGAACAGAGTCTGTGTAGGTATTAGTGGCTGAATTGGCAATGGAGGAGCAGAAATGTATCACAGTGTCAGACTGGATTTTCAGCAGTACTTGGCATAGGTCAAAAAAAAATCATGTCTTCATGATTGCCTCCAGAGCGATCCAGGCTGGAACATCCTCTGAGCAGAGTGGAGCTGAGCTGGGTAGCCTTTAAATATGAAAAGTAAAATTTTAGCTATAGTATCTTGGCCAATTATCCATGTTGACTTGGCTGTGGGACCTGACGGCACAGCCGTTCATTCAGTAAGTTGGCTTCTGGGGTCTGACAAGACAACGCTGGAAGCTTCCTCTAGTCTTGCACCCTTCCCCCTCTGTGTACATGAAGCCAGTGGGGAAATGCAGTGTTAACTGATATGTTGATGGTTATCAGAGATGTTTTCCTTTTATTTAATCCAGACTTTTCAGCATCTCTCTATCTAATGGAGCAGCATGTGACTATGCACAGCTAGTCCCTTGTAAGAGAGATTACATGCTTGGGAACAAGTGAGTTTCTGCATCATCTGCCATGGACTGTTGACACCGTATTGCTGATGTACCCTGCTGATGGATCCCATGCGTTTCTATCCAGACTGTGGTACAGCTCCATATTACGTCCAGATCTGCCAATAAAATTACTGGGAGGCAAGCTAATGCAGGAGGAGGGGAAACCTCTTCTGATCTGGTGACAGCACGTCCAAAGCTTGCATTGCTGCTTGGGTGTGCAATGAAATAGTGGTGGTCTCTGGAATGTCAGAGAGTCTATGGCCTGTTGCAGGTGTTGGGATGACTTGGGAGAGCTGTTTAGTTGTTTTGGCTGAACCCCTGATGCAGCAGAGCAGTCTGAAATGCTCTCTGCAAGCAGAGATGCCAAGTCTATTCATGTTCTGATCGGACTTAACTAGAACTACCTGCCGTTGAGGTTCTGCTTTAATTATCCTGAATCTTAATGCAATATGTTAATTTCTGAGTTTGCATTGCTCAAGAGAAGAGCCCAGCATTCTCATATAGGTTCTCACTTCATTAATGTATGATCAGCCTATAACAGAGCATTCTCTGGTATTAAAGTGGCTCCAAGACCCAGACAAAACTCCTTGTGGATGCCAGCGGGCCTCAGCCAAGACCCAGAAGAGTCCACAACCGCCTTCCTGTTGAGCAAGTCTCGGATCAGAGACGGCCACCTCCCTGCAAACCCTTTTCCCCCATCTTCCTCCTTGTTTGAAAGAATGTTGTGACTGCTTTAGACAGAGAAAAGTTCCTGCACACCTCGCTTCTCCTCTGTGTGTGATGCTTTCATGCAGCTCATTTCAGCCTGGCCTATTTTGGGTTTCCAGGTCAAAAGCAGGAGGGCATCACCACCGAAGACCCCTGTTAGCAAGGGCTTTGGTGGCTATAATAGAAGGATGCCTTAGTGTCCTCTACCCCTCCTACCCCATCCTTCTTCTGCACAAATCCTCTCTTCTTTGCAAATTGAAAGAGCTGCCTGATGAGGGCTGTGGGGATTACCTGGTTGTGGGCATGAGCTCGGTGATATTTTGAGCAGGGGCATGTGAGGGCTGGGTGCGGTGGTGCTGGGGTGCAGGCTGTTTGCCTGGGAGATGTATCGGGCCTGTGTAACTTTGCAAGGACCTTGCCGTGTTACACAGCAGCTTTGTGGCTGAGCAAAAATAAATGAGCGACTTATCCCACTGCCAAGGACCGTCAGTGGGAGGTCAGTGTTTGATATTTCCACACCCAAAAAAGCAGCCCCAAGCTAGAATTACAGTACAAAATACCCATTCAGACCTCTCCAGCCTTCTGTTTTCATTGACTTCCATCCCCTGCTTGTACACACAGAGTCCCTTCCTTTCCAAAAGAAAACAGTATTGCTGATAAGGGACACTTATCTCGGCAAGTCATTACAGAACAAGTGAGCTTTTGTGTTTGCATCTGATTCCTGTCGCAACGTTAACAAACTCCTAGTATGGAAGCTTTATTTCCACTCTAAAGATGGCCCTTAGGGTACTATGTGAGGTGCATTATGTGTCTTTCAAATACTTCCCACAGATGTTTCTTCCTTCCTTAAAAAGGAAAAAAAAAATACTACTTAAGATTTCAGCCTTCCATTTGTTCTGTAAAGGATTTTTTTAAACAATGATCCTTGGCTACGCTGCACATGGATATTTACCTTTCCCGTACTCTGCTGAGATATTACGCCTTTGTTCCTTTCAAAGAATTAGCCAGTGCTGGGGTTTTCTCTCCCATCGCAGCGGGTTCCTGTTAAAAACTGAACGCTTATCCACAGTTTCAGTAGTTCAAATTTAGTGTGTTATTTCCAATTGCAAGTGTTGGGACACAGCACGTGCCGCAGGTAGGTACCGCGGTACTGTGATACAGGCATTCATAGAATCATAGAATCCCAGGTTGGAAGGGACCTCAAGGATCATCTGGCCCAACCTTTCTAGCACAATCTAGATGAGATGGCCCAACACCCTGTCCAGCTGAGTCTTAAACGTGTTCAGTGTAGTGGAGTCAACCACTTCCCTGGGGAGGTTATTCCAATGATTGACTGTTCTCATTGTGAAAAATTTACCTCTCGTGTCCAATCGGAATCTCCCTGAGAGTAACTTGTACCCATTACCCCTTGTCCTCACCATGTGACTCCTTGTAAAAAGGGAGTCTCCATATGATGGAGTTCCTTGTGATGGAACCTCTGCCCCAGAAAGGCTTTCTGATATAAGTGGAGAGCTCAGCACCTTCCAAGGTAGTCCCTAACACAGAGGACTTTATGGAAGAAAGAGGGTTTCCAGGGCAATTTCCAAGTTATGTCAGCCTTCTGTAATTCTGTCGGGCTTTCTATCGAAGAAGGTTGGACTGCTTTCCAGGTGCCAAGGACAAAACTTCTGCACCCACCCAGGGAAGCGGGTCATATAAAAGTGTCACCAAGAACCAGGGAGTCTCAGGGATGGATGTGGCTTTCCTATGGACTTCTGGTGTGATGACATCTGTGCTCAGAGGGTGCAGCACCTGCACTGTAACCTGAGGCAGAGCAAAGCTATCCTGCAGCTCTCCCCAGTAACACTTCTGCAGCTGCATGGTGTGATAGCAAAGTGTGTTCAAGCTCAACGGCAAGTTGGTTGAAGCACGGAAATAAGAGGGTGGGAGAGAGGGCTCTCCCAGCACAGTGTCAAAACAGCTACTCTGTATCTCCCTCCTGCAGCCAGAATCTGATGCAATTCTAATTTTGATTATTTCCACCAAGCAAACTGGAGTGGGCTGTAACTATCCTTGACAAATAAACTAAAAATGAGCTGGTTGGAAAATGTTCTCCTTCTGATAGGAATTTTTTTTTTTTGTAGGGAAAAACTCAAAGCCAGAATATTCCAATTCTTCTGTGTCACTTTGTGTTGTGCTCTTGCTGTTCGTCAACAGACCTCCTTGCTCGCACTGAGAGTTCCCTGATGCACGCCTGTCTCGGTTCGTGTGTCGTGGGAGCCCCAAGCAGTAGCGTTGTGCGGGATGCTTTGTGCCTGGGAATGCTGCCTGTTAGGAGCAGAGGGATTTTGAATAACTGATTACAGCTTCCCATGAGATATGTCATGTTTTGGGTTTTGTTCAGAAATTTTTGATGTTCCTTTGGAAGGAAAGGTCACACAACTCTTAATCAGAAATCTAATTTTCCAGTGAATAAGTTCAAATGGATTTTCTTTTCTATTTTGTTTTCCTTTGCTTTCCACCTTTTAATTAAAACAGCCCAGTTTAAAACAAATTACTCTTTAAAGAAGTCCTGTTGACATACCCAAAACATCCGCCATCTCTAATCCTTTTTAAATAAAGATTAAGTCTGTGGCCCGTTCCAGACACCTGCCCAAATATATGAGCCTTGCAGTATACTCAAGCGTTCAATCATTGGGATAGTTTTGGTCAAAGGAGAATTTCTAAAGCCATCAGTAAAATGTCCCCAGTCAAAGGAAATGAGAACATGAAGTCGTTTAGAGGAGTAGGAGGCTTGGTGCCTACTTGGGGATGTCCTCCTTCAACTGTGCCAGCTCTAGCAATATACACAAGGAGCTCTTAAATGGCTGTATGTCCTACGAGTGTGCACACCTGGCTGGTTAGCCCTATAGACCGCTTTATATTGAGTGTGTGTGTAAAGGTCTGAAAGATTTAACTAGCTGCTTCTTGTAGATATCCCTGAGATATATTTAAAAGCATGAATAATTTTAAACATTTAAGTAGTCTTCAGAGGGATTACTTGCATGTCATGGCATGTAGGCTGTAGCTTGCAGAGCTCTTCACGAAGAGTTACGTATCTTTTGGCCTTGCATTGGAAAAGGGAAATTGAAAGCGTAGTAAATGGCAGAGCTGGGACTATGTCCCAGCTGACTCTGTTTCACTTGCCGTCTGTCTCTTATCCAGCCTGGTGCCTGCATGTTGCCCTTTTCTGTCTGTAGCTAATTGTTGCTGCTACTCAAACTTTGACAGACTAGTGAACGCGGTGGAAGCTGACTTTTAAAAATAGAAATATTGTGAGATGCTGGATTTCTGTTGTCCTCTGGTAGACTGTTTTCCTCCTACCTCTGTATCCCAGTTGTGTTCCAACCCCTTTCCCAGCAAGGGGAGCTCACCCTCTGACTGCAGTGGGAGCAGGACTTGTTTTGTGGGCATAGTTTCTTGAGGTACTGGTTGGATCTCAGTGGATGACTTGTGCTGAAAGGCAGGGGTGCGCATCTGCAGCTTGCAGAATTCAGCAGAAGAGGTGGTTGTTTGGTTTTTTGTTTTTTTTTTTTTGTTTTTTTTTTTTTTTAAAAAAAACACCTAGCAAAACAAATGCCTATGATACTTCTGAAACAACTCTTTTACTTATTTTGACTATTCTGGCAGAAACAGCTTTAACACCCTTGTACGCACTGTACTGCGTTAGCTGTAATGACTCTCTACTGTCATATAATCTAATTGCAAAAATGGACCAAATTCTGCCAACGGCATGAAGCCAGAGCACAGAACTCCAGAGCCCTAATCCCCAGCTTTATATCCTCCCCTCTTGCATGTACTTTTTTCACCTCCAATGAATAGAAGGCTTCAGCTTTTTAAACTCCAGCAGGACAACACACGTGTGGACTGACTCTACCACAAACTCCTCAGTAACACTCTCACTGTCTGGGGGAAGTAAATATGCGAATTTCAAAAGTCTTTCTGTGTGGAGAATCTGTTTGGATTTGCGCAGGAAGTGGGGAGCAGGCATATAGGTAGCAATATTAATGAAGTTTTTTATAAAGACTTCATTCAAGGCTTTCAAAGAAAATATAACTCTTATGGGACCCACAGTTTATCTGCCAAGTCCAAGAATCTGGTTGGAATTTAAAATATATATTTAAAGGTCTCTGAGAAGTAGAAGATTGGAAGGCTGAGCAGCACATGGGAAGTTCCTGCTGGAAGAGGACACTGGTCACTGGGGGGCTATGCTCTGCAGTGGGGTGCACGAGCCATCAGAGAATCACTCCTTCTCTTGGCTGGAGAGTAATAGGAAGAGGAGGTGACTAGTACAAATCCAATCACCACCTTAAACCGTTGTGCCATGTTAAAGTGGTGAAGTATGTCCAAAAGTCCTCCTTCAGTTGATGGACATATGTGCTTTTGCAAGACCTTGAGTTCAGACCCCTTCCTTCTTTCTCCCTCATGGGAGATGGCTGTGTTGGCTCATTTGCTGCCTTAAAAATGCTATTAAATAGTTTTGGTTTGTTTCCTTGAGGGTCCCAAGGTTGCTCGTTGTGGGATTGAGAGAAAAGAGCATGCACCAGTCAGGTAAACTGGTCAGAAAGAGTACACTGAGGAAGGGATGTCCAGGCAGGACAGAGGCAGCAGCCTGGCATTTGTAACAGGCCTTTTCCATCCCTAAAGTCCCTGATGTGTCTAAGCCCTCTGGGGAGAGGGGAATCAATCTGAGAAGTCTTTTGCTTATAATTTAGGGAAAGCTAGTCCCCTGACAGGAGCACAGAGGTGTCCATGGACATCCATGTGTCCATGGGACATCCTGCCCAGGAGTAAGTGGCATGTCTTAATGATCTCGGAGGATCACAGCTCAAGAGGGTTCCCTCCCAGCCTTGGTTTTTCCCCCGGGTGCAGTAATCTGTTTCCTAATCTGCACTGGACGGTGATCAGAGACTGAGGCCTGCTCACCTCTTCCTTTCTCAACTGGAGCCATGGTTGGCTTTGCTCAGATGCCATACAACTGTAATACTCCTGTCTCCTTTGCGATGTGTACCTGTGGCTTTCTTGGAGTCTCTAGAAGTCCTGTTCTGGGGCGTGAGGTTTGTCTGTGTGTTTGTGTCATACAAAAGGCGATGTATTTGTTCACTGGTTTGGGACAGATCTTGTTAGCTTGGACAAGAAGCAAACAAGTGCAGGCCTGTGAAAGATCACTTTTAAACTTGACTGTTTACAATAAAAGGAATACACGTGTTCCGGACATCCGGGCAACGCATGTGAGATGTCAGATGTGCTTGTGCCAGCAGGATGGTCCCTGCCCAGAAAGCTTTAACAGATGATGTGAAAATGCACTGTTTATGATGATTCTACTCTGACCTGGCAATGATCCACTTTGTGTATTGCCCCTGTGCTTTGCACTCCTAGTGCAGGCAAAGTAGTATAGTTTCAAAGTCAAATGGCAAGAGCACAAAGCTTCGCATTGACCTTAATCTTGTTTAGAAAAATCAGCAATGCTAATTTGGAGCGAAGGCAGTCTCTGTCCCTGGGTCAAAGACCCTGAGAATGTAGGAGGACTCGTCGTGTAGATCTGTCCAGCCTCACGCTCCTGTCCCGAGCAATAGCAGGAGCAGCTAGGGAAGAGGGCAAAGACCAGTACATAGTGATAATCTTCCCCCCGTGTATGTTTTTCCAGTGACTTCTGTTTAGGGGTTTTCTCAGCTGGTGATATTGCCTTTTGGATTTAACATCCATTGACGGATTTTTCCAATTGCTTTCTGCGACATCCCGTAACAATGACTTTCACAGTTTAATTACGTGCTGTGCTTCGCTGTGGGGCTGCTTCACACTCCGACTGCCTTCATTTTGCCAGCGCTATGCCCAATTTCCAGACCTGTATTGATGGCATCAAGCTGGTTAGTGTGTATACTGGACGTGACACCTTAGGTACATCAATAGCAGTTTAACATGGCGGGAAGGATCCTGTGAATGCTGGCTGCATTGAGCTCCCAGTGTTTCTTTCACGTGGTATCGTTATTCTACCTATTCTGCTACATTTTCACCTTTGCTGGGTCCTGGCCAGGTGTCACTGTTTAATGCAGTGGCTTTGTTGATATGTTACTGATAATCCTCTTTTCTTCTACCAGCCTCACAGTCTCACTGTTAGCAGAACAAATCTCTATTTCCACTGCCAGGGGATTCGCAGGAAAATTCTGGCTCTAGTTAAGCTGATGATAAAAGTCTTGGGGGTTTCAGAGTGACCTCTGTGCTGTATTTCCATATCATCACAAGACTGTATCTCAGTGGCAGCAGGAGTAACTACCTGGAGAACAGGGTCAGACTTACTCAAACAATTTGTCAGGCTTTAAATAGTAACAACAAAACGGGGCTCCTGTTCTGGGTTTGGTGCGGAGGCCTCAGACAGCTCAATCCAAAGTATATCTTGAGTTCCCATCCTTTCCTGACCTTCTTTTCACTGAAGAGCAGATCCTTACACTTTAGGTCAATGCAAGACCAAATATGAGTGTTTACAGAACAAAAATAACCCAAGGATTTTTTTTGCTTCAGCATCAAATGAACAGAAAGGATTTCCAAAAAAACATAACTTGGAAATAGATAATAAAATTAGTGAGGAGGCTGCTCTCAGGAGCAAGTTTACAGGGAGAAGTCAGGATTTTTTTTTTAAGGCTAAAGTAAACTTTGAAAATGCCCACCCTGTTGAGAAGGGTTTTTTTTGGTGACTCTAGTGGCTGAAACACCCAAAAGAGGGAGGATATTTTGGCATGTGGGACAAACAGAGGCTAACAGGAGCAGCAAACTTGTGACTCCCTCCATGTGTAAACTGAAGGTGATTCATCAAGGTTTTTATTTTAATAGCAAGGCCACCAAGCCAGCTGGAATACATCTGAGGTGAATGCCATGGAATAAAAGGATCAGCTCAGGACAGCGGAGCGGTGACCGGATGCCAACGCCCCGTGGTAGGTACCCAGACTAGAGGCTTGTCCTACCAGTGGTCAGGTTGCCAGGCTCAAAGGAAAGAACGGGCAACTGCTGCTGCTTTGGCAGGGAGGAAACAAAAACAAGGACTAACCACTCCGGCCCTTTGGACTTTCATCACTTTTGTATATGGTCTGTTAAGTTTCCATAGGCCTAAAAACTGGAAACAAGCTGGGGCCCTTTTCTCCCCCGTATCCCCAAACCCAACTACTTTTATTCTTTGGCTGTGGAGAAAGGAAGCTACTTCAGTAGGAAACGGTTATTTTAAGACAATCTAGGAAAGGCAATGGCTTTTAGCCAAATTAATAACATAACGCAACTGAAATGTTGCTTTTCATGTAATGCTTCCAGTGTTAACACAATAACAAAACGCAGTGACTTTCTGGAGCTGCTGGTCCTTAGTCTGAGTAACTGTACTGCCTGCTCACCTCGCTCTTCTTCCAGGGTGTCAGCCTGGAGCAGAGTTATTGCTTCTTTAATTCCAGCCAACAGAAAGGCAAGTGGATACATATTTGAAGGGGTAACTTGAGGCTCTGGACCTGCTGAAAAAATAGCAGCTTTCCTCTGGAAAACTGAGCATAACTGAGAGCCTCATGCATAGAAAATAATCTCTGACTTCTTACAAATAATATTAAAAAATCGTATTTACTTCAGTGGACACATCTGTGCTTTTAACTGTTGATCAACAACATGCAGAATGTATGGCGTAAGGGAGAAGCAGTTGTATCAGGGGCTGCGTGGCTGGCATACAGATGAGCTCTGACAGCTATGCTGATCCAAACTTCAACCCAACTTTGGGGGCTCTCTTTTTCATACTGTTTTGCGAGACAAAAGCACACAAGAATTTTGAGGTAAAATGAATGTTAAAGACTAGAGGTTGAACCCAAGTGTTCTGCCTAGACACAAGCTTATTTTGCATATACCTAAATAAGATTTAAGCTCCAGTTTCCTGGCATTTTTGTGTGGTTTTTTTTCTTAAATATATATAAATGAAGAAGGTGTTTATTGCTGAAGGAAATGCAGTGGGAAGAGCACAATTTTTTTTGGCTTTCTGTCTGGTCTCCACAACAGTGACAGACTGTGAAAATACAAACAAATCTTTATTTCTGGACTAATTGCATCAAATTATTCTCAGCTTGTTGTAAGCTCCTGGCTTTGAGCGAAATACAGTTCTGTCACCCTGTTTTCACACTCCTCGTTGCTCCATACACCTCTGTTCCCTCTTTCCTGTTAGTTCTTCCCGTAGCCCTGTCCAGGCTATTGAAACCTGTAAGCTCATCCAAAAACTACTGAAAGACACAAAGCTTTCTTTTGACTTAATGAACTTTAGGCACATAAAGCCTAAACTAACAGAGTCTTGCTCCCAACCCATCTGTGGAAACAAATTCAGACACAAATTCAAATGCTGGTTTGGAAGCACTTTTCACCATTTATAGAATACTTTGAGATCCTCAGAATTTTGTTTTCGTCCTTACCGCCACAGAAAAGTCTTCAGTAATAGAGGAAGATGGTGGTTGATTTGATTTGTTTGGGGAATCTTTTCGCCTGGATTTTCACAGGCTGGACTTGCAGACGGTGCAGCCGATGCCCTGCTCCTGCTGCACAAGAGGCCTTCCAGTTGGATGCCAACCACCTCCCCAGAACCCCTGCTGCTTCATTTAACTAGTTGCACTGGGGGGAATAAAAAAAAGTGGTTTTTCCTCCCTGTCAAAACCTTGTCTGATGTATTTGACCTCTGTGTTCTGTCTTGTTCTAGTGTATCAAGCTAGTCCTGCTGTCTCTCACCAAATAGGCCAGTCGCAAATGCAGACTTTCTGCTTCAGCTGAGGACAATTTTTGCAACTGCTTCCACAGTCTGACCTCTTCCATGAGAGAGACAGTGAATGCCCCTGCTTAACCTAGTGAGAGGAAGTGGTGTGGTTTAATAATCAGTTTTCTTTTAAATCCATCTGTTACAAGTAATTTGTGTACATTAAGGATATCATCATCAGTTTAATAACAGGGGTGGAGACCCATATATAATTTCAGATATGGAAGAAGGGTGAGGACAGATGGGAATTTTCCAAACAGCCCCTCTAAATCTTCGTCTCGGGTTCGTGGCAGAGAAGTGACTCTGAAGGAGGGCAGTCTGAATATTGGGTGTTATTATGGGACAGAGTTACGGAGTCATTTAGGCACTGTAGGGGGTAACAGAAATATCCCCCTGTGATTCTGTTCCCTTGCCTCTTCCTCCAGCCTCCCAACCCATGTACTAAGTTATCTCCAACAAGAGCACTGGAAGCACCAAATGGGAGTTTGGGTTTGAAATCTAGATCCGTTGGGGTTTTTTTCCTCTCTTCCTAAAGTCTGATCTTGCACCAAATATTATAGAAGATCTCATTGGCTTCAGAGATTCAAGCTGGGAATTGCTTTATGTTTTAGAATCATTTTTCTAAATGATGCTTTAAAAGACTTTTTTTGCTTCTGCTCTATTAGTTTAATGCATTATTTTGGCACAGAGGAGGTGGAGCCCGTAATATCCTGTTCCTGAGGAAGGAGTGCTGGGTAACACTGTGAGCCACTGTTCCAAGCATGAGCTTATTTACTTTAATTAGAAAGTGCACTTGTTAAGTCCTCAATTAATTAGGTAGAGCAGCACCTATTGAGAACAGATGAAAGAGCTACTGTGTGAGAGGGGGGAGGGAGGGGGAGATGTGAAGGATGAAAAGAGAAAGATAACACCAGTGCTGGAAAGTACATGGTGTTAGAGAAGCCAGAAAGAGATCACAGGTACAGCTCTGTTGGACCCTAAATTGGAGTTGCTGTTCGTAAATTGGCTTCAGGTATGGTTGCTGGTGTGGATTTTGTGGGATTATTTGGAGTCAATCTGCAGTTTTAAAGCAGACCATTGACTAGGACTTTGAGATGGATTTACTCTAAGGTCCTGCTCTATGCCCTGCACAACTTACCATGTTCTAGAGGCGGTAGGTCAGTCAGGAATATCTTGACTAACCCATGGTCCTTGGTAGGGCAAAAAATACAGCAGAAAAAGTGCAGTAGTTTGTTTTAGACAAGAAATAGTTCAGTCTGGTTTAAAAGACATTTGAATGTTTGCTGCTGTTTCATTTCCCTTTCTCTCCTTTTGCGTTTTTCTTTGAATTAATATATCCAAAATTTCAAAGCAAACAAGTGAAAATCACAGTTTTGAAAGAAAATTATCATGTTATGATTCCAGAAGCACACTATTAATACCAGATGTTTAAAAAGTCATAAATACGTTTCCCAAAAATAAGGAGACTGAAATGATACGTCATGAATAGTTCTTGCCTTCTGACTTCTGCAGGTCTGTAGAGCTCATGTCTCAGGTTTGCAGAATGCTTACATGGAATAGAGGTTTTGCGGGTTTGAAGCAGAAGCTGAATTTCTTGCACAAGATTCCAAGAGTTGGGGTTTTAAGCAATATGCCAAGCATCATGAGACTTTTGATAAAATCAGGCAGGGTTGCCAATTTTAAACTTAAACCCATCTCCTCATCTAGAGGTTCACTTGAACTCCAGCCCAAAACCAGTGGAAGAATTTTGTGAAGCTGGGCTGAGCCTTGGGACTGACCCTTTGCCTGGCAGCCCGATGTTTGCTGTAAAAGTCTGTGGTCATTTTAAACAACGTGGCTAATCAAAAATCCATTTAGCGGGTGGCTGCAATACTCTCCAAAAAGTTCTGTGTTGACAGATCAATACTCTGGTGCTCTAGATGGATAATAGGTTTTCTGTGATCCTCTGTGCATATGAAGCTTTTTCAAACTTCTCCTGGAATGTATATGCAGGAATGTTTCAGAGGCTTCTGATGAAACTTTATGCTCTAATGATGACTACGTAGCAATTTCCAGGGAATTGTAATAACATAATAAGCCAGTCTTTTCAGAGGTTGAAGGAATCTTTCCTCAACATTTCTGAGGTTCACTGTAATTCCCTGTCTTTTCCATGTAGGAGTGCAAGTGTGGTTCCACGATGGATAAAGGCAGTGTTCGTGGTGGGTAGCAGGAACACTGCGAGCTGTTGTAAGCCGTTTCCCAAAACCTTGGAATATTTCTAACAAATAAATTTGTGTAATGGTACAGGATTAGGTAATGGCAATCTTTGGAGCCTGACTCTGCTTAATATTCATTTCACTCATATTCCACTCTGCAGTGCCTCTGAAAGCAGAAGCTTGGTGTGAAGCAGAAGCTTTTGGCAACTGAGCCAGTGAAATGATTACTATGAAAATAGGATCGTTTGAAGGAGAGGAATGGGGTTTGTATGTGTTAAATACAAGATGAACAGACATCTTTGGAGATGTGCTTTCTGTCCCCGAGTGTAAGAGGGACTTGCTGCGCTATT
The DNA here is from genome assembly GCF_047370975.1 of Nipponia nippon. Taxonomy (NCBI): domain Eukaryota; kingdom Metazoa; phylum Chordata; class Aves; order Pelecaniformes; family Threskiornithidae; genus Nipponia; species Nipponia nippon. The sequence goes on from NW_028262332.1 coordinate 5,617,765, forward strand.
CCTGCTGCTATTCTTTCATTTCTTTCTTGGCTTTGTGAATGTTAAAGCGAAATCTGAACACTCGGATCTGAAGAGTCCCTGCTGTCTCTGTCTGCTTCCATGCTCAGTCCAGCTGCTTTCGCTCTCTTTGCTTTTTGTGCCCGTGTGCTATTGATGCTGCAGCCCCTAAAATGCTGCACTCCCTTTTATTGACTTTGTTCCATCAGTCTGTACTGAAGCCTTTTCTCTCTTCCCCCACCCCCCAATACACAATTTAACCTTAAATAATAACTGCGGCTTTAAATATAGTAGCTAACTCATGTACAACTTTGTAAATCATCCTGGGAGGTTTTGTATGACAGAGACAAGTTCTGAACCATAATGACTGAGGTTTCTGAGGCAGCACAGGCATTCAAATACAAACCTTTCATTTACTTTAACGAGGAACAGAAATCTGTGTGTACATCTCCAAAATTGCTTCAAAATACTTAACTGTTAATGTGTGAACAATCCTGTCGCCCCTTTGATACGACGGTGTCCTGAGCTGATGCTGCTTTTCTGGAGAGTAATAGCAAATGTCAAAACAAGGTTTGCTTCCTTTGTGGAAGAGGAACCTGTGATGTGGACTTAGTGGCTTTGATGTCCCCACCAAACAGGGGAGAGATGCAAACACATGCAACTTCTGGGCGCTTCAGCCCAACAGCATTTCTCAGGCTTCAGGCATCAACTTTGCCTCAGGAACTGACCCTAAGCTGAAGCCAAAGAAACAGGACAATGATCTTGCTGCTAATGCAGGTCTAGAGTCTTGTGGGTGAGTAGTAAATATCCCCACCACAGACATTTCTTCCTAGCTACAGGCTCACCTGGGCTGTGAAAAATAACTTGGAAGATGTGCAAATTGGGAACTGGGCAAAGAGTTCTAGATGAATCATTTACATGCTAGAAGTTGTTCACTTTAGGTCAACCAAAGGTATTTGTGAATCTTGCCCAACTTTAAGTACTTTTCTGCTGGAGAAGGAAAAGTTGAAGCAAGCCCAGGAAGCCTTCTCCAACATTTGCACACTGAAACGTTACCTTTTTTCATTTCAGAATTTTTCTGAAACAAACTTTGAAAAGTAATCAGAAAGTTTTGGCTCATCATGAAATACCTAAGGTTTTATGGTACCCAGAGTATTTTCTGTTCTCAGCACCAGGGTCGGCTACAAGAACAGCCTGACTGTGCTATGGGCCTGCTGCAAGCCACTAGAAATCTTTTCCGTTGGCATTGCCACATTTCTGAAGGGGAAGCAGTTTTTCAGCTTTGTGTTAATTTGATGTGACTAAGACTGTTTTACTTGAACAAATGCTTATGGAAAGCAGACATCCTATAGAATGGCAGTGCTGACCGATGTGATCTTGAAACGAGTTTCCCAAAACTTCTCAATGCACCTTTGGCACCAAAGCAATGAAGCCTGGTGAGATTCTGCCAAGTCCTACAGCAGCTAAAATCATGCACACATACGCATAACTTTGACGATGAGAGACAGAAAGCTAACTACGTTTTAAACTCAGCATTCAATAGAGTTAATCTTTATAAGTTACTCTTAAAGCAGCCCTAATTTTTCTAGCAATGACTTAAAGGAAGCCTGTTTGGTTAATACAGAATGAATTATAAAAGTAATCTAAAATTCCCTAACACTGTTTCTCTGATTTGTCTGTACTGAGGGATTCAAAGAGCAGGGGAATAGTTCGGGGGTTTTAGAGTGGTTTTATATTTTTGGTGCAATCCTGAAGAGTTGCCTTCATTGAAGTACCAAAGCTAGACCACTTGACTTGTGTAATTGGTCACAGCTGAATTCAACTTGGACTTCAAATCTCAAATATTGAATTTGTGCACTGTGCAGGGTTTTCAGAGACAAAATATCCATTCATATTTTTGAAGATGAAGGAACTGCAATGCCTTCCCAAAATGATAATAAGCAGACTGAGAGGCTGGTTTTACATTGTTAGGGAGCCATTTCACATTCAGCTTTGCTCAACTCCCATGTACTGGGCTGGGTTAAGGAGATGGGAAAATGAGGTTGTGTAGATTCGGCTATAGATTGTAGAGAGTGAAGTCTCACAAAGGTTATCCTGTTCTTTCTGCTTATTTTCAAAGGCTGGCGGCAATATCTGAAGATGTACTGCTCTAAAGATATTTTGATCAAAAGCTAGAAAATTAGGCCCATTAAAGCATTGATTGAGGCTACTGAAGTGACTGTTGTTGGATTTAGAGGCACAATGTGACTCTGCCCGTTTCTGCTGTGACATTCAAAGCGGAGCAAATTAGGAGTGCTAGTACTAGCCCTTCTGCAGCAGAAATATCAGAGTAGAGACAAATAGCCCCAGGCAATGAGCTGCCAAGTAGTGGAAACTGAAAAATCCATTTCTAGTTGTGCCAAAATGTCGGAGACCTTGAACGATGCTGCTGTGAGAAAGGCAGGCGTTCAGCACAGCCTTTCTGTAGTCCTGCGACAGGCTGAGGGTGGATGTGGCTCATCTTCACCCTGACGTGTTGCATTAATCGTGTTACAGCTGGATGCTTGACTTTCCCTCTGAAGAAGAGAGATAATGGGTGAAAACAAAGTAAACAGATGAGTTTAGGAAGGGAAGTTGAAATTTGGGAAACATACCCACAGAGGAGTGTTCGGCAGGTGTCTCAGCTGGAGAGATGCCTCATGGTGTCAGGTCCCTTCTGCATTACCTCAGGAGCGGAGGTTTGTGCCTAGAAACACACGGGTTGCTTCTCAGAGACACAATTGTCTGTGGGGGGATTAAGAGGGAGGATCAGCTAACCAGCTGGCAGGCATGGCTAAGGCCATGGCCTCGGGCAGAGCGAAGGAAGTGAGCGGATGGCAGGGAAATGCAGTGGTGTAGCTGTGGGAGCTGAGGTGCTCCGCGGTGGGAGGCTGCCTGCAGGCGCCATTTCCACCGGCAGCCCTCCACAGCGCTCATCCCACAAGGCAAGACCTCAGCCCAATATCTGCTAGCACAGCTTTGAACATGGCTGATCTTCGGAAAAACGATGTCCTGCTCTGGCTGTGAATGCCATCAGGCCTTGCTGAATTCAGGTGGGCATTGCATTAGGCTGGACACATGAGACGAAGCCTGGTTTGAAGACCTGTGCCCATGCTGCCACTGGGACCAGCCTGGGGCAGCTGTGGGCTCACCAGCCCCGCACCTCGGTGCTGCCACTTGTGCTCCAGGCCTCGGGCTGCCTGGGGGACATTCAGCCAAAGGTTGCTCCGATTCCTCTGCTGGAAGCAAAATCAACATTTGAGGATGTTCAAACTCTCATTGCACAGAGACTATCTGAAGGGGAAGGTTTTGGTCTGTCTAATGGCTGAGCTCAGTCAAGGCCTGATGGGTCTCCACTTGCCAGAACCATGGTACCAGGCCAGTGGCCAGGTGAGGTGGACATCTGCTTTTCCAGGTGGGTTAGGCGGCAGCTGAGCCAGGCAGCGTCACGCCACGGGGCTGAGGAGCGGGCCGTGGACTGCTTCCCTCCTCCTCCTACTGCAGTCTGCTGCCCAAGGGCTGGTGGTATTGAGCTGAGAGTGGAAAGAAGGGAAGGACAGAGGAGGGCACGTCTGCAGATGGAAACATGCGGAGCTGCGTAAATGGGGTGGCACTGGCACCGGGAGCCTTGTGTCTTGTCCCCATCCAGCGGCTGGCAGGTGAGGGCAGCTCGGAGGCTTCCCCGAGGCCTCTGGAGGTGCCCACCTCCACCTGAACTCATGGCAAGCTGAGCACACGAGCGCTTTCCAAAACCTCTTTTGCTTCAGCTTGAGAATGAGAGTGCCATGCTTTGAGGGGAAAAACTTTAAAAAAAAAAAAAAAAAAAAAAAAAAACCAACCTCAGTGCTGTGGGACAATGGGATTTGCACCATACTGTTGTCCATCATGCAGAAACAGCAGGGTCCTTCCTGCACGCAGCAGCCTCCTTTGCTCCCTGGCCCCAGCATGTGCCGAGGAATGTCTCGGACAGCCGTTCATCTAAATCTGGTAGCAAAGCGATGGGTACTTGGGTTTGGCTTGCTGGAAAGCACAAGTGTGTCAGCTGGGGGTCTCAAGCCCCCGTCAGTTTGTGATGTGCCATGTTAGACTCCATCGGTTGTGCTTAATTACTCACCAAGTCACAAGGGGGCACCCATGGCTAAAGCTTTAATTAGCCATTAAGACCTGAGAGCCTTGATGTCCCGCAGGGTTTCCTCTGGCCCCCCAGCAGGGCTGTGGCTGCCCTCTGTCAGGGGTGGTGGCTGCAGTTGGGAGGAAAGGCAGGGGAATCGGAAATCAGGTCTTGGCAAGGTGAGAAAATTTCCAGTTACTTTTCATAGAGGAGGAATCCTAAGACACTTCCCTTTGTCTGGAGGCTTCCCTTTGTCTGCTGAAATCATGAAATATTAAGGTAGGACCATTAAAACAATCCTTTTAGGTATTTTGCTTTATTTTTTTCTCCAGACAATGTTTGGATCTTTTTTTAGTTTATGACAAGTTCAGCACCAACTGTTACACTAACAAGAGACAGTCCTTTATAATTAAGGATAGGTTCATTTTTTGCAATTTACGGATGGAATTAGATTTCTGGGATAAGGGTAAAGCTTTCTAGTGACTTTCTTCGTGTGGTATTTATGTAGCAACCTAGAATTTTATAGAGTTTTTACAGTTGCATAAGGACTTCAAAATACCCATAAGTAAGCTGGTACTTCCCTGTGGATTGAGTTATTGTCTTAACTTTTCTGTTTATTTTCAAAATTGCTGATTAACTCTCAAAATTGCCAAACACCTTTATCCCTCTGTGTCCTTCAATAAGAGATATGGTGTTCTACATTTCTAAAATGGGTTCTAAATTAAAAGTTGAATGGAGATCCTGGCTGTCTTCCCCCACCTTCTCCCCGTTCTCCTCTCTGGACCGTGCTGCTTCCACACCTGCATTAGTGTTTCCTTCCAGCAATGTTATGCACCTGTATAGGTCCTTACAACTGCAGCTTTAGAAACTCAAAACCACAAAAGATGAATTCCATCGGCGAGCAACACCGACAGCACTAGTAGTTCTTTCCTCCCCTGCACCAAGAATGGAAGGAGCTTTTCCCACTTTGATCAGGAAAAGCCTGAGCAAATGGATAGGCTCTGCGGCATATCCCAGGGTCACGGAGCAGGAGGCAGGGATGGGAGCCTTGCACTGGGGGGTTCCATGCAGGGAGCCTCCCTGCTCCTCTTTCTCCTCGGCACAGACAGCATGAGACTGCTGTTTTTGTGCTGCTGCTGCCGGGTGTCTGCACGACAAGGGTAAATGAGCCTTGAGAAAGTATCACGCAGGGAAGAAATCCTGGCACTTGCCAGTAGAGCTTTGCTAGCTGTAGAAGTTGAATCCCTGGAGACTCCTGTAACCCCACAACCCTACCTCTCTGCTTTCTCACGATTGTTCTCACCTGGCACACAAGAAGCCCAGCAAAAGCAGAGGTTCCTAATTGCCCTTTTTTTTTTTTAAAGCAGACCACTCTAATTTCTGCTGAGTGAGCAGAAACTCTCATTAATTTGGAACAGGGAGGGAGGAATGTGTAATGGGCAAGGAAGCATGGATGAACTCCACACTTGTCTCCGCAGTAAATGAACCTGCGGTGAAGCCAAAAGCCCTGTCATGAGCTCTGGAGGAAGGTGCAGTTAATATCTGCAGCTTTATGGCATGCTTGCTGTCCAAAGCACGAGAGCTTCACCCTCGCATGTCCACAGCCGCTTTGATTTTTGTAGTGGTGGAATTTAATTGTAGGTTTCTATTTTAGTGCCTTTTTTTTGTTGGTGTTCTTTAAATATTCTGGCTACTGTGAATACTGTTTACTCGGGGACAGTGGGTCAAAGCTAGAACTATCAGCTTCTATCAGCTGCTTTCCAAAAATAAATTGGCAAATTTGTGGTAACTCATTATCTTCAGCACATGGCTGATGTGTGTAAAGCCCGCCATCCTTGCATGCATACAGCCTAATGATGTTAAAACAGGGAATAGTCACTGTGATATGATACTCTTGAGTGGCCTGAGAAAGTTATAATGTGTGTTTCTTTCAGCTCAGTGCACTAAAAAGAAATTGTGCTGGGCAGGGCTTGCTCAGCTTGTCCAAGTCTTAGGTTGTCTCTAAGCTTGCTTTGTCTATAAGTAAGGGAAGTGAGGTAGGATGTGAAATTTGTGGCTTATGTGGTCTGGGGTTAGTGTCCCCTCAGGGCTCTTTTTCCCCCTTTTTCTTAAAAATTTCAACTGTGGAGTCTTCAGTGCCGGGAACATTTTCTTTGCACTTGTCCAGCCTGAGCACAATGAGGGCCCCAGCTGGGTGCCTGGAGTTTCTATAACATGTTGAATAATAGGAGGTTGGACATGACCAGGCTTCTTTTGGTACGATATAGAGGGGATGTACTTTGCTGTATGCACACACATGTCCTAAGGAAACTAATAACTTCTGTTGATGTGTATGGTCTAAGAGGATGTTAAAAAAAAAAAATATTGCAGTTCAAAGGATGTGGGGAAAGATCTATATAATAGAAAAAGAGTTAACACAAGGATGCAGAAGTGAAGAAGAGGCATGTGTTAAAGAAACCATAGTTATTCCAAGTCCAGGAAGAAGGTGTAACTTCTATTTTGAGCCTCCCAAATCCATTGTGAATGTCTCTTGCCATCCACTATAATCTCTGAACTCCGGTAAATCCCTGGCAGTGCTTGTTCTGGGATGCTCCAACCAGGAAGAAACTTGCAGATCTTGCAGCTGCCGAGCCTCGTACTGAGGAAACACCTGGGTTGTGCCAGGCTGATGTGCAGAGAGTGAGACCAGCCGATACGCTGATGTGAAACCCTGGATCTGGTTTGAGCTGATAGGTAGTCGCTTCAGAGCGTGCTCTGATGTCCCAGGACAGTCCCAGAACCAACCAGTGTGAAATGCTGTTAGTTTTACTTCCATGCTGTGTTTGGTGAGGGCGAGGATTAGCCAGCCTGGCAGGAGCAGCGCAGCCAGCATGTGAGGTCCTCCGGTAGCACCGCAGCCGGGCAGTCGAAGGCACAGAATGTGTAAAATTGAGCTGGATTTGCTGCTTTGTGTGAAAGTCTCTTTCGTTCCAGAGCCTGTGTTTGTCTGGTGGTTAAAGGGAGGGCAGAAAGCCAGGAGAGAGCAGGGATCCTCTGAACCCAGCCAAAGCATTTGTCAGGGCAGCTGTCATTTTTGTGCCAGCCTAGTCAAACCAGGGGGAGCATCCAGT